>NC_092815.1:105573031-106173031 GCF_023375885.2 Dermacentor andersoni
GGCATCAAGGGCAACGAAAACGCCCATGAAACTGATAGGAGGGCTCACGAAGATGCCGTGATGGAACCCATCCCCCTATCAAGAACTGACGCAGCAACAACGCTTCGCATACTAGCGCTCGATGCCACACGATCCATGTGGAACACGCCAGTTTTGCGACATACTGGACTGCACCGCCTGAACCCATCCCTCCGACTACGCGTTCCATCTGGATGATCCTGAATCGAGACAACTGTTCTCTGCCGAGTATGGCTAGGAGTGTCTTTCACGAATGCATTTGCTTGCCGCATCGGAATGGCTGACAATGCTGCCTGTGATATTTGCGGCAGCGAGGAAACAATCGAACATATCCTCTGTTATTGTCCACGCTACAGTTCCCAGAGACAGCCGCTCGTGACGGCGTAGGCACACTTCGATGACCGGCCGCTTTGTGAGCAGACGAACTTGGAGTGCCGGCTGATGCGACCCTCACACCAGAAGCGATGGAGGTTTCCCCGGTCAAGCGACCTGCTTGAACGGCTGTGCCACTCCTGTGTTTGTTTGTGTGCGTGTGTGTTTTTCATTTTTTCCCTCTACCACTCTTTCATGTGTGTCTGCTTTTTTAAAAGATCTTTCTATCTCCCCTTAGCGCTTCTTCAGTGCAGGGTAGCAAACTGGATATCTATCTCTCGGTTAACCTCCCCGCCTTTCTCATCTCTTTTATCTCTCTTTCTGTCTGTTCATTCATCTATATATATTTCGTATATTTGTTGTCAGTGATAAATACTGTGCTGTATTGCTGATTGCTTAGGTAATAATCGCCGGCTACCCAAAATGCCTGTCTGCATTAGTAATTATTTGCGTTGTAGTCGTGAAATTGATTGTGTCGTTTGCTTGCTAAAAGTATTGTCTTTCTCTCTTTTTTTTTTTATTTCTGGAAGGCTGGAGCCAGTTAAGCTATATTTTCCCGGCTTCCCTCATCTTTATGATGAATACTGTGTTGTGCATAAATTGAGCGTACCACATTGTCGCACGAACCTATTTTTTTATTCGCTTATTCCTAAAACTACCAATGAATGGAATCATCTGCCGGCTTCAATTGTTATACATATGCTCTTAGAACTACTATTGAAGTTGGTTAAAACACGTTGGCGGGCTAGTTGGTTAGAATCCGTGGTAGAGTGTATAAGCACTGTGCCTGTGTATCTGTTTCTTTCTACGTCCTTGTTCAGTCGCGCTTATACACTCTACCATGGATACTATTGAAGAATACTTTCGTTAATCTGCATTTTTTTTATTATAATATTATTAGAACCTGTCATCTGTACATGCTCTGTATTTCGTTCCACTCCTTTCTGTAACGCCTTCGCACCTTGAAGGTACAATAAATAAATAAATAAATAAATAAATAAATAAATAAATAAATAAATAAATAAATAAATAAATAAATACTGTCATTGTTTGTAAACTCCACACTCCTCAGTACTCAAAGAGTGAGCACGTTGCTGTTCGTTTCTAGAGGAGCAGACAACTTGACCTTGTCGTTTCTTAATATATTCGTTCTTTTCACGGAGACGGACAGCTGCGCCTAGAATTAAGGCCTTAATACTCCGGGCCAGCTATGCTCTTAAATTAGCGATAATGTTAACACCTGCGGAGGCGTCAGAAAAGAAAAAGAAAATTAAAAAAATGGAATAAATTAATGAAAAAAGAAACCTTGGTCCAAATTTTCAGGGCCTTTCCTTGCTTTCTATAAATTGATCGGCGGCCTTCGTAAATAGTACGTCCCCCAATTGCCTGACACGCTAAAGCGTATAGTTCTAAACCCTTTTCTGTACATATGGCTCCTAAAACACGAGCAAGCAAAGAAAGAGCGAAAAGAACAAACGAACAAACTACTGTTAGGATCGGCCTGCAGCTATTTCAGCCCGCTGCACGTTTTCCGATCCAACCGGGACGGTGGCGCACTTCAGAGAACTGCGGATAACCGGCAGCCACGTGGCTGGCGAGGGGTTAGCTCAGGGAAGTTCTCGAGTGGAGGTAATTGGCGGAACCTCCCCATGCGCTTTTCGAGACACCAGACAATGTGCTACTCGGACGCGCCACCAGGGCCGGCTCCGAGTTCGACCAAGCAGGCTTTGTGCGCAACACGACAACGCCGCCCTGTTCTGCTATGAGTTGGGAGTTGCCGCGGGAACGCCGACGAGGGCTCCTTCCCACGCGCCGACCAAGACGAAAGACAATGTGCTACTCGGGCTGCTACCCGAGACGGCTCAGAGTTCTATGAAGCCCCTCTGACGTCGGCTCCGGACCATTGCACCTATGTGCGTGTGTGTGCGTGTGTGTGAGCCCTCCTCCTCCTCCAAGTCGAGAGCCCGCCTCCTCCAAAAGGGCGGGTCATCTACAATGACGTCGAACTATGACGTCGAGCGGAGTGCTTATAAGCAGCGATTGTCGGCTGCTAGGGTGTGCTCGTTGTCGTGCTCGAAATGTACTCGTGAGCTGTGTGCTCGTTTGCCGTATGCGTCGTCTTGCGTGCACCATTTGGGAGCCACGCTACACTGTGTAAATGCATATCATGTTCAACTGTAAATAACATGCAAATAAATCCTGCTCTCCTAAGTCCCGACGAAGAGTCAAGTTCATCCCTACGACTACGACCTCCAAATCTTACATCTGAATGGCAGCGGTGAGATCGGCCTACAGCTCGTAGATCGTCCTAACAAATGGTGGCAGCGGCGAGGTCGTCCGACGAATCTTACACTACGAAAAAGAAAGAAAAAAAATGACGATTTGTGCGCTACGATGTCGCCACAAGGTTCAGGTGCCACGTCGCAGAACGCTGAAGTCCGCTTATTTTTCTCCTTCGTGTACCGCCAAACATCGCATACAGATGATTTCGTCCGCGTCTCACAGCGGCTGGTCGTACACACACTTTTTTCTATCACGTCGCTGACGAAGTCCCGTGCCGCAACGAGAGATGTCGCGCCGTTCGACGAAGACATCCGTTTCCGTGTTTACGCCGCGAGCGTCTGCTGGATTCGCGACGGACTAATCCCCGTCGTCAACCGCATGTCAACGCGCGAGGGGAGGAGATGGGGCATCGACGTAAGCTTCCCGCGACGTCTACGTGGCACTAGTCGAGAGGCGGCCGGTCTCACGCAATCGCGCGCCAAGAGCCGAACGCGCCTCGCACAGTCGCGCGCCGCATGACACATCGGCGAGGGTCACAGGACAAGCGAGCGCGTCACTTGGCCTTGACGAGTCGCGGCGCGCCCGTACGCGCACAACGAAACCTGTTGCATGCGGTGGAGCGGCGGGCGGTTGCGCTCCAGCGATTGCTCGCGCTTGCAGAGACGCTGCCGTAAGGAGGCGAGGCGATCTGGCCACCGATTAGGGGGCTGCGCACGCTTCGCAGTGGTCGAAAAGCCTTGCCACCCCGAAGGCGAGGCTTCGCGGTTTAAGAATAAACCACTGACGTCATCGACACGACGGGTGGAGCGCACAGCAACCCTGCAAACGTGCGTCAAAGGTCAGGTCTACTTACGTGTGGCTATACAAGCTTAAGAAAACCTCCTCGATCCGATCGCATATTGGCGTCAACTGAGGCGCCTCCAAAAGTCCGCTCTTGCTTCGCGGCACTTGGCATGTTACATGATGGCCACGCTCGGACGCAAATAGAAGAACGTAGCAAATGCGGTGTGGGCGTGCGTCTATAGCTCACGTAATTAGTGGGGTAACGACCGCCCAGCGAGCAGAAAGGCTATATTGAGAATACGGTGAACTGTGGTACCCATCTAACGTAGCGGTACTAACACGAAAAAAAAAAAAATAACTGCGGTCAAAAAACAGCACCAAAGACGGCAGGCGAGGAAAGTGATGAAAGGCAGTGTCGACAGCCCGTACTGTTTTCTGTCACAAAGCTCGCGTACAGCCTTTACTGCTGATTTCCTAGACGCAATGAACGGTGAACCCCTATTACGCATTTTTTTTTTTCAGGAAGAAGCGAAATAGTGTTCTTTATCAGCAACTCATCTCACTTATTTCTTTTATTGAGCACCGAGGAGCGTAAGTGCACTCAGATTAGTTTATAAGAGCGAGTGGTAAAGGCTGCATCGCGTAAGCAGTGGTCATTCCTTTTGAATCGCGAAGACGTCTACAGTCAAATGTTCATGCAGTCAGTAGCTTCTAAAGGCGTAGTGGAAAAATAAAGTACTAAAACCCTAAACAATCTCAGGGGAGGCACAATGCAACGGCAACATAAACTTGGGCTCAAAAATACACTTCGTATAAACTCCAATAAGGTCAAATTTACTTTCTGTCGATTTTGTCTCGCACAGATGGTCCAGTTGTCCGCACTCGCAGTTGAGTTTGATGTTGAGTTTGAGTTTATTCAACCACATGGCAGGTACATAAGAGCACACATAGACGTGGTTAGGTGTGACGGGGAAAAAAGCTGCATTTCACAGTTTGACTGGCCCCATCACCCGAAAACAAAATTACACAATTACAAAATTTACAGGCAGCGGAGAGCGACAATACAAAAGGAACACGCATGTGGCCCGTCACAGCAGAGCGTAAGATAAAGCTCTGAACTACATAAAAAACATTAAATAACAAAGCAGTAGATAATTGCATGACACTAATTAACCATCACAAGAATGACCTAATATTACATTAATAGAACATTCAGGATATCTTATGTCATGGATCAGTTTTTGACAAGACACGTAAACTTTCAACTGTTAATTTCCATTTGTTCAGTAAACTCGGAAGACAGAAATGTCATGTTTGCAGTCCATAATTAGTACGAGGACATTGTACATACCAATTCTCTGGAGAAAAGACGGGGAATGCGGGAGATGGAAATTTAAGTCGATGAGCAAAACGTGAACAAGGTGAATGCAGAAGCCAACGTTTATCCTCTCAAATGCCTTGGAGAAATCTTGGAATATTCCTATGGTAAGGTTTTTTTGCTTCCTTATTCCTTAGAATCAATTCCTTTTGGTAAATTGAGGCACTTTCGGTAGACAGGCCTGACTGAAAGCCGAACTGTGACGACGTAATAACGTTATGTCTATTAAACAACTAAGACAGTCAAATGAAAATAAGTTTTTCGCACCCCCCAGAAAAATCCGGCAAAATTGAAATCGGTCTATAATTACCTAAAATGCCCTTGTCTCCGCCCTTATATATAACCGTTACTTTAGCCGTTTTCATTCTCTGGAGAAACACTCCTGTGGTAAACGCGAGATTATAAATGTGTACTAAGCAGGCACATATGAGATCCAAGATAAATATTATAGGTTCTAATTTTAAGCCATCTATGTCCTCGCTTTTACTTATTTTGAAGTTTCGAAAAACACTGATGACCTCCTGTGCCTCTGTGGGATTTGCAAACAAAGAATCAGTCAGAGCGAGAGGCAAATAAGCCAATGAATCTCAACTATGAGTACTGTCAATCAATGAGGTAAAATACTCATTGAACTTGTTGGCGAGCACTGCACCCTTACATAATTCATTGTTGATAGACAGCTCACAAATATCGTTAGTCACATGTTTACTAGGTACGATAAAATTTAGTTTACTCCACATTTGTCTGGGATCAATGACACCGTCAAACATCAATAAGCAACAATTGCGTTCAGCTTGTTTTTTTGTATTTTAGTGAGTTTGCTTCTGTATGCATTAAAAGCTTTAAATTTATCCCGGTCTCGCTTTATCAGAAACTCTCGATATAGCCTATCTTTTTTGCTTTTATCATATAAGTATTGCTGAAGAAATCCAAGGTTTGCGCGCCCGCCTTGGTCTCTTAAATGCTTTGTAAATAAAATAGCTTTTTTTTACACAGAACACAGGGTATCAATAAAAACATCATAAGCGAGATCAGAGGAGGAACAAGATAGAACGTTACGCCAATTTTATTGTGCCCCCCTAATTTCGTGTCTGTGCACATTTCACATTTCTCACAGTTCACATCGAACCCGCTACAATGCCAGCTACAATGAGCAGAAAGGCTAATAGGCCAATGCGTGGGATCTCCTCTCAGGCGCGCGCGGTGTCCTCCGAACTTTGAACCCAAGCTGTACTTCTTGCTCTCACACAGACGAAGCCTCGCGGCAGTTTCGGGAGACCCACCGAGGTGGCCCACTGTTTAAGAGATTTCGCAGCTAAGCTAGACGTCGCGGGTGCGATTTCCCGGCAAACGAAGGCCCACGCTACCACCTATAAACCGATTAAAACCCGACATCTCTTGAAGCCAGGGTTCAGCTTTGGGAGGGAAAAAAAGTCACATCACTTGTAGCGAGAGTAGAGTGACTCTAGCCAGAGTGTGAGTCGCATCGTTGGGAGTTTCGTCGTCGA
This sequence comes from Dermacentor andersoni, assembly GCF_023375885.2. Lineage (NCBI taxonomy): Eukaryota > Metazoa > Arthropoda > Arachnida > Ixodida > Ixodidae > Dermacentor > Dermacentor andersoni. Next base: position 105,579,374 of record NC_092815.1, read on the forward strand.
TTCGCGATAGAAATGGAACAGCGTGGTAGCGAGCGCTTGCGATCCGAACTACCAATCCTTAAATGAACTCCACTGCACGGCCCAGCAGAATTTCTTCTTGGCACATTCTTTTCGTGAGGTGGGCGCTCCGAACGAGTCCGCATGTACGTGCTTCCATAGCAACTGCAACATACGATTGCGAAACGAAAACGTCACGCCTATACATGGAGCCCGTCGGACCACTTAAAAGATAGCTTTTGAAACAGAAATTTTGAACCGAAAATAGAAACAAGTGTACAAAAAGAAGAAACGTGTATACAGCTAGAGAAAGCGTTTGGCAACGTTTGTGCGATCACGCCATGCGAAGGTCCCTGCTTTTTTTTTTTCTTTCTGTAAACACGCGCGTTGCTGTGGGATCTCTTGAGAGAACGATGCTTCGGCAAATAAACGGCTGTTGACGCACGACTGAAAGACACATAGAAACCACCCTACACAAGACATCTCTATCGCATGAGAAGAAAAGAAAATAAAGCTATAAAATTTTTTGTTCACATGGTGTGCACCCTCGTAATAACGCAGTGATCGAACACGATAACGTTCGATCACAATAGCCTGTGCAGAAACTGGCCGGTGCCGCGCTCGCGCGCTGCCTAGTGGATTATACCCGTGAGAAAAAGTACAAGTGTCAAGCGGTGGCCAAATGTGGCCAAGTTTTCGCCTGCGGATTATCTCGTGTTCCGGGCTCCCTTGGCAGCGTCTCGCAATAAATCTCGAAGCTCTCGTGTTTACTCTCACGATTGTGCCGTCGGTATTTTTACACGTTAGGATATAACTCCCACGGTACGCTTGGCTACGCTCTTGATGTTGCGTCACACTTGCACAGGCACTCAGTTCACGTAGGGGCGGATTAACCTGTGGGCTAAGGGGGCTGCAGTCCAGGGCCCTTGAAGGCCAGGGGTCCCGATGAAAAATCTTTCCATCGCGCACCTCCGAACAACTTGAAAGGGCCCCTCACCAGTGCCCCGTCGGAAACTTCGGTTATACAATAAAAGTACTGAAGCGTCGGCCACGGTAGCGTTCTACCACGAGAGAGAGATAGTAAATGATAAACGAAAGGTAGAGAGGTTAACCAGAACTGAGCCCGGTTTGCTACCCTACACTGGGGAAAGGTTAAAAGAGACGGAAAGGTTAAAAGAAGAAGATAAAGTCCACTGGGGATATCATTCGGTCACTCAGTTGGGATCACGGACGGTGACTCAATCCGGTAGCTTTCAAATATCGCAGCACTGCGCTTTTGTGGCTTTTTGTAGCTGCGATATGCGCGGCCATGGTCCCAAGTTCTTGTTAAAGATAAACAGTTTTCTATCTAAGTGATTGAGAGCTGTGCATAGGCCATGTCTCTCATTTTCAAAAGATAGGCAGTAGCGCAGTAGATGTTCTATAGTTCTACCGCGAGAACCTTTAAAAGGGCTTTACTAGTAGCCGAAATGGCACGAACGAGTGCGTTTTGCGAACAGGCGATCTGCCATTCGGGCAGAGGGGCTCCCTTACTTCGCTCGACCATCGCACGCAATAAACGCCTTTCCTCTCAATAGCCTTCCTCCAATATAAGAGACGAGGGTTCACTTCCTCGTCCTCCTTTTGTAACGACACCCGCACCGCAAATGACGAAATACGTCCATCTTATACTTCCAAGTCGACCTGCGATGACTTTTGTCGACGTGATGGCCGATAATTAATGTAAGTATACGGATCGGTGAGGAGGTGCAAGAAGCCAGTTATTTCTCCCTCGTTGTCGATTCCACGCCAAACGTATGCCGTGTTGACCCACTTGTTCTTTTTTTTTTTGTCCTCCAGTGGAGGATGCGCGGCTAAGTTCACACAAAATAATTGTTGGCTTTGGATTAATTGAAATGCCCACTGGTGAATATCTGGCAACAACCGTGTATTCTCATCTTCAGGAGAACCGCATTCCAATCGACAGCCGCCGAGGCCAGTTCTGTGACAATGCCAACAACATGGCTAGGGCTTACTAAACTCTGAACATGGCAGAGGAACTCGAGACATGCAGGCGCCCATCAAGAAGAACCCATTAGCTATTTACGTACCACGGTGCGGTCACTCTTCAAACCTGGTGGTATTTTGAGTGTAGTTTTCTGTGTCGAGGCAGTGACATTTTTCACCCAATGTCAGGAGTTGTATGTGTTTTTTTCCGCCTCGACAAAGCACTGGAAATACTTGAACAGACTCGACCAACATGGAAAGCCTTCTTTTTTTTTACAAGTTTGTCGAATAAAAGGTGAACTCGACGTGCTGACTCATGCAAAGAATTGGTTGCCAATTGGCGACGCATGGAGGAGTGCCTGCGAACTGTCGCTCAATACGAATGAGAAGCTGGCAACACTTTCGTAGGGGCACGGCATCTCCTCAATAAAGCTGTCGAAACTCGAAACCGCTTTCATAGCAACTTTGTGAAACAAGGCGTTTTGGAGCAGTTTGGCAAGACCATGCAGTGTCGCTCTCCAGAAGCCTGGTTTAGACTTTGCAGCGACTAAGGCCTTGCTAAATTCTTTAGACACACATGTCGGTTCTCTCCGCCATAAGCATCCATGTTTCTTTTAGTACCCCTCGTGTACCGGTTTATTATGCCATAGTGCCCCTCGTGGTCTCTTGAAAATGTTGTAGCAAACAAATATTGCGCATTTCCCCCTAATGTCTCTACAGCCGTTAGTATTCCTTTAAGTATTCCAATCTCGAACTGTGAGACCGAGAGCTCATTTTCAAAGCTTTCCTTTATGAGGAATTTCCTGCGCTCCACCCTCGGTGAGAGGAAGCTGCACTCCCTAGTCATTTTAGGAATATCTTGAGGAATATCTTTTTGATGAACCATTATCAGAGCGCATTTGCAGCAAAAGCTGCAATATGCATTTTGAGACGGTAAATTCGTTTTTGCTTCCCGATATTGTTATAACTTTATTTAATTTTTTGTATGTGAATGACACCAAGTGTCAACAGCCTATACTGACACAAAGAAAACGAAGCGCTCGATTTTTATTAGCCATATCATAAGAAGCCAAGAACCAAAGACAGAGACACCAGGGACAGCATAGGGGAACTACTTGCGCTTACTAATTGAATTAAAACAATGTGAAATTAATAGAAATGAAATGGAATGAAAAAACAACTGGCCGCAGGTGGGATACGAACGCACGTCTTCGTATATATGTGGATATGTATGTGTACAAGAGACTTTACCGGCACCTGTCTGCGGACCTGTGCCCTGAATGGCCACAGCTTCGGCCTCACTTGCAGCTGGAGCGATAGCAGAGTGGTAGCCGCACTGGACTGTTCCCTTTAAAAGTGGACCGCGCTGTGCACAGGAGCTGTTTAGCCACCTATAGTTAGTAAATTTCCTTTTGAAATAACAGTTCTTACGGTAGGACCGACTCCAGGAAGATCTGATGGCAGTACCCTGACGACATTGGTCGATTGACTGATTGACTAATTGTGGTATTGAAATTTTTCTACTTGTGTCACTGAAAGTTGTTCTATGCATAGCCTCTTGATCCAGGGCCATCCGATTAAGTGGTTTTCCCAGCTCCCTATAGTACTTTTGTTGTTGTTGTTGTTGTTGTTTCACACACAGCTCATTTGAACGACTTGTGGGTGCTTTCCTCGCTTCTCTTTTTCTTATCATTTGATTACTTTGTCTCCCTTTCCTGTGCCCTTCTTCTACTGTTCTGTTAAAAGTAGCCGGCTGTGCTCGGTGCCATTTCCAAACTTTCCAGCGACAACCCATCTCTGACCATTTCGTTTTCGTTTTTTCACTTCAATGGTAACACTGCGTCTCGCGACTGTGCCTAGCAACCTCGAAGCGTTTTTAAAAGTAGCGTTACCCATTTTGTGTTTCGTAATCACCGCAATGGGCACTTTCTTTGCGATACAGGGTTAGTCAAACGCATTTAAGGGATATCACGAACACGAAGAGCGGAGTGTGTGGTTCTTGATACATGCAGTGCCGTCGAACTGCAGTCGGGGTAAACAGCTGCACGTGCGCAGATACATTACGGAGTTCACGACTTCGCGTCCTATACCCGAATCTTCTCGACCGTCGCTCGCGTTAACATAATTTTGATATCATACTTGCGGAACGCTGCAAACTGTATGCTTTACTGCGAAGCTCGTCAGTAGCTGTATGCGCCGTCTTGTACGAGAGGCAAAAAAGAAAGAATCTATGCCCTCTCGTGTATACACGTCCACCGATGAGCATTGAAACAAAAATAGTGTTACAAAATGCGTGAGGAGCTTAGTGTCAGCGCATGAATTCGAGCCACTGTCGCAGCGGGTAGATTATTTCGCGCCTTCGATAGCTCGAAGAACGACGACAGGTGGGCAGATGTTACAGCGGTAGGAAAATAAACTGGACGTTGATGTGAGCTGACGTATTCGCGATGAGCCAGTCAAATGACTGAATGATGAGGTGGCAGTGGTGAAACTTGCGCAAGAGGCGAAGTCTTGCTTTCTCACGCCGAGCTGACAGGCTAATCATGACGCTAGCTTTACCTTTGAGCTCAGTACGCCTGCAGTTATAGGAGTGGTTGTTTTAAAACGTATATATTTCATAATTTTGAACTAATGCCGGTACCTGAGAAAGGGCAATGAAGTTTCTTTTGCTCCGAGTGCAATTACGTCACTAGCGAAAGCGAAGTCGATGTACTTTTCCAGTCTTCTTTAGGTTTTAGGCCATAAAATGGTGAAAGATAGGTGTAAATACACTCGAAGGAAAACATGATCAAAAATGCGATAGCTCAGGTCGATTCCCACTTTCTCAACGTCGTCGCAATTGTTGTTGTTGTTGAGAGGCACACCTTATTTCTGGCCAGTTTGTATTGTGCTTTTTGATATCTTTTTTATTGTTTTTTAGTAACGAATTTGGCATGTTGAGATAGCCGGGTCTGACCTAGCCTACCTTCCTCTGCTTCCACATCTAAAAGAAAGAAAAAAAAAACTCGCTACCTGTTGCCGTCCCACTCAGTCATCGGCCTGCGCAGTGCCGGTTTTACCGGGCGACCTGCAATTTCCAACGCCATCCCGTATTCAGTGTCTCCTCGTCATTTGCATTCAAAGACACTGCTGTACTACCTTCACAGACAGTTCAGATAACGAATAGACCGTGAACTCACTTCAGCTCTCGTGGGCTATTTGACCGAGGAGCGGTAAGAGGGCACTGTTATGGCAGCAAGTCTAGAACACACACGTGCGTGGAGATTAAACCCCGATATTATTTCGTTTAGCCTAAACGAAGGCGCGTCGAACGGCGCGTCGCGTATATATATATATATATATATATATATATATATATATATATATATATATATATATATATATATATATATATATATATATATATATATATATATATATATATATATATATATATATATATATATATATATATATATATATATATATGTATATGCTAAACACAGGAATACCCCAGAACGTGATATCGGTCGGTAATCGAGCAAGGAAGGTCGTTCGTTCGCAGCTGCGATTGTAATCACGGCGCGCTGAATTTATGCTCAACGACGAGAAACACATTACAATTGCTTGTTTTGTTTTTTTCTCTCTTTCGCAATGGTGCGCTGGAAATAAATTCCAGAAGGCCAACCGCGCTCCTTTCATTTCTTACATTATTTTTTTATATAACGTGCCGGTCGGTCAACTGAAACTATGCCGTTAAATGAAAGTCCTATCGGTCGTACGTTCGCTTTCTTCCTTTTCAAGCCACGTGACTATTAGAACTTATGGCAACACGCGTTGCTGCCATTTGCATATTCTCAAACGGGTCCTTGAAACAGCGCCGAAAGTCGTTTTGAGACGTCTAGGATAGCATACCGCTGAAAGAGCCTCGCACGCGGTCAAACTCGTATCGTGATAAACAGATTGGAACTGGTTATTTGAAGCATCGAAAGTTGGAAACAGGAGCGCTCACCCTTTTACCTTTGTCAGGTTAGGTTGGGTTACGCTAGGTTAGTTGTGCTGTCAGCGGGACGGACCAACTTGTCCAGATCAACGTATTACTGTAGATAATTGCGCGATGGTGCCTCAAGAGACCAGTACTATGCGGAGATGTCGTACTGTATTCATAACAAAGTCTGCGAGATTTCTGGCTCTGGTTTTACGCTGAAGAAAAAGAAAAGGTAGAAAATAAAAGTAATGAATCGAATTCTGCGGTATTACGTGCCAGAACCACGATCTGATTATCAGGCCCACCGTAGCGGGGGACTCTGGGTTAATTTCGACCACCCGGGGTTCCTTAACGTGCACCCAATGCACGGGACAAGGACGTTTTTTTCGCATTTCGACGGCAGAAACACTGGGAGGTGTAATTTTTAACGATTCTTTTCGCTCGATTCCAACCCTTTCTTAGCATCCACCGTTCACGGTCGGGCGATCCCGGTGATGGGTGTGTCCCAATTCTGGCCAGTATATCGAAGACACTCGACGTAGACAGCTAAGCTGCTAGCTTCGAGCCTAAATTACAAAATGCATCTGGAACCGTCTGGAAAACGCCTCTGCGACGTGATGCCACCTAGCTGCAACAAGAAAAAAGATATAAAAACACACGTATCGTCAATGTATTTTAGCTCTCTGCGTGTGCGAACCTATAAAAAATGCAACGTAGTTTACATTAAGCGCATAAAAAGAAGCTTTACGACGTTTTCTTGTGTGCAGATCGACGACCTTCCCGTCTAGTTTTCAAGCTTCCTGCTCAGCCACCATCTTGTCTGGGCAGCAAAAGGGCCTGCATTGTTTTTACTTGGATGCTGCCTTCGCGAAGCTGTCTTCGTTGGAACGAGAATTGGAACGAGAGTTAAGATGGCCGCTGTCCGCTTAGCCGCCTATAGTTTGCCGTCTACGGCGAGTATACTGTAACACAGCCAACGTATAGGCGGACCGCGGCTCGCATTACTTAGGACGTGCGAAAGGGAACAGTAGTGGAACATAATCGCTACATCACCCCTGCGATGATCGTGACACGGACTTTTTCAGTGAAGCTGCATGTTCAAGTCAGTAGTCGTGTGAACACCTTCCTACTCGCCCCACGACTTAGCGGCGACTGCGCATGGGCGAATCAAGTAAGCACAATATGTGTGCAGCATTCAACGAATATGCGAGCACATCTCTTCGAACAACGCTATTTCTATCGTTTCTCTCTTGATTGACCGGCCTGCATGGTGCACCAAGCCTGTTAGGTGCACTGAAAGTTACCCATATTCCGGCCTTGCGCGCTACTTTCTTTTCCTTTCTTTTTTTTTTCTTTCTTTTTTTTGTCGGGTACGCGGTCCGGCTGCCACCTGAACACACAGAACTTGTACACGTTGCCTATTTGTGTCAAGGCTGCCGGCAAAGAGACGGCGGAACTGGGTGAATTCATATAGAGTGAGCTGCTGCTAGGCGTTCTTAATCGTTTGTTTTACCGCAATTCGTCGCCATTAACGTGTGCCTCTTGTAACCCTATGACAGGCCTACTAGCGGATGTGCAAAAGCAACTGCAACGGCAATATCTGTATATTGCATTTCGACGCTTTAATGAGCATAAACTCTGTCCTCCTTTACACAGTTAAGGAAAAGTTTGAGCTAAAGATCTGCGTTTTCCCCGATATCGTTGCGGGGAAGAAAATCTCAACTAGCGTACGCGTGTTCTACGAAGCCGCATTAAGGAAATGGTGCGGAAACAGGGGCGACGACAGGAAACGGAGGGCGCAGGAACAGTCAGCCAAATGCAATGCGCGTAAACGGGAAACCACGGCGTTCTGGAGCAGCCACTCGAGGCTTTATACAAAAGCACAAAGTGAAGCTCGGTGCACAAAGTAATCAAAAACTGCTCTTGTACGGCTCACCATTAGTGTACGATGCCTTTGATAGCTAATCCATCAAGTGTTTCCTCTCCCTGTTAATGTTACTTCAGCCTCGCCCAGTAGTTATTGTTGCCTCAAAACATCACTCATTCTCACGAGGGGCTACACCGCGCTGCCAAACTGGCAGAGCGGTGCACTTTAACTGAAATAAATGTTCGCTGAAGCCATATGCCCTATTGCATTCGTAAAACATTTAAAAAGAACGACCCCCCGCATTGGGTACGTTTTCTGCTGCACGCTTATCAGTCCTATCAGTATAGCCGCTTTCTAACTTCCGGCCTCTGTTATGAATTACTCGTTCATTGGAAGATTCAGATAGCTAATGTACAGTGCTCACAGAATGAAACGCGACAGCGAGTATTTGGTAGAACCCAGCATATGTGCAGAGAACTCGAGAGTACCATGTCATGTCGCTATGAATCTGGTCACCAAAGGTGACTCGGACTCCGGTCTAAGTGTACGCACCTAAGTTACGTCGATGTGACACGAACTGCAGCCGGTGGACACGAAAGTATGGGCATTAGTTAGCCCTAAATTGACGCATTTCATTCCGTGAGCACTGTACATGGATTCCTTTTTTTTTCTTTTTATTTTTAGAAAATGAAATAAAGAAGGAAAGAGCAAAAGTAAGAAACTGCAGCGTCCGCCAAACAGAGCACGTCATCAATTCACTGGTGTCAGTCTAGGATGCAAATGCGCGCGATAGCCAGATTATGGCACACCGCTACTGATAGTTGTCTCTGATCGTTGACGCTTCACGTGTTTCCTTTATTTAACTATTTTCCTAGTTACTTTTCTTAGCTGACAATCTACCCAACCAGTCCATGTTTAATTCTCTATCGACAAAGACTAGTACTAACCTAGTTCAAACATATATGCATTCAGCTCCGACACAACCCGAGCCATGTATAGCATAAATGCGCACATCTGTAAGTGTCGATGCCGTGACGTCATCAATTACAAAACTGCGTCATTGCGGAAACCTTTTAAGAAGTCGTTATCACCTCTTGGAGTTACAAAATATTCCGGGGGATTCCCGCTGTCGCTACATTTCTCACATATTCAGCATTGCATGCGATACGATTTCGTAACCTATAGGTAATCACAGCTCAAGTACTAAAAAGGATGAAACTCTCAATGCTTCAAGCATAACCAGTTTCAATCTGTTTATCACGACACGAGTTTAACTATGTGTACGGCTGTTGGTGGGATATTCCATGCTAGATGTCTCAAAACAACTTTCAACACCGTTTCAAGGGCCCGTTTAAATAGCATTTCGTATTAACGACGTGGTGCTGTGTGGTCGTGCGCTGGTGTGTTTGGTATGATTACGAGAACGACCATGAAATAATCGCGAAGCGGAGAAGCGCGGTTTCAACACCGAACTGTTAAGTGAGACCTGCACGAGATGACGTAGAAGAGGCGAATAGAAGCAATGTTCACTCGTGTTATAGAGAGGCCGCAGCGGTTGTGGACGTGGGGTGAAATTACCAGGGAAATGTAGGAAATTAAGGAAATGTATGCAGCTTTCCCTGGAACGTCGGTATCGGGCAAGGTCGGCTCGGCGTCGTTCCTCTTGTTTGTCGCGTTGGCAACAAAGCTCCCCGTTCTGCGCAGCGTCGTTAATATTTTTTCTGGCGTAATCTGTATTCACGCTGATACATTCCTGCGTTTCCGTTCTTCTTCACTAAGCGGATGCGGTGGTCGTGGTGCCATTACGGTAAATGCGACTGCGCTGCGGCGACACGAACTGCTGCGGAAGGCAGTGCAACGAGAACTGATGAGGCAAGCAAACTAGTGAAAGTGGCGGCCCCAGCTGCGCTTGTGACGTTCCGATCCGAAGCCACGGCTGCTCCCCAGTTCTGGTGCGTGCCCGGTTGTACACGCCACGTGGTCACAGAGACGCGCTCGTGCCCCTGCTCGCGCGATCGTCGTCGTCTTCTTCCACAGCTGGCTGGCTCTATCTTGAAAGCGATCGTCATCACGCTTAGGAGAGACGGACGGACAGTGTTCTCGTCGGGTAACCATAGAAATGCTTACGCATTTAAAATATACATGTGGCAGCAACACGTGTTGCCACAAGTTGTAGATGTCAGGTGGCGTTAAAAGAAAAGGCGAACACGGCGTAGGACTGTCATTTGACGGTGGTTTCAATTGATTACCTGGTACCGGCGCGTTATCTAAATGTAACAAAATAAATGGGAGCCGAGTGGGTAGCACTCTCGAATTAATCACGGGTCCAAATTTTGTAGAGCGAAAAGCAAAACAACAGAGCAGTTGCGATGCGTTTCTCGCTACTGACTATAAGTTTAATGCCGCAATTATAATCGCAAGTAACTGTAATGCAAAAGAAGCCATGGGATTACGTTTAGTCAATGAGTGCATTCACTACGCGGAGAGGTGGAAATATACATAGTCAGTGGATACATGTTCCTTTTGTATACGGATGTAACATAGTATCGTGTGCACATGCCTTCATACACGTGTTTTACCTATAGATGTCATATCCGCTTTACTTTTCCTTTCTTTTTTTCTCCTTTATTTAGGTGGGTGGGGGAGTGGGAGGCACCCTTGTTTTCGCTGCTGCACGGTATTTTCAATTGTGGGCCACTTCATTGTGAAGTGACCGGTTCGACTGCTAGCAACAACTACGCGAACAATGTGTACTTATACAGCATCTTCTGTTGAAGAGGCATCTCCTTGTATGCTGGGCCAATCAAGAAAAATAAATAATTCCTCTTTTCGTATTTTTTTTCATTCATCTACCCACAATATGCCAAGGAAACACAGACATTGGCAAAACTTTGGTCCAAATTCTTCAATCAGCCTTTGTCCGAAAAGATTACCTTGTGACCTTGGCCGGATCCCTGTCGTTGGCGACAGTGGCCTGGACTTTGAAGAGTATTCGCGGTTCAAGTTCATTCTATCACCGCCATTTTTTCGTACGCATCACCAACACGTTTCTCTCTCTCTCTCTCTATCCCCATTTCCCTTCCCTAATGCTGGTTAGTAGGTGAGAACCTTGGTTCAGGCCGACGTCCCAGATGTTTCATCATAACAAATGCCTATCTCTCTAGATCTCTATTCTTGCCCATAGTAAGCATATTGTTTTAAGAAGACATTTCTTTGTATACACTGATCACATCGTTTTGAACTCGTCTTTACACAGTATAGCTGGGTCATGTTACCTATATTACAGTATACAGACTAAGTTCCTCATGTTGCACACGTATTGTTTTGCTCGTAGCGCATGAAAAAGGAGAAACTGCTGTGTATGTGGCTTCGTTTGGTGTTTATAACCCTCCCACTGTCATTTTCGTGATCATAGATGTAAGAGAGAGCGCGTGTTAAAGGTGCATTACTAGCCATATGTAGTAACTCTATTTTTTTTACTCGATTTCGTAGACATCGGAGGACATTTACCGCCCACGTAGTTTGATTTTGTGCATGACGACATAGGTTAATACGACACACGTGCAAGATATTGAGAGAAAAAAAAAAACTACTTTAGTGGAGCTAATGACTACGGTATACTGAGTCAATTTCTATATACCGAGCGTAACTGCGCTCTTCCTTTCATAGTCATCGCAGTAGTTTTCAACTTGCTGTTTCTCCGGCATGCACATGTATGCAGCGCAACATACATACAGCGCAACATAACAACAATAACAGCAACGAAACTGTACACATTTATATCCGACAGCTTTCTCCTAGCTGCTTTTCACCTATGCTTAACCTCAGACCTTTACGTTTGCTCTCAGTGATGTAAACATGTTTTTAATGCATAAGGGGGTGCTGCCTAAACGCCGCATTGAATATGAAAGTGCACCTGGCAATCTTTGTGCATTTGTTCCCGCAAGAAATAACATGCAAATTGAGTACATAAGGCGCTAAGCTTGCGTGGCCCTGAAGACGATTAACATATACATAAATGAAGAACAAATACGCCGCTATAGCGTCACAAATGTCTAAAAATAACTCGTGACTGTCACGGCAGCTCGTTCGTTACTGCTGCCCCTAGAAGAAAACAAGTAGGCTCGAGAAAGAGAGCCAGAAGCCCACCTTTACACCCCAACCACACTCTACTTATAGAGATCCCCAGTGGTTACTCCGCACGATGTGACGTTCGTTCGCGGACCGCGCGAAAAGATGCTCCACAACGCCCGCGTAAGAAATAGCAACACTCGTTGTTGGGCTGTTCGGTTCATAGTTTCAGAAAACCAGAAAAGTACAGCGACCGACAATGACCGCAGTGAAGAGAGAGAGAGAGAGAGAGAGAGAGAGAGAGAGGGGGCTTCTTCAAGTACCCAATTATCCGAGGCTCGTGAAACAAGGAATGCCTAAGGACTTCAAAACAAGGTAGCCAAGAAAAGGTTCGCCTTCTACGAAACCTGGAAAGGGATGGCGCAGGTGCTTGTGTAAGAGGGCACAGATTAAGCTCGCGCTGTACAGCCATAGGTGGAAGGGCAGCTCCTGGGGGAAAAAAAAGAAAGAGAGATAAACCGCTCAGGTGCGTATCATCCGAGCGCATTCAAAGTGAACTCCACCGCGCGAGCGGTCGACGGTCATACGGATTGACGTCATAGGGGATTCGTTTGCGATGGCGCGAAGCATAAGGACCCTCACTGTGGAGCGAGGCGACCGACGCCTCGGGGTGGCGGGGTGCGACGTGGAGGGACTTAGGATTTGGGGCGTCTGCATTCTGTATAAAGCATGTGCACATTATATACTCAAGCGGGATGATCGGAGGGGGTCGTGTAAGGACGCGAAGGAGGCTTCCTAGAAACATGTCCGGCCGTGCCGCATTCGTATTGCTATAGATATGACAGCGACGCAAGCACCCCGGCGGAGCTCTGGTTGATGCTATTGATAGGCGTCGATAGATAACGCGATAAGAGCGGCAGATACTGCGCTCCAAGGAAGAAACGGCGGCTGAATTATTCATTATCTCTGCTTACCTGCTCGGAACGAAAAAAAAAAATACGAGAGGAAGGGGGACACACGCGCGAACGTAAGCACGCACGTACACAACATTTCTGTGGCAAAATGGAAAACGAAAGGAGACGGCGTCATTCGGACTATAGCCGATGGTGCGCGAAGATAGTCTGCACACCACGCACCAAAACGGAAATACATCGACATGGCCCGCCTTGACGTGGCTGGTCGCATCGACGAGGTCGATGGATCGAGCTCGCGGACGAGATTTTGCGAGCACGTGAGCTCGCGAAGCGGGCTAAAATGGGAGATTAGTCGTAACCGAGGTGTTTTGCGAATTAGCTCTTACGCGTACTGTTCGCCACTTTCCGCTTTATCTCTGCCACTTAAAAAGTCAGTCTATTTCAGTCAGTTTTCTAAAACGCAGCCCAATACGCACGAACAATCAATGTCTTACTTATCATACGATATGGGGCGAAATACAAGTTAAGGGAACTCGACCTGTGCAACTAATTAGTTGGAATAAATCGGAGAGAAGCCTGTTTCCACAAATTCCTCGTTTTGCGGTGCTTAAATCAAAAGCAGTTGTTGACTTCATTTCCATTGGTGAGTTGTGGAACTATTGATGTATAGCTGCAGCAAGTTACGCGACCAAGTACTACAGAGACAGCAATTAAAAGCTCGATGCGGAGTTTGGTGCGTCCGACGGCCGTTTCCGTTATGCCGTCGTCGTCACCGTCAACTGGTCCTCGTCATCGTGTCGTCGTCGTAAGGCCATTTCGTCCTCATCCTCAGGATTGCTCTCACCATATGGTATAAAAAGGGAGAGAGAGAAAACAAAAACAAAAAAAAAACTGCCCACTGCCACAACTCTGTATCTAATGCATGCTCCTGCGGCCATATGCGGTCACAACACTTTTCCCTAACGCTCTCGGACCACAAGGCGGAGCCTATCAAAAGTGGGTTAAAGGCCAACTGCAACACAATTTCACTTTGGTTACGGTAATCTCAAATAAGTAGTGTATACTACTGAAGTAATCTTTGAAAAGCCAGCTTGCAGTGTCAACGTCTCTGACTGCGTGGCGCCGTCAGCACGCATTCACCGCCGCGTTCGCCCCCCTTCCTCTTCCTCTCCCTTCTTTCTATTCCCCTGTTCCCTTCCCCCATGCAGCGTAGGGTAGACAACCAGACACTTTTCTGTTTTACGTCCCTGCCTTAATTCTCCCTTTCTTCTCTCCTCCTAGGCAAAATTAAAGGGCTTGTCTATTGCCTCTTTCCCGTCCCCCAGAGTATAGGGTATACCCAACTAAGCGCATTTCTGATTACCATCCCTGCCTTCTCTCTTTCTTTCCCCCTCCTCCGCCTCCTTGTATTTGTGCCAGAGTATAGGGTATACCCAACTAAGCGCATTTCTGATTAACATCCCTGCCTTCTCTCTTTCTTTCCCCCTCCTCCGCCTCCTTGTATTTGTGTACTTTTCTTATTGGCTGTCTCAAGCAGAACGATGACGCGCGCACCACGATGGTTAGCGGATGTGACGTACGTACCAGCACGTCGCCTCCGTGATTTTTCAGCGTGCTGCGGGCAGCCGCGGGTGCTGCCTAATCTCGGGGGTCATACCAGGATCTGCCAGTGGGCCGCTATCTTGTACGCGTTCGAAAAGCCGACGTTCGGTATCGCTTCAAACGATTGTCCAGGCCGCGCCGATATCACGGCCCAGATCTACATAGGCCAATCGCGACCGGTGAAACAAACCGTCAACTTTTCGAACGCGTACAAGATAGTGCCCACTAGTCTGCCTGGTTTTCAACTTTCTAAGTCACTACGTTCTCAGTCATTTCCGGTGAATGATAATGACAACTTTCTCTTCTTTCTTTCTTTTCTTTTTTTGCAATCTCGCTATCAAAAGCGTCTACGTTTGTGAGCTTTCCTTGATTTATCGCACTTCAAATGGAAAATTTCTCGCGGAGATATATGCATTATTTGAAACTACGCTTCTTACAGGGTCCGAACTTTCTATGCAATTGGCATTTATGACATACGCGACGATTTTTATACATCATTTTCATTAGTACTTCTAGTGATTCCACTGATCTAGTGATTACTAGTGATTTTCAGAAACTATCTTGGCGTTTCAGAAACTATCTTGCACACACAACTCCCGAAGAGGGTGCTATACATAAGTGAACGAGTATGCATATTTATCTGCAGGGCAAACTTCCTTAAGTTAAGTATACCGCCCCGTGGTAATGTTCCAACCCTATCGTCATACTCTCCTCCCCCACTTTCTGCCTCATGCTTTCACTGTGGCCTCCTCCTCAACTTTCCTCCTCGCGCTCTCTTCTTCGCACCTGCCGCTGCGCTCTGCGTTCGCTTTCATCTCTCGACTGTGCTCGTTCGTTCGGTTACGCCGAGGAACGACGCCGAGGCACGCCGACGCTCAACGCAGGAACGGGCGCCGCTGCGCTCTAAAAGCCCAGACCACGCTTGCGGACGCGCGCAAGCTCGCGTTCACCCGCCCACACGCATGCGCAGACGGTGCGGCATGGCTCGTACGCGTTGAAACGCGGCGTATCTCGGGGAACAGCTGCCTCGCGTCTGCGAGCCTGGCTACGCAGCTACGGCGCGGAATGTTCAACTCTCAGGGAAGCAGATTTATATCATGCGAGAAAGTGCTTCTTTTTTTTTTCCTTTTTTGCGTTGATTTAACAGCTATAAAAATATAGCAGTTACGTTTATAGATAGTGAAGCACTTTCAAACGCTGTCGATAACAAAGTACGAAGCGGCGCCTGCCAAGGCATCTGTGTGTGAGACCAGTGAGCGCGCGCTGTCGCGCGTCTTTGTGGGTACACACCGCCATTACTCGCGACGCGCGGCAGGCGCTAGGCGCGCGGGCGCGAGCTTGAGCGCGTCCGCACGCGTACGTGTGGTCTTGGCTTAAAACAGTGGCGGTAGTGAGTTTCGAGCCTACGACCCCACGCTCAGAAGCCGAGTGTCTTGCACACTGGACTAAACTAGCGCCTCCTAGATATGAGGCCTGTGCACTCTGCTTTAAGACACCATGCTACTTGGATCAAAATTTCCGCTGCAGCGGAAATAGGCATGCCTATTGGTCGGCGTGACGAAATCGGTTACGTCAAAATCAGCGCGGCTCACTCGGGAGCGTCCCCATTCGATTCTATGGCAGTCGGGCAATGTAGCATGACGTCACGGATCGAAGTGCACCGGCCTTGTGCGTCTCAACGACCTCGCTTACCCGCGAGGAGTTCATAACTCGAAGGACCACTTGATCAGCAGCGTTCAAACGTGCGTCAATGCTTTCGCATTCACAACTCATTAGAGGTGCTGAGGTGTCCTCGGATACAAACCATACCAACGTAGCTCCGTTGCGTTCGTTCGTCACACATCGCGCTCACGCCGCTAGGCCATGAAGGACTCGAGAGTGACTCTACTCGTGCAATGCACCGAGACAGCGGTGAATATTACGTGATTACTATAGTAATCACGTCAGCTGTATACAGCTGACTCGCTTACCAGGTTATTCACGACAGCAATCGTGCGTCGGCCTCGCTTGGTGAAAGAGAGCCGGTTATCGGCGCAAAGCGATCGGCGCCCAATCAAAAGTGTCACCAGGATACAGCGTTGAACGTTTCCTCTAAACACCGCCCATCTGTTGCCTCGGGACAAGGCGAGGCGCCTACCCGGCTGCGGGCAGCACGTGCAATACATCAGTCTCGTATGCAGACAGCGCTTGAGAGGCCGTAATAGGAGCACGGTTGCGTGACATTGCTGATTTGCTTTTGCCTCGAAGTGAGGACAGACGGTAAACAAGAGACGGAATGGCCGCGCGACTGACCGCTTGATACACTTTGCGTGTATTCCCGGGCTTCTTTCGCGCTCGGAAAAATCGCTTTTATGTAGCACGTATTGAGCAACAGGAAGCTGTACCGGCAGTTTTTCATGCTGCTCTACAGATTTCTCGTTGACACTTCTAATTTAATTGTAATATTTGAGAAGTTGATGCATTAAGTCTAATTATGTAATTAATGTAAGCTGAGTATCTCCGAGTGACGGCTAACAACATTACCTTGTTTCTGTCCAGCTACCTGGCATTTGCATACCTTTAAGGTTTAGCTCAAGTCACGTGGGATACCCTATATACCGGGTATTTCAGCGAACACTTTCTTTTTAAATTTACAGTGGCAGATGGCACAATTCTAGTCCACGCGCTGGTCTACTGGAAGAGGTGGACATTACTTGAACAAACAATTGAAATGCATAATGGAATAATTAACGTTAACTAATTAAGCTTCTAGCTAATTAACTGCTGGCATTTATTGCAATTTACATATTCTAGCCAGGGAGTTCGCAAGGCGGATCCACTTGGAACGAATTCCCAGGACGACACTATAGTTTCGAGATACTAATTCCCGAACTTTGCGGAGAAATGCATTCGCGTTCCAGTCACTTTTGTGCTTCAGTGCGTAAAGCGACGTCTGGTTGAGAAAGTAACTGGAACGACAGTGCATTTCTATCGCAAACTTTGACGGCGTTATCTTGTAAATGGTGCCGTCCTATTTTACTTCATTTTTATTCGTGCGGCCAGCGTCTCAAACGGCCGGTAAAAGCGCGAAGCTAATATAGTCGAGGACCCAGTGCCTTCGCTCGGGGTCTCGAGGAGAGTCCTGGCGGCCCGCGATGCGCTGCAGCGAAACGGAACACGTCACGAGGAAGCGAACAATGGCGAAGAAGCTCCGAGAGCTGTACTTTGTCTCAGTAGTTTCGTGCAACAGGGCCAAGGCTGCTGCGAGCTTCCCGCAAACGCGGACGCTCGCGCGGGCACCGTAGCGCGGGTCGGCAAAATCTCGGACGGATGCGCTCTTCGGATTGGCTGAGACGTCGGTAGCTTCCCCTGTGTTGCACGGAACTACGCTGAAAGAGTGTATACGTGCCTGTATGCGATCTCGGTTTCGCGCGCGTCATCGCTCGGAATTGGCTATTAACGCGAGTGAACTCGATGGTGCACGCGTCGAGCCGAGTGGACTCGCATGAACGCAGTGGGCCTGCCGTCGCCGACGCTGACGAATTGTCAACGTATCACCGCGATGACCTTGGCTTCGTAGCTTTTCTTTGGGTTGGTTTCGACGTATCTTGTATTGCAGAATGAGTCTACACCCATTGGATTCTGGAGCGGGGGGCTATCTCGTCAGCTGGGTTGCAGCGTAATCACTAAACATAACTCAAATATCAAATCAGTAACTGATTTGACTTGATTTCCTTCTAGGAACAGTACGTGCTCGTCGTGCGGAATAGGTCAAGCATGTGATATAGGGCTAGTAAAAGACATGAGGTGGCGTCCTAGAAGCAAAGAAAGAAAAAAAAAAGCTTTGGGGGCGAGAAAATGAAAAATGAGAAAGATGAGCTAACAAATAAGCAAGGGAGCCGCTTTGAAACAAACAAAAGCTTCTCGAGGGCACAGTGAGCATATATATGACAGCGCCCAAAAGTGGATGCGGTCAGAGAAACAATATTATTTTTTTTATTTATTAGTTACCTGCATCGCCCCGTAGGGCATTACAGCAGGGAGGTTACAGACATGAATAAATACATGAACAAATTATTTCATGAATAACATCACTCTTAAAAAATTATCACATGAAAAAATCACATGAACACACATGACATCACTCTGGCCAATTCACCAAAATGGTTCACTTAGAATACTTTTATTTTCTTACGATGGTGGAATAAGAGTAAATTGCCAGTCGTTTCGGCGTCTCCAGAAAATGGGCATAGAGGGGCAGGCCAGTTCAAGCCCTACGAAGATAGAAATTTAGGTCAAGTATGCGGCAAGTTGATATAGCAAAGAAGTTTTCATGTCTTAGAGTTCAGTAGAATTTTCTGTGGTGTCAATGCTATAGAAGAGATCGCCTGATGTGGCGCAATATGTATTCAGCAGAACTGCGTTCCTCCGGAAGCCAGCGGAAGCCTAGGAAAAAAAGGAAAGGCCACAAATGGACTCGATATGGACCATACAACCATGGTAGCTGATCACGAAGCGTGTGGTCGATAGCCCTCACAAGGACGCTTAGCTATCTGATTCCGGAGAAGACACAAAAATAGTGAAATGTGACTCGTTGGCCACCGGCACACCTTGTGGTATACCTGTCATAATAAAGGTAAAGAAAGAAAGACTAGCGCATTTACACGAATTTCAGCAACCTGTTTCGCCGTTTATTTTTAGCGCAGTAGCGCTTGCACGGCATCCTGATGCGATGTCGAGTTCCGTCGATGTTGCTAAATTCTTTCTTTCGACAGAGGCCGGTCGTCTAACTGGTTGAGCAAGACCGAAAGTGACAGCCTCGGCGCACTGTATACTGCGGACACTGGCACAGAACATGATGGACTGTCTCCTCTTCGCCGCAATGGTCACAGGCCGCGGTGTCGGCCATACATATGCGGAACGCGCAGGCATTGATAAACAGAGCCGCGTCTCTTCGGGGAAGCATTAGCGGAAGTCGAAGGCTTAAGGTTTGATCCAAGATGTATTATGGGGCACGGGTGAAACGCGTGCGAACGGTGACGTAGATTTCGTTACAAATGTGTGAATGTAACCCAACAAACGCTGGGCCTCTTCCGCAGCTGAAGCCAAGAGCAGTTCATCCACGAGATGAGATGGGGAGCGAGAGAGAGATAAGGAAGGCCGGGATGTTAACCAGTCAAGAGTCCGGTTGGCTACTCTACGCTGGGGGTAGGGAGAAGGGGAAGAGAGAGTAGGAAGAGGGAGAGAGTATAGATACGCGCACGGACAGTACTTGAGTCAAAGCCGCTCGTGCGAACCAGACGTTCTCAGAAAGCACAAAACTTATCCATGGTCGCGGAAAGCGAGACCTCACGCCTTGGAGTGGGCCAGTTCGTTGAGGTTTGTGGGGCCTCCCATGATGGATCCCATGTGAGCGGGGAACCACGTGAGAGTGTGGGTGGCGATGCTTTTGCCGTCGAGGATGCGACAGGCTTCCTGACACATGGCGCCAACGCTGAAGGCGCGGATGGCTGCCTTAGAGTCGCTGAAGGTATTGAATGTTTGTCGTCCAGCAGGGCCAAGGCAATGGCCACTTGCTCGGCCGCACGCGACGACGTGCTTCGTACCGAAGCGGCGTTAACGGTTGAACCCCTGTGGTTGATCGACACTACCGTTAAATTGTTGCTGTTGCCATACTGGGAGGATAGAAAAAAAAAAAAAACACTTCGCAACAGGTCGCGCGAGCTCAGAGATCGTTTGTTTCGCTAGCTCAAACATACATTTAAGTCTTCGTCGAGATTATTCGTATGAGTCAGTAATGACAAAAACAGCGAGGTAAACTGCGTATGCCAATACATAACTGTCACAAAGCGCAGCCTTAATCCGGGCTTCACGGCTGTCGATCGCGTTTTACAGACGGAAATAGGAAAGTCCGCATTGCCGTGCTGGGATTGTTACGGGAGGTGCAGCCGTAAACGAGACACGACATTGGCGTCGCGCCAAATTTCCATGGCAATAATGTTCGAAAGGCGTTCCATGCGTGCGGCAGCGAGAATAGCAAGGCTATACAAGTAGTGAAATAATTTTGTTGGAGTTCCGGCGAGGACGCGAACTCGTCGCGCACCCGGCTAATCCCATGTCGGGACTGGCAGGTCTCGCCCACCGATCTGGTCACGGGCACGCCGGACAGCCAGGATTTGCTTGTCCAGAGCGCGGCTACTCAAACGCGAGTCCCACTCCTCCTTGCTGAACTTGGGGTATCTCGACCCGCACTCCCAGAGCATGTGTGCTAGAGTGGAGGGCTCCCGCCGGACGGGCAGGCGTCGTCGCGATATACGTTGGGGTGAACCATGTAGAACGGCAAGACACGGATATGTGCCGGTCTGTAAGAGTCTAAGAGAAACGGCGGGCGCCCCATTCCACTGGCAAGTGCAGCGCCTGCCACGGCCGTACTCCACTCACTCGGAGGAGAGAGTCGAATCCGGCCGCGCGCCTGCCAAATTGCTTCGGTCTTCAGCCGCTAGGGCGCTGCGCATGCGCAGTTCGGCATCGCAAAAGGCGGATTGAGGACAGTGGCACAATAAGTGGTCAAGGCTCTCCTCGCATCCGCAAACATCACATGCAGGACTATCAGCCATTACAATTAGTGCAGACAACGTGAAGGCAACTCCCAGCCACAACCGACACAGAAGAGACGCTTTGCGTCGGTGACTTCCTGCAGGAGGTCCAAGTTGCAGTGAAGGTTTTAATATATGCAGTCTGGTGAGCCTTGTATGTGTGCTATTCAACTCTGCTAAGGAGAGCGTGCCTGCTAGAATGCGAAGTTGTATCGTAGCGTCAGAGACAAATGGCTACGCAGCCGTCTTCTTTGTTTGACGTCCGAGCTACCTTATCTGCGTCATCCTTGGTATCCATTGAAAAGAGATACCATGGCCCTTTTCTCTCAAGTGATGGACAAGTTCCACGATTTCGCACGTGAGCTGATCGTGATTTCTATGTCAAAGAAACGACTGCACACTTTGCAAGGCCGACTTTGCATCGCAGAAGACTGCCCATTTTCGAGGACTTTCAGCAATTATCACATCAAGCGCGTCGCGGAGTGCCGCGAGCTTTGCAGCGGTAGACGTAGTGATATGGGAAGTCTTTAACCGCTGGGTTATTCCTGTTGTTGGTATAACTACAGCACCACCTGAACTGGTTATGTAGTTGAGCCATCAGTATAGACGTGTGTGTAGTAGCTGTATTCTGTAGGAGATCAGCTGTCTGTCGACGGATATCACGTGTGGAGACATTGGTTTCCCTGGTAAATGCCACCGCTGCACACTTTTCACATAATTGAAGTCCTTGTTTTCGAAGGTAGGATGATGTTAAAGTGGCTACCTTCTGAAGCCGCGCGCGAAGCTGCAGTCGCGTGACACCCAAAGTCCAAACACAAATGTCGTCGGCATAGATGGAGAGCCTAACGGTGCATGGAAGGATGTCGGCGAGTCCAATGAGTGTTAGACTGAACAGCGTTGGGCTCAGTACTCCGCCCTGAGGCACCCCACGGTTACGGTAATGCTGGAAGGTCGGGCCATCCTCGGTAAGCATGAAAATGGATCTCTTATGTAGATAGCTACTAACCCAGAAAAAGATCTTGCCGCCAAGTCCTACTGCCTCTAACGCGTTGAAAATCGCTTCGTGCGTTTCGTTATCGTACGCTCCTTCAACATCCCGAAACAGGGCAGCAAATAATGTTTCGGAGGACTTCAGGTGCTCGACGTACGTCACCAAGTCGATAACATTGTCTATGGAAGAACGGCCACACCTCAAACCGGCCACTGCATCTGGATATACCTGCTAATGTTCGAGGTACCATTCTAGCCATGCCAGAACCATCCTCTCCATTAGTTTTCCGATGCAACTGGCGAGCGCAGTTGGTCGGTATGATGCAATGTCTACAGGCGACTTGCCAGGCTTGAGCAGTGGAATTAGGCGACTGGTCTTCCATTCCTGGGGAACGGTACCTGTCTGCCAGGAGCTGTTGAACAAGAGCAGGAGCACTTTCGGAGCCTCTTCGTCAAGATTACATAGGGAACTGTAGGTTATACCATCGGGTCCTGGTGATGATGAACGCTTGCACAAAGCGAGTGCAGCTTGGAGTTCGTCCATGTCAAAAAGACTGTCCATGCGGGGGTAGCGTGAAATCGGTGAGTGGACGAGCGTCGATGTTCCAGGGGATCTAGTTTCGCCTCCAATCCTCCTGTAGAAATCGTCAGCGACGTCAATCTCTCTGCATTTTTGGTGAAGGGCCGAAGAATTGAAAGGGTGGCGCTGCTGAGGGGTTCCACGGAGACGCCGTACAGCTACATATGTGAGACAAAGGTTTTCGTGGATCCAGACTCGCAGAATGACATCCATCTTTGCGATGCAGGCTTGTCCATGTGAAGCTGAATTTTCTTTTGAGTTGTTCTGGCCAACCTCAGGTAACGTGCAGACTTTGTACGCCTGTATCGTCGCTCTGCACGGCGACGAATTGCACGATGCTTCTCCAGCTCATTGTCATATTCGGTGCGTGTAGACGTTCTCGGAGGAGAATGCGTGGCAGCCTCTAGGGCACCCTTTATGGCGTCTTCTAGGCTAGAGGACAAGTCATGACGACAGCCGTATTCGACAATTGATTTGAACATCGGCCAGTCGATACATTGTGTGACGCCTGCTAACTTGGAGTCTGTCATCCCTTCAATCCTAAGATAAGTGGGTAGGTGGTCACTTCCCCGCATTTCAATATCCGGAAATCACCTGACCTTTCTAGTGAAGGAGCATGAAACAAAGGTGAGGTCCGGGCAGCTACAGTAGACAGTTCCACGCAGAAACGTGGGGCTTCCATCATTTAACAAGCACAGTTCTTGTTCGGAGGCAATTGACACAATCTTCTTCCCCTCGAGTTTATCTTAGAACTTTCCCAGATATAGTGGTAAGCATTGAAAGTGGACTTGCCTTCTTTGAAGAAGGCAAGTCCACTTGTTGAAACGTTGCCTCCCGCTTTCACCTTGTTCTCTTTTTGCCCATCGTGTTGAATTTCTATCTCCCACCTTCCCCCTATCTACCGTACAAGAGAGCGAGCCAACACCCACAAAGTGGTGGCATCAAAGTTTTATGAAAAATATTAGCACGTTTCAGACAACCAGCTTATAAGCATACCAAAAGAGTAGCGTCAGAGACACTATACACATGCGATGAATCCTAATTCGGCTTGAGTTAATTCTTTTATGGAGGGTAATCAGCGTGTATACGTTATAACATTGGGTGCGCGATTTCGGAAACTTCCCAATTTCTTGAGTAACCTGGCAGTACGTATAGCCATGGCACTCAAATCCACATTCTTCTTCAAATTCACGTCGCAGCTCTTTGGAGCTGCACAATATTCTTGCGCACTGGAACAGCGCTGCTGCCCATATACGCGCACTGAGGACGGTTTTAGTCCACCTCTGAGGCACTGTCTTGAACCTGAAGCGCTATAGACCCTCGTTACTGTGTATTCTTGTGCTTGTTACTTGAGCATGTTGTGTGCGAGTGTGGAATGTCTGTGTATGAGTGTGTAATTTCATGCGTTACCTACCTTACCTTGAGTAGCATGTTAGGCGTACGGCCAGACAAACATGATCCATGACTCACTAAAGAATGTCCCTCTCTTTCGCCGAAAGTTACGTTCATTTCCATGACTCGTGTTCTGAGTCACGACAAAGATTCACTAAGTATATCTACTTTCTCTTCACGGCGGGCGCTGCAATCTATATAATTTTGTGAACCACGGTCAGTTTCGACTTCGTTTTTCACTCGAAGATAAGATCGTTCCTGATACAGATTTTTGTTCTGTAACCTCATGTGGCCGACAGTGATATATATATATATTCCTCGAAGCTATCCTCAGCCTGATAACTACGGTTTTACCTACAAGATCACTCGCGATAAAGCTGCGATGTTGTTTGTGGTTTCCTGTTTGCACTTTCCGGCAGTAGCAGATAGGCGCTGACATTCTTGTATTGAAGCCTACTGTGACACAGGGCTCCGATAACTCTTTTTTTTTTTTTTTTTACAGCGTGACAATGATATGTGGACTGAGAGAGAAGAGAAATGTGGAAATGACTAAGGAGCTCACATTAGTCAGGGAATGGCAAAGGACACATTGTAATATTTTGACAGTATATTTTCTAGTGACCGAGCTGGCCTCTCTCGCTTTTTTATACCCCACCCTTCATTTACACTTTCTTTTCTGAGTCACTAACCCAGGCAACCGCACACTTAAACCGAACAACATACCCTTTTTTTTCTTTTCTTTTTTTCGTAGCAACATTGGCCCATTATTCAATAACATTACTGAAGCGATAAATATTGACTGACATAAAAACAAAAGCGGGATTCATTTTTCTACGTTTGGTAAGGTGACCACGCGAAAGGTTGCCGTCAGAAAATCTCGCTGGACCGAGGATGACTCGACGTAATGTCACATTTTTTTAACGCGATAGCGTTAAGGGCCCCCTGTCGCAGAAAATCCGGCGTCTGTGTCGGTGTCCCTCGGCCAGCGTCGGACGTAGCTTCGGTGAAAAGAATTCCGCACCAAATTTTGAACCACGCATACCCAACCACTCTTCTACCACCGCAGTTGCTCATACCTTGTCTTTCATTCTTTACAAAGTTATTTCTCGAAATTTTGAGAACGGCAGCCCACAAACAAATGTAATGAAAAAAAAATGAAAAAACACCGACAGCGCATATAATTTATGTTAGCTCTTCTCAGACTTAAATATTAAAAGTGCGAAACTATAACAGGAGATCGGCCCGTGCAAGATGCCGCGTGTCTACCAGAAAGCTTGCCTTCGTGCATATATCGTTCGCCGCCAGCGTTTCCCGTAAACGTTACGGTTACATAAGCTGCAGTTGCCGGGAAGCATGAAAAGCAGTAAAAGGTATGTGAATGCTATCGCGTTCCACTCTTAAAGGCGAAGCTTTACAATTAGATCCATTCCAAGCTCACCATTAACGCACAATGACAAAGATACACCGCATTTCACACCGGACTAAAGTTCAGCATGTGAAAGTGTCAAACTTAAATTTGGTGGCGGAAATTCATTTTTCCGCGCGCTCGGTTACTAACTGTTTCTGTGCATTGTAGTTCGTTAAATTAGTTGTGGATCGGTATTTCTGTCATGGTTCAACTGGCAGCCACTTGAAGTGGCCAGTATAGGTTTAGACATCCACCTAAGGGTCCGTGCAAATCACACGCAGCGAATCACCCCATCCGTATATAGCATTTAGTTTCCTTTTTTTCCCTAACATCAAGAGGAAATGTTTTGGAGCAGCTAACGTGAAAAGATAACTGCATACTGCTTGTGAAAAACGCAATACAGATATCTAGCATGCGATCGAAGTTCTCGTAAACTTGCCTAACATCTACGACGACCACATACATACTGGCTGCCTCAGCGCAGTTGTCGAACTTGCACATACATACATACATACATACATACATACATACATACATACATACATACATACATACATACATACATGCATACATACATACATACATACATACATACATACATACATACATACATACACGCACACACACACACATACATACACGCACACACACACACACATACACACATACATACACACATACATACATACATACACACACACATACATACATACATACATACATACATACATACATACATACATACACGCGCGCACACACATACATACACGCACACACACACACACACACACACACACACATACATACATACATACATACATACATACTCCATTTTGCGAAGCGAGCTGTGGGCTCCGAACTAATATCAACTGCAAGCTTCGGGAGCGGTTAAATTTCAACATGCTAATAAAAATGCGCTAGAGAACAACCAGAACACTAAGCATACGAGTAACTTGATATCGGTTGCGTTTTTGTGTCTTTTGCATGTCCGCTTCAAACTGTTACGAGTAGGACGTGCTGTGCTGTATGCCACTAAACATGACTGCAAATAAATAAATAAGTAAATAAATAAATAAATAAACTGAAACGTTCTATGCTGGGAGGCAGGAGTTCAGTTAGCTTCGCCCATTTTCCCCTTGCCTCCTCCATTTCTTGAGACGGATATGAAGCCGTCATTATTTGAAGGCGGTAAGTTTCAGTTCCGTGAGCTCTCTGTCCAGCAACTTTCCACCCGACGTGGTCGACGTGGAACACGCGCACTGCGCACAATGCACATTACGGGCTTGCGCAACTGATACTCGGCTATCGTATAGGCTTTCCGCTGTCCTGGCGGGAACAGACCTAGTGTAAGGATCAGTGTGTAAGTGCCGAGCATGGTGCCCAGTTTTTCACTTTTAGCTACCGCTATGCGCTGTTCCCCCAGTCAGTGAACCCCGAAAATTATCGTGACTGCGTTTGACATGTCGACAAGGAGTGAAAGATATGAGAGTGTAGCTCCTGCATGTTTTCTTACTTCTTTTTTTTTTTCAGTGGCAAGAACACAAGAAAGTAAAGTCGAACACACACGTACAGCTCGGGACACAAAAACACGTGAGCAGAAAGAGACTCTCTCTTCTCGGCCACCCCTCAAAAAGGGAAGAATAGTCGTCGAGGATCATCCGAGAAGCAACAGCGCGCTCTTTTAAAAAGGACGGGAGATGGATGGGTCAGGCCTTTGGTCGCCATAATAGTGCCTGAAACATGTCTTCTAAACTCTCCACTCCACTGTCTCCTTATTGTTATACAAATTTTTTGTGGTTGTTTGTTTACGGCGTTCTCATGAGCGAGACTACTCACGATAAACGAAGAATGTTGTTCAGCTCTCGTTGTTTACGCACAGAACGAACCAATAAGAGCGCCCCTCTTCTACGAGGCCCCGCGGTCTTCGAGAACGCTCTCCGTCAAACCCTGAGCCCACTCTACGAACGTTCTCCTCCCTCTGCCGCATCACCCTTCGTGGGAAAGAAGCAATACGGTCCCTACGGACGCACGCACGCTCCTCTGATGCCAACAACCTCTGGCTGCGCGAACCGGTGAAAGTGAAAGCGCCGGATCGGCTGTTAGGAACTGGCTGCTGTCGGGAGGCGAGGAGAGGATGAACAACGTAATCGAAGCAAGAAAAGGGGATACAAATACAGCAAAAACCAAAAGTAAGCCATGTCAGTGCATACGGGGAGGAAGTGGCAAGGGCTGAGTGGCGTTTGCAAACACCCGGCGCGGAGGTGGCACGTGACCGCTGACGTCAACGCGTCAGTCACCCCTCCTCCTCCTCGGAGTGCGTCTGTGCGTTCGCAGTACCGCGGGCGACGGCGTCCGGCGTGTCGACCTTGGGAGCCGAGAGCTCCCCTCGAGGCGCATATAAAGAAGTGAACAGACGCGGCGGCCGTTGCAGAGAGAGAAAACTCCGGAACGTAGCCGCAGCGCGAACTTGGTCTCCTTTTCTCTTAGTACTTACGAACCCGAAGCAGCGGTCGGTCGACTGACATTGGCCGCATTCACTTCCGCGCTTCTCTTTTGACTTCGCCGCCGCGCCGTTGCTTCCGCCGCGCACCGTCTGCCGACGGAAGGGATTGGCAGACGACATTTAGACTGACAGACAGACGAACACGGTGACTCGACGGAGGAAATAATTCCAGCAGCCATCGCCGCCACGCGAGGGAAGTGTTGGAACCAGTGAACGAACACCACGTCCATTCGAAAGGATTTGCCACAGGAATCAAACGACGCTCTCACGCACCATCATGCCGCATCTCAGGCCGGGAGATGATGAGTTCGGCGAGCACAATGTCATCGTGACGCGCATTCAGCTGGAGGATTTCCGGAAGAAGATTCTCGAGGAGATGGCTGCGCACCCAGGTAAAAAAACAACTCAAATACGATGCGGGCGATTTTATTCCTTAGTCAATCGCTCAGTTCCACTAATTACCTTCCTTACTTCAACTTTCCGTGTACTCTGGTCAAAATTCAATTTGTTGACCGAGCGACGAGAAAAAAGTGCATAAGCTTGCTCTGTTGCTCTGAACTATGCGGGGCAGTTAATTGGGACTTATACCTCTGGTTAAACCGCCTTTTTTCGAGTATTATTCTCGATTTTCTACTCGGAGCTGATGATAGCATTTCATTGTCAAATTTTATTTTACAACAGAGAGTTTACGAGAAGAATAAGAAGGGAAAAAACAAAGCGTAGGAAAACGGGTTTAATAGAGATGATGGTTGTAAGGTGCGCAATTGCAGCGAACGCGGAAGGGTATAGGGTCCAATGAATTGCACTCCGACGATTTACAATTCAATACCCATTATTATAGCTGCGTCGAAAGGCCGCTCCATATAGTAAAGTCATTTGTGACTCATTCGATTTGTTCATATCGTTAAAGCTGTCCTGTATTATTCATTTTTCATCGAAATCAGGCGTAGCGTCATGGAGATGCACTGTCCGTGAGCGTGACTCATTCGGTTTGGCTGATTTCCAAAAGCTCTCGAATGGCCGTTGGGACGAGTCACAAACGAGACTACATAACGTGGTCAAACATTGTGCGTGCCATTAGGCCTTACTCAGAAATCGCATAAGGCAATGGAAGCTAATCATCACGTGTTCGGCCGTTTAATTACCGAAAAAACGTATGTGAGGCCGTTTGGAAAAGTGAGTCACGCCACCTGTGACAACTGTCACCACTGCATGTGTCGCGGAAAACTTATCACACGTAGTTTATTTATCTCTTTTTTTTTTCCATCGAGTTATAAGCGCGCTGCATTTCCTTTGCTCTGTGTATAGTGGTTTTAACTCACTTTCGATGGTTACGTAAGCCAATGAGATTGCGTTTGTGCCAATGTGTCCACAATTGTAACAAGCACGCTTTCGTTCCATTTTCCCAAGTCTATAGCAAATCACTAGTGATGTTACGAAGTGATGGGTACAATGACACTTCCCTTGCGTTTGTTCGTAATGCGGCACCTTGCATTACATTACCAAAGCGTGCCGAGCGCCATCACCATCGCCCTCGTCATTGGTTTCACTAAACGCCTCAGCGACCTGACACCTCTTTTCGTGAGTCGATGAGGGCTCGGCGCTGTCAAATATTGCCATGTTCTAGCTCCATAGTCGCTACATAAAAAATAAAACAAACGGTCAGCAGATCACCGTGGGCTACCTCTTTCGGGTTCCCTCAAAATAGGCTATGTACGTTTTTAGCCTTAGAATGCAGATTAAATTCAAATATGTCGGTGTTCCCGGATTAATGCTGTCTGGTTGGCGTCGCTTCAACTGAAATGTCACAGAAGCGATTAAGATGGTTATCAAGGGCCACCGAGAATTTCGTTTCAGGCAGCGTTAGACGCGGGCATCAGACCAAGATTAGTGTTGTCCAAGAACGCGTGAAGCATGCAGAAATAGCAAATAAAGCGACGGGTGGGAGAAAAGAGTTGGAGGTCGGAGTAAATGCGGCCAGAGTGCCACAACGTGCCTATCATGTAACGGCGACGCTGAGGCGGGAGCAGCAGTCACATAAATTGGATTCAATGAGAGAGTTGCGAAACGTGCGAACCCAGCGCGAAGAAAAGAAAAAAAAATCGCGAATGTGCATATAGGCTTCGGCACATTGCCCACTAGGACAGCCACCATGAGCGGCCAACTGCTAAAACAAAAGTGGCTGATCTCTTTGAACGCTGATCTATTTGGCTGACGCTTATCGAATCTCCTCATACGAGATGACCGTGGTGTATATACAGCCCGTTTGCGCGCGTGCACTTGTCACGGACCAATGAGGGCTCCGGGCAGCGAGATAGAACCTCACCGGAGAGAGATGGTGAACATATTTCATTCCACACCTATAGTCCGGTTTCTTATGGCCCCAGGAACGCCCTGACATGGGATATTAGTGTATCTTGGAAGATTACCAAGACAGCGCAGGGCAGGGAGAGAGCCAGCTTCAGAGGGATGTGGGGTGAAATGACAGAGAAGCTTTGAGGAACGTTTGGGAATATGCAGGGACAACTTTACCAAATACCGGTGTTATCGCAATAACCGCCACAGTGTCTTCAATGTGGACGCCCCACAGTTTGTTCGAATGCCCAACTTTGAATAGCTGCTGCTATGTGCTGCGGAAGGCAAGTTCCGGCAACTTGATCTCTCTCTCTCTCTCTCTCTCTCTCTCTCTCTCTCTCTCTCTCTCTATCTATCTATCTATCTATCTATCTATCTATCTATCTATCTATCTATCTATCTTGTGCTGCGGAAGGCGAAGTCCGGCAACTTGATCTCTCTCTCTATCTCTCTCAGTTTTTTTTTTCTTTTTATTGAACTGCGCTCAATAATTTTTCATTTTCGAAAGGTCGTGCTTCAACTCGATACGAGGCTTCACAAATCTGCATCAGGATTCTTCTCAACCACGGGACTGGACTCTACTCTGTAGTGCGCGTAATGATGTTTTGCGACGATATCGCTAGCATACGCTGTCGGCGTGACTCGAGCCGTCACGAGAATCTGGCTGAGAGCCGATCTCGATGCCTTCAAGTCGGATATCTGCTACGGGGGGCGACAATTGCGTGCTCCCGGCTAGCTCCGTTTCGTAGCGATGACAATCGTCCCTGCAGCTATATTTTGAAAAAGAGAATACGGAGAGATGCGGCGGGGTAGATAAGCAGGGCTGCGTTCGGTGAATGTTTCGAGCGCTACGTCACTAATGGTCGGAACCAGCTTTCGAGGGCCAATAAAGAACAGTGAAATGGCTAATGCTAATTACCATTCTAACGCTGTAGCGTTAAGGGCCCAGTGTCGCATAAAATCCGGCGTCGGTGTCGGCGATGTCCGTAGGAGAAAAATCATCCCGAACCAAGCATCCCGATCTACGCAGGCCTTCCGCGTGGACCGGGACGCCACCGTTTCCAGGAAAACATTACGGTTACGTAAGCTGCAGTTGCCGGGAAGCTTGAGAAGCAGTCGGGGATCTTTGAAAGCTATCGCGTTCCACTCTTAAAGGCGAAGTTTAAGGGTCCTTCAAATCTCGCGTCTCGCGGCAGCGGGACGCGGCGTAAGAACTTGAACCGAAGGTGCAATTCTCAAATTTTCATACTTGCCTCTGAAAGCCTATGTTAGGTGACATTATAACCTCACGCAAGTCACAGAAAAAGGAGTATGGCAAGACAGAAGGCATGCGTCTACATTGCCTTACTTCTGCAATGTAATTCTTCAGCTCTTTCTGTTTTAACAGCGTCCCACAAGCAACTAAAGAGCTTGCGTGACGAGCTAACTTCAAAAGTCCACCTAAACCTTCTGACGATTGCGTCGTGCCTAACTACAGCGGACTAAGATTTAAGATTCACCACTGCATGCCTTCTGGAAGGAAATACGTTACATTGAAACCTTGTGGAAATTCACTAACGGGTGGCCTTGAGCAGTAAAGCTTAACGCGATAGCCCCGACGCTCAAACGGATGTGCGCCCGCT
Source organism: Dermacentor andersoni (assembly GCF_023375885.2). NCBI lineage: Eukaryota > Metazoa > Arthropoda > Arachnida > Ixodida > Ixodidae > Dermacentor > Dermacentor andersoni. The sequence continues at coordinate 105,611,203 of NC_092815.1, forward strand.
GTTACGGGCCGGTGTCACGTGGCTTTCAGCAATGAACTCTTTAGGTGTTACGAAACTGGTTCGAACGCACTACACGCGAGAGATCATTTCGAAGTTCCTATAGGCTGCGCTTTCCCTTGACTATCGATGCTATAATCCTCGTTAACCTGCCGAGCACATCCTATCGCGACCCGATCACGTCACGCCGCCTCCCCCCCCACCTTTTTTTTTTTTTGCGCTCTTGTGGAGATTAGTGAGTCGTGCGTGTTATACCCGGTTCCTGGAGCAACACGACGTGGACGGCATTAATCGCCCACACCCGAACCTGTCGCGTTCGACAGTTCTTGTGGTACCGCCTGGCTATGCTGTTCGTCCTCCCCGCTGCCGTATACATGTATACGTGACTGAGTTTATACTACTATATATGCATCACTTTTCTTCACGCACGGGCGTGTTCTGCGCAATACCCGTTCGATGTGTACCTGTTGCCTGCACCGCCATCCTCCTTTCTCGTCTTCTTTGTTTCCACACAGGAGGTTTAACCGGAAGGTTCGCGAACTGTGTGAGCGCGACCTGTTTGCGATTACTTGTACAGAAATAAGGTGTAACTCAGTGCCTATACCACATTGTGCCGCTGGGCACATTGTAAAACTAACTTACACCTTTATACACTAAGGGAGTTAGTCATAAACCGATTTTACACCCTTATCACTTTCGAGGTGTGGATTATAGACCGATTCACACCCTTTTCACTTTCAAGGGTGTAAATTAAGAGTGCGATGGTGTGAGTTGTAGACCGATTTGAACCCTTTTCACTTTTAAGGTTGCAAAGTATTTTACAGTGCTCGATGAGCACAAAGCTCACGCAGTTTCATTCCCTGTCTCTACGACCGCATTCGTTAAGGCGACGCAATGCGAAAAAAGACGGTCACGTTCCGAGTTTTCGGTGTACGGTTAAAATTTCAAGCACCTGACCGTCGTTGCTGAAGGCCTCGGTAGATCTTGACGTGGTCAAAGTTCACCTGGAGCCCTCCACTACGGTGCATATCGTACCCTGTATGCTGACATAATTCGATAAATTGAATCAATCAATCAATCAATCAATCAATCAATCAATCAATCAATCAATCAATCAATCAATCAATCAATCAATCAATCATCCTTAAAAACTAAGAAGTTTTGCTGCCTTTCACATAGTTGCATCCATGGTCGTTGCGGCTCTCCTGCAAAAGGAAAGCTTTCTGGAATGTTTCGTTTGGATATGAACACGAAGCTTCTTTGGCTATTTTTGGCCAATGACGTCACTGTATTGAGGTCCGCGCTTGAAAGTAAAATTTCACTCTGGAGGACGAAGAGAAGTTTCACAGAGCCAATGGCAGTAAGCATGGAGGTTAAGCAATAAGTGTAATTGATTTGGTGGCAAAAACTCTGTTATCAATAATGCCATCGGGCAGGGCTGAATGTACATCTATTATGCAAATTCTGCCCTCTTTAGGCATCCTAATAGATGCATGCAGTTTGCGGGATTGTAACAGCGGGTTCAGTTGCTTATGGAAAGCAGTTTAAACTTGACCCTACTACTTTTAATGTAAATGATTTCAATGCGAATCAATATTTGCCTGATACTAGGTACTCTGCTGTAGGTAGGCTCCTGTTTCACCCCGCTTCAGACCTGTTCAATAATAAAGAAAGGTCATGTCCGATGGTGGGCTTTGTCCCAGGGTACCCCAGCGCAATAGCACAATGCTCTACCCATTAGGCTACACACATATGCGCACGTATCTCGTACCAAAGCCATCTAGCTCTTTGAGACAATTGGCGCATGCGTCATATGGAATAGCAGAAACCAGCTTTAAAGATAAATATGCAGATCCCAAGCACTGTGGGAATCGAAGTAAGCGCAGCTCTGTCTGCTGTTTGCGTTCGTTGGCGTTATTTGGCTTTGATATATTGACGGCATACGACAGTCGTGACGTGACGTGAAATGTTAACTTGCCTGCTACGCTCGACGATTTGTGCGAGCCTTCGTCTCCTCGGCACTAAGTGCACGCTTCGGCGCCACTCTGGGTTGTGGCTTTGTATAGACCACAAAACTGCCTCCTCTGTCTCTCTTTATTCCCTCGTTAACATTCTCCGCACCTCCTCCCTCTACTGTCGTTGCTGTTGCGCATGAGCACGGAGACAAGCGCGGAAGCTTTTGCACTGCATTTATGCAATCACATTTATGGGGGGTCACGCCTACTTACGGTGTCCGGAGGGCAATGTGCACATTCGACGCGGCGTAAATGTTGACGCGGGCTTCTGGGGTCATCTTTCCTTTGTGCCACACTCCTGCCATGTAGTAACGCGATAGCGTTAAGGGCGCCGTGTTACAGAAAATCCGGTGTTGACGCCACGGTCATAGAGAAAGGAATCCCTTTCTCTATGCCACGGTCGTCGCTTAAGCGACTAATCATTCTGAACCACAGCCGCGCAGGCCCTCCAGGTGGTGCTTACCTTGTCTTACATTCTTTACAAAGTTATTCCTTGGAATTTTGAGAATGACAGCTCATAAAGAAATGTAATGAAACAAAACACCGACAGCGTATGCCTTTTATGTTTTTGTGACATGGCCACGTCTCAACCCCGTCCCGACGCGGCCGCCGTTAGTGGCGTGCGTCTCAACTACGTCCCTACGTGGCCGGCGTTAGCGGCGTGCAACACCACAGCAGCAGCAGCAGCAGCAGCAGCAGCAGTAGTGGGAAAGTCAAAGAAAGAGGCAAATAAAGCTTCGCTTTAAATGTGAACGCACGCGCTGGTTTCCATAGGCCACAGACGCAGGAATGGAACGCGAGAATAACGGGCTAAATATAGTCCGACGTAGCGTGAGCGCGCGCACACGTTACGTCACGTTGGCAAGAACAACAATGTCTACCGTTGAACCAATGGTTCGACACACGGGTGTAGCCAGCGTAACCGGACGCGGCCAGGGGACTCCGACGCTCGCCCGTGCGCCGATAACGTCGGACTATAAACGCGCCTTAACTGTCAACATTACCCCTGCCCTTGGCGTGCGTCACGTCGCATAGCAACAAGTCGCTTATAAACGCGACAGTGCGACAGTATCCGATCCTTCGATCGTGGCAGCTGAGGTTTTGAGACGTTACGCGACACTGTACCGCCTTCGGTATACGCCCTGGTCGTAACGGAACAACTTGTATCGTTTATTCGCCGGAGCCGCCGCTGAAGAACCCCCCTCCCCTCCCCCCCTTTCTGAAACAAGAGACATGCTGGCACTTCAGCGCTGACGGCATCGTACGAAGGGCGCTACCCTGGTTCCTTTCCCGGAACAAACGTGTTTATGACCATGACACAGGTCGGCCGGCGCACGCTGTCTGTGAGAGGGTTACCGCTGCAGACACCCTGGTCAGGCAGGGAAGTCTGTCGCCTGCGCCCAAACATGTTAATTAACAGGCGTCGGTGGCAGAGGGATCGGGTACCTGAAATCTTGTCTCCATTTTTCGTACTACACGTTCGCCTCAACCAGTTTATGTCCAACTTTCGGCAATTCTTTCTCTGAACAGGGTAATATCTCAAGAACGCATCCACTGCGTGCCCACGATGCCTGATAGGTGTGGTACGGGTGTAGAATGCACCGTGCAGCGAAGAAAGGAAGAAATTGGAGCCCAGAGGCAGGAACGCAGGCACCGAAGCGGGGGCTACGTGCGGGTATCGCTTCCTCGCAAACCGACGGAATGCGATGCGAAAGCGACACCGTGCTTCGATCCGGCGGATGTGTTTCAGAGGCTTTCTCGCGGGGGGCCGGCCTCTCCCCCTTCGGTGATAACGGTGTCGAGCACAGCTCCTCCCCGTCTCCTTTCTTTAAAATCGTACTTGCTTTTTCGCGTTCGTCTCGCCGTGTAAGGGCACCCACAAGAGTGATCACATCCACGACCGGCGCCACATATGCGATCGGCTTTTTCACTTGGGCCGCGACGGTTTCTCGCGTGTGTGCGCAGTGGCGACCTTCGGAATGTGCGGCCGACCGTGTTTCCACGCTCCACGGTACATACATACGCCACCGAACCTGGGTGTATAGGGATAGCATGGGTCTAGTCGAGCCGTTCCAGCTCGCAGCGCGTGATGAGAGCGCGTGCGCTGGCGACCGATGTCATTTCTTCCTGTCGCGTCGCCGGAACGCGTCTCCCGCCATCGTTGGGTCAAGGACCGAATCCCGAGGGGGCGGACGTGCTACATTCGTTAGGTGCTCGCCCCTCTGTCGCGACATAATGAGCGTCGACCTTGCGGTTATACTGGCCACCTATGTGTGCATATACCGGCGCAAACAACGCGAGACGTCCGTGCTTCCATTGTTCCCCTCGCGGAGGCACGCCTCTGCGTTTGCGCTAATTTGCGAAATTCATGACGGAGTTGGGCAGGCCGTACAATGCACAGAGCAGGTAAGCAGTGGCTCGATAGGGCAACAGTGGGGATACACACATACACACACACAAAAAAAAAAGAAGAGGAAGGAAGGGAAAGGCATTCGAGAACGGAAGAAGATTCGGTGATGCAACGAAATTTTGTAAGTATGGGACGAAGTGAGGGTTCGAAGAAGGCAGGTGTGTGATTGGGAGATCCTTGAGAGAGGCGGCAGAAGACTACGTGGTGCGATGAAATGAGGGAATTCGCGGGTGCTAGTTGGAACCGGTTGGCGCAGGACAGGGGTAATTGGAGATCGCAGGGAGAGGCCTTCGTCCTGCAGTGGACAAAGTGTAGGATGATAATGATGATGATGATGATGATGATGATCGTCCTGCAGTAAATACATAGATTGACTGATGATGACGATGGTGGTGATGACGATGACAACGCTATTAAATCTCCGCTAAGCTACATATTTTTAACGTCCTTCGCACAGCATATACAAAGATGTTCTGGGTTGTCGCATAAAGTCGATGATTTTCTTTTTAATGTGAAAGAAAAAAAAACTGTATGAGGTGGAATCCTATTTATTTATTTTTTATTTATTTTTTACAAGGGAGGGATTTACATCCTAAATAATGAATTGTGTGCAAAAATAAAGGAAAATCGAAAAAATAAATCACCGCCCAAGCACTCCGTACAGATGGTAAAGCCAGCGAAGCTGAAACGTGCGGCCCCGGTGTTTATCTCTGGCTTAATCGCGACGGTTCATTGAAGTCTTTCTCAATTATTGGCTACGTCTTTGTATTTCTTGGTTACACACACTTTCGGCTGCGACGGAGAGAACGACGTTAGGGACGGTATGCTCGAAGTCCGCCGTTGACGCTTGCGTTCGATGTCTCGAGTTTGCTCGGGGGCGCGGTTAGCAGCATCCGCCCGCCATTGACGCTCGCGATTTTTCAAAATTAAATCGGTCCGTCGCGTTAGACAATGAATGGCTCATACCCCCTTAAGCAGTGGCTCATACCCCTATAAACGCGGCCTCCCCATTACAACGACAGAAGAGAAGTGAAATTCCACGCTGGAATGACGAGCCGCAACGGAGGCAGCTGTGGAAGAAGACGACGACGCTCGAGCCATTGCTGATGATGATAGTTTTCTGCAGACAGGCGCGTACAGACGCATTTTCGTTTCGCCTATCTATATAAAGCCCCGCTTTAAAAAAGACAACAAAAACCGCTCACATAAAGACGGCAGCTAGCGAATGCATGTGCTTCTCTCCTGCGCGGTTACTTCTTCACGCTAACCATATTGCGCAAGAACGGGTTGTTGTCGTCTTCGCGCACCGGGAAATACCTGCCAAGAAAGCAAAGGAAAAGTTGTAACAGAACAGTATTCTGCTGAGTAGCATTAGAAATTTGCATAAGACTATAACCCATCCAACCACATACCCAAGGACGCGATGAAACCAAAGCTTTATTAGAGGGTTGTCTTGACGCATTCAGCACTTTTTCTTTTCTTTTTTTTTTTTTTTCATGGGGCACGGCTTCAAAACAAATAAGAGCCGCGTCACGGCACATAAGGGAATGGCAGGACAGGATTTCTGGCAGCGTCGCAATGAGATCGCGCTGTGCTTCGCGGCCGCACGCCCTCGCGTATACTAGATGGCGCAACCAAACGTGTTTGAAGGAATACAGCTGACGTGCACCGCGAAAATCATGAAGACTCGCGCGAATCTCTTGCGAATGAAACGCCCAAGTCCGGACGCTTATGGTTCATTCCGTCGTCCATATTTTTCCTTCTTTTTTTTTTTTTCTGAAGCGCCCAATGACTTCTATGCATTTGACGCTGCATGGTGCGTAATAAACACGGGTGCCTGCTATGACGGAAAAAGAAATCACGCACATAACCTCGACCTACACTTTTCCTTATAATTGCGCTTGCGAAGAAATAAACGGCGACGTCGTCTTTTCAGCGGTGAAAATGAACGGCCGACACGCCCATGCTGAGAGGTAATTTTCCGGAGGGACCAGTAATGCGTCGCCATTCCATTATGAATTCACCGCCAAAAAAAAAAAAAAAATAGAGAGAGAGGGACGCGGAAACACAGAGGTGCGTTGACGCCACCGTAAGAATGAAGATGTCGCTTAGGTTGGTTAACACAATCTCAAGGCCGCGGTTAGTACGGGAGGACTAAGAAGAAAGGCGAACGGGGCCGGACTGTGCCGTACACTCTGTACCTGCGGTTTCTAAGAGGCTGTACGGCCCAAGCGTGGCTGTAGACCCTAGGTTTAGACAAGCTGTTCCATGCGGAACTTAAGAAATCTGCACGCAGAGAGAGAGAGCGACAAGTCTCTCAGGCCTAAGGTTACTGTATGTGTGCTCGCTACCGGGAACGTATGCAGTATAACTCTACTCGGACCGCATGCCCGGGAGTTCGCACTTCTTTTTAGTCACCCTGTACTTTGAAATTTCATTTAAACAAAATCCAAGCGACCTCATGCGCGCACAAAATAATGCTCAGCCCGAATAACCTAGCTCAATAACCTAGCAATAAGCACAATACACAATAAGCACAATAACGCAATAAGCACAATAACCTAGCAATAAAACAAAAGGGCGCGCTGTGAATGTTGGGCATGCCTTTCAAGAGTAGGGCACACCTATGCCGCTAGTTACAAACGCTTCCTATTCAGAAAGCTTGAAAATATGTCATCACCACCATCGTCACCATTATCATCATCTTCTCTAATATCGTCATTTCCATTATCATCAACACTGAGAAACTGTGTCCTCTTGCCTTTGGGAGCAACGGGCTTGGGAACTTACGAGCAACGGAAGTACCATACGTATTGCTGTACTGCATACACACCGTAATAAAAGGGGCGGGATCGTACTGTCCTCGCTTTTGTATACGCGCAGCACTTTTTACACACGAAGGCAGCGGTCTGAAGCTGTCCAGGGTGCGTTTCCTCTCTGACTCGCTCCTGTCATGTATACGCATGCTCTGGACCACCCCCCGACGCTATGTGCCAGACAGTGGCAGGCACAACAGCAGCAGCAGTGGAAATGTCGAAGGAACAGGAAGAAAGCTTCATTTTAAAAATGCAACGAAAAAAGAACGCAAGCGTACGCCTTACCCTTTGGTTGTGCTACTGCAGTCTCAGCCGGCAATCCTGTCTCGTTCGCCCATTCTTCACAACAACGCAAGTCTTCATCCTTTCCTTTGACGCCCAGTACTGCGAAAAAGGTTTGCGTCTCGAGTCATCGCGTCCTGGGAAAGGGGGTGTCGTTATGTCTCTTACTGTTGATGACACGTCCAGCTTAAGAGGGAGAGGTGTCGCTGACTAGCAACACCACCGCCGTTCCACTGTCAGTGACCGTGCTTTTACGGCGAAAAAAAGTAACAATGCGACAGGCGTAGCCGTGCGACAGGCGAACAAAACGCCAAGTGCCCGTCTGAGTCTTAACAGCGCGGGCAACATGGCCACGTTGAAAATGGAAGAGAGCAGTACGCTTGGCAATTTAAGGAGGAACGCCAGATCACTATAGACGGGCAAAATATTCTTTCTGAGTTATACCTCTGTTAATTTGGTGGTAAGGCGTTGATTACTATAACAGTAAATCAACGCCAAACTTGCAACCTCGGCGACCGGTACGTCGGTGTGGCGTCACTGACTTCAAAGTTGTTCTTTTCTTTTGTGTATTTTGGCCGTTGTTGAGGCGCAGCAGAAGTTCTCCAAACTTCATAAGCCCAGTCACTGACTATACTTCAGAATATAAAGTGTAGCCTTTACCGAGAAAAACTTAACCCAGGCAGTCGGAGCAGACGCCGTCAAAATCCATGACGTCACAGTGAACGGGTACGTGGAAATACGAGGTGGCGTCGTTATATCAGTCTTTCGTTTTATTAATTTTTTTTTCGTCTTTTTTGGTCTGTCAAGCTTCTTGTCATGGTAAGAGTGGCCTTTCTTGTCTCTTTTTCTTATTTTTGTATCCTATAAGGCTTATTTACTAATACGGTTTGTTATCGCGCCTTCGATTGTCCCTGAATGCGCAGACCTTAAAGGGACACTAAAGTGAAAAATGATTTCTTCTGCATCAGTAAAGTACCGTTATAGAACACCAAAAACACCACTCTTACAACGATAAGACGTTTGGTAAGCCAGAAAAAGCGCAAGAACGAAATACGGGTGGCGACGCCTATACCTAAGTTCCCGCACCTGGGGGCTGTGACGTCATGGATTTTGATGGCACCTTCTAGGGCCTACTAATTATATATAGCGGTACAGATTGACTACATTGTGTTCTAAAGGAACCAAATATTAAACATGGCAAGTTTCGGGAACCTTTATTCAGCCAACGCGGCCCAAATGCGAAAACATACTTTGGAATCCCTGACGTCACGCTGACGTACCGGCGCTGGGGTTTCGGCGCGAAATTCAAATACTGATACTTGGACCTTCATTTTCTCATCTAATAATCAAACTATTTTTTTGAAATGACTGCCTGCAGGGTTCTCAAGCAATGCTTCATTAGTCTAAACTGATTTATTGTTTCGCTTTAGTGTCCCTTTAAAGGTCATTTGCCAAGCCGATAACCTTCTTAGCCGGCGCCGACGGTCGCCTTCACGAGGGTCGCGGTTGTTTGAGCCAGGATAACAGAGAAGCTTTATTCCATAATGATCTGCTAACATACGCACCTTACCCGACGCGGTGGCTTATCGGCTGTGGTGTTGCTCTGCTAAGCATCGAGTCGCGGAATCGAAGTCCAGCCGCGGCGGCCGCATTTCGATGAAGGCGAAATGCCAAAAAAAAAAAAAATATATAGAACCGCCCGTGTCCTGCGCACGTAAAAGATCCCCTGGCGGTCAAAATTAATCCGGTGTCCCCCGCTACGGCGTGCCTCATAATCAAATCGTGGTTATGGCAAGAAAAACCCCGGAATTCAATCCAATTCAACATAGGCAGCTCAATTCTCTACGCATGGCCACCGCCGTTGCCCCCAACGTATAATCTTTGAAGCCATGAACACGTGGCGGGGAGGGGGCACCATTGTCTCGTTCAAGGTTAAAGCAGATAGCGTTGCCGACTCGCTGCGACAGCACACATCCTGATTTCTCGCAAGACACGCGAGGGATGGCGAAATCACCCCGGGTAGAGCAATTAATATACGTCGGGAGTTAGAATTTCCTGCAATTAAACGAGAAAGTGTAGCTAAAAGCAACGCGGCGTCTTTTGTCTTCGGAGCACATGCAATATGCATGCGGCGCGACAGTTATCACTTCTTTTTTTTTCCCCGCAGCGGGACCACATAACGAAGCATAAGCGCGACAGCGAATGAGGAAAAACAGTGCCGAGCGGAAGTCGAGATAGCATTTAGAAGAAATGCGCAGGCGAGCGCCGATCGCTATAATGTTGCGAACTGCGCGGCGTCTACCCCGAGTATGTATGTGAGCAAGAGCTGGCTCGGGCCCTGCATGAAAGTGAGTGCGCGAAGCTGCGTGGAGCTGGACAAGTTGGTGCATAGATTCTAATAGAAGCCGATCCAACCACGTACAGTCGGCAGCAGGCGTTTACGCGTAGCGCGGGTTCCCCGCTGTAGGAGTTGAGGAGGACTTCGGGATGAAAACTTGGGAGGTTTATTTACATTATTTACTGTGAGCGTCAATTAACAGTAGTAAAGTCATTACGGGCCGGCAGCAACGCGGACGCTGCGGCCCGTCGCAAGAAGTTCGAAAGTGATGAATCCAGGAATGCTCAAGGAATCCCTGGGAATGCTCCCGGTCTGCGTCTTTTAAGCCCTTCGGTGCCTCGAAGACACGTCACGTTCGGCCAATGGGAGAGCCCGCTCAGGTGACGCCATTTGCGGCCAATGGTAGGCGCCCGTGCGATGGAGTCACACCCGGCGAAGAGAGTCGCTGCTCGGGTGTTTGTCCGAGGGCTTTCTTCTCCCTGCGGTCTTGCCTTGCTGACTTGCAATGCGCCGTCAGCATAGAGGGTAGGGGGCGACGCCGCCAGGTTGTCACGGCGCATTACAGCCGTCTTTCTTCGGGACCCACTTTACCCCCAACAGTGCCAGGACGGAAGAGTCCCTTCCCTTCACTTTCGGGAAGAGCCAAGCAGTGAATAGCTCCACCGGCTGCACACGAAGTGGGGTCCGCCAACTTGTTTGCACGTGCCGTGCCTCGGGAATGTGGCATCCGTGTTTCTGCGCTCCTCAATTAGCTGTGTTGCGATTTGATGTGGTCTGGGGAACTCGAAGTAGGCTCAGGAAACGGCCCCGTATCTAACACCGCCTAATGCGCATTTCTTCTCTGCGAATGCATGACACTTCTAATCTATTAGATCACTGTACATATATATATATATATATATATATATCAATTGTAACGCAGCAGTTATCACGGCGTTAATTCCGCGTCAGAAGATTAGGCGAACCGACCACGCCCCCAGCACGGAGCACACACGAGAGCCAGCCCCACAAGCGATGATGAAGAAGAACCCCATATGAACCCCATATGATGATGATCATGTACAGATGACACAGATGACAAAGAATAGCTTATAAATTCCCACACTAATGTCCCCTCGCGCGAGAGCGGCCATCCTGGCCGCAATTCAAAGGGGCGGTGAACGTCTCGTGAAAGGATTCATACGGGAAACGTGGACAATCTCAGCGGCGCGGCAGCGGTGGTCATTTGGAACAATAACTGGTTCCACGCGATAGTTCACTGGAGAAGTCTGCTCCAAGACTTTGTAGGGGCCGATGAACCGAAGCTGAAACTTGTCACACAAGCCAGGAGTACGAACTGGTGTCCGGAGTAGCACTTCCTCCCCAGGGCGGAAGCACACGACGCGATGAGAGGCGTCGTAATGCTGCTTGCGGTCCTGTTGCCGTGCTTCGGTGTTGATGCGGGCGAGCTGGCGACAACGCAGAATGCGGGACACATATTCTTCGCAATATATAGTTGCAGAGGCTACTACACATAGGAGAAACCCCCGTTTTAGAGGTCACGTGTTCAGACCGCGTAAAATTTAGTTTTCTCTCAAATCCAGCATTCCGTGATTTTTTCGGCCCAGTCGCTACGAACAGAATACGCTAACGACAAGAATAAGGTAGTGTCATCCATTGTTTATGGAGGGCAAGGGAGTCAAGTTCGTGTCGCACGCCATGCCCATTAATTGCCGCCGACGCAAAGCGTTGGGGACGCGCCGGTCGCGTTGCGTACACAAAGCCCCGCTTGCGTATGCTAAATCTTAAATCTCCAATTATTTTTGCATACAACCACCCGATTCTTGGCCCGTACCTCAGTGTGGGGACATGCCATGTTTTGGAGTATCGTCAACAGCATGGCCGCTTGCAAGGCGAATGGGCGCCTCGTGTCCCATTTTGTCCTACTGAACAATGCAACAATTTCTTACAGCGACCACGGTATTCCTAATACGTATTGCGTATACAGCACTCGCAATGGGCATTGTTGTACGTATAAGAGAAAGTGCATGCATTGTATACATGAAATGCAATTCGCAACTCTTCTTTGTTGTTTTTAACTGGGAAAACAGTTAAGATTTAGAAGTAGGATTTGCCTATGTCCGTATGTGTATGCGTCACCCTCTTCCATCCCTTCAATTACGCCGCCATGCCGCCTCCTCACACTAGAGAGAGAGAGAGAGAGAAAAACATTTATTGAATTATAAAATGGAATTCTCGCGGATCGAGGTCTTCTCTTCTTCACGCTGTCTTCTCGTCGAAGGGAAGCCTCTTCAGCACGGGTGGTCCCTCAGTCCAGGGCTCCACTGAGTTTGGCCGCGTCCCTAGCGTGCTCCACCATCCTTCTTTGGACGGCGAGTTCGCAGCTGACGAGCCGGCTCTCCCAATGCTCCGCACTCGGGGGTTTATGATCGCGGAATGCGTCGTTTCGTTCGCACTCCCAAGTTATGTGATAGAGTGTGGGTGTAGCCCCGCACCAGGGGCAGGTGTCCCTATACTGCGTTGGGAACATCTTGTTGAATATGAAAAGGTTGGGGAAGGTGTTTGTCTGGAGCCTACGCCAGCCCGTTGCTTCCTCCTTCGTCAGCGCTTTATGGGGCAGTGGGTACTTGAATCTAGTCCCCCTGTAGTGTTGCAGTAATTCCGAATAACTGTCACTGAGGATCCCGGCGTAACTAGCGCGGTACTCCTGCTGCTGCCCAGCCCGGAATCTATTAGCTCGAGCTAGACCGTCCGCCGCCTCGTTACCCCTTATGCCCTCGTGTCCAGGTATCCAGATCAGATTGTGTTTGATTTTCGCCTCCTCCGAGGGGTTACCCCCTCTGAGGATCCTAAGGGCAGTTTTGCATATTCTGCCCCTCATGTAGTTGCGACAAGTCTCTTTCGAGTCTGTGAGAATATTTAGCGATTTATTCTCCCTATATCCTTGCATCTAACCTTCTTGACCATCTCCATTTGGCGAAAAAAAATGTTGCTATGTCACCGTCACTGCGGAGCGAACTCCTGACACTCACCGGGTACCGCGCAGTTTGGAGCAGTGCGCGCTGATCGCTGAGGCACCGCGCGCAAACGTCGCACTTGGCAATGCGTGCGGGGTTTTGTGCGCTCGCCGCGCAGGCTCCGAGAGCGGTTGTCTCTGCGAACTTGGAGGCCACAGCATGCAGGCAGCGCCGTCGTGGGCGAAGCAGAGGTTCTGGTCGTCGCAATCAGCGGTTACTCCCGCGTATAGATGGCGATGCCCATGGTGAGAGTCCGCTTTATGAGTTCCGAGCTGCGGTGGAAGACCAGGTCTGCTGATCTTTATTCTCTGTTTCCCGCGTACCCTCGCTCAAGCAGAGCTGAATGCTTCGGGAGTAACCGACTATACTCGTGCAAGGTCAACATCTGCATTCGCCCAGCAATAGACATCTCTCTTTCAGACTCCGCGTTGTGACACGACATCGACACGAAACAATTACACATCGTCCGGATCAATGAAAGTGTGAGCGGCAGCGGCACGCCGTTTCTCAGCTTCACTGCCGGCATTTCAGCCGCGGTCATCGAAATATCTTGGTTTCCGTGAAGACAACTGACCTGCCGTTCACGGCAATGTGCGATACGCTTTCGACCGGGCTTCCGCTGCTTTCTCAATTGAGGCGCCCGTTCCGGAAGCACATTCCACTCAGATAGCCGGTCTTGTATATATATATATATATATATATATATATATATATATATATATATATATATATATATATATATATATATATATATGGCCCGCTGAATAATAGCGTATAACATACACGGGTATACGACCGGTATACACATCGAGCAGCCGATATAGCATCTGTGCACGCCCGTGTCCTTGGCCAGCCGACGCACGCGTGCTTGTGTTCGAGTGGCCCCAGCAGGTGCGTCGGATAGCGCGACCCCTGATACGCATCGATGTGCCCCACGCGCGCGAGATCGGACCGGCGATAGCCAGCAGAAGCGATGCATGGCTTGAGGCGCACACATTGGGAGCGTCTATATACTGCGGAGCCTTTTCTATACAGACCGGAAGTTGTCAAGGGCGGCGGTTGCGGGAATATGTATATGCGCGGCATACACGTTTCTATACGGCACTATGTTCTATGGGAGCTGCAATTATTGGCGCAGTTAAGCGAGCGTGGTAAATGATATAGTTAATTATAGTGCCCGAATTTACCCGTAACTTCGTCATTTCGGTTTCGAACGGCTTCACGGCTTTGTAAATCGACCGTTTTTCAACGAGATTGAGCACGCGCTACAGGCGAAATAATTCGCGATAATTGTGGACGTGCGCAGAGTCTTATTTTCTCCCGAGCTAAAAATGCATAAAAATGTATGACTGCTTCCAAATATAGGCCAATAAATGGCCGATGAAACGTATAGTAAACAGAGCCACAACAACGTCTGAAGCCATGAGCCCGAAGATCAGACAAACACATATGTGCTAACCATCATCCCTATGGTACCCGAACGACCGTAGTGCCACAGTTCCCTCTAATACGTTTAGTGGGAAAGTCCATGATAGGTGACTGCGCGTACGCGCCTCCTGTGCAATTCGTCTTCGCGCCGACTCATGTACAAGAGTTTGCGTACCACGAAGTATATTTACTGCGACCAACAGTGAGGACGTGAAGGTCCTGCAGGTGGCCTGATTTTCCGCACAACTTGAAAGTCTCCTGGATTCAACCGACCCCCTCCCCCGACCACTCCCCCTCCCTCCGCGCAGGCGAGGCTCCTACACCTGACACGCGTCCAACGCGTCGTCGATGGACGAATCGTCTCGGCGCCGACCTTCTCTTGTTTCACCTTTACTGTGCTACGTGCAGTCACAATCCGCGAGGTTTCGGTGACGCAAGATACGGGGTTTTGCGATCGGCTTAGATATGGTTATTGCAGCACGATACTGTTGACGAGGTAGTCAGGCTCTACATATATGGATGGCGTTCCTCTTAAGTGCTGCCGCGATTAGCTGCTGGCCTTCGTCGAGGCTGACCGGTGCTTTTAAGTTAACATTTGTGAGCTTTTTCCTTCTTTATTTCCTTTTTGTTGTTGTATTGCATGGACGATTGCCTGCGATATGATTAAACGTACTACGAGCAGTGTTAGTAGAAAGAAACGACAACAAAGAAGTCGCAATAATTATTTTTATCATATTAGCGTATGCATTCAGATCGCTTTCGGTATCGGTCCACAGAAAGTAAACCAACGTGCACGGCGTCTCAAGGTCTTGCGTCACAGTAGTTCTCTTATAATTAAATAATTCTGGGACCTCTTACCGCAATATTAAGAAAGATATATATGCTTTTGGAAGAATACTTCATCAGTCTTAAACTGATATTAGTCGTTAATTCTTCCTTTAACATAGCATTATCATATTAAAACAATCTATACAGCCCACCTATACAGTGGCTACGTGCGCTAGGTACACGAATTTGTTTAAAGCTTTGTCCTTTTCTACGGCTTCGAACGACTTTCTTGAAGCTAAGTTGCCATCTGAAATTTTTCTTACGGCTGTTATACAAACCTAATTTAGTCTGACTCTCTGGACCGATTTGATTATTTTTCAGGACATTACAAACAAACAAACAAACAAACAAACAGAAAATGGCTTTGCGTAAACGATGTAGTGATCATGGAAAATTTGTGAGTTCAAATTTTGACGTCAGAACTGCATTATATGGATCCGTTTGTCAGGGATGGCATGTTTAATGTGCTGTTGTACATTTAATTATAACAAAGACACAATTAACCGACCGGTAGTTTATCGGCTATTAGACAGGTAGCTTCTTCAGCAGTCAATTCTAAGGTCACTCGGGCAATTGAAACTTTCGGCGACAATGATGGATTTCACATAACTCATCATCAGGCTTAGCGGGCTAACTCCAACAGGTTAAAATACGCACTATTTATATCTAAACGTATTACTTTGAATCATCCATCCGTAACGGAGCAACTTAATCGCATTTCCTTGAATGACTCGCAGCATCTCGCACTGGTTTTCCTATAGATAGCGAGCGGTGAAATAGAACCGAAAAAGAGCATACAAAAAACAAACAAGAAAAAAGTGTTGCTGTTGTTCATATAGAGGCGGCGTCCCATCGGTTGTATACTGCCCTGAACGCCAACATCTGAGCGAACCAGGACCGTAGGTCGGCACCGTTCCAGGAAACGCGTACGAACCTCTGCTATATATATAGCTTCCACAACGGTGGCGCAAAGCTGTGCAAGATTTCTCGCTTCCGGCAAACAGGCCATAGAGTTTGGTTAGAGAGCAGCTGGGCCTGTTAGGCATATATACACACAGCCGCGCAGCACCTCTTGCTATAGTCCTCCTTTTTCTCTGTCCTGTTTTATTTTCTCGTGTCCTATTTCCTCTACGTTAGCCTTCTACCGACTTCGCGAACGTTGTGCAGGCTTAACAGTTGCGGCACGTGATTCACGGTACAGCGAAGGCAGACAAAAATAAAATAAAAAATAAAAAGGAGGACCCAGGCTTAGACTCGTTTCGCAGCTTGAATTCATTTACTGTGCAATTTACGGCGGCGGCGACTGCAGCAGGGAGACAACGGCACGACGTCGTCGACAAAGCCAGCGGCATGCGCGACGGCAACGATAGCCGAATGTTCTATGAAACTGCGCTTAGGAAAGAGACAATAGAGTGAACATCCAAGGAACACGGATGCGCGCAAAACTGCCGCAACGGCAAAGTGCATGCATTTATCAAATGCAAGCCCGCATTCGCTTTCATGTGCAGAACACCGTAATGTGACGACCACATGAACCTTATTTCTGAAATATTTCTGGCGCAGACTCGACGCGCCCGTGTTACGGTGTACGCGATGAATGCGCTATAATCATGAGTGGAGTGCATTTTGCGTACGCGGTTCCCGTCCAGTGGGAGCGGCGGCTGTGTGGTACGCATTTCGTCCACCGTATCAGCGCTGTGATTCCCCGACTTGAAATGGCGTGCGTCGACGCCGGGCGACCTATCGACTTATAGTTATGTCTGAAGTACGTTCCGTGCAGTGACAGTGCAAAGGCAGTAAGGAATCCAGGTGGCACGAAGCTGTACCATTCTACTTCGATCTTCGGGATGGCGCAGTCTCATCATTGCCTTTCCAACGAATCGTCAAGCGGGGACAAGAAGCAGTCGACTTGGGGGCGAGTCCTTGTAATCATCTAGCGTGTAGCGTCAGCGCAGAGAGAGAGAGAGAGAGAGAGAGAGAGAGAGAGGAACGGCTGAGCGCTCTGCACTTCTCGCCGTTGCGAACACGCGTTCGGACATGCAACACGACGCGTCGCATCCGTCGTACGATAGTATGCGCTAAACGTAAGCGCCGGTACAGGCGTTAAGACGGCTATCGAGTTGCGCGCTAGTACAATCAATAATGGACAGAACTTCAATAGAAGATAGACAGGAACCCACGGAAAGTCGGCGGTGTTTGAAGAAAGCGGACGAGATCGGCGAAGAGGGCAAAACAGTGCTTTGCATACCTAGGCATTTCAAGCGGGGCCCGCTTACGTCATAGGCATAATGTGTTCTCCGTTCCTGCTTCCTTGTCTCTTAGTGCACCGACCTCGTAATCCTACATGCGACTTCTTACGTACGTGCGATAAGCTGTTGTTCTTACCTGCGCCACAGACCGGTTGTCGTGTCGCTTCTATAGTCAACAACGAAGAAAGAAAGAAAGAAAGAAAGAAAGAAAGAAAGAAAGAAAGAAAGAAAGAAAGAAAGAAAGAAAGAAAGGAAGATAAAGAGTAGGCAAGGTTCCTTACCCCACTCGTCTTGCGCTTGTAGCTCAATATGCACCTAGTCGCCCTCTTCGCATTACCCATTGCGAGCGAAATAACAAAAAGAGGTTCTCAAGTTTCAGTGCGCGTAGCCGCTTATACCAGGACACACGAAGAAGCCGCGGGAAAGACCGTATTTGCGGGTAGTGAGAGGACCGAAAGAAGTCGCAGAACCCGAACGCTTTATCTCTATACTCCGAGGTACACCGCTCTACATATAGAACGAAAAGGAGATCTCGTTAAAGGAAACTAAAACAAGGGTGTTCTTGATATGATTGATTGATTCTCGAGCGTAACACCCAAAAGAAACACTGGGGCTATAGGAGACTCCGTATAGTGGGGCGCTACCTATTAAATTTGCCCGCCAGGGATTCTTTAACGTGAACGCACTCTAAATGCGCGAGCGATTTTTTTGCATTTCGCCTCCTTCGATATGCTGCTGCTGCTGCTGCGGCAGGGAGTCGAACCGGCCACTTCGTGCTCAGCTGCGGAACGCCGTATATACAGTTATTGAGCCAGCGAGGCGCGCGTGGGCATACTTTGTAACGTGTGTACGTGCACGTGCCTGCGCGCGCGTTTTCTTGTTTTTCGGGGAATGAAAGGAGGGGGGAGGGGTGGAGAGCTAATGAGGGATAGGTGCTGCGTCGCATTTCCCTGGCGCCGACGGTGACCACCGCAGCCAGCGTGACTATCCTGCGATGTGATTCCCTCGCGGGATCGACGTAGCCGACTGCGAGCACACACGTTGCCTGTTATGAAACCCCGTATAGCAGTTATCGCTGCAGCCAGCAGCCTGTCTTCTGCGCCTGCCCTCCGCTGCTCGCGCCCCTAGAACGTGCATATGCACGTTCTTCTCTTCCTTGCGAGACACGTAGGGAAAGCGCTATCGGGGCCTGCCATCTCGAGGGCGACCGCATATGTATGCACGCGAGCTGCTTTGCGTCCGTGCATTTGCGTGGAAATATAGCGAGGCTCGAGGCCGCGTTACGTTCGCTTTCGATTGTCGGCCGGTTCTTCGGGAAATGTAATAAGTGATGCAATCGTTTACGACAGTGTCCTTTCTTTCTTTCTTTTTTCTTGCCTTATTATACATTTTTGTCGCGTGTATTTCAGTGCAGGGCGATAAGAAGGTCGACCGGGAATTACTCCTGGAGATAGCGTGCGTTCGATATTGCCTCACCGAATTAATTTATTCGCACATTCACGGGGAACGCGAGCGCAGCTTCGTGGTACTGAAAATAGACTGCTGTAGCCTTCTGAAAAGCTGATAGGTGCCTCGTTCTTGTCGTTATATATCCCTCCGGAGACATGCGCTTAATGTCAGCGAATCTTTAGTGGTCTTCCGTTTACATGGTGTGCATAGTGTCTATATATAGCACGGGAAGCAGATAATCGAGAATTCCTCTACACCGCTTACAGGTATCGAGAGGTGAACTAGCGCACATGTCCGTTCTTGATTTCCGCAGTCTAAACCGCATTTGAATTAAAATCTGAGTCGGATCTAAATCTTACTGCAAGCGTCAGCTATATACACCGCGTTATGTATAGACGAGTTATAGACGAGTATGTATAGACGTTATGTAGACGAGTATAGACAGCGTGGAGCTCTTTAACGTGCGCCTATGGCACGGTACACGAGCGTTTCTGCATTCCACCTCCAAGGGAATGCGGCCGCCGTGGCAGGGCATCGAGCCCGGGACTTTAATCTCTACAGCAGAACGGCATATTGCCACTGAGCTGCCACTCTATATGTCTATCTATATACTCAAATAACTCGCGCTTTCACAGATGGGTCTATCTTTAGTATGCCCTTTCGTAAGTCGCAGAATGTTCGTGTTATTTTCTGGTATACTGCACCTGCAGAGTTGCCCGCCGCTTCGCTCGTTCATCGCGTTGTTTATACGTCCGTTTCAGCGAACCGAGCTCACACTATCGAATATTGCCAATATGCCGCAATGTCGAGTGCGTACACCTAACATTAGCTGGCCCCATCTTCAAAATACCGGACCGGATCTCAGAGAGAAGAGGGGGGGGGGGGGGGGCGCAAGCCTACAGCTTTGATCAGCCTCGTCTATATATAAGTTCGAGCGACGAACCCGCGCGAGCCTCTTGGGGCTGGCCATGGCCCTACGAGGCGCGCGAACGGCCGTTTATTAACGGCAGATGCAGCGTCGTCTCGGGGTCAGCGGCCTCGCAACATCTGTCGGTTACGCCGTTGTGTCGTAACACCTCGCCCGGCCGGACGGGCTGCCCCTCTCGCTTCGCATGTATATGTATGAACGCCGCCGCTTTCCCTTTAGCGTCTTGGCGGATGCCGAGCGGAGGGCACACAAACACACGTATACGTATTCCTGGCGCATCGCTGCCTTATCGATACAGGAAGCTATAGAGGTTTCATTGGTCTTCGAACCGTTACCATTTGTCGACGACTCTTCTCATCAAACGCAGCCGCGCTTCCTTGCTGTTCGTGCCTACGTCTGCGACGCTGTGAAGTGATCGCCAAACGACGTGATGTTGTTCATAGTGGAACAAGGGAAGTCCTGGCCAAAATTCTGAGAGGTCCACGATTTGTCTTTCTCGCGGTGCAGAAGAGGCAGCGTTAGGTTGTTTCCGTATAGTATCCGCAAAAGACAACCCGATGAGCGCGTTACCGACACGCTTGTTAGTGCACCGGCCACTGGATGAGCAACGACCGGCGCGCTCTGTCTATCTGGGTCAGGGGCGATGACAAATGGTGAAGACACACTGGGCACGTGCTGCCCCCCGAAAAGGGAAGGGTAGACAGACAACACCTGTCTGTCTACCCTTCCCCCCATCAAATCCCACTTCCCGCGGTCAAGTGTGAGCCGCCCTCATCCCGAAAAGAATGCCTGGCTATACCATTGCTCTGGGGCGCAGGGGGGAGTGCACAGCTTTCTTTTCGTCGTATACCGACAAGTTCACGCCTCCTACTTGAGTCGAACGGCGCTACAGGTATACAGATTACATGAAGTAGAGGTTGCCTAATGTTAGGCAAGCAGAAATCGTCCTTGAGCAACCCATTTTCAAACCACTCGACGCCGCCGGACATCACACGCTAGCATTGGGTTCGAGTACGTATAGCTTGTGAGAAAGGACGGCACGTTGTAGCGATTCCTTTCGTTCGATTCACTTTGTTATCATCGCCCGAGGGGGCGGGATCGGATCCCGGCAGCATAGGCCGCATTTCAATGGGGGGCGAAATTCAAGAACGCCCGAGCACCGTGCATTGTGTGCCCGTCAAAGAACCCCAGGTGGTAAAAATTAATCCGCAGTCCTCCACTACGGCGTGCCTTATAATCATATCCTGGTTTTGGCAAGTAAAATCCTAGAACTTAATTTTAAATTTCACTGCTTACAATCAGCTGATCCTGGCCATAACGTAGGCGAAGTGCCGTTCGGACCACAGGCGGAAGAAAACCAATCGGAATAAAATCGCTACCAGGACCAAATTTCGCGACTTGTTTTCGAGGGAATAAACAAAAAGCACAGCGGCTACTCGCGTCTTCAACACTGCGCCCAGGCAGCGCGCGCTTCCCCACCGGCCTCCTCCTCCCCTGCCGAACACATAACCCGCAAACAGCTTACTACAGCCGAGTAGCAACAAGGAGATTTGACAGAAACCGCTTATCGATACGGAGCCTGTCGAGCACGCACTCAGTGACGTCAGAGACGGTTTTTTCTTTTTTTTTTTTTTTCTGCGGGCCTAGAACACGATCCCAGTCATGCGCAACCGGTATCTGGTGTTGTCTCTCTCGAGCCAGCCCACGCCCCTCTCTTGGTAATGTACACACGAGCAGGGGCGCCGGCGAGCTGTCGGTGAGAAATGCCACGGCTGTGCGCGCGCGAGAAAGAGATTGAAGTGCCGCGGACGCCCGTCTTGTGTTGCGTGTCCCGTATCGTGCTTGATCCAACGGCGGCTCAAAATGGAAAGCGAGGGAGAGGGGCTCGCGGTGACCCGCCGAGCTGCGTACGTCAGAGACGTGACCTTTTAATCGAGCAAATCTATGCGTGTGACCCCCCCGTCGGCAGATTCTAAAATAACTTTGAAAAATATAGGCATACCTTTCGTACTGCACGGGGCGCACATGTTTGCAGAGATGCGAAAGGTCAATACTAAATCAGTTTAGACTTTATTAGCTCTCCCTTTCAGAACTTTAATTTAATTCATTTAGCAGGAAATAAAGGGTTAAAAGGGGAGAATAAAATAAAGACCAAACATAACTCTTTCTTGTTCTTTTCCTTATTTTATTTAAGTGCGCACTGATACCTCGCTACAAGTACGTCAGGATGACGTACGTTACAGATGATGCAATTTCTTCTATTTGGACCATTTTGTAGCGCAGTAAATGTTCTAGAAACTTGCTATGTTCAGTCGACGGTGCTTCATCGCTTATAAACAATTAATTAGACGAGTGTAAGCTGTCATAATTCATGAAGTCACAGCGAGCTGGTGCAGGAACTTCAGGGCCGCGCGTGTGTGTGCGTGTCCCTCTCCATCTCTGGACTTAGAGATGGAGAGGGAGGGAAAGTCAGCGTGCACCCGCAAGATTGCGTTTATTCGGGATCGTTGGTGTACATGGCCATAATACAGAGCACCGCGTACACGGGGCATCTGAAAGAATCATAAAGAGCGCTTGATGCAGTACGTCTTTTGTCTGTGCCACGCGCTGTTTTGCTTTATTGTACCCTGCCCAACACGAAAGGAGAAAACGTTGAAGCTATATATTGCTCACGCGTCGCGCTTTCCCGCCGCGCATACTCAACCCGACGGCGGCGATGGAGGCACATGTCGGCACAAAGAGAAGGCCCAATGGGATCTGAAAGAAACCTTACCAATAACACACGATTCGTCTATACGCTTCTTTTTACAGAAAAAGCTGCATATGACTAACCTTCCGTAGTTTTTTGGGCGTCCGGCAACAGAAACGGAGTTAGCGATTTCTAACAAACCCATACGGGTGCAGTGTGGCGACGCAGATGCCAAAATGCGAAACAGATTAGAATGATCGCCTTGAAAAATAGCGTGACGTCAAGGTTATCGCGGTATATAAGCAGGAGCGGTATCGGCGCTAAAAACAGCTGCGTTGTCGATGGCGCGGACACGTATAGTTCGAACACCCGAAGAACAACATGCGTTCGAGGAGCGCCGGAAGGAACAGCAAATGAATGTAAACGGCGCCAGCGCGGAACGACCACCGACGAAGAACGTTCCCGCGATGCTGATCGAAAACGACAATCGCGAGCCCGGGCAACCATTCCACTCTGTGAAGATGGAATGGCGCCCATTCGTTTGACAGCTTTGACTGTCGTCAGCTTTTGCTGCCATTCCATCTTCATAGAGTGGAATGGTTTTCATTTTTTTTCTATTTTTCTTCCTTTTCGGAATCTGGACGTCGTTAACCCCCCTCTAGACTGTTGCTTGCTTTGTCCCGTGTGTCAAATGTACATCCTTGATACAGCCGGCTGGCCCACGTCATAGACGTTATTCAAGCGGAATACCCAAGGGCCATTTTCAACAGTGCAACACCTCCTAGCAGTGAAGGTAGAGAGAGAGAGAGAGAGAGTTGAAAGTGGAGGCGTAGATTTGGCGAGTCAGAGCTGTCCGCGGCAAGCGCCGGGTGACGCTTTGTGAAACGCTGACGCACGAACCGGTCTTATAAAGCGAGAAACTTATTTCACGTTTCATCGCAAGCGTCTCGAAGCGAGGGGAAATCAAAGCAAAGAAAGAAGATGCGGAGAGAGTGGCGCCACGTGTGCAGGAGATGATAGTGGACAGACAATGAGACGAGGAGAGGCTGCAGCGCACCGCTAATCAGGGCAACGGGAAAGGCATTGCGATATTCCTCCCGACTAACAACTAACCGGCCACGTGTCGAAGCTCTCCACCACATGCATGCAGTGTCGCTCGCGCTATATGCCTCGTGAATGCAAATAGTGAGGCACGCATCAATGACGCCTTCCCGGCCTTGTTTTCACACTGCACGCTGTATACACGGACACGCGTACGTCATATACGAGACACAACGGTTGGCGTTCAGTGTCGTCAGAGTTTCCTGCGCAAACAGCTGCTCCGTACGTTGCGCGTGCAAGCGGCGGGCACGAGACGCTGAATCACATAGCAACCCCCCCGGCCCCCCCCTCCCCGTCGAGCGGAAAGCGCTATCCGACGTGCTTTGACGCCTCCAACGAGGAGGCGCGTGACTTTGCTTCCTCCTTAGCCTCAGGCATCGAGTTTCTAGGGGGAACTCCGTCTCGCCTGCGGGACGTGCTAGTATTGGCGGTTCAGCCGTACTTAACTTGTCGTCCTTCCGGCTTCAGACGACTTGGCAACTTTGCAAACCGATTATCTGCAACAACATGTTTGCGTTATAAACGCCACATCTTGAATTGAGTACACATGCGCGCGGAGTCTAAATCGACTTGCTGTGTTTAGAAAACTATACGATATACTTGCGACGAGGGCACTGTTGCGGTTTTTGAGGGTGACAGAATTGGACAAGCGGCTGTAGCCTGAACAGATATGTTTATAGTGCTGCAAGTGCTACTGTGCTGTGCGGTGGCAGTATGCGGCGACAGTGACCGACTGTGATTGTATGTCTACGCTCCTTTCTTTCTTTATCTCTACTTTGTTATCACTTTACCTCCCCCTCCCCTCTCTCCTCGGCGTAGGTAGCAAACCGGATCTTGCCCTCTGGCTCCCTGCCTTTCCCCTGAAGGAAGTGCTATATAATTGACATATTGCTTCTGCAGTGTGCTTCCGCAATTATTATTATTATTATTATTATTATTATTATTATTATTATTATTATTATTATTATTATTATTATTATTATTATTATTATTATTATTATTATAAGGATAAGTATTAGGACCACTCCTTGTTTTAATATTCATTAATGATGTTCATTCTGCTGTTCGTAAATTTTAATTCCATCTATACGCCGATGACATCCA
Source organism: Dermacentor andersoni (assembly GCF_023375885.2). Lineage (NCBI taxonomy): Eukaryota > Metazoa > Arthropoda > Arachnida > Ixodida > Ixodidae > Dermacentor > Dermacentor andersoni. The sequence continues at coordinate 105,635,854 of NC_092815.1, forward strand.
GATTTCTAAGGAAATTCATACTGTTGGTGACTGTCGCATCGTGCAATCAGACCTGTTTTCTTTTTCTAAATGGTACAAAGATAATGACATCACCTCGAATGCTGCTAAGACCAAAGTCACTACTTTCACACGCAAAACAGCAAGCATTTCTTTTTCTTATTCTGTATATTCTGCAAGCTCTGTCAGATAAATGATCTCGGTGTACTTTGTAATACAACTTTACGCTCTTCAGCTCACACTGAACGCGTTGCAATGCGGAGTATGGGCTCTCATATAGCGCTGTTTGCGGACTATCGAGATAATTAAATTCTCCTACACAGTTCCTCAATTTGCACACAACAATCTCTCTTCCTCAACTCGAATCCGTGTCGGGCGTCTGGAATGGCATTTCTGGATCCAACAGTGACATTACAGATCGGGTCCAGAAAAGTTTTTTAAGCATTTATCATCACCAATTTGCTAACAAGGACGCTGGACCTTGTTCTAACATTGTTGGATTATTGTCATTCTGTCTTTACTTCGCTGCCGACGTAATCGCCGCTAACCTTCTGTTTCTTTTCAAACTCTTTCACGGTATCCTCACGTACCCCTAACTCCTCAGTAGTATCATATATGGTATTCCGCGCAAGATCACCAGAGAACATATACCTTTCCATCTTCCTGCCTGTCATCACCAACGCTCAACCGTCCACAGAATAGTCTTTAAAACGCTTATTTTCGTGACCTTGATATTTTTCGTAATTCGCTGTCTTTGTTCTCTTCCGAGATCTGCGCTGTTGTGCCATAGTTTCTCATATTGTTCATCTGCCCTTCTCCTCCTTTTCTTTTGTATTCACCTCGTGCCTTGATGTATGTACACTCTTCAAGATTGTTCTTTTCATTCAGCGCTTTCTTTTTTTTTTTACTTATATGCCCCTGTCATTGTGCTTTCTTCGTTCTTTTTTAATGCACGCGTGCGCCAGCACTTATACCTCATGGTTGTTTATGGGCACAGTAAATAATTGATTGATTGATTGATTGATTGATTGATTGATTGATTGATTGATTGATTGATTGATTGATTGATTGATTGATTGATTGATTGATTGATTGATTGATTGATTGATTGATTGATTGATTGATTGATTGATTGATTGATTGATTGATTGCAGCTCTTTAGCCTTTCTGTGGCAGCCGAGGAGCACCATCCATATTTTGTGCAAAATAAATCTATGCTGTTTTCCTGTTTGTTTCTTAGGAAAAACGAATGAACTCAAACCGGTTTGAACCGTTATTTTGTCTCTGGAGTTGGAAGCGTTTTCGTTTGAACCGGAACCAAAATTATTTAGTTGGCCTCTCTGGTTGCGTGGAATGTGCGCGCGGCGTGCACACACGTCCACACAGACAGTGAGAATGTTGCTAACGTACAACATTAAAAATCGCACAGCCTCCGTTTCCAATAATCCAATATGATCAGCGGGCTATTCCACGCGGATTAAGGGCTGGATAGCGATCGATGCTTGCGTCGTTCCTCGATCCTCTCAAGTGTCACTGACCTCACTTTAATGCTGTTACATGATCTACCTGTTAGCAAGGAGAGCGCTCAGAAGGTGACGTTGTGTTTATTTAGATCAAGCTGTTTGTGCCGTCGCCTTTGACTGCTTGACATTTCTTCTCTTGCGAGCATGTTTTTACGAAGCCTTCCCTTTATCTGTCTCTCGGCCCTGTATCTATAGCCTCCTGTCGTGCATCGTAGCCAAGCGTAAGCTCTTCCGGTTAACTTCTATACCTCTTCCTCGTTACACCCTCTCTCTTTAATGAGGTGCGCTCGACGTTAACGAGAAAAAGAATCTACCAGGTATAAGAGCGAAAGAGTGGGTGCGTGGCGGTTGTTCTCTTCGAAACCACTTGAAGTAGTAATTCATCGACACTCCTTCCGGACGTCCTACAGATAGCCTGCACGCGAGTGCGCATGCGTCAAGTTGCTACAAGCGTGTTCAGACTCCCTGTATATTGCCGACAACTCACAAGTGCCTCTCTCCTGAAATACATTGCCTTCCTGCATTACGTCGTATCATAAACCAACGTCCTGCCTAAACAGACTCCTTTGACGCGTATGTACGAGACACGTGTACGCGACAGAAGTACGACGCAAATTAGGTAGCCCACTACAGGAATAGAAAAGGCCATGGTGGGCGCCCATAGCGCGCGTCAGTGCATGCGTCGCGTTATCCATCAAGCCCAGTTATAGCAGCGCCGCCAAAAGAAGTGTCACGTCACCACCGCATTAGGAACATATAAGCATCATTGTTGCTGCGCGCGTCGCAAAGACGGAGGAAGGTGCCTGCGCCGACTGAAGGTCACGTGGGCTTGTAGACAGAAGGCACAGAAGGCGGCCGCGATGCGGACGGACCGGCAGAAAGCGGGGGACGACGATAAATGTCACTTCCACGCCAAGCGGAACGCGTCACGTGACCACGACGCGAGGGGGTGTGCGTGTATATATACCTGTTACGTGTCGCATCCGAGCAAAGGAGCGCTGGCGCGTGTCATTGACGCCGATCTCCGCGGGCGCCGCCTGCTTTGCATAACGGCGGCCGTCGAAGCGTGCAAAGCAAGCGGAGGGCGGCACGGGAGAAAAGCGTCAGCTTGCAGCTCGGGGCGACAGTTGTTTACGGAGTGCCAAGACTCCTCTCTCGGCCGTCCGCCCGGTGTCTGCCAAGGTCTCACTCCCACCCCCTCAGACCCCGCACCTATAGCTCTGTTGCGAACAGCCCCACGGACGCTCGAGCGAAACCGGCTTCCGAGCAGACCCAGCCATGCAGACAAGCAGTGTGCACTGCGTTGTTGTTGCTGCTGCTGCTGCTGCTGACACTGAGTGGTTTCTCCCGTTCACCGCCGCTGACTGCAAAAGCGAAGTCGCTGTAATATCGCCATGGAATAAACGTGAAGAGAATCTGATCTTTTTTTTATATATACACGAGGCGTTGCGCTAGCATCGACGATTACAGAAAAAAAGAAACGCGTTAAGCAAAGCAGTTCACAAGGTCGAAAGTGTTCGAAGGTAAAACTGAGATCCTTCGCGGCCCAAGTTTGCGTCATGAGACTCGACGAACGGACGATCCATAAACTGACCTCCGAAAGAGGCTCGCGCGCGCCCTCGTTAAGTGTGCACCAGGTGCCGGCTATATAAAACAAGCGCTATAATGGGCCAGCTATGCGAAACGACCTTTCGCAGCGGCTGCCCGATAATATGCGTAACCGCGTGATACGCTTTCGGCTTGTACTCCTTTACGTAAACCTTCGTTACGGGTTATACTTAACGGGAGTGCTTTGACTCACCGGTTCTTACAGACCGCTCCGCATTGCACGCAGTCAATGTATGCATGTCCTCTGCCCCAGCAGAGAGCGACGGATATATCTCGTGCTTTTCAGCAAGCGCACATGTCACAGTCAGGTTAACGAATACGCAAGCATCCCACCAAACCACTTCGCCCAACTCCGACCCCGCTTATTTGAATTTCTGAGTGAGCATTTGTGAGCATTTCTGAGTGAGATAACCACTGGGCTGACTTTAATGAAAATTGTTGCATTTGTGAAAGAAAGTTAAATTCCAGTGACTGTTGGAAGTAGAATTTAGATTTAGGGCCTGCATTTTTAAAAGGGTATTTTCAAAAATTGGTGAGGTTGAAAAAAATAGAAGCACGAAGTTTAGAACTTCGTAGCTTTGCACCTAGAACAGATATAGCAATTCTATAAACGACATCCATCAGAGTATTCAAAGCGGACAAACTTGATATGTGAGTTTTTGTCTTACGCGAATTTGTTACATTGTATACAACGGTTTTGCAAATGTCCTACCCCCATATTAGTGATAAACTTGAGAGCCGTGTCTAATACATCGATTTTGTCCGCTTTAGATGTACTATTGGAAGCAATTTACAGAATTGTTATATCGCTTTTGATTGCTAAGTAAAGAACTGTAAACTGTATAGTTTCGTTTTCTGAAAATTTGCGATTTTAACAGTTTTATTAAAACACTGCCGGTCTAAATCGAAAATTCGCTACCAACAGTCACTAGATTCTAACTTTTTCTTTTAAATGCAATAAACCTCCTCAAATTTTGTGCAGTGGTTGACGCGAAAAAAAGGATTTCTTCTTTCCCATGTATTTAGACAGGAGCCCCCGAGCCAAAGCTTCCTCTTAAGCGCAAGCACCCTGATAACACAGCGTTAATTAAGGGAACTAGAGCACCGCACAAGAACTGTATATAGTCGTTTTCCTAATTACGTATACGGACTCTTTGTTTCGCCGTTACAGGACGGCTCAGACAACCGTCCTCTTCCCCAACAGCACCATGCGCGGCTGAGTGCATACACGTGCGGTTAAAAAAAAAGAGTGTGCAATAACGGCCTCGTCACTTGGCTTTGTGTGCAGAGCTGTACCACCCGAAGGACGTGCAGCGGATCAGCGAGAACGACGACCTCTGTCGGCGATACGTGCGCCACAAGGACCTCGACATCCCGGCGGCGCTCACCTGGGCGAAACACTCGCTCCGCTGGAGGAAGCAGTCCGGCATCAACGGTAGTGTGCACTTGTCTTACACGAGTTACGAGCGTTTCGCGATGCACGCAGATGTACAGAAACGCCGCAGATGCCCGCCTGGGAATTTCAGTGGGTCCATATATAAATTTCTATAGGGGATTGCCTAAATTATCTGGTGTTGACCCTGAGAATTCCCGGCCACATATTTTCTTTTTTTTTTTTTTTGCTCGTGAATAGCTCGATTGCTAAAGAATTACCCCCCAAGCACTCCGTACAGATGGTTAATCATCGAAGCTGAAACGTGCGGCCCCGGTGCTTATCACTGGGTTAATCCCGACGGTTCATTGAACGACGGCATGGTAGGCTGCCGGATCCTCGGTACGCACTTGCTGCTTGCGCTCGCCTGCATGAACCTGTTCTTGTGTCCGGGCTGCAGCATCGGCGCGGCGTAGACGAGCTCGTTCCTAGTTCTGCTCGCGGAGTTGCTGATCGAAAGCTGCCTGCTCCTCAGGAGCACGTATGACGCGTGGCGAACGCATTTCGGAGCCGGAGTGAAAATGCTGCGCGCGCCCTCGGCTGCGACGGAGAGCAACGACGTCACTACTGGCGCAGCCAGTCGGTTGCGCCGGAGGAGTTTTCGGCGTACAGGCGACAGACGGACGGATGGGCGAATCTGCTAGTCCTATACAGCTTTGCTGTAAAGAATTGTGCCATTTAGAGTGTTTTTAAGACGGGAAGGCGTCTGAATTCAACACAATACCAACTGTATTCTCCTAGTATTTCAATCGAAACGTAATTCTGCCGGCTAAAGGCTGCCGTAACGCAGCTTGAATGTGCCCTGGAGGCGTTGTGCATGGACTGCGCGAGAACAGTTAACAGCAACGGCAACAAGAAATAAATAAATAAACAAACAAGAATTCGGGTAGAACTCATTTGCCATGACTATCCAAGTATGCGATTGGCATTCGCTTTTGAGACGAAAATGAACTCGCAGAAAGTTTAATGTTTTTTTTTCATCGAAGAGAGCCGTGAACGAGGTTGGCGCACATTTTTTTTTACTGCACTATATGCGGGATCGGCTCACGATAACGGTTGGATAGATAGTCGGAACAATGCCAAGAACGTTATTAGCATTGAAAAAGAATGTAGCAAGGAAAATGTTGACAGTTTCACAGTTCATGTCAGTGACAGGATAGCTACCATGCATTATTTAAGGTGCCGTAATAATGTAACATTTCCCTAATAACAAGATAAAAATATGAGGGCTGTTGAACACGGTACATCTCAATATTTCTGCAGCGTTAATAATATTTATTTATTTATTTATTTATTTATTTATTTATTTATTTATTTATTTATTTATTTATTTATTTATTATCAGTAATTACATAAGCAAGTATAGTACACATATAATAAGCCAAGGTAACACTATAATAAGCGTCACTATACATGAATACACATATGTTTACAGGTTAATAATATACGTCTCTGGCTTCTGCGAGACAGTTGAGTGGCCTGAATTCATTTATTCAGGATCCTTGGCCAATTTTGTTTATTGTATAATCAAAGTTGTGCTGAAGTTTCTATAATGTTTAACACTGCACAACTGAGTTAACGTGCACCCAAATCACGCGGTATACACGAGCGTCAAATTTTCGCATTCCGCTCCCGCCAAAATGCGCCCGACGAAATCTGGAATCGTGCCCACGACCTCGTACTCGGGAGTAAGTATCAACGGTACTGATGATGATGCATAGTGTTTAATGGCGCAAGGGCGTGAACGGTAGTATGCACTGCATTTCATTACACTGAGCGTCTGCGATGGCGGTAGAAGCAGTATAAGGGTGTGAAGGTTATACATTTACATTTCGCGCCAGAAGCATTTCGCGCCGATCACGACGGTGTGCATGGCGCCGTGGAATTCCACCGCGCCTTCTCGTATTTCGGTCGTCCACTCGTGCAGGAAAGGTTCTCCAATGTCGCCGCGTTAAGTCTGTATTTGCGTTACGTTCGAGTGCTGCAGTGTGATACGTAATCCTTATTTACTCGGTGACGCCTAACTGTAGCTTATATAACAGAACGGTATACACGTTAAAATTACCTGATGTCACAGAAGGCTATGTATAGTATACGGAACTCTCAACGGCGGCGTATATAGGGAAGGCTACTATAGCGTTTCATCACTTGCGTCGTTTCTCCGGCTTTCAAAAAACGTCAAAACACGGCTCCCGGAGCCGTCTTGGCAGTAAGACTGCCCTATTTCGTTAATCTATACCCATCAGGCTTAACCCAACATTTCCTCTCAGTGTCCTTACAAGTAGAGAAGATATAGAGGCTGCATGCCAGGCGGCCGGATACGCAGCACACGGCGCCAACGGTCACAGGGCACCGTCGTTAAATAAAATTGTTAAATAAAATTAAGTTATGGTGCTCTGCGTGCCAAAACCCCGATCTGATTGAGAGGCACGCCTTGATGGGGTACTCCGGAGATTTGGACCACCTGGCGCTCTTTAACGTGCACCTAAATCTAAGTACACGAGTGTTTTCGCATTTCACGTTTCTCGTGTTTTCACGTCGTCGTCACTCTTCTAAGTGCAAAACTTCTTGTTTTTCTGTGGTGCATGGTATGCACATCGTGATTTATAGGCGCCTTTAGGCCATGGATATCTGGTGTGTTGGCTATAGCGCTTGCACGCTTCTCGCATATAGTATATTATACATGATGCAATAAATGGCATGTAAACAAAATAAAAATATAGAAAGACGTTTGTCGCCCAATTATTAGGGCGTCGGGCTGCTGAGCTGGGGGTCCGAGGTACGAACCCCGCCGCCAGATGCGTTTCTTTTTAATAGTTTTTCTTTTTGGGGGGGGGGGGGAAGCAAGAACCCGACCAGCGACCTACCGAACGACTCAGGCGAAACCACAGGACGGCAAGCAAAGAAATAAACTGGTGCTATAAAGGCATCCTTGCCGTCTTAACTAGCGGCGGGTCGCTGTAACATGGCTGTCTGAGACGGCATCAGTGCAAGCTACGTACTGTCGCCGACGCGGCCACTGCGATTTAGTGAGCACGCTTTCGGCGCTGTCAAAAAATGAAAAAGAGAAAACGCTAATACACTGCGGTGATTGAAACTTGTCGCGTGCTAGCGAATAATTACGCTGTTCGTGCTCCATGTTTCTTTTTTCCGTGCAGTAGAATATGAAAGGAAGCTAACGCGTTCTTCTCTTCGCTGTTCAATTTCAGATGCAACGGAGGAGGGTTTCCCAATCGAGTTCTTCCACCACGGGACGCTCGTTCCATACAACACGGACAAGTTCGGAAGCCACGTCTGTAAGTTCTGACGTCACTGTTAGTGCGTGCGCAAGCCTCTATATAACTTATCAGAGGTTCTGGAAGTGCGCTCGTCTCCTTTATCATTGTTGCTCTTAAGACAGCCTTATATGGTAAGAGCTATATGGCTATAAATAGTATAAGAAGTCGAACAGGCTCGCTTGACCACCACTAGCTTCTCGAAGACATGTGTGCGCCATTGTACTTCGACCATGCAGCGTGTTGGGCTGTGCACTTGTACTGCATGCCTGCTGTACACTTGGTCCACATTGCTAAGAAGAAGGCGTCAAACTTCTGTTGAGCGCCCTATACAGCTTTTAACTTTAACAGCATTTAACTGCTGATTGGTATACAATGTCGCACCGTCGCGTGGTCACAATGGACATAACTTCCTCGACCCTGACTCGAAACGTGCTCCGCAGCACAGATCACCCATTACGCTAAAATGGTCCGTCTAATTGTCTGTACTGAACATCTTTATAAGCGATAGAGAAAACTATAGTTCACAGAAGGAAAAAGAAGCAGAAACGAAAAATTTGGACACTACATCAACTTCATCATTAGTTCTAAGATCAAACAGGCGCTGAAAACGCGCAAAGCATCCTGCAAACGTCGTGTTCCTACCATAAGCAAGATGTGCTTTATAATAAAGACTAAAACGCTCGGCGAATAGCCCTGACACTTGCATGCCGTTTCCAGACAAAGATCTTTCCAAATCTCAAATCGCAATACCTTCAAGATATCTATTTTTCTCTGCGTCTACGGTTTTCTCGTTTTTCTCAAGGAAGTTAATTTTGCTTAATGTTAACTCTTCTTTGAATCAAGCAATTCAACCTCGCCCAACGTGATTCCATCATGTATCTCCAACGCGCACTCCGTGCGAGAGAATGTGAATTATCGCAGATCATAGCGGTAGGTATAACAAGGACTAACTACTCCCTTGCAACAAACGCTGCGCCGATAGCGTGTGCAACTTCTAGGTCGCTATTGCTTTAGTATAGCGTATATATAGGTGTACTATATAGTTTAAATGTATTACGGGATATCGGAGGCGCAGACGTTAACAACGGTAATGACGTCATCTTGTGATGATGTCAAAAAACTCGCATTATAGAGACAGTCTGTGTTTTTCCTTTTACATGTTGCTGCAACATGTCGACGACAGCGACAAAATTATCACGAAGACCGGTGTTCTTGTACGTTGTCTTACTTGAAGATCCGTCTTACACGGAACGTTTCCAGCGCATTATGATTGTTCATATGTATATACCATCTCAAGATTTCGTCACCCGCACTCAAGTGCTTCTGAATACGCCTATATAGACAAGTGTGGTCTACGCGTTATGCTAAGAGATTCAAACTTTCGAATCGCGTTCGCACTTACTCCGTATACTACTGCAGTCTAACTCCTTGGCCGCATGTTTCCTTTGGTGCATGCAGTGACCCTGCGCGTGAAACTGCACCGCAAGGATTCCTCGATGGTGGAGGAGATGCGCAAGTATTTCGCCTTCTTCATGGACAAGATCATGTTCGAGAAGGACGCGCTCAGAGTGACCGTCGTGTTCGATTGCACCGACGCCGGCGTCAGCAACGTGGTACGTCCGGGCCCATTTTTTTGCCACCCCCTTTTTAACACACTATATACACTATAGCGCTTGCGTATTTCCGACCTGCTATAAACGGTCCGCTGTGCCAAAAGGTTAGAGATAAGATAGACAGGTGTACGTGTTTGTGTGTGTATAGTTCCCTTTTTAATTTTTTTTATCCTTTTCTCTTTCTCACCTATCTCATCCCCCTTTTCCTCCCCCAGTACAGGGTAGCCAACCGGAGATAATCTGGTTAACCTCCCTGTCTTTCCTTTGCCTTTCTCTTTCTCTCTAGTCAGTTTGTACGCGTATTGTTGTTATGAAAGGAATAAACGCTCCGCTATGCTGTGCACAGCGACCTCCACAACGAATACCGAAGTAACCAGCCAGCGCATAAACAGCAGTGTATAACGGCACGTGCGAGACACGATGTACTGTCTTTAACTTTTAAGCTCCGTGATTGTTCAATGCAATATTCAACCCACAAAAAAAAAAAAAAAAAAAGGACAGCAGAGGCCGAAACGCCGTCTGAAGCCGGAGAACTGAACTAAAATCGAACGTTCTGTCGCAGGACATGGAACTCGTCAAATTCGTCGTCATGATCTTCAAGGAACTGTACCCGTGGGCACTAGGTAAGTGCTGCCTTGAAGCCCTCCCTCTTAGGCCTCCCCTCGTGTCTGAGAAGAGATCCTATAGACGGGATAAGACGACCTCGGTGCGGGGCGCGCGGTTCTATGTATGTATACACACTGCCTCGGCCCTGACTCCACGTCACTGCCGCGTCCCGCGGCGCGGGCTATCGAACTGGAAAGACGACAGATTGCAGATAAAGCACGGCGTCGAAGGGCGCCATGCGACTATATTACGCCGCGGTGCACTAGGGAGCGGAGTAATCTGCAATCTTGATGAGAAACAATCGTATATATGTATGTATACTGCGGGCCATGACGTATATATAGCCCGCTGTTTCCGGTATACTAAAGCGTCGGAACGACCCAGTCGAGGAAAGACGATAAAAGTTAATGTGTTAAAAGAGAAGAAAGAAAGAAAGGAGGAAACCGAAATACTGAGACAGATAACATGTGATATAACCGGTCCTTCGGAGATCGGACGCGCGATAGTACATTCGTGCAGTAAAAGAAATAAGAAAGAAAAAAAGAACATTAGAGAAAAGAGGAACCGAAAATAACGGCACGATAGAGCAACAAAAAAGAGAGGTTAAGGTAGGCAGGAGGTAAGTTGATTACGGTGGTGACGCAAATTCGTTACCTTGGTGCGCTTACAGCTACAGTACGTTACGCTTTGCTGAGAAACTGGTGACGCTGTCTCGCTTGCCATGTAGGTCGGACCACGATGAGATTAATTTAGCTCACGAAACTTTGAAGATACGCGGTTTGTCGCTTGTCCAAAGATAGCAACATTAAAAGAAAGCCTGGCGATGTAAAAGCGCGTTCGCGCCGAGATCGCGACTGCGACAAGTACGCGGATAAAATGACTAACTGCAGCGCTATACAGAAGGACGTTGCAAGCGTCGGGTCACGGCACATGTATAGTCATTGAGCGTTGAAATGTTCACGCGTTTACTGATTCAGCTCTTTGTTGTCCTGCAACTGTTGCGCAAAATACATTTTAAAGAAGAGCGGTTTGTAGGAGTTTATCCCCTTCAGTCACAAATTATGATCGACTGTCCATATATGTGTGAAACATACACAATTTTATGCCAATGTGATTGAGACTCCACTGAAAGCAAGTCAAGGTGGTAGAATAATTCCTTGTGCATTTAATGATGAGTCATCACAATTACAGAGTAACTAAATACGTGAATATTGTAAAGTCACTCATGCTACTATTCTTCATAAAATGAGAAGAATCACCAGCTCGAATTACATGCACAAGTTATTTATTGGCGGCAAGCATTTCAAAAAAAGAAAAAGAATACTTCGAGGCTGCTACCGACATGCCCCGCATCAAACGTCACGTAAGACACGGTAGTGCCTTCACCAAAGCGGTATACTCTGTAACGCTACATATCACTCAAAAGTAAAATGGAAGTAATTTAGGTTAGCGGAATGTTCCACTATACTCTCAACTTAATTTTTGTGCTCTATTCCTTGCTACCACTGCACAGAAATGGCAAAAATAGGTCGCGTCCGCAAATGTGAACGCCGTGACTGAAGGGGTTGTAACAGCTGATGTTGTCTCTGCCACAGTACACGGAAAAAAGTGTGTCTATAACTCGACTACTTATGAGGATCCGTGCGGAAGTTCGCGCACGTTTTCCTTACCCCTTATCATCTTTTTCTTATTGTTTTCTTGTCTCTTTCAGGATACATCATTGTCCACAATATGCCGTGGATTCTTAACGGTAAGTGTGCTCCTGACTAGACTTTTCCCATATTAGCGCGCCCATTGTCCACATTTATGCGTGTAGGAAAAAAGATAACTAAACCGCTTAGACAGCTCTTATGTTTCATTAATTACGGTTCCGGCGTGTGCTTATTCTTCTCGGCACACACTGGGTAGGATATTTTTCATTTTCACAAGAAGGGGAAAAAAAAAAAGATCACCCCTTCTGGGCAACCTCAAGGATGCCCGTTCCTTTTCCGGACAAGCTTTCTGAATTTATATACCCCAGCTATCTGGCGACGTGAAGCAGGCACGTTCGTCCTGTTCTTACAAAGAGCCCGTTGTCAAGTCGAGCGCGTGGATAACGGCCTTGGTGAAACCACGGTCGCATTCGAACTGAAAAGGACAAAGGCAGCTGCGGAGCAATTGGTATTATTAGTGCACGGTCTAGAGTGGGAAGGGGGGGGGGGGGGGTTGACACGAATGCCAGTTTTTTTCTCTCTCGTAACTCTCCTTCACGGCCCCGTCACCGGTGCTACAGGCGGCTTTTACTGTTCCGGTTTTTCGTTACCTGTCTTGGTGGGTATGTGGATATACGGCGTCCAGCTGCTGAGCACGAGGTCGCAGGCTCGATTGCCGGCTGCAGCTGGGACATCCAGGCGGGGTGGCTAAATACAAAAAAAAAAAAAAAACTCGTTTACTCAGATTTAAGAGCACGTTATGGAGCCCCGGGTGGTCGAAATTAATCCGGAGCCAATGCCACTGTATGCGGAGTCTGTCGATAGCATTGTGTTGATTGGAAACGTTAAACTCGAGAACGTAATCTACTTTTACCATCCGGCTTTTCTTCGACGTTCCGGTTGGTGACGGCTCTGGTACTGCTCGAATTTGCAATGAACCGCCAGGCAGGCGCGCAGTTAAAATACTTTGGACAACTTCGATATTTTATTGTTATAGTATATATGTACAGAGTATAGTGTGCTTTTAAAATTGTGTGCGTCGTGCAAGGTACTTTTCATGAAAGGGAAGCTGTGATCCATACGAATGCAGCTTTGCCCTACATTCGAATGGATGACAGCTTTCTCCTTTCATGAGACTTCCTCCACCTTGCGGACTTCCGCAGAACTGATTTGCCATGTTCGAGGTTCTTTCCCGTCTTTTGTTATTCGGTGTACTGAAATTGCGATGGGAGCGGATGTTAATGCGTCGGAGAAGTACAGGGTCGTTCACTTTTAGGGGAAACGCCGCATTAGTAATCAAGTCGCAATAATTTCAGCATATATTCCACTTCACGGAAGGAGTGTGCTTTATACGACGCCTAATGATGATCTCCATAAACGAAAGAATAGTTTTCTGGATTTTATACTGAACATCAGCTGGTATAAGCTCTTCAATACTATAACGAGGTGTTTCCCCTTCAAGTGACTGATCCTGTACATGTCGTGCTCGGATTCCACATAGGGCAACATAGGGTACGGCAGGTTGTGCTCGACTTAATGCAATTTTTTATTCCTTCGCTCCTTTTACTGCGATAGCAATTATATGAACACTCCAGGCGAATTTCCGCCATCATCGCCGGCGTCGCCGTGATGTTCTGTATAAAGTCCAATCGAGATAACATCGCGGCCGCGCACCGTTGCTGTAGGTGCGAGCGAAAGCTTGCGAGGGTGAAAAGTATGATGGCTCGATGCGGCGGTGTCTTCTCGCGTTCGAGAAGAGTGGGGATCTGTGAGCGCACTTGGAGGAGGGAAGGAGAGGTCAGGTTAGTGCACATCTCCTCATCTATTCAGCTGCGGTGGCTGAGCGAGGCCGTGCCCCTTGCAGGCAACTTGCGCTGGGATCGAAGGCTAGCTGGCCTGACATATAGCTCATGGCTTCGTCTGCGCTGTGTTCTCACGCTCCTTGTTCGCGTGGAAGCGAGAGGCATCACGATGGTTAGTTCGCTCGCCGCTGCTGCCGCTCTTCATCACGCCAGCGTTCTGACAGCGAGCGAGATGTGTTCGTGTTTGCCTGTGCGCGCGTGACAACATGCTCGTTAATTTAGTTAATAAGCGAATGTTTACGGCAGTTTATGCAGCTGATCAAACGACTGTAACCTTATTTCGCATAGCTGTCTAATAATTTGCTATCGCAATCAATGATTCGCCTGTAGGGCAGATACTGTGATTTTCTTTCCCTCTTATGCGCGAGACTAACGCCACCTTTTCCGTGGTTGCAGCTGTGTGGAAGATAGTGAAGACCATGCTCCCGTCCGACGGTGTGCAGCGCGTGATATTCACCAGCAAGGACAGCCTCCTGCAGTACATCGACAGGAGGAACCTGCCCAAGTACATGGGAGGAGAGGTACGGCATCGACGACACCGCCAAGTTGCTTGTTTGCTTAACAGAAGGGGGCGCTATGGCGCCAGGCGTATTGGAACATCCACATGGAATGCAAGGGTATTCAGTCAGCGAGATCAGTAGCTAACGTCCACTTTCCAGAATCGCTGGGATCCAAAGCGGATGGGAGCATTAACCGGTCGACAGTCTAGATAATTGGAAGAGATGTTTAGAGTATTGGTGGAAAAAAAGAAGTAGGGAAGAGATTGATAGGACCCGATGCGTTACAAGCATATGTAACGTAGGTATAGAAGTTTTAAGGAAGAGAGAAAAAATTAAAGAGATATAGGCAGAATGCTAGACTGATAAACACCTATAGATTACCTGGTTAGCTCAAGCAGGCTAGGTGCCCATTTGTCAACTCCTCGTGTTCCGAAGGGGATACCAAAGATCATCATCATCACCATGATTAGTATGCGTATAGCTTAGGGTGTTTAAAAAAAGCTAACAGAAGGAGATTTGGGAAAACGTACTTGCCCTGCCTTTCGACAAGAATCGTGCCGGTGGTAATATAATTCATGAACCGTCTCCTTCGCAGTACAACGAAAACGATGGCGCACACACACACACACACACACACACACACACACACACGCACACACACGCGCGCGCGCGCGCGCATTGTATATCTCGCCTAAGTGTCACCAACCTTGCGAGTTCATGTAGCTATTCTGCGATTAAACTTAGTACGATTTGCGCTGTCGTTAGGTGTAATGCTTCAAATGAAATTTCCAAGGACGCTACAGGGTTCCCCCCCTCCCCTATGTTTCAGACATTTTCACAGCCACCTTTGTCAGCAATAGTGACGCGACCGTCACTCTACCACAGCCGGCACCTTACCCCTCTACAAAGTGCACCAGCGCACTAATCTCATTCTTGCAGAAACAGCCTCCTTAGTATTCAAGCGTTTATAGAAGCCGAAATTTGGGACGAATGAACTGAAGTTTAATATTTCGAGACTATGTATCTCTGGGTAGTGATTCTAGCATGTCGCCCGTTCCCCGAAAAGGATAGTAGAAATGTTGAAATCACGTCAGATTGATTATGCTAATGAAGTGTTTTCTCTGTTGTAATGGACGGTCATGTAAGTCCTCTCTCTCTCTGCCCTGCGCAGGATACCTACGTGTACCAGTACCAGAAGGGCAACCCCCTCGGCGACAGGTGCCCGCGATGCACGCATCCCAAGGTGGCCATACCATGAACATTTCAAAAGAGCTCATCGAATGTCAACGTTGACCGCCCGCGGAGAGGAGACTGTGATACGTCCGCATCAAAGTTCGAGAGAGCAGCCCCTTCTCGGCAGGTCTCTGCGACGGCGATGCCAGGCGTGCTGTTCTGGATACTTTCGAATTCCGCCATACATTGTCCACTTCTACAATGACGGCGTCTTGAACCAACGAGAGGGGCTCCAGTAGCCCCGCGAGCCAATCTGCTAGAACTGACAAGATGCCGAGTTCGACAATACGGCGGAATTTCGCAATGCCCAGATTGGCAACCCAGGTCACGACTAAGTGCACCGTACCGACCTAACAGGAAGACGAAGCCATTTCCGTGGTCCGGAACAACGCCGACAATCGCTACACCTGTTTTGCATTTGTACTTTCATACATCCCGATCCATCCACCTTGAATATGTTGGAAGCTAGGAAGATATCTTTTTTTTATATATATATGCATTTGAGCTAGTCGGTAATGATGAACGTACGATGGTGTGCATTCCGTGTGCGCTACTTTTTTGGATGTATGGCGCTTGAGCTATAAAGACAGCAGTGACCAGAGATGAGAATATGACATAACGTAGTCTGTCGACCATAAAACTGAACTCATGTCATAATTTAATAGCCGGTTATGCAGTTTCCTTATTGGACGACATACAAATAACTATCAAACATAATATAAACGACTGTGTGGTTCAGTATATACATCCATCCATACGTGTACAGTATTGGGCCCCGAGGGCACTTTCTTTCAGTTTTAAAAGGAAATCTACTTCTCTGTCGCTTGGACGACACTAATAATAGACATTTCCTGCTTTTTCTTTCTCTTTCTCTGTCTGCCATTCCAATCTTAATTTATAGCTGTTACCAGTGGCCGTACTTAGTTCTCCTACATGTACTGCATCTGAGCATGGTGGCAGCTGCCATCAACCCGTTTCAAAGGGGACGCTCCTACCTTCCATCCATCCATCCAGAGAGGTCTCGTGTGTACGTATCTCTCTGTCTTAAAGTCTTTCCGCGCTTTTTAAATGTTGTTGTGCTTTACTTCTTCTGTTTGAGGAAATATTTGCCAGGCGGTCAGAGTTCTTTTGGAACGTTATCTTCACGTCGAATCGTTGTCGAGTACTTTCTTGACAAGCGTGAGCGGCAATAACGTGGCGACGACAAGCAACAAAACAGTTCTGTGCAGCGCGGCGCATCATGCTGCTGGATGCGGTGTCGTGCGGAAGTGGAATTGCCACCGAAAGCGATCTTTACAGAGTATGCGGCTCAGCACTGTAAATAGGCAGATGTTGGTACACATGTACACGTGACGCATCATTTCTTTTTATTTGCTCCTCTGCATGCAGTTGTACAATAAAAAAAAAACTATATTTTGTGGAAACTTGCTTCGGCTTCGAACCTTTTGTCCTGTGCGGTAACTACCGAAGGTTCTTTTGTGCGACACAAGATTCGAGAAAGAAGTGACCTTCACTGAGCAAGGAAGCGTTGTACCAAATCGTGCTCCTGGCGTTCTGTAAGTATACGCTTGGACATCGTCGCCAGTAGAGTATCGAACTTCACTTTACCCCTCTATGCGCATGCCTGTGACCAGATGTGTGTATCCGGAGAAATCATTAGCCAGAGGCTGTGAGGAAGGAGCCTCTTGTGGAATGAGTGTCTTTCCTTTTACGAGGCAATACTGTGAAAAACACCGCGATGCCACAGTGCGAGCAGTGCTACAAAGCGATAACGCGACTGATAAGGACCGGCGTATAGTGACTGCGTTATGGGCTTTCTAGTAGGTTATCATATAGCATTTGAACAGTAACAAAAACATTCGAGAGAGGAACGATAGTCGCGCAGTTTTGCCCGACACGCGAATCGTAAGCGACAGCAATGTATTACATAACTACACAAAGTAAGGTTCGCAGTTTTATCGGGAATATAAATTGCAGTAAACATTCCCTTACTAATTAAATTAACAAGCACGGTGTGCTCTGTGCGCGGAGGTAAGCCCTGTCGACCGAGTTCAATATTAGCATCTGGGGCCATGGCCTTTCCACCTAGCAAAAAGGACACAGTAGCTTTTCTGGGAATTAAGATTAAACCCATCCTCATTAGCCCATTATGAGGCCATCTTCAGGCCAAGATTAGCATGTAGCTCGCAAATTGCGAGGTTACACGATTTGGATCCTACTTGTACATCGTCAACGTATACTGAATAAAACATGGTACGTCGAACTGATGAACGTAAAGATTTTTTTTTTTTTTTTACCATTAGAAGAGTACAGCTTAGTACGCCACCATGCGGCACTTCAGTTTCCTACAGAAATGCCCTGGAAAGAGCATTACCAATGCTGACTCGGAATATGCGGTTTGAGAGGTAGCTTTCTCTAACGTTAAACGTGTTTCCGTGAATACGCATATGCGACAGATCTAGCAATATCCCGTAGAGCCACGTCGTATCGTGTGCCTTTACCATATCTAGGAATGCGGACAAGACGTACCGCTTGCGAATGAAAGTGTCGCGGACATTTAACTCGATGTGCACGAGATGGTCGGTTGTAGAACGACCTTTCCTGAAACCGCACTGATAATTAGGGTGAACCATTTTCTTAGATTCGAGGAAACGTAACATACGACGAATTATCATCTTCTCGAACAGCTTGCAAAGACAACTTGTAAGCTCTACCGGACACTAACTGTCAGCTGAAGATGGATCATTACTTTGTTTCAGTAGTGGAACTACAATGGCCTCTTTCCATGTTGAAGGAAGGTATATCCGACAGCCCAAATGATGTTAAAAAAGTGCAAGTAACGTTATTTGTGTGTTAGTGTGCAAGTTCTTGATCATGACGTACACGATCCTGTCAGCTTACGGTGCAGAGCTCTTTCACGCGTTCAGTGAGGCTTTCAGCTCGACAACGCTGAAAGGACGGTTATATGAACGGTTCTCGTAACCGTCCAAAGTTCAAGAACAGTTCATTCGGTCTGCATTTCCGATCAAGTGCATTACTTTCCGCCATTTCTTGATATTTAAGGAACGACTCGGAACAATGAGCTAGAAGCGCGCTGGAAGTGCTCCCCAAGACGCCTGCCTGCTCTTTCAAGGCACTCCCTTGATCACCGACGAGAAGCGACATCAAGCTCACTGTTCACCAAGTGTGCGTTCGCTAAGTTCACTAAGCCTGCTCGCTCCACGGCCACCCGCCACCTGGAACGGGTGCCTCTCATGGCAAAAGCTTCCTCTGCGGTCAATGCCCTTTAGCTCTACAGCACGCGTCAGGGGCAACGCAAAAACGACTGCGTGAACACTCGGAGGGGACTTCCTAAAAATGGCGAGGGTTCGCGGCGGCTATTTCAGAAGGCGCGCGGTCTTCTCTCAGACGCTGTTCCGGCGGCGTTGGTCGGGTCCTTCTGCAGCTGTGACAGCGGAACGCGTGACACAGGATCCGGCGCTGGACGACTGGCGGACGAAGCGACAGTGGGAGCAGCGCGCTTTTCGTCCACGTGACGTGCGGGGGCAGTGGCACATGTTTCAGCGTAAAGCTTTATTTCGGACACGAACGCAAATGGCGAAGGAAGCCATGGCGCGGGAAATCCGCTGAAGGCGCGGCTGGGATGTCAGGCCCCCGCCGCTGCCAGACAATGCGTGGAGGAGGTTCTTACCTCCCCTCGCCCCTCCCATCTTGAGGCAAGCAAGCACAAGCACCACATTCAAGCGACGCGTCAGGCGGACCCTGTGGGTACAGTGAGGGCGGGAGACGTGGTATTGAAGCACCCTAGGGGCAACCACATGTACGCGACATTACGAAGAAGGTTGCGACACATTGTCCGAATAAATACAACCGTATATTATGCAATTTATATATATATATATATAGCTGTATCGGGAGTTTTTCAAGCCGCTCTACAACTTTCTCACTGTCACTTTTCATCTAATTATGATATCATAAGTTGATTAATTAAGACAAATTATCTAATTAGGCGGAATGAAAAAAAATAATGAGTATCTCCAAGCGACGGCAAACAATATAACCTTGGTTCTGTCCAGCTACGCGGCATTTGCATATATTTAATGTTTGGCTCAAGTTACGTGTGGTACCTTGCATAATCACAATTGAATGACGACAGTACGATTACGGTACAATGACCAAAAATTTTACTTCGCCGGAGCGACGGAGTCGGTATGACGATGACGGCATGACGACAATGGGACATGACGTCAATGAAGTGATGATGAAACGACAGCGTGACGACGACGGCACGACGACAATGGCGTGATGAAGGCCTCATAAGAGTCTGACGAAAAAGCTGGAACGACGACTGTGCAACGACCCCGGAGTCCACACAAACCCGTACACGTACGTAGTGGCCTAAGGTATTGGGCGAATTGGACCCCTGGGTCAGAGTAGAAGGCGTGACGACGACAGCACGAAGTCAAATCGCGAAGCTGGAATGACGACCATTGAACGACCACGACGCACCACTGGCGGTGCGACAACGAATGAATGACGACTGTATGACGACGACGTAGTAATGACAACAGCATGACCAGTGTTGGACGACAAAGCTGGAATGATGGCGATGCAACGACCACGAGCCCACCATATACATAGTGGCTCAAGCTGTTAAGACAACTTGGACCACTGGGTCGGCGTAAGAGTACGGACGGACGGATAGATCGGCGCAAAACGGCTGAAGCAGGCAAAGAATACTATTCGCATTATGGTCTCAATAATCGCATTCAAAGAGGCTGATCATTACGCCACGCCCCTTTAAGGTTCGCTTTCCCGCAGCACTTACGCGCGCGCGCGGACAAAGCCGCCGCTGGATTGACTAGTCGCTTAACTAGGCTTTGAACAGCAAGTAATCTTGAGGCCGAATCGGATAGGAATCGAATTATGTGTTCAGGAAGCGAATATAGAACATTTTACAGCGAAGCTGTTATACGCTCGGTTATGGCGGTTTCTGCGAGTAGGCAAAAAAGATGGCGGCCACCCCCGAGCTAAAGCATAAAGGAAAAGCGTATCGCCGGGTATTTCCCAGCTGCGCTTAATCGCCAGAAGTGTGAAAATGTAGCGATAAAAAGATATCGTAATAAAAAAAGTAAAACCGGAATAGACACTCTTCAGTATGGATTGCGGTTTGACGTAACCTGCTCTATAGGGAAACCACGTAACCTTATCTGAATTCCCTTCCACTTGTGCAATGGGTAGGCCGCCGCGTGCGGCGAGGACTGCGGAAGAAAAGTGCGCCTATGAAGAACAGCGCGGTGAACAGAAGCGGGAATGTGCGCGGCGACGGCGGGCGGCCCGTAATATATGGAGGAAGATCGTGCCGCAAACGCCGAGCGTATGCACCTTTGGTTGGATCACCCCTACCGACTCCACACCCGTAGTAATTGCGGGCGATTTCAACAGACGTGTCTCGGCCAGACGGAAAGTGGTTCGTGGCGTTTCTCTTGGGAAGGTTCGGCATTCAATCTTTTTACACAACCATCGGTGTGCCCACGACGTGTCACCGGTCGTGTATAGACCTCACATTAGCCAAGAACCTTTCCAGTGTCGCCACAGGGCCACTGGCCGTATATCATAGCGATCATAAAGCGATAGTCACCTTGGTGACCAAATAGCAAATCCAAAAAAGCAAGCAAAAGGAGGTCAAAAATAAAATAAAATAAATAAAAACGCATTGAGCATGCAAATTAATAAAACAAAACAAAAAAATCGTGAAAAACGAAATTCATTGTGGTATGTGTCTTATTTTCAATCAACAGATTTATTATCAACATATTCATCACCATATATACAGCTCCACTGGTCATCCACCTTCACAGAGTGGAATGGCTCTGAATTTTTTCAATAGTTTCAGAATAATAAACATTTTCTATCACTGATATAAAACAGCGCCAGCAGCCTATACGATAAGCTTGCCTCCTCGCCAAACATTAGGAAAGAGGTGGCTGCATTGTTTTCTGGGCCAGTCGTACAACGGGCATGTTTAGTGGCGAGTTACGATGGTACAGTATGCTTCATCGCAATATAATCTGTTTTACGACAAAGCATCTATTTTACACACATTGTCTTGTGGTGAAACATACAGACACTACCTAATAAGCTATAACTGATAAATGGAGCCCACTGAAAGCAAGACTCATTTGGTGGTTCGCTTATTGGGCACAAGTTTGCCTAAAATAAACCAATTCTTTAGGGTACATTCTTTGAATTGTGTGTACAAATACGAGTACAAAAGCAAACAATTTAAAATGAAATGGGCACCAACCACGCATATGGTGTCGCAAATACGAAGGTATCACAACAGAACAGCACTCTTGCAGTATTTACATGAGAGCCTTTATTTCATTTTGCCCCATGAAAGGAATGCATAGAAAAAAAGCTTCATTTTCTAGAACATGTCCACACAGTAAAACCCTTTAGATACACGTTCAAGTGATAAAAGGATGTCCAAAAGAATAAAACATGTGCATGTGGCACATAATATTCAGCTTCATACACTGCTTCGTTAGTAACAGACTAGGTTAAACACACAGATGCTTTGGTAGCTCAAGAGGTCACATCACAAGGTGCACAAACTCCTGTGACCATGCCAAAGAGCATAATGGCACACTTTGAATGAAAATGCTTTGAGAAGTTGTCGGCATAATGGAAATTTAGAGACCATCGCCAATGCACACACGGGAAATATCCAATACCTTTTCCCTAAATAGTTTGCACTCTCCTTCACAAAATTTGTTATCTGCCCCACCATACACTGCTACCATACACTGTCAGCAACATCTCTTCGATGCATCCATTGACAGCTGTAAGCTCAGCTAGGGTGTAATGCACAACAAGCACTTAAATGTGCTGGCAAAGCACCTTATACCCCACCCCTGTCACACTGGGCGTTTTAATGTCATTCGAATCAAATGGCATTAGCATCGAATGACATTATTTGGCTGCTACACAGTGATATTTAATGCCATTAGCACTGAATAACTTCCACAATCGAATGAGTTTGAGAAACTCATTCGGCTTCGCACTCAGAGCGAATGTGTACTCTCAACCCCAGAAACAAAGCAAAACAGGACAGAGTGTTTGCAAATTGAAAGCTGTACTCTTAAAGAAATAATAACTTTTCCGTGTTTTAATGGACTTGTTACTTTAAAGAAGCAAAATCTGTACGGCAGGCTGTCGCAAAATTTTGTTACTCTCCAGCTCAGCAGCGTCTGGCAGCCGCCCATGCTGCCGCCACTCTGCTCGTTAGCCATATTGTAAACACTAGGGCGCCTGGTTGTACGTTTTGGTTAATCAGGCATCAGCAAGCACTTTACGTGCACTTATGCAAGCACTTTATACCTATCTTGTTCTACTTTAGTCGCCATGTTTTTTTGAGGTGATCACCAATGATATCGCCACCGAATGACATTAATTTTTCGAGTGTAGCACTTCCACGGGCTAATGACATTTGTTGCACCGAATGCCATTAAAACACCCAGTGTGACAGGGGTATTAGTGGCCTATGGTGGTGAAAAAGCCAAACATGGGCATCAGCAACAAAATGTACTAGTAACACCTTTGAGCTTGGTGTTAATTAAAAGCCAAATCATAGGAATACAAATGTGGTGAGAATAAGGTACAATAAAACCAGCGTTCTAGTAAAATATTCTAACACCGCTTATTCCAGTCAAAGCTGAAGAAATAAAAGAGTAGGGCCCCCCATTGTACATAACAATTTCAGAGTGCAGTATCTAAAGCACAATAGAGTTAAAAAAGTAAAGTATAAGTAAAGTGAGTAGGTTCCCTGTAATAAAGTTTATAACATATGCCCATACTAAACATTACATGTTCACACAAAAAAAAAAAAAGAAAACTGTCTAGTGAGTGCTGAAGGCAGAGAGAGAGCCCATCAAGTTTGTGATACTAGAGATATAGATGAGATCAGATTACCCAAGTGTACATAAAATGAACCATACATTCAAATTCAACATTTATGTATGCCTAGTGTACTGAAAATCACACACAACATGACATCATAGCCCAACATTCATGCAAGCCTAGAACACACTTACTTTATCAATTTTTCTTTTTTGTATAAAACAACGACAGAAGCTGTAACTCAGTAATCTCCGCACTGCGAGATACTGGCTTGCTCTCTATCTTGAGCTCAGCTCATGGCCTGACCTAACAAAGCAGTAAAAGCTTATACTGGAGGGACAGTCTCTTCACAATACAATCGGAAACTTTTCATGACACTGACTTGAGAAATTTGACCAGCATCAAATGAGAACATGCTGAACTGTGTGCAACAACATATTGAAACATGGATACAGGAAAAAGGCTGTTTAGCACCATATAGCAGTGATAGCCACGGACTTGGAAAACTCTATTTGAAGCTTAAAATAGTAATGCCATAAAGTCCGGTCGATGGTGACTGATTAAACACTTAAAGAACTCAGTAGCTAATAGAGGTAGTTGCAGGAAGCAGACTGTGATCCAGCCTTGGAGTGCCATGTGCCATCTATTTTCAAGTAGAGATTGCACTAAAGGTGAACAAGTTCATCCATAGCACAATGAACTCATTAATAATACCTTAAATTACACAGCACATGAAATTCAAGCCAAAACTAAGCTTGGTCAATGGCAAATAAAAGAATAATGATTCCAACAGTAGGTTTCGTACCTTACGGAGCTTAAAAAAGCTGCACAGCAATGCCTTTTACATTCTGTGAAGGCTTCAATTGTCAGAAAAAACAAGATATCTCGAAATGAGCCGCTAAAGCTAGTACAAGGCACGTTTTCTTTAACGTGCGCTCATTCAATGAATCAATGTGGTTCCAGGCTCATAGCATTACTACTTTGTAGAGACATGCCCACGCGGTTAACTGTGATCTTACAAAGCTTGAATACATACAATGATGCACATCAGCTGCTTTCGCTGCTGCTCCTTGTTGCAATAGCCTGCTTCTCCTGACTTTGACTCTGGTCAAGCTTCGCGTTAGCAGCAGACAACTTGCCCATACTCTTTTTTTGCTGAAGGAGCTCCAATACAATAGTGCTGACAGTGCAGGCAAGCTGCTGAACACTGTGGGGCTCATCTACAGGTGGCACATGGATGAATACGGTCCAAGGACTGATCCTGAGTGAGGTGAAGTAGATGAACTCGCACAGGAACCTTGAGAACACACAAAAAGAAAGGATGAAGACATGATATGTACAGCTGACAATCATGCAGCCCAATTTCCCTTTGGGCTCTTGTATGTAAAGTCATCATCCGAGTGCATTGCAGTTTGCGAGCTGTGAGCATAAAGAGAGCACGCCAAGTGGCAACCGGCGAGATACATTGTCATCACCATCATCATCATAATTTATTAAACCTTAAAGGCCCCTTTCAGAGTATTACAAAAGGGGGGGGGGGGATAACAATAAAGAGTAGTCATGATAAGAAAAATGGTGTACACGTGGAAGGCAAAAAAAAAAAAAAAAAGGTAAAATGGGCATAGCTGTGAGCAAGGTGATTAGCTTTGAAAATGGGCTGTCAGTAACTGCTTAAATTTTGGGCCATCACACTCATTAACTATTGACTGTGGCAGCTCATTCCGGTGCTCTACTGTGATGGGCAGGAAAGATTGATGAAATTCAGTGGTAGTTCCATGAAGACACTGTACACTCAAGCAGTTGAAAAGTCGACAGGAAGTGCGGTGAGGAGGGAGAAGTGTGTTATGCAGCTAGGGTAAATAGTAGTGGAGTTTGTGAAAAAGACACAGTTGTGCAATCGTGCAGTGAGTTGACAAAGAGAGGAGGTTAAGAGAAGATTTAATGCGAGTCATACTTGTGTGCCAATCGTATTTTGAAGTTATAAATTGCACAGCCAGATTCTGTACAGATTCTAGTGTGTTAATAAAGTAAGTCTGCTGAGGGCTCCAAATTGGTGATGCATATTCGAGTTTAGTGCAGGTGAATGTTTCGTAGGTAAGCTTGCGAATAGAAGTGGGTGACAATGGTAGGGACCTTTTGATTAAACCCGAGTGATTTTGAACAGTCAGCTGCAAGTTGTCAGACGCAGTCAGGCCAGGTGATATGGTTCAATACTGTGAAGCCTAGAAGGCGGTAAATGATCTGTGGATGAGAGGACCAATGAATTAAAGGAATAGGGGTAAATGCTGCTGTTTTGTTTCCGAGAGATACACATGAACTTACATTTTGAGGTGTTAAGCACCATCAGCCAATGTGAACACCAAGAACAAAGCTGTGAAGCTTCTGCAATTTTCACTAATGATGTTTGAGTTAAGTCCCATCATACACAGCATTTGGAAGTCTTTTAAATCTTCGCCTCATCCTCGAAGATATTAATGCATATAAGTAAAAATGCACTCATTCTCATGCAGAATAGATGACATAGGAAGGTGCTCTTGACAAGTGCTGAAGACAATGGTGTATAAATCTCTAGAACATGCACCATTTTCACGTTTAAATGACACAAATAATGAGCTCGGAAACTAGCAAAAAGTGAATGGCAGCATTAGTCTGTTCATGAGAATAACAATAATTGGACAAAAGAAGAAGAAAAGAAGGAAGAACATGCGAGATGAGACACAGAGAACATTTGGTGGTTGACACTGTCTTGTAGTCGAGAGTTAGACGGGAGCCCACCTGGTTGGGTTGAGACATGACAAAGAACGATGTGCACCAAGTAAAATTTATTAAAAGACGTTTATGATTGTGAGCAAGGCTTCCATATGGAAGCCGAAACGTCCTATCTTTTAATAAGCTTTACATGGTCGATGTACGTCTTTCTTTGTCTTGACACTGTAATTATGTGAATTACTGGGTTATTTCTTCTGCCAGGATGTGTGAGGTGGCCGTAAGCTCTTCACTTTAGGCGATCTCTAAAGCCCAGTTGACGGCCTGCAGCTGGACTGTGGGATTTGAGCTGGACACCACTACCTCCCAGTCCGAAGTGTTATTAAGTTGGAGTTTCGCCCTAGGCTGCTGCTCAATATACAGTCGCCGACTGATTTTTCGGACTCCAAAAATTCGGACATGCTCGATTATTCGATCTGCTTCGCAGCACCACCATTCTCCCCATAGACCATAATGTATAACAACTGCCGAAAGTTCGGACACTCCTTGAGTCAACTCGATCGAGAGCACCATGCACCGACTCTGTCCGGTGCACGGTTCGACTTTCTGAACGCCATTTTTGTTTTGAATGGAGCCTCCTTGCTGCCCCACGAAGTGGCGCTACTGCAAATCCCTACTCATCATCATCGTTTCTGCCTGGTTCATGGCCACAGGAGTTCCGGTCTCAGCTTAGTAAGCCATGCCAAGACAATCCAGCAGCTAATTTCTTTCTTCTTGCACGACATACGAGTAGGCCACATTTTTCGTTTGTGCCACTGGTGTCAGTGTGATGGTGTGGTGGTGTTTGCATTTGTGTGAAGTGTCGAGGTGGCGGTGATCCAAAGTGGCATACGGAAACATCGCGTCAAGTGTCTAATGGCGCCGACAGTGCCCGCGCAGACTGCGCTGGGGAATGCCGGCAAGGGGGTGCCGGGAGGCCTAGGATTTGTCGCCTTCCGATGTGCTCCCTACTAACGCCGAAATTGTTCTGCCGAGACCTGTGCTGTGGTTTCAATGCGATTCCAGAAACCAGCTCATTTGACAGTTTCACAGGTGCTGACACTGCTGTACTGACATGCGCAGAACTCGACAACGGCGAGATCATTCGTCAGGTTTGTGCTGCACCACTGGACAATGACTCCGAGTCGGAAGATGACGGACCATGTGCTATGCTGCCGTCGCATGCGGAGCGTGTACAAGCAGTGACTGTGCTGTCAGCCGCCTATAGTGACCGTACAACCCTCTCCGAGATTTAGGCTTATTTGATTGCGCGTAAACGGAACAACGTGCAATGGCGCATTCACAATTTCTTCAGGCCTACTGCCGAGCCCGAATAAGTGCGTGGAAATAAAGGATTCTTTTCTAGGTCTGCTTTTTCGGACACCTGTTTATTCGGACATTTCCGCAGTCCCCGTGAGGTCCGAATAAACGGTTGGCGACCGTACGTGTCAGGTCCACCTTATGGGCGTGGCAGTTTTTGCATTTAGGCGAGAAGCAGCTGGGATATATTAGTGAGCACTTGTATGGGTTGACAAATGAGCCAATCTGCAACTGACTCATGGTAACTTGCTGCAATTTATCCAGTGATTTATGTGGAGGGGGTATCTTTGTCTACCTTCGCGGTAGTGCATAGTAATTTCGTGGAACGACATCAGAGGTTGTCAAAAGGGGCGCTTCTGGTTACGAGAGGTTAACTTAATGTTCTTCCTTACTACCCCTTAGGTTGCAAGGATGAGCGAGAGCGAGGAAGGAATTGCAGAGTGATGGAGAGGAAGGAAAACTGAAAATGAAGGCATTTGCTCATTCAGACCTGGGTACACTGCTTACCTGCCAGCATCATTTGAAGTCTCAACGGGAACAGGGCAGCCGGCTGTCTTAAGCTTCTTGGTCAACGCAACGAGGTCAAAGCAGGTGCGGAGTCGCTCGTTTTGTGGAGACACCCCACAGCATAGGCCCTGAAGCATCAGGTCGGTTGAGAGAAAATGACTCTGCCGTTAGTATTTGTTCCGTGAAAGGTATCACACAAGAGAATTTCACAATTACGACTAGAATGCTAGATCGTGAGTTGTACCATGAGTAGAGTAGCTCCGTGCATTACTGCTACAAAGAAGGCTGCATCACAACTAAACTAAAAGCATGTTTAGAAATTATTATCCACACTGGCATGCATATAATAGTGTGGATTATTAATCCGAATCATGGCAGTGAAAGAAAGAGGAAGTGCGCAAAAAAAAAAGCACTAGCTACGATGACAGACTGAATATTCTTTCAAAATTTATTACACGTTCTGGTACAACATGCTGCACCTGTCCTTTTTTATGTGCTGCTGCTTTGTGCTTTTGGAGCACTGACCTGCCTATACTCAAGAAATGAACCAAATGGCACAAACCAAAGTTTTATCGTAAGCGTGCAGTGCAAGCTTAACTCTCTACCACCTTGGCAGATCCTCAGGGTTCTATGTTTCTGAAAAGCAATAGCACCCCTGCTGTTACAGCAGGTTTGTTAGGTTTGGGTGTTTCTAATATCAGGATTTTTTGCTGTAGAGACAATCGAAATTAAATTGAATTTGGTCTGGCACAACTGAGCAACAAGTCAAATATCCCTATAAGCAGAACTGTTATATTATTGCGAATTTCCTATTTCCCCTGTTCTGGACCCTCGCTACAGGAGGGTACACAAGAATGAAAGGGATTGATATATGTAACGAAATGGGCTATGTATAAATCCCTAATGGTGAGGTCAATGCATGAAACATAAAAAAGGGAGGGAGAATATTTGAAGTTTCCAACACGAATCTAATATTACACACTAACCATTCGTATTTGAAAAGGAACTATTCAGTATTATTGAATATTTGAAACTAACCAGGCATTTTGCAACAAAGGACTGCGAAAGTATTGTAACTGTTCTCCATCTGCTAAACAAGGCATCGAAGGTTATCAGAAGTGAAACGACAAATGGTTTTGAAGGAATGCAGCAACGAGATAGATAATGAAAGTTATGTTTCCAATCAAGCGCTCGGCCTACCACCGGGAACAGCGACACTCAAGCTTGAAGCCCTAGGAGTCCATAATACTATAAGAGAAATTATAGACGCCCACCTCACAAGCCAACGAGAATGACTAGCCCTCACACCAACAGGAAGAACAGTCCTAGCGCGCCTAGGCTACCCCACACACGGCAAAGGCCACGAACAAACAATCCATCTGGCCCCCAACTTCCGGGAACACATCAAGGTAGCCCCTATCCCCAGAAGCATGCACCCGGAACATCATGCCGATCGTCGCCAAGCTCGCACAAAAAACTCTACAGACAAAATATGGCAGTCTCCCCACCACACTGTTCACAGATGCCGCGCAGTACCCCCAAAAAGCAGCCATGACGGCCAGCGTTGTCGACTATAACCTACAAGAGGTGGTCTCGATGACGGTCCGCACTGCCAGCGCCCTCGTAGCGGAGGAGACAGCCATCGCCTTGGCCATCACCTCTAGTCCAACCAACGAGTACGTCCCAATTATTACTGACTCCCAGGCAGCTTGCCGTAGCTACGCGAGAGGCAGAATATCTTCAATCGCCCACCGACTCCTCAAACAAGCCTCCCAATTCCCGGACGTTGAAATAGTGTGGACTCCAGGACACGAGTCCCTCCGTGGAAATCAGCATGCGCACGCTGTAGCCCGAGCTCATGCCTCCCGGGCGCCACAAGAGAGGGATACGGCCGCATCCATGGAGCCCGTACCTTTACAATACAACGCTATACTACAACACCACAGATTGAACAGACGACAATACCCGCCTCCACACAAGACCCTCTCACGTGAAGACGCCGTAACAGGGCGACAACTACAAACCAACACTTACCCCCATTTATGCAGACTACACGCAATACACCCTACACTATATTCATACAAATGTCCCCTTTGTAATGATTACGCCTCCCTATATCACACCACATGGGCGTGCCCCAACGTGAAGGCGGCCCCGCAAATACCCAACCCCACACCCGAACAGTGGGAGGCCGTGCTGACTAGTTCGGACCCTCGTAACCAGCAGCAACTGGTGCGGCGGGCCCGGGAGACAGCAAGAGCCGCAGGAGCCCTGGACTAAGGGCGCCTCCCACACAAGCAGAACGACACCTGCTTGTCCTTTCTTTTTAATAAATGTTTCTCCTCCTCCTCTTGCGGCAGAAGCCTACATGACAACCTGCAAGTATTGCTTGCAGTACATCATTTAATGTTTTTTGCAGTATAATTTGTGCAATTTTTATTGTTTACGCTACGACCAGAGATGTTTTTTCTTAGAACTGACCCTTTTAACATGTCTTTACAGCACACAAGTGCAGTTTTTTTTTGTCTTTTACTAAAACTTTCGACCTTTTTTTGGCAACCATTTCTTTAGTGTTTTTGTAAAGTTTTATTTCATATAGCAGCACTTCATTCTTACAAAGCTTGTTTGCAACCAGCTCTAAAGATTGTGAGATGCTATTCATGCACTTTATGTAATCTTGTGTTCGAGACTGATTCTTTGTCCCTGACTGTCTTTTGACTAGACTAGTTTTGACTAGACAGTAATGGTGTGGTACTCAATTATACAGAAATAAATATTACTGCTGTAAATAAGTATATGTGTCTGTGGTTGACTCTTCAATATTGTACACTCACTATTCAAATTTGATTCTTATTAAAATATTTGGTATTCACACACCTTTAATGAAAAGCAAAGCTGATCACCATGTAAGACAGATGAACAGAAAGGACACACATGGTGTACAGTTGCGGACAAAACATTGTGGACTATGAAGTGTCGGGCCAAAAGCCTCACTATGTCATCTGCAGCTGCACCAGTGTGGTTTCGAGACAAGCACATGTATCTTGTCTTACCTGCCTAGGTTCCAATTAAACTGTGAACCCAGCGGCTGGCACCTGCTGCATGTTACAGTAATTATAGTCATATATGTCTGTATGATGTTGCCCCGACAGGAAAATCTTGCCAGCATAAGCATGACACAAGTGTTGCTGTTTGGATGGCTCACCTTACCTAACTCAGTAGAGATTACATTCTGCATATCACCAATGGAATAAAGAAAAGATGTTAAGGTCAGCTCCTGCATAGATGCCTATACTTTATTTCATACTTAACACAAACAGAAGGCAACATTACTGCAGCTACAGAAGCAGTGCTGTCATAGACTTCACACATTTCCCTAGGACAGTTGCTTTTGGTCTGCAACACTTTCTACGGAATACGTATTACAACTATAACTTGTGGATATAAGGTTACATCAAATCCCATATTATTTGTGCACGCTCATGGTTTTGGTCCCAAGTGCAAGCTTTGCACTGTGGCCGCTGCATGAACATGTCACTTCGCTCATTCAGTCACAGATAGGTTAGAGCTTAGACAGCTTTCATGTAATTACGACATGATATTTTGAAATAAAAGAGCATGAGATTTAACCTTACATGGAAATACATGATGCATAGCGATACAAGGGGTGCCCGAAAAGTTCGCAGCCCGCCCGTAAAATCTTTTTCGCATGGTTTTGCTTCGCAATGCAATATGCTATTCAGTTATTTGAATGGTCTCATGAGCAGTCTGGATTTATTTTGTTCTTTTCTTTGTTTCAGATACAGTGGTTTAAAGCAAGGTCACGAAGCTGAAATATGGAAATAGAGATATTCGCAAAGCGAGCAGTCATTCATTACTATCTGAAAGAAGGACTGACACCACAAGAAATTCACAAGGACATGCTGGAGACATTAGGGAAAAATGCTCCTTCTTATGCTATGGTGAAAAAGTGGGTTCCCGATTTCAAGCGAGGCCAGACATCAATTGAAGATGCTGTGCGCAGTGGTCGTCCCTCAACAGCATGCACAGATGAAAATGTCCAAGAAGTGCAAGACATTGTAATGGCTGATCGATGCGTCACACAGCGGCACATTGCAGAATGTGTGGGCATATCAGTGGACAGGGTCGGCCATATCCTAACACAGCTCCTGAACATGCACAAAGTTTTGGGCCGATGGGTGCCCAGACTTCTGATATTAGAGAACGAACGTCTGAGAGAACTTCCCTCTGCAGAAAATCTGCAATTGTTTGAAGCTGATATTAATCTTTTTCTGCAGAGATTCATTACAATGGATGAAGCTTGGATATTTCACTGTCTCGAGAAGCCTCGAGACAGTGAAACATCCCACTTCCCTCTGTCCCAAAAAGGTAAAGGTGGTTCGATCCGCTGGCAAGGTTATGGCATCAATGTTCTGGGATTGCAAGGGCGTCATTCTCCTGGAATTCCTCCCAAAAGGTCAAACCATCAACAGGGAATACGATGCAGCTCAGATTCGTCCTCTGAGGTCGGCAATCAAGGAAAGATGGCGAGGGATGCTCGAGAAAGGGGTGTTGTTTCACCAGGACAATGCGCCAGTTCACACATTTGGCTGTTGCAATGGCTGCAATTCCCTCCTGTGGTTCCCACCTGCTTCAGCACCCGCCCTATTCCCTTGATTTGGCTCCCTCAGACTACCACCCATTCCCACAGATGAAAAAGCACCTTGGTGGAAGCCGTTTTCCTTTTGATGAAGCAGTCATGGATGCCGTAAAAGACTTTTTGGAGGAGCAAACGAAAGATTCTAAGAAAGTGGAATAATAAAACTCCAAGAGCGATGGCATACCCCTCAAGAGAGACTATGTCGAGAATTGACTGCAAAATTTCGACCCCCGGTCACTACGTTGAGGTCAGGCCGCAAACGTTTCAGGTGCCCCTTGTATCTTGGTTTCTATGACACATTATCTTTTGGCCATGAATGCAAGCAGTAAGAAAAGTCTCTTGTAGCCTTCATAGCTTTGCCTGCTATGCATGAAGTAGAGCATATATGCCAGTACTACCTGTAATGTGTTTAGCAGAATGACCAGAGACAGAAATTTGCAGCAAATCTGGAAGCTGTGCAGCGAGTTTGAGCAGCATTGCATCTCTCCAGGATGGTGGTGAGACCTGCAGTC
The DNA here is from genome assembly GCF_023375885.2 of Dermacentor andersoni. Taxonomy (NCBI): domain Eukaryota; kingdom Metazoa; phylum Arthropoda; class Arachnida; order Ixodida; family Ixodidae; genus Dermacentor; species Dermacentor andersoni. The sequence goes on from NC_092815.1 coordinate 105,668,843, forward strand.
ATGCTGTGACTGAAGGGTATACTACAAGTTTAAATCAGAGCATTATCTGTGGCTTGAATATTGTGCAACCGATACATAGCAACTGGCACCCCAGGGAGAAAGCTATATTGCAAGCTCTCATTTGACACAAGAGACTGTGTTAGCACGTAGTACATTCATGAATCTTTTTTTTTTAACTTGCTCCAGTGGTTTACTAAATTTTATCCCTGCCTTTACATCTGTTCCGTATTGGCCACTCAAAGTCGCAGGCATAATAAATTGCAAGATGCATCATGAAATTCTGCCCACAATTTCACTGCTGTGGCAGAGATCTGACATCAGCATGACTTCCAACAACCTTTGATTTGGAAATGGACCCTTATGAAATACGTGCAATCAGCTGACAGCCATGAGCGGGAGCAGATTATAACAGAAGAGGGTGTGCACAACACTCAAAACAAGCCACGTATGCAAGACCAGTGATCATGATTGCAACTTGTTTCTAGCTCTCATATTCTCAAACGATCCTCGACTTGAAGCTCGTCCTCCACTCCACCGAGTCGAGCACAGCGCCACCCCTTGACTGAAAAAGATGCCCCACTTCTCAAAAATTGCCATGCAGCCTCAATGAAGAGTAGTGACCAAGTCTGTCGAGGGGTGGAGCTGTGATCGACTTTCTCGAGTCAAGGTTGAGGGCCGAGAGGAGGAACATTCTAGAATACGTGGAGCGAGAGTGGGATTGTGTGACAAATACAGATCCCACCTTTTGAAGCACTGACTTTTCTTTTATCGGTGCAATTCTTGAATTCTTCAAACTAACATGTACCTCACTACCTCTGTAGCTAGAAGCAACAGTGAGCATTACTAGTTGCAATAGCAGTTAGTTATTTCGCATTAATGCCACAGTGCATATGTGAACATGCTAGCTTTGTAATCAGCTGCCTCCTGCAAACATGATGTGATCATGTTCCTACACAAATGTGTGCTACTTTCAAAATGAAGGTTGGAAGTCTGTGCTTGTGCTGCCTGTTTCATGTCTGAGTTGGTGCATTGCCTGCACTGTGCACCAACGGTATGAATTACTAACAAACCAGCCCTGATATTTTTACCGAAGACTACTTGTGGGGAATGCAATCTTCCTTGTGTGGAACTGTTTGCAGTTGTTGGTAGATTGCATTAAAATGTAAAAGTAAAAGTGTGGAGCCACTGTGCCATCACAAGTTAACTGCCGAGGAGGGCTAGTTGTTTAATGGCACTAGCTTGGCAGAGGTGCATGACTCTGCTATTTTACATAGCTGTGCAAAACACAAACTTACAGATTTCCTTGATAGCATAACAACAAAAATGATTTATTCTACAGAATTGATAGACAGTCTTGAGATGCTGCCATGGTTAAACTCTCCTTCCCCATTCAATTTCATGATTTAGTATGTGTGAAGCTTTTCTGGAGCTTTCTAGAGAGCTCAGTCAATTCAGCAAAGGAACAGCACAGAGATCACAGATATGTCACCTGTTTAGGTGTGGCACCCTTGTTGTCAGCAGCACAATAACTGCCATTGTAAGCTTGGTTTTCCACAACCAAGTTCCGGGCAGTGGCATTCATTCCACAGTGGACCACAAGCTGCAAAGGGCAATGTCATATGGCATGAAAGCAGGCCTCTAAGCATCTAGATTATGTGGTATATGCAACATCTTTTGGACTTATCAATTACAGCTTATGGGTGCGTCCCACTAAATCCAAGGGTCAACACCATCGTCTTCTAGTAGCACATAGCAATAAGAATGCGACATTTAAATTCAACATGCTTGTTTCCTTTTAATGAATGAAAGCAGCATGTCGGTGAACTGGAAACAGCTGGCAGAAAGGTGCAGTGGTTCATAATAAGTTTTAGCAAGCAACATATTTTTATTCTTGTCCCCAGTTCGAGAGGCCAATATGCAAAAGTTCTACAACCAGACTCACATCAGGCTTGATATCCTCCCACAACTGAGGCACCACGCTTGAAACAGTATCGTACTCTACTGGAACTTCCTTCGTCACGAGTCTCGTTCCAGGAATACCAGTCTTGGCGAGGGCTTTGACCACTTCATTACTCGAATTGTGGCCGTAGTCACGGAACAGTCCGAACCCTGCAGGAACCAGCACAAAATCCGCAAGTACACTATACCATTATCAGGAAAAGATGACGCTATTGTTCATCATAAATGCTTCCCAAGGAAGTTCGATCGCAATGTTCGAGTCGCCACAACTCGCACCGTCAACAGCCATCAGGACCTCCCCAAAACACAAGCCCTGTGAAACGCAACGCACTTCTTCGGAGTACTGCGGGTCATGACAATCGCTCCAAGCAAAGTACAAATTTGACCATGCGTGTCGAACACTTTGTGATCGTCGAAAAACAAGCTAGGCCTCGGGCGTTTAAGACCACGGACAGAAATACGTATGCAAACGTACTGTGTTATAAATATGGCCATGACGATTTCAAATTCGCAAGTAAGGTACAACGCCTCTCCGATTATTGCCGGATAATTGGGGGCCATAAGGAAAACAAACATCACGTGCTCAACGGTTGATGGAGCGGCCTCGCCAGGCTCACCTGTCAGGAGAACGGTCGGTTCGTGTTCAGGCAGGCACACACCTGGTAACAGAGAACAAGGCATGGATTTTTGGGATATTTACTCTTTCGGGGATTTGTGGTGACGTCGTAATATGACGCTGAAATACTGACGCAAGTTCGGCAAGTCACGTATGAGCGTGACAACTAAGCTCAAGTTGTGCTGGCAGCTTGTCTAGCTTACACAAAAAGTTCCGTTGCAATACCATAGAATCTTCTGGAAATTGCGAAGCCTTTCAGAGGCGAAAACTTCGTGCTAAAGACATTAGCGGAAACCAACAAAACTTACCGTTCATCGAGTCACTGCTGTCCGCCGCCATAGCAAATTCGAAACTGAAATCGCCGGGAACTACAAACGCATTAAAAAAAAAAGTGTTTATACGCGAGATATGTGCTGCCGTCTGTATTCATAAACAGTCACGATGGTCAGGTTAGATGTAATAGCAGTAGATAAACTGCAGGAGAAAATAATGTTGAAGTGGTTCACGCGGTTCACGTAAGGAGTTGACCAGAGCGGAATAGCGTGACGTCAACAGTAGCGCAAGAATTCAAATAACTGTTTCGTTGCACTTCCTACACCAAAGCTTTTGGTGGCCTTGGATTAACGCAAATTACGTGCGAAATGATTTGTAACATTTGCCACAACTACAAGTAACTGAAGCCGTGATATATCATTTTGTGTGATGTATTTGTCAGTTCGTCTTCAAAATGTGTCACTCGTTCACGCAGATTTCATGAAGCAAACCTAGCGGACCTAGCCTCCTAAATTCTAATATAAATCTGACTCGCAGTAATTGTGGTCTTTCTTTAATACTGCTACTAAGCTAACGAACCTATGGTTGAGAAGCCTGACATCGACAAACGAGACGTGACACTTCGCGTCTAGCACCCGTCCGCTACTCTGGAGCAAGGAAGTTATAAATCGTGATATTCCTTGCTTTGTACGTTCACCTTGATGCGAAATTAATGCTGCCGCAATATGGCATTCCTGAAAGTCGAAATTTCTGCCCTTCTTTGCAGCATTTTGGGTACTTGCTAATACGGGTGTCACAGGCGCAGTTTCGATCGCGATCGGGATCGATTTTCTCGGTTGAGATTGACTAATTTTCGCGAAACCGCGGGAGGGAGAAAATCGCGTACGAGAATTTCGATCCGCATCGGGCTCCATCCCTATCAAAAGTGCGGCGTGTAACACCGTAACACAGTTTCCAGCTCGTGACGAAAATGCGGCTAAATGACAAGATGCGATACTGCAAAGCGCGTAAATAATAAGACAGTGTGTATTTAAAAGTTTATATCCTGCTTCATGCGAATCAAGGAAACTAAAAATGACGCTTTCCTGTCATAAGCTACGAAGAAAATAAAAAAAAATCTGCGACAAGTGAGGAAGGAATCAATTATGGCTAAGCGTGGTGTAATCCGCACACGCGCTAAGAAATGTCAGAAATTTCATAAATTTCTGGCTTCCTGTATGCAGAGACTACTGCTTTAATATATAATTCAAATACTTTGTAGAATTCGGCAGTAATCAAGGGCTTGATTAAATTCTGAGGTTTCACATGCCAAAAGCCGCAATCAAGGGCTATTTCTTAATAAGAGGCACCAGTGTTCGCTATTTATCCAATGTCTTAGTAGAGAGTTCTAATCAAAAGAAAGCTTTTAAAAGACATTACTGTAGCGACAAAAGTGATCTTTGGCAACATAATTTGTGAAACTAGGCATTCGAGTTAACATTAACTAATGAACTTTTTAATTACTTTATGAGCAATACATTGTTGTTGTGGAATTGAAGCACATATGAGTGCTCAAAGCACGTCAATTAAGCAAGAATCATAAGATTAGAACCCGTTTTGAGAAGTGTTCCCAAATCCTGCCACAAGATACTGCTTCATGTAGCTTTCTCATAGCATGCAAGAACAGGTTTATGTGAAAATGGGGAGGAAGAAGGGCACTATGGGAAGGTATTTCGCAAGACATTTTGGGGATGCAGATTCAGAAATGGGTGTTAGATTCAAACTGAAGTGGACATGCCTTGAGCCCTTTCAACATACCATTTTCCTAATTCGCAATTGCACTTAGCCACTGTGCACATTTGCCCAACTGGTGATGGTGGCACCAGTCGTGGCTCAAATGAACATGAGGTTTTAGCTGCACATGCTGAGGCATGTGGTTGCACATGGTTTTATCACAAGAACCATGTCTACACTTTCCACGCCTTAAGAGAAGCAAATTGGCCGTGTGTACAGATTGCAAAAATGACTGCGCTGCCATTAGCTTAGCAATCTGCCTCACAAGAAAGCTAGATTTAAGATTACGAGGAGGGCCCATCACACAATTACATGAGCACTACCATCAATTCTTAAAAAGTTCATCAATGATCCAATTACATGGCTTACTGCTGGAGTCTTAGCTCTACTGCAATGCCCCATTAGCTGCATGGATAATATGACAACTCACTGTCATAGGTGCACGGGGCAAGTGCTGCACTTGCTGCGCAGTTTTCTAATAAAAAACGATCGGTAAATAAACAGCTTGTAGAACAAGGGACGTGAAAAAGAGAAGCACGCAAAGTGCTTTCTTGTCCTTTGCTTTACATGTTGCTTGTTATTTACTGATCACGACTAATCAACAAGCCAAAATAGCTGCTTTAGTGTAAAAGACTTACTCTATGGCCAGCTACATTGCTGTAACACTGCCATAGATTAATTTCTTATGCCCACTGCCGCAAATAATGTTTATGGAAAACACACTCACACATGTACATACAGTAATTAGCGATTCAAATGCGATACTCTAACTGCATGGTGGTCTGTTTCTTGCACCACCGGTGAGTGCTGGGTGGTCATATAGGGGTCAAATACAGTCGCAGTGCATCGCAAAGGCTCACGATTTCATTGTATACGATAAAGGATTAGTTCAGTGCCTCGATCCAGGATTCACCAATGAGGTGAAAAGTGCCGGCAGCCATGTTCTCCAAGTAACGCCTTTGAATTGCCGAGCACTGAGTATCTACCCTCTCATCTGTACTGCTCAATTTTAATTTAGGAGCGACATTTAGTCATTGCTTGAAACATCCAATGTTGCAGGTTGATGCTTCATGGCCCCAAGCCTATATCTAGGCTATGAGATGTGCACACAAGGCATGCAAAATTTCCGGAAATTTTAAGAGGGACGAAAAAAAAAAAGCGTTTCTTTAGGAAATAGAGAAAAACTTAAATTACAGTAAAAATAGCTTAGTTATTATTCCAGCAATTAAAAATAATTAACCTTAAGTACATCTGATAATTACACAGAGAACACGAAAACGATTTGGAATGAACGCCTTATTCTCTTCTATTAAATAGTGCTAATCTGATAAATGAGAAAGGCCACACAGGTCCGAGTCACTCTCACTGGACACTAACATTAGAATAGATCGCAGCTGCTTTCACATTCAGACATGATTGTACATAGACGAGTTTTTGAACATGTTTGCTTGCGAGTTTGTTATGAAGCTTCTCACGCACTTGCTATGCAAAGTGCATAGGCTGCTACGTTTTCAAAACGAAACTGTAAGCATAGCTACAACGTAGACACTTAAATACTGTGCTGTTGCTTTCTTCTTGTCATAGCTTCTAGAACTCTATGCTGCACAGCACAGAATGGCAGGTATATATTACTGCATGGGGAAATCTTGACTATTTTGTCCCAGCCCGAAACTGAACAGGGCTCAGGCCGTTACTTTCAGGCTCTTACAGAAGAGATCGTATCTCACCCCCAGAGCGCTTAGTTGGATAGACCCTAACTTCCCGCAGTCATGTTCCAAATGTGGTCATGCGTGCTGCTCCTTCGACTACATGCTCTGGTGGTGCCTGCCCGTACAGTGCAAGCTCCAAACTTCAATACGAGTCCAAGTGGGACGCCTTGCTGAAGAGCTCGGAATTCCCGCACCAACTACAGGCTGTCCAGAGGGCCCGCGCCATTGCAGAGAGTCACCACCTCCTGGTCCTGTCATGGGCGAAGCCACCAACTTGATTGGGGAGCCTTCGGCTCCCTCCAGTCGAGTTCCTCAGGTCACTTCAATAAAGTTCTTGTCAGTTGTCAATTGGGAAAAAAATAAAAATTTCCCCCCTCAATCTTTCCAGGTTTTCGCCCTTGATCCTTACATGTCTATTGCGCACTCATTCTTGCACTTCACTTCAGTGCAATGCAGCTAGAGTTGTGAGAGACTGAACAAAGACTTTGTGCTTAGCAGAACAGCAAAGCTGCCAAGCCACTGTGGTAGGTTGTCCAGACGAAAAACAACAGTGTTAACTTGCACAGCAGCTGCAACAGCAAAGCTGCTGCAGATACTGTCACTCAACTGGGTCAAACATAATACATTAATGCCCATAGGAGAACTCCAACAAATGCAAATAAGTGAGCCTTGCGCAGACAGTTTTACGAGATGATTGGAGGGCGTGGCCTTAAGAAGAAGACCACGCTTTTATTGCTCGACATGGAGGGCTTTAATTGCCCTTCCTCACCCGTTGAGCCCCTAATCACTGTTCCAGCTTCGGTGAGCACTGCATATATGTCGGTAGCACATGATGGCCCTCTATTGCAGGCCCGCGACTAGCAGAGTACATTTCGAGTCGAACGTGGAAAGTCCCCATATTCTTGCGACTATAGCGGCCGGGCTGGTCTGTGCTCGGGTCCCAGTGTCGTCCATGTGGGGGGTGCCAAGCTGGGGAAGAAAACTCATGGCCTGGGCTAAGTGCTTGCACCTCACAAGTCCTGAGTGAGAGGCACTCCGGCTGGAATGCATAGTGAAAGGCTGGTGGCAGCAAGTACCATGCCAGACGAATGGTAGTTGGGAGTAGTAGTCTGCCTGGCTCTCGCCAACTGTGGCATCTCGGCGAGGTGGCATGCCATGGCAACGCACGGACGGCAGAGATGACAGTAGTCTTCAGTTCTTCTTTCCCATTCGCTTCTGAAGTGAGTGGTCATAAGCCCAGTGCTCTCCTTCCATGTGGAATACCTGAAAGGGAAAAGAAGAGAAGAGCAAGGAAAAAAGATATGTCAGCACTGCTGATTTCCTCTCAGGACACCGACTTCCACACTCCTCAAGTTTGGCAATATATTCATCAAGACAGGTAACCCATTAAACAAGCCAAACAAAAAGTGGGCTGCTATCGTTCGCTGAGATCTAAAGTAATTTGGTGTGTGTTGGAATGCAAAATGGTGCTAAAAAAGGAACCTGTTAGGGGTTCTCATGCATTAAGTTCTTGCAACTGTCGGTGACCACTACTCACTCATTCAATTCTTAAAGTGCCCATGAACAGCTCGAGGTGTTCGTAATGGTGCACTTCTGTAATAAATAAATGAATAAATAAATAATAAACAGTAGTGACATAAAAATAAAGAACTAAGAAAGAAAAGAAAAGAAGCAGGAAAAGTAGCACAGGAAAGTAAACAACAATATCCAATTATGCATAAAGGCAGAATTCAGTGAAAGGGCGAAAACATAAATGTTAAGTATGCCAACATTGAAACGTAAGGTATTTTGTTGGGTTGCAGCATGTTATAAAGCTAGAGCTAGATAAAAAGCCTATGTAGAAAACTCTGGGATTACACAAGCTTGGTTGAGGCACAGGGAATGCAAGAGCCAGTGTTAGCTCTTGACAACAAAGGCAACCAAGAATTTGTTCATACAAACACAAGAAATTCATTTTTACATGTAAAACAAAGTAAACAAACAATTAAATCTCTGATCAAGCCCAATGTGTTGACATATGAAGAATACCATATAATGGCTACATACAGTAGAAACTTAATCATATGTTCTAAAAAAAGAAAGAGCGAGAAAAAAACCCTACTAAATGGGAAAACGTATGACCCAAAGTCCCTAAAAGGTATGGCAGACTCAACCGCAGTTGACATCTATATAATGAAAAGCGTTGCACAAATTGTTACAACAAGAGGTGCCAACTTGTGGGGCGCTAGTGGAGCCCATGAAGCCTGACACATGCATTACGTTTTTGCAGCTGCAGGAAGCTTACATTCGCACTCCTTGAATTCCACCCAAGTCAGCAGCTTGTTTAGGAAGAGCATTAGCGGGAAGCTTTGATGTGTCCACTAGGCAAGAAATGTCACGGCACAAGATGCACTTTGTAGTTTTCCTACAAAATATTGTTTTGAGACAGTGACGGGAAATCGGAACTAACTCGAGCTGGTGGTTAATGCTGAAATGCGATGCTGCCAGAGTGAAACATGATGCTTACTATGAGTGCCGCCTGCAGCAGGAAACAGTGGTGAGTTTGGGTTATCGCCTGTTAAAAGTGTAACTGTAGTGGGTAATTTTTTGTGTTCTCGATCGCGAAAGTTGGACGCTGGGAAATCATACGAAATGGAATTGTATCCATCAGGTTTTGCTGTATACAGTAGAATCTTGATGATACGAACTTCTCAGGACGGTGCAAGAATTCATATCACCTGAAATTTGTACGACCGCAAAACGTTAAGAAATCAGGAAATTAAGAGGCCAAGTGGCCATGAAATGGCTGACTTGCTCAAAATTTCTAATTTCTTAATTTTTTTTCAATGCAAACCTGAGACTCCTTTAGCTCATGGCGAAATATTCTGAAAAAATATGTAGCAGAATCTGAGAAAACTGCACTTTTTTAGTGTGTTGTCTTCGAAATCAGGAAGAAAATCTTGCTTTGGCAGGTGTTATCGCACTGCTGATTGAACGAGCGTGGCTTTCTGTTGACGCAGTGCAGCCATCTTGGTATTGAGTAAACACAAGAGTTTGGAGATTCAGACAGCCATAACGCTGTATTTCTCCATGCAGCAATAAAAGCAACAAAAGCAAGTGCAAAAGGGGAAAACTAGTATCGCAGTTCATTATTGCAGTCATGTAGGATGCAGGGAGCACTCCTATTGGTTGGCACAAATTTGAATCAGTGGGGCTTTTGTTTCACACACATTTTGGCAGCAGCAAGCTGCGCACTTTGTGCGTTATGATGCAACATTTTAAGAACTGCCTGGTTACCTTGAGTTCCTGACGTTGCTGCATTCTAGCTGCTGCCTGATGGTGATAAGGACATGATTTGTGCAAGATAAGGGAATACTTTTCTTGTTTACTTTGTATTGTGTGATCTGACGGATGCAAAGGTAGAGAAGTTCATCAGGTGCTGAATATGACTGAAGCTGAGGAATGTGCACAGACATAAAGCTGTCCATCGAAGTGAATGCCACCGATCTTGCTGACGCAGCAAGACTGGGTCACGTGTGATTTCAAGCTTTTGATAAAGTTACAAGATGTTTGAAAATGGCTGACAAGTTGCGTGATACTCCAAAAAGCAAAAGCTTCCATTGCTATTTTCGAGGAAGGAGGGGGGAACCAAGGCTGTGTGATGTAGGTTGCCCTGGCAACAGGAATGCGAATGGCACATTGGTGTGGCAGCTCTACCAGCCTGAAAACAACCAGTGCCTGGTGCTACTGGCACCTGCTTTGCTGGGGATTGTGTGCCAGCTCAATTGTTTGTATCATCTGCCACGGCACGAAAAGCAGTTTGCAACATTGAAATTTCGCAAGTTATAAGCTAATGAACATGGGCCAGAAATTTGTAAATATTCGTATCATCCCAAAATTCGTATCAGGCACGATTGCATCCACCAGCTTCTACTGTATGCCAAAGACAAAAAGGCATTCAGCGTACAAAATACCTTGTTGGATTTTTTGCACTTACTAAATAGCACACAGTTGCCTTAACTGGTGAAATCATGTTCTGCAGTGGTTGAGTGAAAGGATGCTATCACTGTTAATTTCCCAAAGGCCTTCTTTATCCATGTGTGTTTATTCTTAGGCTGTTGCTTCACTCTTTAATGAAAGAAAAAATTGTTATCCACCTGAATGAAGCACGAAGCTACAAAAGAAACCAACACATGTTCCTCAGATAGCTTTGCAGTTGAATAAAGATCCGTCCTGGTCCGGGGATAGATAGCTGGGCCAATGCCTTTCCAGGGAGGTCGCTTTACCATGTAAGCTAACCAGGACGCTATCAGAGTGCAGCGCAAGGCAGAATTGATCGACAACTCAAAGCAAAGGGACAGTGAATATGGCAAATCAGTTTTGCAGTGGAGGCAGGTTTATGAAAGGAAAAATTGTCATCCACAAAGCTACAAAGGAAACCCATACAGGTTTTCCATGTTTTCTTAGCATTAGATATTGTGCAGCAACAACTTGATTTGGGTGAGTTGGTTCACCTTGAACGTACAATCCAGTTAATGTCAGCGTGGCGTAAGTTATGGCCCTGTCACACAGGCAAATTTAGCGTCATTTTGAGTGAGTGCACTTCGCTGCTAATGTCATTTGCAGGCTGTCACATGGGAACGCTTAGCGACCCTCGCTGCAAAACATACTCGCCAGCGAGTGCGCTTGGTGAACTCACTTTGCTTTGCCAAAGTGTGTAGCCTCGGTAGCAATACTTAAAGTTAAGATAAACTAATATTGAAAGCAGTATAGGTAGTAATTTTAAACTACCTTTTCGTGATTGGAAATGTTTTAAACTAATAAGGTGATACCTATAGTAAAGAAAAGCTAATTTACTATTCTCGCTCTCAGGCTCTTTATGTGTAATGGCCGTGCAGTTGCTTATGCCTGTTCGAGCCGCTGTCATTTGTTCTTAGTTAAATGGACGGTAGCAGTCCATCAATGACAACTAGGTCACAAGAGGAAACCTAGGCGCTCATACATAAGGTGTCTAGATAATATCACTTTTTGCCGTTTAGGACGGCGTCACGTTCACCATTGTGGTTTTGGCTTGATAATTTTACGGCAAAGCTGACTGTGCATTACTCGCGCCTTTGGCAGATGCATGCTTCACGATGCAAAATATAGACCTTTTATTCTAGTGGCACAGGTGTTTCAGCAGGTGGTCAGCATTGTGTCCTGCCTGCTTTTTCATGTCTCACTTTCTTGCCATTCTTTCGAACACCAAAGCCATACTAACAAGCTCCAATTCAGACACTACTGTTGCCTACACACCCTTGTCTTCCAAGACTGGCCAGTCTGCAGTCGTTCGCTGGCTTCCCTGCGCTGCTGCTCCTCAAGAAACGTCTTGCTGCTTGTTGCCTTGTTGACATCCTTGTTTTTCAGGGCTAGAGTCACTTCCTTCCATAACCTAATTCAAAAAGAAAGCAAAGTAAAAAGCACATTTTCAGGATAGTGGATGCACTACAGCTCAGACCACTTATAATGCAACTGCTCATAGTGCTGGACTGGACATAATGCGATCTTCTCTGACTCCCTGTTAATCTTCCCATAGAACTCAATGTAGTACACACATACTGCTCATAGTGCAGCCGCACAGGAAGACGAAATACTGGTTATAATGCAGTTGCCGGAAAATTCTGCAGACAAGCAAGCCAGTGAGTGCACTTCTCAACAAGGTGCGCTGGCTGAGGGGAGAGTGGTGCGGAGCTCCGAGGACAAAGAGAGGATGCGGAGCGAACAAACAAACATAGATCTGACAGAGGGGGAGAAACAAAAGCGCAGAGGCAGCACACTGCCTCAGCGGGCGTGCACGGTTCGCCCTGGTAACGGAGAAGCTTTTTGCTCCGGCTGCTTGTCAGCGGCATGCGGTCTGCAGTGAATGCATGCACATTGTCACTCTTTGGCTCTTTAGTCTGTGCGGAAAGTAAATGCGGTCACCAAATGATATTTTTGGACACACACCAGGTCTAAAAGATGACTGAATTGTCGAGCAGGCGGGAAAAACAAATTTCTAAAGTAAGATAAGTTCGTTTTTTTTTTTTTTACAATCCCATCACCGCGGATAAATCAATCGAGGCCGTCAGTGCGTTCTGCATTCGCCCATGACTCCGTGATGCTGTCAGTTTAAACTGTGTTCCGCAAATTCATCAGCTCAGAAAGTTGTCTACATGCTAGCTTTCACCGTTCCTACCACTACGTGGGCTTAAAATCTTTTGCTGTATGTGTTTGTGGTAGTTGACGGTTGATCACCTGCAAAACCACACTTCACGTGCACTGGCATCAGTTCAGCCTGTGCGCGTCAGCTCGCGCCGGATCTTTGTGTATTCATGTATGGGTAGGAACATATATATAAGGGTGGAAAGCAGAGGAACAACCTTAGAAATGAAAGTTAGGGCACATCTCGGTCATATGCTCATATTCCTGGACACTCGTGGCTGCTTGGTCTACATGTTTTGCATGTGCACAGCCTTTGAAAAATGTTTTTAGTTATAGTGCAGAAATTTGTGACTATATTTACTTGCGTTATAAGCGGCTCATGCTGTACTCTGTATCAGAGATAGCTCACATGCCAAAAGTGGTTGAGCAAGAGATGACCCTGGTGCCAACATTTCGACAAATGGATTTGCCCTAACCAAGGCAAGTCCTTTTGTCAGGATATCGGCTCCATAGACATCCATTGTTCGACAACTGTTGATCACTTCGAGTATTCAACTTTCTGTGAACCTCTGCCTCATTTAAATGTGGTCTATGCGCTATCACAGAGAGATGAAATGCAAATGAGGCAATATTGTAGACAAAAACCGATAATTCAAATGCAAAGACAAAACAAAAAGCTTTGACCTCAAAGTGATGGAGGTCAAAAGCAGCCCCCTGAAGTGCAGGCATTTAAAGTGTGTAATTGTCAGAGGCTGCAAATTTAACAAAAATTTGCAACCTCACATTTCATTTTTGCAGGTGATCATTTTCCTTTAGATTATCACTATAATCAAGTTGATTGCATGCAGCAAAACGTTTCCACTATACACCCAAAATTTCTAGAATGTGGTTCACAGTTTTACAGTGAGACTAGCCTAATAAGATGCTCGAAAGTGTTAGGATTCTTAACTCACACTTTTGGCAGCATTAGGTTCTTCACTGTCACAATGTGACAATATGTTCTCCTAGCAAAAAACCTGTGCAGGGTGCAATGCTTTTACGCACCCATGTGAAAGAACAGAACTTCCTTCCATAAAAAAAAAAAAAAAAAAAAAAAAAAAAAAAAAAAAAAGAAATAAAAATGAGCCGCATAAATTTTGTTGTTGTTGGCCAAAGTGGTCATTGCCTATAAAGCCTTGCATGCTTGCTGCTTTGCTTGAAGGTGTTAGAGAACTAGGTTTTTGTAGCAACATTTTAAACGCACATAAAATGGAAGCCAGGAGCGGCTGCTAGTGGTGCTCTGCATAGCACTATCTGACAGCACATTTGAAAATGAGTAGCCAGCATTGCCATTAGAGAGAGAGAGAGGTCACGAGTGTCACAACTACAACCAGATTTTAGCGCTACAGCTCACCTGCGCGACTCGTAGGACTCTTGCTGCTGAATTGGTTGCACTATTTTCTTTGTGGTTGCCAAAGCGGTTGTATCCACAAACACAGATTGATCCTGCAAGATCAGAGGCACACACATCAAAACAGAACAAATAAACATCTGTTGCTTACAAATAGTTTTCGAGCTTGGATATAATTCAGCAGTTAAAATCTGTTTGAATAGATAGCGGGAACATATGAAGGGAACTTTACTTTTTGCTTCATGACTAGTGAACAATGAAAAAATAAGAAAAAGTGAATGAGTGAATAGGTTTCCTTCTAAAGGATTGGTTTAAATGCAATGACACAGCAGCTCCAAGAGAGTTACAGATAACTCAGCAATAACATCCGAGTTTAAAGCTCGGAATCTAGGGAATCTAGTGCTCCAACTTACGCCATTTGGGTATTTGGCCGTCATGACGCCGTTCCATTCACCGGTTACAGTCATGAATGGCCTCCGCTCATTGGGAGGGAACACCTCTGCTGTGAGCTGATGCTTCTTGCCACCAATCATGGGCTGTGGAAAAAGGACAATTCCTGTGCTTAGTTATTGTTAAATAGAAGCTGCACTAATGTTATATCTTAAGCTAAGTTTTCACTTAAGGTAATAGGTGAGTGACTATTCGAAACTAAAAACACAAGTTGTCAATTGAACACCCTACTTTTAATTTCATACTTGAACTGAATAGCAGTTACTTAAGGTTTAAAATATTTTTTCAAGACCTTCTGAATATACTACTGTATATTAATGTGGGAGATGATTAAAAATGGGACATAAGATTAAAATTCTTTGCGAAACTCCTACAAAGTTGATCCGGAAAAAATATGGGGCCACCTAAGAAATTCTTATGATGTGTAAATGCGAGAGCATTACCTGTCGCTGAGTGTGTCGCTCAGTTATGTCGCTGAGTTTAGTGCTGCTGCGTTATGTTTCCCAGTGTAATGTTGCTGCTTATGAGGTCACAACAATGCAAGATGACAATCCGGCCATACTACTTTCTCTCGGCTGAGTTTTATTTGCGGAGTTCTCATTATAGTAGTGCTTCATGCACATTGCGTTGAATGTTTTTATCCACCCTTTATCAAGGTGGGACTTGACCAAGAAAGTCCTCTTGTTGAAGTGTTTGCTCTAGTGACATCTCTTATTCGATCACTGCTTATTACTGTTGGCCACATTGTTTTGTAGGAACCTTTAAAACGAGTTTGCTTTGTCTCCTGTCTTGGATATACAAATTTTAATATTCTGCGCTTATTAAGCTGCAGCTGTGGTGAGAAGGACGATGACTACACTCTTGTTATTTGCGCAGAAGAGCATCAGTGTTCAGCAAATTGGTCATTCTGGTCAGACAGTGTTACTGGCACTGATTAAACTCATTAAAGACATTGTGCACTGTACACAGGAAGTGTTTCATCACGGGCAAGTGTGAATGCATGCAGACTATCAAGGCACTTAGCACAAATGCAGCCACGGAGGAATACCTAAATGACCATCCAAATGTCCACAACGGACAGCACTGTGCACGTATGCGAGGCAATATTGTCAGATGCAGTTCGTTGAAATTGACAAAACTTCTGAATGCTGATGTTAAAATGGGAACTAGTTGTTATTTCGCTGTAGTCTGGTTTATATAATTCCTACACTGAAAATGTGATAATTTTTGAACCATCTTCCTAGTGCTGCCTACAGAAATAGCCCCACAACATTGCTTCTCCATCTGTGCAAGTTTTCAGATTCAGCACGCCGGCTACATTTATTGTCGGCATCTCTATTGTTCATTTCAGACAATGGGGTGCTCTTCAGGGGTTGTCACTGCTGTAAAGCAGTGTTGTCCAGGGCTGTGAGTCATAAAGAACAGAACCCGAATCATTGTAGCACACGGTAAGAAAACCTGGTTGCCTGCAATGAAGTACCTAGCAACTACAATGACTTGTGTGTCATGCAAACAGCATTTTTACTCTTTGGTCTCTGCAAGCGAGACCAGCTGTTCTGAAGAAGCATATGAGCTATTCCTTTTCTTTTTTGTTATTCAGCAAGAAGTTGTGCTACTAGTTTTCTTAAAAGAGCCCTGTAAACTTTGTTAACATGGTAAATAAACTTGCCTAGTTCCTGGACAAAGCTTTCATCAACACCAGAGCTAAACATTATTCATGTAAATTTGCCAGGGAGCCTACAATTTTGCTCAAAAGACTGCCCGCCTCTTTTTATTTTAATTTCTTGAAATGCCTGCCAATCAAGTTTATTCAACAAAACAGACAGGTGGGCTAGTTGGTATTGCATGTTAATAGTTTTTAGCACAACAAAACACATGACATTAGAGAAGGCACACAGGAGTTGTTGGTAGCACTGTGTCCTGTGTGCCTTCTCTCGTGTCATGCGTTTCTTTGCGATAAAACTGATGGCTACTGTCCATATTTCTTCGCAGGTCATGGCTAAGGAGTGCCTCCAGAAGAACTGAGAAGAGAGAAATTGTGTGGTTGATAAGGTGGTGGAGTTATTTGGCGGTGGAGAATGTTTATCAATAATAAGTCCAATGAGATCAGGCAACATGACAGCCCAATCTTAGAGGCCTTCGCGATACCAAATCTAAGCACAATAATAGGATGGAGCAATGCAGGCACTGCTTTGCATAAACACTGCTTCAAGTGCAGTAGTTGGCAAACTCTAAAAGGCGTAACAGACTGCAAGCGTGAGGGAGGTGGCAGCTATTCTGATTGCTGATAACTCTACTCAAAAGAAGTGTGGTATAAAAACATTTAAAAAAAAACAAATTTAGGCAATGATGCCCAGAAATGCATTCACACACCTTTCCTAGGGGTAGCTTATTTTATTTAGAGTATGTTTAAAGTCGAAAACCTAGAAGCACAAGTTCTACAAAAACAGATAAATACATAAAGAAGTAAAGTGTGCAATTAGTACAGGACTGTAAAAAAACTAATGCACAATAGCCCAATTTTGCTTCGTTGCTATGTAAGCATCTCATGAGTCTAAGTAATGCTGGTTAGGTAGAAAAATACCGTAATACAGTAGAACGCTGTTAATATAGTTTTCAAAGGACTACGGAAAAGAAAAGTAACAGCAGGAAAAACATAGCAGTGAGGAAGAGTGCAAATTCGCACAGCGACATCATAAACGGCACTGAATGGTTGCCAGCGCAGTTATTAGATGTCTCAGTGCTTGTGTTGTGACCGAGGTCAGCATGTGCACGGGACACATACGATGTTCTGTGACAGTGGCCCCTTTCCAATCTTGGTATGCTTCACCGCATATCACAGCTCTAGTGCAGCAAAGCTGATTAAAGAGAACTGGCGACTATGCAACTCAAATGAGACCGTCGAAGGCCTCAAAGTAAATGTAGCCCTACGCTCAATGGATTTGGCCCAGTGTGCATGGTTAATTCCTAGTATGCTTTAACCAATGCACCCTTTTTCAGGTGCTTCACCAACTGCCCACTGCCCGCTTTCTTCCAATACTTTTGCAGCGCCTGGATTGTGCAACTTCGGTCACTTTGGGTCGCTTATTGCAAACTTCGATCGCTTGTTGCAATGTGCGAGAACAAATCTCCATCTGTACCACTAAATTCCTGTGACTGGCGTGCTGAAATGCAACCTAAGATGTGGGAACAGTACAGAATGGCTACATATCAAATGGGAAAGCCCAGTGAAGGTGGGAGATGGAAATTCAAGACGATGAGCACAGCGAAAACAAGGTGAAAGCAGGAGTCAACGTTTTGACAAGTGGACTTGTTTCCTTCAAGGCCTTGTCAAGGCCAACAAGTGGACTTGTCGTGAAGAAGACAAGTCCAATTGTCGAAACGTTGGCTCCTGCCTTCACCTTGTTCTCGTTTTGCTCATCGTCCTACATATCAAATGGGAACATAGTACGTACATGGGGTTCAATGGGGCTTAGTTCGACACTGCGAAGACCTGACATAGTAGCCAGGACAACTCAACAGCAAGGAACATAACAAGGCTCCACTATACAAAAAATAAGTAAAAATAAAAATAAAACAACAGATAAAACTTAAGCACCTTTTAAACACTGTAATCAGAATCAAATTAAGTTAACTCATGCGGTGTTAACTAGGGGTGTGCAAATACCGAATAGTACATTTCAAATCAAATACTGAATAGAATATCAGAAAATTCTTCAAATAAAATTTAATGCTTACAAATTTTGGGCAAGAAATTATGGCGCTGCACATGTTTGGGAGTCTCCTAGATTTGCATAGCGAGCTATCAGTAACATAGGTACGTAGAAATCAAGGTATACAGTATAATCTACTCTTATTAAAGGGAATATCAAATTATTGTGACAGCACCGACTACAGCTCAGTACCAGTATATGAAGGTCTGGAAAATACTTTTTGATCCATTGAATTTCTGTTGAATAGAATCAAGTGCATTTTTTCTTTTAGAACTAATGAATTAGTGATGTTCTGTTGTACCAAATACCAATGAGGCTCGCAGTTTAGCAGTGGACCTGTGTTTTGCAGCAATAACTAACTTATTGCATAGAAAGTTCTGCTTTCCAAGTTTCTTCTATAATACAGAAAGACTATTCCAACTTTATGGCAGGTGGGTTATTGTAAGGTCAATTTGTGTGACAGAAGAAAGGGCAGCGCATCACGAGAGTCGGTCACCGCTCTGTGCACAGATGACACTGATGGCAAGAGCAGGCGCCATCCATGCATTTCATAGTCAGCTTTGGCGTGATTTGCCATCTGTCAAAGATTTTGAAATCTGCAAGACCATGGCAAGCTTGCGCGACGCTCTCACCGCCTTGTTCATCCGGCGTCCACGCCAATGCACGTAACTGGGTCGTGACACTGGTGCCCGCCGTGTAATTCCAAAACTAGTCTTGCGACGTGTCATTTGAAGCTATGTGCACGCATGCACACACATGCACCCACACGCACCAAAGGATGTGCCTACGAATGGAGTCGGGAACAAGAGGCTGCCGTGCCATGTGCCACAAAGATGGCGGCTGCGAACAGTTTTGCTGCCACCCCGAGCACTTTTACTTACGATGCGGATTGCTAGTTTTCCGAGCTTCACGTGCCTGCTGCCAATAGGCCGGCGTTGATTCTGTGCCAAATCGTAACTTTATTCGCTGACACCTATTGAAGCAGCACTGATTAGGCCTAATGGCCTAGGCAGCGTGGTCGTGACGAAAATTCAGTGCTGCCCTATGTGGTAATGGGCCATATGCCATCGTGGAATGCTTGCCGGTAATACGTTCGTACGGTGGCTCATTAGTACCCGGTCCTGAGGTTGAGCATGCAGGTTAGTTTTACAGCTGTTGAAGCATCCCACTATCATTGCGATGGGCCCTGTCGACCCGGACGAACCTTGTAGTGATAGAGCTCGCCCCAGCCGACACGGCGCCGCTCTGCAAATTTCGGCGTAGGGGTGTTTTGTGTGTGCAATCTCTGCATCGGGCTGACGTTTGGGAGTGCTCGCCGAGTCCGCTACGACGTCAGCCGGGGCAGCCCATTTGCAGCACGCTCGGCGTTCATTTTGCACCGAAAACGAAGTGAAACGCTCACTTTAGCAGCATTGAGCACGAGGGCCTCCACAGCGCATGCGAAATGTGGCACTGCTTGAGTCACCGGACACATCAAATATTTGAGAAATCAAATTATTCAAGTGTTCACTATTCGATTTGATTCGGTGATATTTGCACACCCCTAGTCCCAAAGCAACACACAAGCTATGACAGACTAGGGGGCTTCAGATTACTTTTGCCCACCTGAGGTTCTTTAATGTGCATCTAAATCCAACTATACGACCGTTTTTGCATTCTGCCCCCACAAGAATGCAGCCGCAGTGGCTGAGAATTAAACCTGAGACTTCTAATCAGTAGCACAGATAGCCACAGGCACTGAGCCACCATGGCAGGTCACTGTAACGGCACTGTCATCTTGTTTCTTCACTAGTGGTATCTTGAGCTGCATTGTCTCGAACAGTTATTGCTTACACATCTTCCTGTGTTACATGTGAAACGAGTTGCCTCTCAAGTGAAGTTCATGGGATAGTGTCAATGCAGCCATACCGGCGAGAGGTAAAAGTAATATGTGTTCCCCTGTCCAGAAAAAATGAAAGCACTTTCACTGCTGACAACGGGAATGCCTGAAGAGTGCCACTGACCTTGGTGTGAAAATGGATGACAGCATTGTAGCCTGTCTTCTGGCAAGTGATCTCAACTGTGCCACCCAGCTCGATCCAGGGCACGGTGAAGATGGAGCGACCATATCCGCTGGGGAAGCTCACCACATACTCCTCGTCATGCCGTAGGAACATGATGCAGCCCTGGCCCACGTTGTGCACACCAATGCTCATGCCCAGGTACTTGGACTTGGTCCAGATGTGAGCACAACATGCTATGCCCTTGGCTGCATGTTCAGCGTAGAAGGCAGACACTAGAAAAGAGGAGACACTCTTTTGTTTCTGTGACTCACACACAAGCACACAAACATGCAAAGTTTAGTATGCCGTATTTTCGTGCACATCCTTTGCCCTAGTTTATTATCCAAAGTTGTATGACAGGACATTTAATTCATTCAGGTCACTTAGCACTGACAATGGCATGTGAATGTGAAACCACTGCAGAGAAAGTGCAGGCCCTGAATTCCCTCGTTTTCTATGAGAAGCATTGTTACACCAGGTGGCAATATAGTCTGTACCCTCTTTACATGTTACGTGTAATTGGGGTGCCTGATCTTGTAGGTTAAAGAAAAAACTTGCAGTTTCGCCAGAAAGCTGAAGAAATGACTGTGATAGCCAGGTTTAGCGTTGCGCTTCCTTGGAACCAATGCTTTTCCATGGAACGCCATTCCGTGCAACACTATCTCACACGCAGATATGCTGGCAGCCGTAGCCACCTAGCCTAGCTACTTCGACATTCACTAATGAGCTTCTTGTTGTTCAGTGCTGTGTTTTCATTGAAACAATATGCCGCTGTTAGCAATAGTGCCGACTTTGCCTTTGCAATTCTCGCCAATGGCTTAGAAGCTCGGAAAGCATGGCTGCATTAAATAATGCCTGTTCCCAAAAGTCAGCCTTGCTTCAGTACAGTACTATTATGCAGTGAAGCATACCAAGAGTGGGAAGGAGCACGGTACGTATCTTAAAGTGCCCCTGAAACGGTTCGGACAAATTTTGTATACACGTAGGGTACAGCTACAGTTAATGATTCGCACCACAATTTGTGTGAAGCATCTCATATTAAGAGAGCTATGGATGATTACAAGCAACCCTTCTCCATACCCATGCATTTTCTCCTCAACTCGTTCGCCGAGTGATCAGGGCTTAGCTGCGCCTTCACTGGCACTGCGTAATAATGGCTCGTCATGTCATCTGCTTCCAGTTGTCTAGGAGCAAGCGCGCGAAGCCTCTCCGACCTCTCCACCAGCTGCTTGGCAGTCGACCCCAAGCGAGAGCTATGGAAGCAGCGAGCAGCGAAGCGTTGCGAGCATTTTGTCGCAGCGCCGAGCGTATCCAGTACTCCGGTAATCACAGGCGAGATAGGCGTTTCGACGGATGGGTGGAGGCATAAACTCAAGCTGATGAAGGAGCTTCAGCGTAGGCAAACTTGAGTGGCCTGATCGGTCTCTTTAGATCGGTCTGCATGGTCCAGCCACCTGGTGGCACAGAGCTTAACCAGTCAAACAAAGAGCTAATATTTCTCTAACCAAGTGTAAAACATTTAAAACATTCAGAAAAACAATGTGCTCATGATTACTCTCATGAGGAAAATTTACAGCAGCAGCAAAGTAGAATACACTTCGTTACAGCTACTGTGCTTGGTTGAGCTCTTGCTACCACGTGGCTGCACTGTGCAGACCATTCACATTTGTGGCTCTGGTCATCCCGTAAGACGCCATGGTCAAATGGATAAGGCTAGTCCGCTTGCCCTTGCATTTACCTGAATACCGGACACCGTAAAACACTATGCTAGTAGTAATCCTCCGGCGTTAAGTGACAGCCGCAAATGCGCAAATCCTGGCGCTGATCAGATAGCGACAGTCCGATGCGGTGCAGCCACTCTGCTCGTCTGCTGCCTTGCAGAGGGACGTGATGTCGCAGCTTAACATATTGACAGTCACTATTTTTGCGGCCCACAATGTAACAAGCAAACCAAACCATGGTGCTTGCAAAATAAAGACAGATCAACACTGCCCACGAAGCTCTCGTCAACACGGAGCATGTTGTAACACAAGCAAACGACACTTGATTTGTGCCAGAAGTGCTTAAGTGTACTGAGAAATTGTCCTTGTGCATGCTCTTTCTGTTACTTTCTTTTTATAGAAGTAAATTAACTAACATTCCAACTATTACAAACAACATTTGTTCGCCATAAAGTTAGAAAAATTATTGCTGACACGCCCTGGGCAGCCAATTGGATAGCTTGCCCTACTCGCGTCATTAGGGCAACTTGCGTCAAATGGTCAGGGGCGGCTGAAAATTAAGCCAGTGATATGCTGCAATCAATAGAGATGTACGTTTTTAAAATCTTTTAATAAATTACAGGCTTTTGCAGGGCACTCAGGTGCATAAAATAACGATCAGAAGGACCTACACTAACGACTCGGTATGTTTGCACAAAATCGTCAAAATCGTTTCAGGGTCCGTTTAAATAAACACATGTGCAGCCGCCATCTCCTATTGCAATACGAGCGCCAACACGCCTTATAAGTGTAGTGGCAAGCCTTCAGAGCTATTTCAGATGTACCTGTGGCGACATTAGCCTTTGGGGGTAGTAAAACGCATGCATTCATTTGTTCGGACTGCCTGATTTTTCGGATATTCTTGCTGTCTCTAGGGAGTCCAAAAAATCAGACGTTGACTAATGTGCGGGTTCGAATAATGCAAATGCAATACATGCAAGTGCGTGAAAATTTCTGGCACCCTTAAAAGCTTTACTTCGCTGTGTAAGGCCTGTAGTGACATCGCACAGGCTCCGCTATGCTGCCTGTAAAGAGCTGTACAAGTAACCAATCACTTTCAGGTTTGAGCTTCGATATTCTTTCGCACTTTTAATGTTTAAAAGTCTGAGAAGATTTAAGATAAAAAGGCATGCACTGTGATTGTTAGGTTTCATGACATTCATTCGTGGGCTGCTATTTTCAAAATGCTGACGAATAATTTAGTCAAGAATGTAAGACCTGGTATGAGCAACCTTAGTGACAGAATAGTGTAGCAATATAACCCGCATACATATAAAGCATGGCCTATAGCAGGGCACGGCATATAGCATACGTAGGTATAAATATATGCGGACCCTCCTGCAACGACGATGGCAAAAACTTGCTTGGAGTGCTCATATAATTGCTATCACAGCAAAAAAAAGTGCGAGTGTAACCTCCACAAATAACTGCATAAGATTGATATCTTCACAAAAGCAAACCAGTTCATTTTGAGCACGAAGTGAGGCCCTAGAAACGCCTTTGTCACCTTTAGAGCTGATCTGTTGAAGCACTGCATCGCTTCGCAGCAATGCAAAGAGCATTTATAACTAAATTTTGACTTCAAGTGTGCCTTTGCGGCAATACGAAGGGCAATTCCTCAAAGCTGCACCCAAATGCCTCTTAACACATTTCGTACACAACCTGCACACCCCCTTCTAACCCTCTCGACAAATGCCCCAAAACAAGCCAGGAATTATGTTACTGGTGAACAGTTGCCAGATTTCAGATAACATCAAGCAATAACCCCACTTCCCTCCTCTTAAAGAAGAAGGCAAAGTAAAAATAGAAGCTTACACATGTGACTCCGAAAGTGAATGTGACAAGATTAGGCAAAATTGGTGTGCCAAGTCGTGCATGTTGTTATTAACCACTTTTTTAGACACTCGAAGAACACTGTAAGGTCTAAAGGTGCTTTGGAAAGGCAGAAGGTGTTTATTGTTGGGACAAACAATGCACAAGAAAGCAGCATACAATTATTTTAAATATGAGGAATGTGATGCAGATGAATTAACTAGAGATAATGAGATACCATTTAGTGCAAAACTAGAACAGTTGCTCAAGCAAGGCAGTTATTGTTCAGCATGCATTAAAATGCCATTTATACCTAACTAGTTTCACAGTGAATGCCTGTTAGGACATGGTCATTACAACCTCAACCAATGCTGTGAGTCGAGCTAAATGCTTGATGCTCAAAGGAGTGCCTAAACACAAGACAACAAAGAAATAACGCCTTGGAAGTACCACACCTATGAAAGTGATGTCTGTATGTCTGTCTGCTTTTGTAGCAAACTCTTCATTCAGAAAAACCATTCAGGCGCCCAGGCCTGCCCTGAAATCAGACGAAACATCCCCCACCTTAATACTTGTGCTACATGGGCACAAGAAGCGACATTAAATGGTTAATGCCTTAAAGTTTCCTAATGACATTAATCTGGAGTTCGTGCCACACGTGCAAATTTAAAGTCATTTAACACAATGATGGTGATAACAGCAACCATGGCCTGCAGCAAGTGATTTTTGAGAGCTAATTTAAAAATAAGAGCGTGCTTACAGCTTGAAATTCTTTTCCCCAATATTTCAATGCAACGATATTCGAACTACAGCTAATGTGCCCAGCCTGGATTTGTTGTCTTTCAAGAATGGCTATAAGGTGTAAAATATGTAGGTGAGCAAAAAAAAAAAAAAAAGCTCCACCACACTGAGGTTACGACAGCGTTGACAAGAAGGTGCTTGAAGAGCACAGCTGTTGACTGCAGCACTCATATGCTTCCACAATAAGCATCATACTGAACAGCAGACTCCATCAGCAACAGCACTGTACCCCAGAAGCTACTATTTTAAGAGTACGCGCATCTCAGCTGAATTAGTTGTGGTGAATGCATTAAATGGTGAACGACATTTAGGCGAATGACAAGCTTGCACATGTGGCACTCCAAGAATGGCATTAAGACTGAAGGCATTAACAATTTAATGTAATGTTTCTATGCCTGTGTGGCACAGGTATAAGTGGCGAAAACAAGTAAGCCATCTTAAGTCATAAGTGCAATGAAGGAAATATACTATGTAGGAGGAAAACTGAACCTTTGGCTGAAGTTTTTCTTTCTTCTGCTTCTATGCAGTACATGAGGGCCATGACTTTGTTGGGATTTATATACAGAGTTAAAGAAAAGTTGGAACTCGAGCCGGCCAACAAACCAACAATTTTCATATGCATTTGAAATTAGGCATTGCTTGACCTCACTATGCTATGTACGAACTCAAGACATCAGTGGCACTAACCCGGGGGGTGATGAGAGACTTGTTCCGCAATGAAGGTTAAATCATTAGTGGTGGCCCAAGGCACAGGACCATCTTTGACAAGACCCTGCAAGTTACAAGAAAACGAAGTCACATAACCAAGTTGAAATATAACGGGAAAAGTCTTCTTTTTCACGGTTTAGACATGCAGTCTGGTGCAGAACAGTAAAGTGTGCACATGTTCGATCACTGCAATGCATGTCCCGACTCCTAGCCGCACCAAAAGAATATTAAAATTTGCCACTGATAACTCTCAAACTTTGGTTTTGATGGTCACAGTGAGAAGCTGTGTACAGTTAGCATACTAGGTTGTAGCAGGCTTCAAAGACAATCTGCTAGGTTGTAGAAGAGAGACATTGTGATTTTGGTTCTAACGACAAGTTTGGTGTGCCAAGCAGTGAGGAGTCACCGCGCTCTAAATATCTCAACCTTTTTTGCCCGCACTGATTCCTTTAAATATAGCTTTTTTACATCAACAATTGAAGTTTGGAACTCATTACCAGAAAACATCATTTCACTACCACTGAAACAATTCACACAAGCTTGTTTATAAATGTTTGTATGTTTGTTGTTCATCCCACTCCTGCAATAGCCTTAATGAGGGCTGCAGTATGAATAAATAAATAAATAAATAAATAAATAAATAAATAAATAAATAAAATGATTTTGTAGACTGCAACAATAAATAAACATGCATGCACTGCTCACAGATGCTTGCAGAAGCAGAATTGTGCTCTTCACATGCAGTAAATGAAAAATGGGGGGGAGAAAATTCAGCGATAAAATGATTGTTAATACCAAATTTTTAAGGACCTAATTTGTGCAGGGTGTTCTTTCTTTAGCTGCACCTTTAAGAATTGCCTGTGGCAGATAGCTCAATTATAATCCTTGATCTAAGTTACTTGATCAGGCAACCATTACTTCTACAAGAAATCAATATACCTAATTATTAACATTACGGCCACTATTTCAATTTACGAATTATAGCCGGTGAGTTCTCAAGGCAGATTCACTTGGAACGAATTCTGCAGACTGTACTAGTTTCGAGATAGTATTAATTTTTGAAGTGTCCGACGAAATGCATTGGCATACCAGTTACTTTTCAAAAGAAAACATTCTTTCATTCATTGAAGCGCAAAAGTCTCTGGAGCACCAATGCATTTCGTTGGACAATTTGAAGATTAATACCTCGAAACTAGTGCAGTCCTGATAATTTGTTCCAAGTGAATATGCTTGGCAGACTCACCGTCTATAATTTGTAGATTGAAATAGTGGCAGTAATGTTCATAATTAAACAGCTAATTAACAAGATTATGTTAATTATTTAATTAACCATTCAGATTTCTTTGAGAAGTAAGGGCTGCCTGATCGAGTAATTTAGACCAAGGATTAGAATGGTGCTATCTGCCACAGGCAATTTTTAAAGATTTTGTGGAGCAACAGAATAAAAAAACACCTTGTATGTGCAATCAAAGCAGTGTATTTTTGTGACATTGCTAAGTATGTGGTCTGCTTTATGAGCACAACGTTGAGTGACATTTTCAAAATACAAAAGCTTCTTGTGGCTGCATTATGAGTCTTAGCCACTGCTCAGAATGAAAATACACCAGCTCAGTCATGTATGTTCACTACCACTCAGAAGAATATGTGCAGATGAAAAAAAAAAGAAGCCATAATGTAGAAAAAGAACAAAACAAGCAGGGTGCAAGAATCCACAACATTCTTTTCCCTTGCATTTATTGTCCTTCAGACTCTTAGGCATGCTTAAGAGAAAGGAAGAATTACAATGCTGCT
Organism: Dermacentor andersoni; assembly: GCF_023375885.2. Lineage (NCBI taxonomy): Eukaryota > Metazoa > Arthropoda > Arachnida > Ixodida > Ixodidae > Dermacentor > Dermacentor andersoni. The sequence goes on from NC_092815.1 coordinate 105,695,799, forward strand.
TTACATTTTAGCTGCACCAAGATCTCTCTAAACTGAAGCTCAGTGAATGAGGAAAATTTTTTCAGTTTAACAAGAACTTCCGTGCAATCATTTACAGCATGGGAGTGCTGTAACAAGAACACAATAGATGCTGTTAAAGTAATCTAAGGACGGCTTGAAGTAATTAGATTTGTATTCACATCATTTGGAAACGAAACCAACCAATTGTAAGAATGTTGTTTCATTTTAGAGGCAATTCACATTTGCCAATTTTACTCTTTGCAATTCTACTGCACAAAATTCAACACAGAGACAGAGTGAATGGGCACAAACCCCGGGTTTGTCCCCGACCCTCCAGTAGCAGCGAAAGACCTCCCCTAGGATTGGGTTGTAGGGCTTCTTGGCAACGGAGCTCTTGCGGCCGGCATGAAAGGCAGACAGGTACCACCGCACCACCTCGACCATTCGCTCCTTGGGGTCGTCACGGTCCACTATGCTGTGGACACACCCAGCCGTCCCATCAGATTCAGTACGACTACTTTGCAGCAATACAGAAATGGAGACCACAAACGGCTGTGGACATACTAGGACAGCTTTTAACAGGGAAATGTTTAGGTGAATCTCTCAGTTAACTACAATGAGGGAAGGGTGCATGGAACCAGGTTAGGGTGCCTCAGGTTTGCTAGCTGGTCTTTAGATAGGAAGACTCCTTATATGTCCTGACATTCTTGTTCTAGCTTCACAATATCATCATATTCATGATATAAAGCTTGACAAAGCCGCCTTTATGAAGGCTGGCACACCTATCATAAACAGCAAGCCACCTTAACCCAATTTACCTTCGCATGGATTCCATAGTTTGGTGTTGCATAGTAGCCTCGAAATCTAAGAACAGCAGCTTAGAGGAAAAGAAAAAGTAGCATAACCCATCAGCAACACAAACATTCCTTGAAGATTGAAGTGCTACAAAAGCTATAGTGTAGAACTTTGAGAGGTACTCTGGCTACTTGTCAGCAGACTGCTGCATAAAATGGTACCAAGAGCATTTCTCAGTGCATGCATCTCATCTGCAAACTTCAATATTCCAAACTATGAATGTCATAGCCAGCTGCCATATAGCTGTCTTCTTGATGCTGGTTTACTGTTTATGAAACGCACAGGGTAAACCAAGCTAAGTGCGAGCATGCAGGATCATGGGTAAAGCTCCGCATGCAGCTGGATATATGCACTGGTGGAAGTACAGCAGATGCACTGTAAAGGGACGAGAACTGTGGCAGGTGCTGCCTCCAACATGCTGTGTGCTTTTCCAGGCTCTGTGCGACCTCTGTTGTACTCGAAAACTTCACACAGTGCATACGTACTTCTGGAGGACCGGAAAAGATAAGCTGAGTGTTTTTTGGCACATAGCTTTTGGTAGACGCAGTGCTGTCTAAACACACCCATGGTAAATTTTTGCACATGTGCAGCTAAGTTATGGGGTTTCACAGCTTAGTGCCCTGCAGTTATTTTCTTGATCACCTTATCAGCATACTTATATGACGTGAGTCTCTGCTCTCCTAAAGTGCTCGTTGGTGGCTCGACACTCTGTCTTGTGTGAGAGGCACAAAATCTATGAGCACTCGTGTCCATTAGCAAGCATTGTAGAAATTCAAAGGCTTGCAGCGCTCCCCTGGCACAATATCGATAAGGTGGAGCAGAACAATCGATGAACCCCATAACTTAACTGCACATATGCACCAGTTTAAGTGGGCACAGTTACAGTTGCAGCATATACCGAAAACCGCAGGCTCCGCTGTACGCATTTAATTCTGTGCTGATACTAGTACCGTATTTACTTGCATAATGATCGCACTGTTTTGCCTAAAAATTGATGCAAATACAGGGGTGCGATCATTATATGAGTTAAATTTCCTGCGAGAAGGAAAAATATATTTTTTTTTTCATCCAACGTTTGCTGCAGGATGACAACAGGTCCACAAATAGGCGGCTGCCGCTGTAACAGTGCGGGACACCAAAACAAAAATGGCGGCCAGCAGAGCAAGCCGAACGCACCGAAAGCGGTTTTCTTTTCTTCCCATTACGCGCATTACGCGCATTGAAACACTTTCTTCCAAATCAGTAATGAATAATATCATTACTATCGGCAAGTTTGTGGCAGTAACGTAGCCATGACCACTTTGAGGGGACAGAAACAGAGATGGGTGCGCTTAGCTGCCAGTGACAGAAACTAAAGCCCCTCAATCTTAACAGAAACCTATGGCAGGCACGCTGCGAAAACTGCGGCATTGGTCTGCACTACTATCTTAATACGGCACGCTTCCGCTATGGATGGGCAAATATCTTAGCTGTGTTACAAGCGTCGGTGTATGAACAGGGTACACTTCTAATGTATCAGAGTAAACGAGACTACTATCGTTGCCGCTCGCAATTTGTTGCGTGCCCACGAGTGCAGACGAGAACAATCTAAAAGCGCCTTTTTTGTTGTTGACCGCAACCGTTATAAAGCCTACAAATAATAAAGCCAAGGCAAGCTTGGTTGTAGCTTTCTTTTTTTTTAATGGAAGTTCAAAAATTGATGAAAGGAATGAAATGGGGCATCTGCTTAAGAATGTTCGGTGCGTGCTGACCACTTGGTATGTCTTGGAAGAGTCGTTCACATAGCATTCGACAGCATTCGACAGATAGTAAGCGCGATCATCATTAGCTAGACTTTGCACATGACATATCACTGTGGCAAGTTCTAGGTGCGATGATTACATGGGAAAGGAAAAAAAATAGAATTTTGATGACAAAATTCAGGGGTGCAATCATTACGCGAGTGCGATCATTATGCAAGTAAATAGGGTAGTTAAACTTCATTATAGTGAAGTTGCATCGGCCAGAAAAATACCTTCACTATATCCGATATACGTTATAAGCACACACACAGATATTGGAAAGAAATTTGTGACCAAGCCTATGTGAAAGAAACACAAGCACGGTGCCACCAACGGGTCAGCAAAGGATCCCCTGTGGATTTCAATGAGCAGTTGACATCTTACTGTGCTGATACAAGGCACAGGAAGAAAAATAATTTAGATACATATACTCTACGCCACCATGAATAATCAACCGTGCGATTGGTGTTGTCATGCAAAATCGGCCCCTTGGCTTGCCGACTGCGGTTCAACCGAGCCAAGTTACTGGCCAGAATTGGCACGCCGCTGAAAGACTTTTCGAACACGGAGGGTACTGCATGTAGATAGATCCATACTCCACTACTACAGCTGTCAGTTTATAGCCCATGCATCAGATCTCAAGCACAACTGCCAATAATGTCCATGATTATGAACATAAAAACAAGCACACAGCGAGCAGATTTTTTTAACACAGAAGGTACCACACGGGGATCCGCACTCTGCTACTACAGCGGTCAGTCTGTCCTGTGCGTCTGATCTCAAATTCGATCTGCGATAAGGTCTACAAGTGCGAACATAATGGCACTGAGCTTTCTGCGATGACTCGTCACCAGCCACTTCACTGGCTGCATTGCTTAGGTTCTTTGTCGAGAGTTGGCAACTAAAGTTGCGACTTTGTGTCAGTCGACATGGCGGCAATTTTTTTCATGGGCGCCATGTCTGCAGCAGTACATGCGCTGTTGATGCCTGAAACACTGTGCGGCATCTGAAATTTTGGTTATGGCTGTTTTACATTGATGCTAGGGATAGGTGGCTGTGCCACAGAAATTATATGAAGATACAAAAAATCCAGACATCTGAGGAATCGGTAGGTGACTTAGTTGACATTTCTGCTACAAGAACAAACCTATATTCTGAGGCATGAGGTAACGAAAATTTCCTTCACACTAACCAATATCTTGTTAAATCCTGCATTTTCGATGTTGTTATAGCGGGAGAACATCCCATTGAAATAAAACGTGATCAACCAAATATTTCGTCCTATCCGTGTTCCTTATATCGGAAGCTTGACTGTACAGAAAGTCCCCAGCCTAAGTGACGTCAGTTGTTTCAGTATACTTAGTGACAATGCTTGTACAAGGTGGCGATATGGGAGAGACAAATGCTACAAAGCAAAACAGCAACAGACAAAGGATGGTTTGAAAAAACTGCCAATTTTCATTTGCAGCAGAAACAAACGAGCCGGTAAAAAAAAACAACGCAACACATTCTTTAAAGGGACTCTAAAGCGAAACAATAAATCAGTTTAGACTAATGGAGCATTGTTTGAGAACCATGCAGGCCGTCACTTCAAAAAAGTAGTTTGATTATTAGATAAGAAAATGAAGGTCCAAGTATCAGTATTTGAATTTCGCGCCGAAATCCCAGCGCCAGAACATCAGCATGACGTCAGGGATTCCAAAATATGTTTTCGCATTTGGGCCGCGTTGGCTGAATAAAGGTTCCCGAAACTTGGCATGTTTAATATTTGGTTCCTTTAGAACACAATGCAGTCAACCTGTACCGCTACATATAATTAATAGGCCCTAGAAGATGCCATCATAATCCAAGACGTCACAGCCCCCAGGTGCGGGAACTCAAGTAGGCGTCGCCACCCGTATTTCGTTCTTGCGCTTTTTCTGGCTTACCAAACATCTTATCGTTGTAAGAGTGGTGTTTTTGGTGTTGTAGAATGGTAATCTACTGATGCAGAAGAAATCATTTTTCACTTTAGTGTCCCTTTAAGGAAATAAAAATGAAATGAAATGAAATTCTCACATTGCACAAAAGCACCAAGTACGAACCATACCTAGGAACCATGTCAGGCAAGCTGGTAAAGATTCTTACCTGACAAAGATGTCTGGATGAGCAAAGAAGTCGGCATACATTTCTAATAGCGACCGCCGCTCTAAGATGAAAGTTGGCAGTGTGACTTTTGTGAGGTCCATGCCAATGCGAACTTGGGACAGCAGGTGCGAGAAGACACTCTTCTGGCCCTCCAGGGAGCCCACTGTGTGTTCAAGAGGGGATCGCCCATCATGAACAGGCCGTAATTGTCTAACAGAGGAGCACTGCGACAGCAACAAGCAGCAGCTTTCTCGTCTATGACACGATGATATAATAATACAGAATCTGCAAATACGAGGCATTGGAGGAAGCTGCACGGGCGATTCCTTAACTACTTCGGAGCACGTGACTTTCTGCTGCTTACTTGTCAGCTGACGTATGACAAACACTATGACGCCACTACATATGTAAACATGTTCTACAAATAGTGTAGTTCTTTAGCAAAATTCTTCTGTACCTCACAGTCAGCGTAATAAAAATTTTTTACATTTCTCAAGCAATAAGCATGCTCTGTATACTCGAGTTGTTTAAAGGGCCCTTCACCAGGCCACATAGCAAATTTCGGTTATACACTGGAAGTTGTTATTTGCTCTGTAGGGAGCGTTCTGCTGCAAGAATTTTTCAAATTGGTTCATTAATAGCTAAGATAGTAATATTTCAGTGCTGCAAACCCATGATTTCAGGAGGCGAGGGCCACAGCCAAGAGAGACACTCTCTCCACTGACCCCGTCTAGCCTCTGAAGCGAAATTCCTTCCCTGTGTTTATCGCATACCGGAGCTCGAAGAATGCATGCCGCATAAGTCACAGGCCCTGCCTTCTTTTTCTCCCTCGCTTTTTTGCTGCACAGTGCACTTCTGCTGACGCCGTCGTGCATGAGCTGTTGTGTTTGTCTCCTTTCGTGCAGCACACGATTTCGTGTGCTGTGCACGAGAACATCTGACTAGCGGTATAAGTCAGTGCTATGCAAACACTGAGGCAGACACAAATGGTTCACAGAGCATGATTGCGCACTGGAACATGGTAGAAAATGACATACTTTTGTTGTCAGTGCGCGAGACTGCACGACATGGGAACAAGCAGACAAAATGGAAGTACATCTCTCTTGCTGCAGCGCGAAGTAAAACAAGAACGCGCAGGCAATCGGTTTATGTGTTTTATTATTTCTCTAAACTTTAATTCGTCTAGTGAAGCAACAGATTACACAAATAACAGATATTGCCTTGAATTCTCGAAGTCACGTGTCGCTACAAGTGATGTCACAGCACTGCGGTGTAGTTAGGCGCACTTGTGCGAGATACATTGACTTTCGACTGGGAGCACAGCGCCCGCAAGAAGAAGGGCAAGCAGCATTCGGTTTGAAATTTAGCTCTTTCTGCTGCACATAGAGACGTAATACTTAGCAGCAAGATCATTAGCATGCATTTTATGCACGGCGCTTGTCAGCTCAATATAGCCAGACCTGGTGAGAGGCCCCTTAAAGTAAACGCCTGCACTACAGACCAAATATAGGAGAGAGAAAACCAACACTTACATTCATCTTCAGCATCATCTTCATAGGCAGCTGTAAAAAAACATCAAGAACGTGTGAGGAATGTTTCCAATGAGTGATTTTTTACCACCACATTACAACACTCGGAAGTAAGTGCAAATTGCCTGGTCTTGCACAACATTGGAGCAACAGTTCATGAAGTAGTCTTAATTCTCTGCTCCTTCTTATACACATTACACAAGCAATAGCAAGAGATAGTAAAACTGTGAGTTGTTTTGCACAAAGATCAAACAAGCGGCAGCAATAGCTATACACCGTTTCATATATAACAGGCAACACTGTGAAGTCTAGACACACCTCCCGCTGCCTGCACATACCGTGCGGCACATATGAAAGAGTACACGAGTATGCATAATGTAATTTGTGTAGCATTAGGTCTGATAAATTTATGTTGTGCAATAGACCTGAACCTATTTAATCCAGAGCGAGTGGAGTGGCCTGCTTCTACAAACAATGGCCACAGGGCACTCCTTGTACTCGCAGTGAATCGCATGTTGGAAGTACTAAGGTGCACAAATAACATTAAATTTGGCACCACCTTATGCCCACAAGTGGTGTAGTTGTAATACACGAACTAATTATTCAGTAGAAAGCGTTGCAGATAAAAAACAACTGCACTGCGAAATGTGTGGTGTGAGACTTCTACAATGGCATTGCTCACATAGCTTGCGCAGCGTTGCCTGCTAAGTATGAAATGGCATATGTTGCAACACTGGAGAACCACCCACTTCTTTACCACTCTGGGAACAGAACCTTGAGAGGCCATGTTCACTGTGGCTGTGTTTTGTTCACTTTAGGTGTTTTCCACCACTGACATCTCTTCCTCCATCTGCTAGTTTGCGGTCAAGAAATAATTTTTTTCCCATTTGGCCCAATTGAAAATTCAATTAGTTACAGTTAGTTACTTTTCTTGCAAGCAATCACCAGGGTAACATTCACAGTGCTAGTCCTATCGTAGTTGTTTCCTTGTTATCCTTGTCCTCGTCCCACTGCGCAGTACATTCATTAACATTCATTAAGGGGAGACGCGGGTCGAAAAATCGCGGTTTTCTAAAGAAAAATCACTTTTTTGTTTTAAGCTGCATTGTCATCTTTGGTCTATAAACATTTATTTCTGTAAATATCAGACCGAAATTCACAAGAGAAGTCACCAAAAAATGCACCTAGGTGAGCGGCGGTAACTCTATAGTCCACCGAAAGTTTAGAAAGTCACCAGATTTCACAAGGCACTGTTACTTGTTTTGTCTATAAGACATAAGAAAGTCTACTTGTGGCCAGAGTAATGTCCATGAAAGGAAAAATCATTATCCAGCTGAATGTAGCACGAAGCTACAAAGGAAGTCTATACTGGTTTCTCAGAAAGAAAGCTCCGCAGTTAAGTAAAAATTCGCCCTGGTCTGGGATCCCACTTTTCTTCAACTGGAAAGCTTTCCCATGAGAAACCCATATGTTTGTGGCTTTGTGCTATATTTAGGTGCGTGACAATTTTCCCTTTTATGGACCTTTTTCCCTCTTGCGGAATTCCACAGAACTGATTTGCCATATTCAGTGTGATGCCGATGGAATTGTCTCGTGACTAAGACACTCTTATACCAACCTACATTGCTTGGGTGCAAGTCCTATGGCTTTTATGACAATTTATTATTACTATATCATATCATTCGTATATTTAAAGTGTGCCACAGATCTACAAGCTGCATTATACCTACACCTACATTATACCAGTACTAAAATACATTACGCCTACTACATTACAGACTGCAATGTGTCCCTCATGGAGCTATCCCTGAAAAAACAATGGTAGCTAGCCCACACCAAGCTCTGCCTCTGTGAGCCAGGTAATGTATGAGCTTCTGTGTCAGCACAAGACCATGTAGTAGTGTGCAATACATATCACCAAAGTCTACACATTGTCATGTGCTTAATGCTTCTTGTCATTCCATCATGAACACAGGTGGTATTCTTCAATGATAACTTTTGGCCTTACGATCACTTCAGGGGATTTTCGCATAACCTGGCAAAGCAGCATTGACATCTACAGCCAACAGCGTTCCTCACATAGTGCCAACACAAGCTGTCTTAGCACAGAGCCAGGAATGCAATCGCAAGCACATTCTGACGCATCAGGTGTGAGTAGCACACTCTTCAAAGCGATCATATTGATGAAAGTGATCATTTGAGAATACAAGCTATGACACAACCATTACTTTTAACTGCACTTGTGAGAAACCCATGCTTATAGTATATCTTCATCTTTTTTTATTCTCATTCTGCCCGTCACTTCAACCTCAACTGCTTAATTTAACTGTCCTTGGTGCTGCTGCTACAGTAGACTTCCGTTAATTTTTTCACTCCGGTTAATTTGATCCCGGCTGGCAACCATACATTTCCATGGGCCCAAACTTCCGTTATTTCTATCTTAAAACTGACCTTCACCAAATAATTCCAAATTGAATGATCTGCTTTGCTGCAATACCACCATTAAACTTAATTTCTGGGATTTTATGTGACAAAAACAACAATTTGATAATGAGGCACGCAGTAGTGATGGACTTCTGGTTAATTTTTACCAAATGGGGTTCTTTAAAGGGCACGCAATACATGGTACATGGGTATTTCTGCATTTCGCTCCCATCAAGATGCAGCCGCCGTGGCCGAGATTCGATCCTGTGCCCTCGGACTTAGTAGTGCAATGCAATGGCCGCTACACCATCACAGATGGTTAACGCAATACAGCGGTGTTATGTGGTGAAGCATATGCAATTGCTGGGAAGAGTACTAAGAATGGAAAATGGCCACTGCCACAGGACGTAGTACGAGTTAGTATGCTTGTTCTGGTTGCCCACCTGCTTATCTGATCCTCTAAATCAAGCTCGGGCGTGCAGGTAATTAACGCAAATGCATGTGGCGCTGCATTAAACAAGCACGTGTAGATTAAAAAACATGTGCTATGCCACGTAAAAATGACCCCTTTCCCCTGCTTAATATACTTCACCGCATAACACGGTTGTATTCTGGTGAAGCTAACCTCAAAGGCGAAATTTGCCAAGTGAATTAACGGCGTCTGGAGTTTTTCCTGCCTTTTGTTTAATTTGACCCGCCGGCTAGTTCAACCAGTTTCGTCGGTCAGGTCAGGATCGAATTAACAGAATTCGGCCGTATATCCTAGTCCGCTGCGCTGCAGCATGTACAGCAAGAGATGCCTCACAAGACATTGCTCCCATTTTTGTTAGCGATAAGGTCTTGATGAAGCAGTTTGTAATAATGTCAGTTTGCAGAGAAATGGGCTATCAATTTGAAGCTTGTTCAGATGTAAATAATTAAAATTTACTTTTTCTGGTCCTGCCATGACCGCAAGGTGACAATCATTATTAGGGCAATGATGCTGCAAAAGCAAATTGAAATTATGTGATTATGTGTAAAGGCTACCACTGCTAAAAGATCATACAAGCATTTCATGACATCTGCATGTCTGTGATGCCTCAGTTATCCTAGAACCTGATGAATCCTGCGAGTGCTAGACTGAAATTCGAGAAGCATTTGTGCATGCCAGAACATAACATGCTCGGCTGCCGCTTGTCTGCCAAAGAAGCACAGTAAGTTTAATCTTTCCTTCCATCACCTCGCAGGATTATTTAGCCAAATAAGACACATAAAACACTGTTCCCTCAGCTTGCACTTACTTTGTCAGTTCAAACTTTCGCATCAGGGTGTCTACCAAGTTGACATTTTCAAATTCCTCAGTTTTTCAGGTCTTCCCTGAGTGACACACAACATTGTTTTATGTCAAGAAAGGCTGACACCATGCCACCCGATGCCGTCACTCTTTAGTAAGCATGTTAAAAAATGACTTAACTTAGTTTGAATAGTAAGGAGTGGTGTTTATTTTATTGAAAACAGAAAACTGGAGGTAGGGGTTAGTAAAATGCACAGTGAATAAGATATCTTAGAAAAAATATTACCAACCCTTCCCCTACCAGAAAATGGGGATAAGCAAAGTTTGTCCTGCGTGCACCTGACCTTCATCACAGTTACGTAACCCACAGGTAACGGTGCCGGATTGCTTCGGCCTCCCGCTCCCTCAGCTTGGAATCTTCTCATTGCTGTCAGATTGCCTGGGCTCCGGCTACTCTAAGGGTGCATTTATAGTGTGATGTTATCGGTGCGTGGGTGAACGTCGCTAGACACCGGGAGCGTCGGAGTATGTTGGCTGCATCCAGTTAGCTTGCCTGTGCCAGTGTGTCAAACCATTGGTCGAACTATAGACGCTGTTGTTCTTGTCAATTTGACACAATGTGTGCATGCGCTCACGCTACGTCGGACTACATTTAGCCCTTAATGGCTCGAGTGGCATGCCGACGGCGAGCCCCTTCACGGGCGAGTTTTCCCCACCACTCGTCACAGGCTGCCTGTTTCTCCGGGAAACATACAAAGCATGGCTGCCCCACCTGTTTTCAGAGACTGACCTGAACGAAAATAAAGCCGGCGGAGTGCGCAGTGCCCTTTTCTGCCCTTTCCCACCCACTGGAAGCAAAAGGGCGGATTGGTTGTGCACGTGACGTGACAGCGCGCCTATGCAGCTGGAATCCTTGCTAATGACCCATGCTCTGGCGCCAGCGCAGCTGTCAACTCATCAAACTGCCTTTTCCAGCAGCTGCTATGCTCTGGGAGCAACTGCATTTTTGCATTACCAGACCACTACTGAAACTTGTGAGCCAATACAAGCATCGCTTGAAAAAAATGGTAAAGCTTATTGGAAATCAAGTCGAACATCTTCAAATATGAATAAGAAGAGATGCATACAGAAGAAAATATTTTTGAAATGAGCTATTTCTGTCAACTGATTGCAAGCTCATTCGTATTAGGTCTCAACTTTTTCACAAGTGAGATTCTCTCAGCAGCTGGAAAGTCACCCTCCAATGTCCTGATATACTCTCAGCACGCGCAATATGCTTCAGTGTTGCATTTCACTCCTTTAAAGAGTTTATTTTGGTTTGGATGAGGGTTGCCTACACCTCGGCATCAGCCAACACTGCTTTTTGAGCTCGAGATCTTTCAAAGAAGAGGCGGCACAGTTTCTTTCCCGGTTATTCCTCAATGAGATGGCCCTTTCTATTCTCGTTTTCGTTTCACCATGCGTTCGCCCCATGTGTCCAATTTTTCAGACTCCCTAGGAGCCGCGAAAACGTCCAAAAAGTCGGGCAGTCCGAAAAAATGAATGCATGTCTTTTACTCAGGGGTGGAAGCAGGCTTGAGCATTTTGGAGCAGCTCATGGAGCAGTAATAATGCCATTCCGGAGCAGCTTTGGAGCACAAAAGTTATGTTTTGGAGCACAAAAATTGTGTTTTGGAGCATGTTTCTAGAGTAAAGTACTTGTAATAATTGCAACTTCACACTGACATACAAAAAAACTCAAAGAAAATCATTTTATTCAGCATTCAATTTGCTTGTTAGAATTACTTGTTAGATTCCAGCGTGGAATCTATCATTCTAATGCGCTCAAGCACCGCCGGCAATTTGGAATTCACATCAACGAGCAAAACGTTTCCAGTTTCCACTTTGTCCATGTCCTTCGATTTTACTCCTGTGCTGATGAGTTCCTCGGCACTGGTAAGTAATGCCTTCAGGGTGGATAGACGGCACTGCAGGGTGGCCTTTTCCTCTTTCAGCTTTTTTTCTTCGCTGCTTTCTGTCAGTGGCTCGTCACATTTCCGTTTGCGTGATTTTGATTCTTCTTCCATTTCAACGCGTTTGCGATAACCACTGTACGACTTTCCAACACACTTCAGGAGATCTCTAGTGATTGGCACCTTTGTGACGTCACCCCCATAACGCTTCAAGTATGCTTTCGTTTGACGAAGGCTTGACACACTTGTTATTGACAAAGAGGCTCGATGGTGAAGCGCCTGCTTGTTTTCGCTGAATCCTCTCTCGCAGTCTGCGTTGCCATGCGGCAAGGAAAGAACAGCCCTTACGAGCCTTCCCAGTCTTGGGTATTTGGGTTCGCCAGTGGGCATTTTTAGTGCAAACACATTAACCCAGTGTTCAACAACATTTGTTGAAACATCCCAGTCAGAAATTTCGCAGCAAAGGCGCAACCACTCATCAGTTAGAGATGATACTTCGCTGGGTGGCATGACTTGTGGCAGGGCATTCGCGATGTAGCGCAGTGACGTTGTGTAGTGGTCTCCTACTACACCAGGCTTCAAAAATCTACTGTGGAACAGCACTTTGTTGTCCAAAGGTAACCTTGAGACGAGGTACTTTGTGCAGGATATATAGAAAGCTCTGGTCTTGACATAGAAAGCCTTTTTCTGAGTTGGTGTCCAAAGCTCCATTTCTTTCTCAGTATCTAAGCCAAGCTCAGGTTTCACTTTCCAGTTAGCTTGCGATTCAACTTGAACATTCTTCAAATGGAAACCAGTTACATCTACAAACGACTCCTGCCGCAAAAATCTGCCCATCAGCTGTTTGACCACAGCAACTATTTCATCATAAAATAAATGAAGAAGAGGCTCTTTGCTCTGAAAAAAGGTTTGAAACTTGTCAAAGAGCTGGGCGGCATTCTGAACAAAAAGGAGTCGTGCTCGGAGCGTGTTGTCAGAAAATGCAGATGCGAGGCGATTGTGCCTTATAGATGAGGATTTTCTTGGTTCTGCAGCCTTGGAAAAGAAAGACTTCAAAGCATCATACAACTTAAGCACACGCTGTATACTTGGTAATAGTGTCAGCCACCTGCTGCTTACGTGCCGCAGGAACTCCAGCTGTGGCAATCCAAGTTTCTGTTGGAGATCCTTGATGTCCGCATGTCTTGTGGCATATCTGAAGTACTGATGGATATCAGTGACAATACATTCAATCTCAGAGCAGAAAGTGTTGAGACCAGTGGCAAATGCGTTATGCATTTTATGAAGACTGCACTCCCCAATGTCAATCATGTTGGGGCTAAGTTCTGCTTTTATTTTACCCTTCAAGCTCTTCATAACATTTGGCCCATCAGAGAAGAAGCAGAGCATGTTATTTTTTGGAAGTTCGTTAAGTGCATCTTCAACACAGGAGAAGAGCTCATCTGCAGTGGCATGCCCCATGTGAAATGACTGAAGGTGCTCTACAACGACATCTTGTGCATTAACAGAGAAATACCGGATGAGCACATCCAGCTGCTGCACCTTCATCTCGGGCACTGGGGTCTCGTCGATCATTACGGTATAGAATACCTCAGGCTTTGCAAGTTCTTCAAGCACTTTGGCTTTAAAGTATGGTCCTAAGCCATCAGATATGATGTAAGATACTTTCTTGCGGCCACATTGGAAGGCTTTTGCTATCTGTGAATCAGGGAACATATTGGGGTATGTTGCTGTTGCCACATCTCCCAAAGTGTATGGGAGTGAGTTGGATACCACAGAAAGAGCAAAAACTGTTTCAGCTCTTGTAACATTTTCTTGCAGGGACAGTGACACTGCATTCTTCGTGAAATCTAGGGTGCTTTGGATGGTAGTGCTCTTGGTTAGGACCCCGTCTTTGTTCCGATGTTTTTTTGCATTTTCGATGTGCTTAAGAGACGTTGCATGGCGCATTATTGCTGAGCTTCCATGTTGCGCGCAGTGCACTGTAACATTACAAAGCACACAAAAGCCATCACTGTCTTTTGCACTTGGCCGACACCAGAGGGATATGAGGTCCCCATTGCCATCCTTTTTGGTCAGGACGTCTGCGTTGAATTTGGTGCATCGTTCTGAAAAAGAGTAAAAAAAGTTGCTCCTGGAACTGTGGTCTACGAAAGAATTTTCAGGCACTTGAGTTCCACAACTATACTAGGATCATGAATAAATATTTATGTCTAAAATGTGTTTGTAGAATACTTTGCAGCGTTTTTTTTTTTTCTCGAAAGTTTAGACTGCACACGAGACAGCTAAATACTGCCCAGGGGCGTATTCTCAACATTCCATTTTCTATGTCGGATCCATTTGGTCCTCTGGCACAGGTTGGGTGATGAAGCCGCAGCTTACAAGCATTTGTGGATAGCAACTGGACCGCTGGCTCCTGTGGAGCGAGTGGTCAAATGCCACAAGATCAAATGGATCCAAAATGACCAGTGGAATGTTAAGAGAATACAGCTCCAGCTCACGTGCGGCCTTACACCACCCGGCATGTAAAAGTACAGTAAAATCTAGCCAATTCAGCCTTCAAGGAAATAGCAACCATGTTAAAATTATCTGAAAGTCCAAATTATCGAATGGCCCTAAAAAAACTGATGAAAACAGTTTGCATCACAGCAGTTTTATAAAATGAACACCTGGAATATTGTTGCAGTAAATTTGAGATGGAAACAAAGTGACCGCGACAATTTTTTGCAGTTTGGTCAAGTTTTTTTGCTTTTCGCACACTGTCGGGAACGTCGTACAACTGCTCCAGAATCATAAGCGCCTCCGCGGCTCTTTTCGCAGTGTGACGCAGTAGCCGTGGTGCCTATTCACAAATGGCCCCATCACGATTTGAGGATGCTTCACCGCATGAACTCTGACGGCAGGTTCACATGGAAGCGACTGAGCGATTAAGCGGCGCGTCGCAGCGAAAATTTCGAACTTGTTGGAACCTCGTCGCTCATCGCAGCGGCTCAAAACAGGCTTTCCCGCTGCGGCGGCAGGATTCGCTAGCATTTTCGGTGGCATGTGAAACAGGCTTGAGGTGAAGCGTCCTCAAAACCCGGCGGTTTAACATACTCGAAGAGCGGAGAACGCACGTGGACGCAAGAGAGAGATGCGTAGACGTTAGAACGCCGTGACCTGGCCATCGCAAAGTAAACATACAAAATAAAACTACACGACCCGTGACGCGCAATGTCCGAAACGGAGCGACTGGCCGATGCGCACGCCCGGTGGCAGCGGAGGGATGGCTTGAATTTAAGAGATGCAAAACTGAAAATATGCAGCTGATTTATACTTCGGCAGTGGTGGTCTACCGATAGAAGTCGCGCCTGCCATAGCACACGCGCCTGAGGTGTGCGGGCATCACTGTTCCCTACACAGGTTCGGTGAGGTCTATTAGGTCAATCACTGACGTCGCGGGTGGTACCTCGAAGCGGCCCCGCCATAATTAACCAGTGCGAACCTTCTCATGTGCGAACTAGCGAGCGTCCGACACCATAAGCTTTGGGACCGCGCTGCTATTTCGAATTATATGAGAAAACGGGGGTCAAATAATCGAGAATTTAGGATGCTCGACAACCTGACCTGATGACAAGCGAGGACCAACAAATACAAGTGGCACTAGCTTGTTTTCTACTGCATACCATATATCACGAAAAATCAAACAATGGCGCCACATTTTCGTCCACTGCAGCTACAAGGCATGACCACCCAGCTTCGCTTTTAGACAATCCTGTCTGCGCTGCCCTCAAGGCTGAGCATTTAAGTTACATAACTGCTATAATGTAGCATTTTCTAGATTCGGTAGCTTCAATACACTTACTTTTGCTCATGTCCAGGCTTGCAGGCGACCAGCATCCAACGGCAGCAGCTTACAAACACAACACCAAACAGCTTCGCACGAAGTATCGGATCGGATCGGATTGGATCAGATCGGCTAGCCCACAGTGAGAGGAAAAATAACCCATAGGCTTCGCTAAATTTGACGGTAAAAACATCGAAGTGGCCGGCGCGGCGGAGTTATGGCGCAAAATTGTGTTTTAGAGCAGGATGGCGCAAATGGCGCACCACTTCCACCCCTGTAAATTACTGCCCTTAAGGGCTCAAATCGCCACAGGCACATCCTAAATAGTTCTGAAGGCCTGCCAGTACACTTATCAGGCATATCGGTGCTCGTAGTGCGACAGGAGATGGCGGGTGTATGCGTGTATAATTAGGGAACACCAAGGAGGTACATATACTGCGTTCCGTGACAATTGCCCCTTTCCACACTTGTTAAGCTTCACCGCAATACTTCACGTGTGCTTCACTGTACAACGTTGCTGTGCTGAGGCAACACTACCTTTTGGGAATCGGCATTATGCAATGCGCTGTGCTTTCTAAGCTTCGAAGCCAATCGCGAGGACCACGAAGGCAGAGTCGGTGCCATTGCTGACAGTGGTGAAATCTTTCAATGAAAAACATGGTACTGAACTGCAAAAACCTTAATAGCGAACATTGAAGCAGCTAGGCCTCATGTTGATGCGGTGGTGGCTAAGGCTGCCAGTGGATCTGCGCGATTAGAGGCGGAGAGATAATCAAAGCGGCTCTGTTGGCTTTGATTAATGCCATTTCGGACCTGCATTTGCGACAAACAGTCCGGAAAATTGGACGGCGCAGGGTTCTTGCGTCCAGAATTTCAGATGTTCTTATACATTGACTCTATGGGGTATGTGGTGTTGCAGACTGCGAAGCCGTCCGCGTTATAGAGCATGTCCCAAAAATTGGGCGTCCGGAAAATCAGTTGTCAACTACACTGGCAATTCCTTCAGCCGACGACATGGCGTCAAAGAAAATTCGTTATGATTCTTATCTTTTACTCGAGCCAGCATTAGGGCGACTTTGGTTACCTTGAAATAAAATGATAGCTAATTTTCCCTGATAGAAACACAAATTCCCCGAGCTTTCCTGGAGTTTTCCCTGAGTTTTTCGAGACTATTCAAAATCCCCAAGGATTCCCGGTTTACCCGGTTGGTAGACACCTTGCGCGGCATAAGAATCAAAATGTAATGCACATTCCTAATAAACTTCTCTTGCTGGTTGCTGACAGCAAAACATGAAATTACACAGTATGGTGCATGTGCAGATGCTCTTAACGATGCCATACATGTACGAAGGCCTGGCAGCAATGCTGTCTACTACAGAATTCTTTGATCTTAGTGGACCAGTAGTGCTATCTGTGGACCACTCTGCTCTCTGGTCACTAATGAGAACAAGAAAGAGATCAACAAATTATGTTTGTGTTTAACTACATGGCATCATAACAAGATAGCATGTGTCATATAGGATGCTAAAGGCACTCTAGCCTCAAGACAAGGCATCCAAGAATGCATCATATCAGTGTCATAGACTGGTGAATATGGCAACTTCTAAGTTGTTTTACAATGTTTCCATTTCCTTCCAGTGTGATAGTACAGGTCCATAAAGGAAGTCTTACCATCGTAGACTGAGTAGACAGATGCAGCTGCTTGTGAGCTAGAGGCTAGGCTCATAACGTCTGTACTGGACTTGTCACTTGTGGGATCAGTGGTGCGAGCCTCAGCACTGGAGAAAATAAGAAAACACAAATGCAGGATATAAGAGCATGTGATTAGGGAGGCCATTTATACTTCACATTGCCAACTTCGTGGAGTGCAGCGAATGCTATAGCCCAGACTACACATACACTTGCCGGTGCTTGTGCAATCACGGAACATGCGCAACAGCTCATTTGCGTCGAAGCATGTGCAAGCTCAGACATCTGCACAAGTCAGATATAGGTGCCTGCACTGGCTTGCACTTGTACTTTATGCATGGAGCCACATCACCTATGAAGACTAATCAGAGCATGCGTTTGTCTGGGCATCTCGATGGCGAGAGGGCTCACCGGAGCACCCATCGACAGCCGTGGCATCTATGTTATGCAGCCACCTGCAACGTCTCCCATATGGAAAGCCGGTCTGAACTACATGCCTGCTTGTGTGCTACAGTCTGGCCGTGCTACTTGGTGAAGACCGGCTTTCTCCTGCAGTAGCTTGGCCGACGGAAAGTAGACAAATCCAGAATTTGCATTGATCGACGATTGATGATGGATTTTAATGACGCAAAGGCCAGTTCTGGCCAAAGAGTGCCAAGAACATGCTACAGCGAGTTAACAATGGTTGATGAAGTCTAGGATTACCATGGCTGTGAAGGGGCCTAAAATCAGTCAGAGTGTAAGTGTGTAAAATATGTGTGCTAGAAAGATGAGAATGACAAGTGAGGTATTCTATGACCATAAAATATACTTTGCAATGTGATCAAGAGGTAAAAATATAAAAGTATGCAAATAGTACTAAAGCCTTTCCCGGGTCCTCTAGCGCAAGAACCGGGAGGCATATGCTCTAATACTATTATTGTGGCAGAAGCCTCTGATAGGAGGCTGTGCTACGAATCACTTGTGTGTATAACCTGCAGCATACTTGCATCCTTTAAAAAAGCTAATGTTGATTTAACATAGAAGTGCGGGTTGTTGCTAAGAAACATTGCTGGATGTAATGGAACTTGTTGATGGTCAGGTAAACGGAAGTGTTTTTTCTCAAGAACCTTTAATTCACCACATTCCAGCAACACGTGCAGCACTGTCAGCGCCCCGTCATTTACTACAGGTGGGTGGCTCATCACCAGTCAGCAAGTACGAGTGTGTACCCGTATGTGTGGCTGATTCTCAGTTGGCATATGGTAACCTCGGTTCATCTTATTTTTGATATGGGTGGCCAGTTCCCTAACTGTGGTTTAGTTTCATGCAGCTTATTGGACGTTTCAGTGTCTCATAGGAGTTGCCAATAGCTCCTAAGCTTTTTCCGCAGGAGATGTTTCAAGTCTATGGCAGGGACAGCTACAGAGATGTTGGTGGCTTTAGTGACCATTGATATGGCGATTTCGTCTGCAAGCATGTTGCCTTCAATACTTCTATGGCCAGGTACCCAGCATATTGTGATTTGCTCGTTAGATATATGCATTGTGCACAGAAGCGAATAAAGATCATTAAGCACGGGATTTTTGTGCTTAGCGAAGGACATTAGGGATCTGACGACACTTAACAAGTCAGTAAATATAACAGCTTATTGTGTCTTTATTTTCCCAATTTGTTTAACAGCGGACAATACTGCATACGCCTCAGCCGTGAAGATACTCATTTCTGGATATAAAATATTCGACTCGGAGAAGGATGGACTAACTGCTACATACGATACACCAGCATGCGACTGACGCGTCGATGTAGTATTCAAAGCAGGAGTATTTCGACTGAAGCTCCAAGAAATACATTCGTATTTCGACCTCTGGAGCTAGAATTTGCATTCTGAAGCACTATAAATAGCTCAAAATGCGATGATGTCTTCTAAAGTATCTAGTCAGGAATGCACGTGCACTGGCGTGCATCCCTTGTAGATACTATCCACTATTCCTTGCGAGGCGCAGAATATGCATAGGCGCATAGCAGCGAGCAAGCATGCATGCGATCTGGTCTTATGGGATGCATCACGCAACCAGAGAAGATAACCAAAAGAAGGGTTTTTCCACTGTCCGCCTTTGATAGCCTCCTGCACAACAGCATTTGAATGGAAGCTTTGCGAACGGGTTGGTAGCATGCAACCGGCGGGCCCTCCATCCCTTTGCGGAAAATGAAGCCGTCTCTCATTAATGACTGGCTGACACAATCTCTAGCATTTTCTGCACTGCACTGAATTGGTAAGACAGTGCTGTAATTGGTTACAGAACATGTTATGCAGTCCTCCATCTGCTATCTCCTATCTCAACAGCCTGTATATACTTTCATGCCGCATTTTCTTTTACAATGATAGTAGAACATGCACACTTATGAAAATATAGAGGTCGTGGATGTCGTCGCTGAGATTTATGGGAAGAAAATGAATTCCTAGAATTACACATCCTTAACCTACACTTCAGGTATGAAAGATACTATAGAGAAGTGCTCAAAATTAAGTTTCAAACCATCTCGAGCAAAAACCCTATTCACAAACACTGAAATTTCCATGCAACAAGTACTTTCTACACACTTTTTCCGTTACAGTGGCAGAGGAATGAACCAGTGGGGCTTAGCTAAGGTTTTTGAGGGACAGCATGATGGTTCGGTGGTACAATGAGAAGGGGCCATAACTACATCTGCATGAAAGCTGTAAAAAATTGAAACAGGAGGAAAAATGCAGCTAGGCCAGCCTGAAGAAAGGAGGCAGGTCAAGCTGACCAAAAAGGAATTGGTAAACAGCATAGGTGTAACATGATGAGAGAAAGAGTGCTAGGAAACCGCAGGAAATAGTGACTGCCTTTGAGAATGGGCCACAGCTTTAAATGCCGATTTAAGTCTACTGACAGCCACAGAATAACAAGTTGAAAAATACTTTCTGCAAAAAATATATCAAGTTATAGTAGAAAAAATGCAGAGGGTGATTTAAAGGTAAACCTTAAAGGGCCCCTCACCATGCCACATAGCGAATTTGGTTATATGCTGCAAGTAGTTACCTGTCCTCTAAGGAGTTTTCTACCGCAATAATTTTTCAAATTAGTTCATCAATAGCAGAGGTAAAAATATTTGAAGTGCAGCGAACCCATGATTTTAGAAGGTGGGTGTTGCCGCTAACACAGACACTCTGTCCACTTGCCCCGTCTAGCCTCTGCAAGCGACATTCATTCCCTGTGTTCTCCTATACCAGAGCCGGAGGTTTGCGTGGTGAATATGTCACTGGCCCCACATTTTCTCTTTTTCTCTGTCTCTCTCATGCTTTTGCTGGGTGGCGCACTTCCGGTGACGGAGGATGAAAGCGCATGATTGTGGCACTGGAATATGGTAGAAAAAAAAGATGTTTTTGTTATGTCCAAGTAAGCCGTAATACAAGGCATTGATTTCAGAGGAACTTGTGCACAGCGCAGTCCAAAGTAATCCCAGATTGCTCTCTGTGTTTTGCAAGCTGCTGACGGGGACAGTACCAGGAGACAAGGAGAGAGTGTGTTGTTGGCAGCTGGTGAGAGTGGAAAGAAGGGGTTCTCATAGACAGAGCAGTCTCGTAGTAATTGCAGTTTCATAGGCATAGGAGATTCGTTCTCTGCAACGTGACTGTACAACATGGGAACAAGAAGACGAAACGGAAGTACATCTCTCTTGCTACAGTACAAAGTAAAAGAAAAACAGACATTTCGATTATGTGTTTTACTATTTCTCTAAACTTTAACTGATCTATTGAAGCAACAGATTAAACAAATAACTGATGTTGCCTTGAATAATTCTTGAAGTCACGTGTCACTGAGTGTCATCACAGCACGGCCATGTACATAGGCACACTTGTGCGATTGACGTTGGCTTTCCAGCTGGGAGCGCAGCGCCAGCGAGGAGAAGGGGAAATGGCGTTCAGTTTGAAATTCCACAATGCTTAGGGATCTAATACTTAGCAGACACAACCGTTAGTGCACATTGTATGCAAGGCACTTGCCAGCTAAAGATGGCCAGATCTGGTGAGGAGCCCTTTAAGTGCTGACCAAAACTGTGATAGCTGGCCTGACATCAACGACGGCAACCTAACAGCTTGCATGCAGTGGACCTAATATGGTGGGGAGAAATATAGTTGACCTCTCACAGCTACATCTTATGCTGTCATAAATTCATGATGATGATAGATAAATATAATGATGATAATTCCTTTGACAAGTGCTGTGAACGCTGAACAAAGGAATCCCCGATAACTATCACTGTAACACAAAACACAGCCATCCCAAGGTAGTCATGGTCACATCAATCCCTATAGGCTTACTGACGTAACTTATCTCTCAATCCCGTTCTCGTCCATTGATTTCTGGCACTTAGATTGATTACAACGCTGAGATCACAGCCAAGCTGTGAGAGCAATTTCATCACTCAACGAGCTGCATCAGTTATTGTGTACTACTGAGAGCTTATCTAAGAACAATGCTGATGATAACAGTGGCCAGCATGTCCTTACACCAATCTCAGTGCAAACCACACAACACATACACACACAGTGCAGCATGTGACAACTGCGCTTTCCTTTAGAAGAGCGAACCGTTAGGCTAATTGGTGCGACATTTGAAGGTAGAGAGAGAGAATAAACATTTATTTTAGTTCTATCCCAACCCTACACCAAAGTAGCCCATAAATCCTACAGACGCGCCAGTGTCACCACGGTCAGCTGTAGTGAAGTACAAACGAAAAACATAGAGGCAGATGCACCTAAGATGGATTTTACTCACATATTGTTACAAGGCGGATACTGTATCATACCACAATACCAATATTTGACTAAAGCAGAATGTGCTTGCATGTACTTGTCACAAAGTTTAATTTCTTTTTTAATGAACTATTTATCACAAGTGGTGCGTTGTCACCAACCCACACGAACATTTGTTCCATTGCCATCTGGTGGCGACAATGGCGATGGCGCTGGCTCTGGTAGTAGGCCATTGCCAAAGCAGCAGATGCCGTTTCAGTTTCATACCCGAAAGTAATGCACAGGCAATTTTTCAAACAATTTCCTTAGAAAAAAGGTAGACGTTAAAATGAGCTGAACACAGTACCTATTTATTGTGAGCTGCTGGTTTCGCTTGGGGCAAGCTGTAAATTGGTGCTTTCAGTGGGAGACAGTTTGTCTTTAATAGACTCGCCATCCTTCAGGACTGCGAAGACAGGCGCTGTAGCCACTGAGGTGACATTTGTTGTCTCCATTGGGGTCACGTGCGTCCATGGTAATTAAAGTTTGAATCATCCAGTGAGGGACATATTCAGGATCGAAATAATAAGAGCCTTGGTCGAAAGAAATGCATGGGCACAAGCTGGGACCTTCAGTCAGGATTACGTTACACAAAAAATCAAATTAAAAGGAGTCAAATTAACGTAAGTCTTCCTGTATTTGTAAATCCTTTACTCTGTGTGCTTCGTGATGATGAAAACATTGACAGACGATAGAAATATCAAACATATGTTGGCCAACCACAGATGAATTGCCTCCAAAATATGTAACACTGCAGCAGGATGACCATCGCAAGTTGCATCAATTCCAAAGACCATGCAGCCCCACACACACTCTGTATATTCTTGTGCAGGGGCAGGGGCTACAGGCATAATGCCTGCAACAGTACACTTATAGCAAAATATTTGGGTATTTTGGAAATATTTCATAAGTTATCAGTGCATGTATGCACCTCCACTCCCACATCCCTAAACATACTTCATCAGCTGCACTTGTGCTGTAGTGATTACCAACACTGCCTTGCTATCTCCAAATGGTATCAGGCTTATCTTCAGTGTGTTTGTTGCTTTTCCAGTCTGTAGTTAATCAGAGCGATGTTTGTAGACATAAAGCACTGGCGTTGTCACAAAACTCGTATGTACCAGGACTTTGTGGCTAGCGCCATCATGCTCTGGCACGCGTGATGTAGTACACCCAGATAGAACTAAGGTGTATGCAGCAGTTTTTGGCCACATGACGTGTATGCATTTACGTTTGCATGGTACCACTACATAGCATCACTTCTCTCAGTTTTTTGCAGGCTTCTACAGAGCTTTTAAATTATATGTTTATTTTATTTAGCCAGCAACGACATGCTGATTGTATTCAAATTGAAGAGGACATTTCTTAACTTCCCCCTTAAATTTCTACGGTGTTATAGGCATCAGTAGACGAGCACTTTGTGCTTCCCCAACATCAAACTCTGTGGCCCGAAAACTAAGGCACACGGCATGTGAATGTTTGGCTGAAATCTTAATGGAATGATAGTTTCGATTCCTGTGTTAGAGTGCATCATGCACAACTCACAGTGGCTGAGGCATAGGGTGGGGTACTGGCGGCACGTGTTCCGTCTCCTCCTGGGTGTCAAAGAAGAATTCCTCGTCCTCGTCGTCGCTCGAGTAAGACACAGGTGGCACTGCATTCAAAAGTAGGAAAGTCATCCGAGTAACCTGCAAACTACCTTCTTGTTTAACTTTAATTTATTTTTTTATTTCATTCACAGCAGCGGAGCACCTTTTAATGCAAACTCCATTCAAAAGACACAAAAGGGCAACATTTAAAGTCAGGTTAAAGCAATTTATCGAGGCTCCAAAATGTCCAGGCCATCATTTCTACTGAGAATAGAGCTTCTGTAACCCAAGTAAATGTGGGATGGCATTGGCACCAGCATTGCGAAAACGCAAAAACAGCTGCTGCAACCTACAGTATTCCATCTTTAAGTAGTAAATAGTAGCCAACAAGTTAGAATAGCAAAGTTGACTACATTGAATTTTAACATAAGAACAAATGCAGTTGGGCAAATTTCACAGAATTTGTTTGCAGATAAACTCATCGATGCTAGCTCTCACAGTGCCTTAAAGTCCTTAGATAAATTTCAAAGTAGCACGACTTCTCCTTTTCTGCTTCCCTCCTCCTCTAGTCCTCCTACATGGAATGCTGCTAGCACCACCAAAGGTTCCAAACCTCTCAACATGTGTACAAGAGCAAGTGGCTTTTTGTTTGTGCCCTGCTGAATTTATTATCAATACTCATTTTGAAACTGTATTCCATGCTGTAAAGCTTTATTCATGCATATGGTGGTGTATACCATGGTATGTGAAAAAACCTTGGAGCCTTTTGGGGGCACTGGTGATTTTCTGTTAGTGTCTCTAATATTTTCTTCAGCGTCCCTTTAACAGCGAGGCATCCTGCCCGTTACGAAATGGAAGAACAGACTGTCAGCAAGATTCACCTTTGGAGTCTGGGGGACCACTCTCGTGGTCTGTGGCACTCAGGGCCCGGGGAACTTCATGGGCTTGGATGCCCACTGTTGTGGCAGCCTCATCTGCATAGTTAACATTGCACAAAAATAGATCACTTCCCAGGGAGGAAAAAAAAGATGGGTGAAGGCTACATGAAGCAGAGACTCTAGAACACAACTTGATTTGCGAAAAAGTTTGAAACTGAACAACGATAGCTGCCCTAATAAACATGTAGAGACAACTGCAAAATTTTATGGGACACAGGATTTGCAAAGGAACAAAATTCCCACGAAGTCTGAGCAGATAGCCGGCAATAGAAAATTCTTGTGAACACAAGTGTTTGCAAAATGCAGTAATTCATCACAATACAGGAGGCATGCCTTGACAGAGCAGCAATACAGATTTGTCATGGAAATCATACCCCGCAAGTATTTGTGGCCGACTGTGTTTGCCGAACTAACGGGAAAACGATACTGATCACTCTGCAGTGCTTCTTCGAACGTGTCTTGTATCACTGCTGACTGCCTGCCAAACGCTTCTCCCATGGGTCAAAAGGTGGCAATGCTGAAATGCTAATGAAGATGGCTAGGATGTCGGTGGATTGATATGTCAATGCATCATGCACAGTTGTTCTGAATGAATAAATGTGTTTATTGGTCACAGATGAACTGGTATCATCCAGCCATGCACACAACCTGCTCGCAGTGATACCTCACCTGTTTTTAGCAGTGGTATTTCACCTAGCAGTGGTGTCTCAAAAGCTTTTCTATGTTGGAAAAGAATGTTTATACTGTGGCTAGCAAAGGAAACAATCAACTCACCTTTCACAGGACCTTCTATTACATCACCTCTGAAGCAGTGCGCTTAAAGCTGCTCTTTACTGTGCAGCTGTACTATGTAGCAGTTTTTTACCTTTTCTATTCTTTTTGCCCCTCATCAGTGACTGGCATGACACCAAGCCTTCGTTATTACCAGTATCGGCCGCTTGCTATGACAAGTGATACAAAATGAACACAATCGATGGAAAAAGATCCTTGCATAATATTGGCTCTGGTGCTTCCGCTTATGTGTGCTATCATTTGCGGAGGAACAATTGGAGGTGTCACCATGTAGTGTGCAAGCTTATTTTACTTGAAAGGCTGATTCTTTCTTTTTTTACTGTTGCCTACAAAAATCCTCAAAGCTGTGCATGTGCAATAATTTAACAGTTTTCCTGCTAGGTTTTTCCTCTTTTGTATATTATGAAATGCAGGCAGTTGCATGAGACTCGCTAAAGCACTAAAATAAAAGCACTATGATAGCAACAGCTGATGCCAACCACATGTGAATATGCACTAGCTACTGTTCAAAAAGTATAATAAAACCACAGGTCCGTCCTGCTTCCACCAATCTGTTGCTACACGTGCCATATACATGACTAACAGAAGAAAAGCTATTAGTAATGGTTAGACACATATAGTTTCTCATTGCGGCAACAAAGAGTTAAATGCAAATCCAAGAGAAAGAGCAAAATAAGAGAAGTATTTTGCCCCATTTGCTGTAAGGCACAAAGAATCTCAAAACAGTACCTCGAGTTCTTAACGGGGCAGGCCGTTCTTCAGTTCCTCTACGCTGAGGATAGACCCCATTCACAGGTTGAGCAGTGTTCTGCCAAACATTTAAAAAGACACATTTTTGTCACAAAAGGCCGATTCTGAAACAGGCTAGCTTCGTCACTCACCTTGGCAATCTGCAACAGCACAATAGTGTGCTTGACCGTTTCCAAAAGTGCCTGGAGAAAAGAAAAATGACTTGCACAATGGATGCAAAAAAAAAAAACAATGCAGAAAAATCACGCAATTTATAAATGTCAGAAATTCGACAATGTATACCTTTACATTTTTGGCTTGCTCAAGGTCTCTACATTAAATCTTTGGCAATTCTACGAAATCACGGCAGCGTTAATCTTAGAAAGGCGGTAGCTCCAGGGGTACTTGGATTAGTGGCTCACTGTAGTAGAATTCCCAAGTAGAGAGAGAGAAAGAGAGAGAGAGGCAGACTGAAGGAAGTAGACTTCTTAATTCAGCAAGCATTTCTAATGGATCGAATCGCGTGAATGCGCGAAAATAAATCTCAAATTAACACTCCTCACAACAACCCCCCGCACTCATGCACTGCTGTTAACAGCAAGGAAATATATAAAATAATGAGAAAAGCGACAAGAGTGCGTCTGCAAGTACAGTGCATGTGAAGTAAGGAGTTCCCGATCGGAAAACGGAATGCGTCTGTACTGCGTGCGCACTCACGTTGGCATTGCTCCCGATTCCGGACAGCTGCTGCTTCTCGCGCGGATCAGCGACCTTGTCGATGCTGTACTCCAAGTCCTGTCCACGAGACACAGACGAAAAGAGAGCCACAGTCACTGTTTCTGTGCGCACTTTCCTATGCACCGATCGCGGACGGACCGCTGCAGCTGGCAACAGATCGGAGGCGGTCGTGCGGGGAAGCCGCCGTGCCACGAAACGTGGTCGGGTGCTCGCAGCCGCCGCCGTCGAAGCCCCGGCGATCGGGCGATTGTGGCACGGCAGCGACCTTGATCGCCGATTCACGGGCGGCTGTGGCGCGTGGGAGAGCGCCGCGGCGTCACCAGAAGGAAAGTAAAACCGGGCAGCACACCGCGTGTCCAGCGAACACGATCGCCACCGTTAGCCGCGGACCGGCCCCCATCAGCATCGGCACAAGATCCTCCTCCATTTCCGCGCAGGAACAATTGCGCCTTCCCATTGGTTCGCACAGTCACGTGGCGTAAACGCACGGCTCTATCTGTTAAAACGGAGCAGACGCACTAGCGTTTCCTTCCGTTTCTCTCTGGTTCTCGCCGCGCAGTCACAAGCACCGTGTCACAAGTGTTGCTACTACTACGACCCCGGCTCTTTTAGCGCTACGCGCAACGAGGGCATTTCCGAGGCGGCGATCCATCGATCCATGACCGCGGATGTTAGGTTAGAAATTTATAAACGTCCGCGCAGGCTCCCCCGTAAACACCGCGAGCACGCTCATGCAATCCGCTACACATGAGCCGCAAATCGACCATTTTCTGCGCGTAAACAATCCGGAACCGATTTTGCGGCAGCGCCACCTGAGAGCACGAGCTCGAGTGTCGCAGCGCTAGCGTCGATCCGAAACCGAAACCAAGCACAGCAACAGCTTTGGCCAAGAAAACGAGTATCCGTGAAGAGAATGCTGCAAGGTCGCTTAAATTTGTAAAATAAAGAAGCAGCTATTTTCTTAAAATTGTAAATATTCCATATTCTTGCAGTCTTTGGGCTGTTTTAAGCTCACTTTTGACAGGTAAGCACGCAAGAGTGAAGGAACGCTGTTTACCGTAATAAACACTACACGGCGACATACATTACATAGCGCACACATCAGACATGAAATATGGGGCAACTGCACGAAATGGTGATAAATTACGACCACGCTATTATCGTGTAGCAGAATTCACGGAATTCCCCGATGCAATAAGCGTTTTCTGTCACTGAATATGCAGAACCGTGCCAGATGTTTCCCAACTTTCCTGTCGTGTGGCTTGCGAGACCATACTTTAGCAATAAAGAACTACATGGCACATATTCTTTATGCGCTAAGCTTGATTGCGTTGGTGGTGACAAAAAACTAAATGTTCCTTTTATACATCGCAAACCCACCAAGAAAATTGGGAAGTGTGAGCAATGAAAGTATGACAAGAAATAAGCAAATTACTATCTTGAGTGTGCTAAACACATACCTACAGCAATGCACTACAAACTTGACAATTTCTGCATCAGTAACATCCAGCCCAAATTTATGAATATGCAGCATGAGTAGCTTGATAATCATGTTGATAATCATAATCAGGCTCTGTTTCTAACATGCTGACATGGCTTCTAGCAGTTATCTTTCTATGGCACATCTTAACAGCACGTGTATTGCACTATGGCCACAACAAAGAAAGAAAATGAAACAATGAGATAGATAAGGCATCTCCTGACTGCCCAAGTGTGAGGGCGTCCTTTTATCAACACACCGCACCCACTACACCCCAAACAGCTAGGAAACAACACACTTCCGGTACACCCTCAGGACAGCCAGTGCAAGCAACAAATACTTTGCAGGCTACCCTCTCTCTCTTAGATTGCATGAAAGTAATTTTATGTATCCTGAATGTCAGCCGCTGAACAATACAGATGCCAGCAAAGGAAGAAGCATGCTTAAATGGGTTAACATATTTAACAAGTACGTCATTACATTCGACACTGGTATATTTACATGAATATGCTAGCGAATATGAATATGAAAGCTGCCAGGCTAAAATTTTTTCACTCATTCTACTTCTCAAAATTAGACATTCATCCAGAAAATTTTATA
The DNA here is from genome assembly GCF_023375885.2 of Dermacentor andersoni. Lineage (NCBI taxonomy): Eukaryota > Metazoa > Arthropoda > Arachnida > Ixodida > Ixodidae > Dermacentor > Dermacentor andersoni. The sequence continues at coordinate 105,724,925 of NC_092815.1, forward strand.
GTCAAAGACGCAACTAGGCCCTCCCATCAAACATACCCTCAGCGATAAGCCTGTATTTACACGCACAAATGTGTACAAACACGTTTCTCTATAACAATAGCTGATTGGAATTCCTTGCCACACAATTCATCCCTTCTCAGTTCTGTCATTTAAGTTGTTTTATGTCTACCCATATGAAATTATTCTGTTTGTTCTGTATTCTTACCTAGAATTGTTAACCTCATTGAATTTGTAGTGTGAAGCTTTCCTTGTTGTGATGTATCAATTTAATGTATCACTTTTACATGATATTGTTCTTATATGTGTGTTCCTGCAATTCTGTGTGCCTCTTCTGCCATATTTATGCGATAGATGTACACAATATTGACACAGCCATAGCAGTCAAAAATAAGTGTTGCCAGTTCATAAAAGCCAAAGATAATCACATTACAAAGCATGCTATCTTGCACAAAATCTGTCAATTGCAGCTGCAAAAGAATGGCAGTACACCTCTCATTCCTTAACTTGAAGAGATTGCTAAACACTATAGGAGAATTATGTAAAAAAACAAGACAGTATTATGTACTGCAGACAGTGACACAAATCAGTGGCATTACAAGTCAGTGAATAAAATGAGTCGAGTGCGCTCCTGTGTATTAATATTGTAAAGGCTTGAATTTTTGAGCAGAGAATACTGTGTGCGTGTGTGACACATGTTAACATGATATGACATGACACAGCAGAGTGCAGACACAACAAGGAGAAAATAGAGAGCTGAGTGCCTGATGGCATACCAACGAATATGGGAACTATGTTGTGCCATACACAGTTCTGCTGAAGCAGGCTTAACATAAGGTATCACCTATGGAAAATTCAGAGGTCATTAGGTATGACATATCATGGAAGAAAAGCACAACAATGAAAGAGAGAACATTAGTAAATTTCATGTGCACCTCTGGCATACAATCTATGTATACACCAAGCGAAAATTAGTTGCAAAAGACAGCTAAGGATAATGTGATCTTAGAAGCCACTGTATGCATTTATGAGGAAACTGCTGATGAAATAGAGATGGGTGCACTTCTGGGCCATATTTTGTAACAATCCATTCTATTTTCTTATCTTTTCTGCCTGGTACGATTGGCTTGGATGCCATCGTCGTCGCTCGGATCGGCAACTCGACATGACAGATGGTAAAGAAACAAAGATGAAAAAGTACAATGGATGGTCACCCATTGCCAAAACCTAAACCTTTTCTGGCATACTATACAGTTGGACACTGATTTCAGCCATCCATTCAAGAGCAAAATGGCACCATTACAGATACTGGACAGGAGCTGCTCATTTTGCTTTATTCTTGACTTCTTTAACATAACTTAATGAAATAGTTGTTTCACAGGAGTCCCAATGGGGACATAATTTGGTAACTGCTGCTATGTCTCAAAAGGCTTTTCAAACCAAAAACCTGCCGTTTGGCACTCTTTGGTCATATATGGCCCTTGCAACATTAAACACAATCCATCATCTTTATGAAAACTTGGTCACTTATATATACACTGAACTTCTTGTACTTGCCAAGGGGCAGAAACTTACTGTCACGCTACCTGAACATGTTAACATCTGTCAAGAAAAGTGCGCGATTCCAAGTGTTCTCGCTAATGGCCACATAATGTTTAAGATCCAATTATGGCCCTACATATTGTGGAAAGTGAAACCATTGCGCCGCATCAACGCAAAGCCAGTGTTATCTATCTCAGCTATGGGGAAAATAAATAATCATACCATGGAACAAGTTCACTGCCTACCCTGATTTGCTCGATGAGAAGCTGCAGGTAAGAGTCTGCTTCGGTGAGCTTGGTGTCAAAGTTGTGCTGTGTCGGGGCCACAATGCCTGTCTGATCCCACAGACGCTGAAAAGACAAGTGTGTTGTTTGAGCAACGCTTTGCCCTCTGAAAACCGAAAACGCATGTGCTGACTGTGGTTGGTATGGATAGAAAAAGTGTCCGTATTTTGAAAATCTTAAAGCAACGCTCAGGAACGTGTTATGCAAAATATCGAAACACGGGTAGAGAAGAACAGTTGACTATCTAGCTTCATGGGCATGAACTTACTGTGTTCGGTTGCCGCTGTAACGTATGCCTCAGGATCGTATCCTCCAGCGCACGCACCCATCGCTCTCGCTCCTCTGCGTCGCGCGCTGCGTCACGTCCGAAACAATACAAGCGACGGTCTTCACTAAAGACGGGCGCACGACATCGGCACTCTCAAAGCGACAGCTCTGGTTACTCGTGAGCGGAAAGGCGTTGACACGTGCGCCGCATTCTTTGAGCGAAGTCTGCCAGGCTCGCTCACCTTGGAAGTGAAAGATCTTGCGGTCCACGCGAATCGTGAAGGTGCTGTCGTCTTCATCGTCGATTCCTATTACTGCCCCCTGCGTCACCCGCGCACGTATCAGTGTAAAGACGAAAAATAGGACACCGCTCAAGCAATGACGTTTACCTGGAGCCGCACGCAGCCACGCCGGGCTCCCCTGGCCATGTTTTCTTTAGACTGAAATGTCCAAGCAAAGCGGCGAAAGAAGCATTGCAAATGATAAGACACCGGCTCTGAGCGTTGCGACAGCACATCGAGAGCATGCAACTACGCCCAAATTGTAGGGCCGCGGAACGCACGGCCCTGAAGACGGGGAAAAGCAGTACGTACGGTGTAGTAGGACAACAGTCCCGCATTATCGTCTAGCACAAACCAGCGGTACTGCCAGCCTTTCATGACGTTTGTCCATTTACTCAGAGGTCCTTCGACACTTGATGCAGCCATGTTCACCTGCCGACCATGGCACCCATGGTTGCGAGGCGGATCGTCGGACATGCCGCACAGGAGCACCATCACGTCCACGTTAGCTCACAAAAAGGGATCAACGCCTTCGTTCGTGGGAAAGCAACGATTGTCGGCTGTTGCAAAATATGACAGAGCAGACATCGTGCGCCTATACATTCACCGTTATCTCGGGTTTGATGGGTGACTAACACATGAACAGAGGTAACACCCACTTTACATCAGTTTCGGTTTCTATTTCAGCCAAGCGCATTATTTGCTTAAGCTGCAATGTTGATTTACGCTGCTTTGTTACTGTGAGCCCTCTTTCAGTTTCAGCGTGAGTTTTCTATGCGCGCTTTAAGCAGGAATGGTCTGTTTATACAAATACACATACAAAAAGAAAGTGGGGGGGGGGGGGGCGTTGCTAGGGCACGTGCTTAACTGTGTAGCTGCTTCCAGCAGGGGATCTATTTTTGAGCGAAACTCTCTAGTTTCTAGCGGATCAATGTCCGTAGACCAAACCAAAGACCATGGACCGATCCAGAAGATAATGAAACACCGGGCCGACCCACAGCGGAGGTGAAGCAGGTTTCAAGCACTCCGCCATGCTTGCAAAAATAAGTTTAATATCTTGGGTCCAAATAGATCATGTATGAGATATTATTTGACCCATAAAGTTTCCTAAACTCTATGATTTGACCCGCGTCGGCCATGTTATAGTACACTATGGACGTCCGCACGCCAAGTTTCATCCTAGACGCCAGCGCTCGTTTCTCCCCTGGCGGAACGATTTCACCTCCAACGGGTGTAGTTTTCCGCCGTCGCTTCCGTTCACGGTAGCTTGTAAAAAATCCGATTTATCGTCGCGACGAAAAAAGCGACCCGCGACTTATACAACACCAGTCAGAACATTGTCCCTCCAGACACAGCGATCACCAAGCGGCGTCCGCGCCCACTGCCTCACCGCGCGAGCAGCCAGCGGCGGAGCGTATAAACCAACTCGACCGCACTCCACAATGCCGGCATGTCTAGGGGACAAACGAATACAACGCGCTCTAAGAAACCTCCTCCATATTGCCTAGGCTGAGTCATATATTCAAGGAGCAGAAGCCCCCAGATTTTCTCTCTCGCGCCCGCTCTTACTCGCGACTGCGCAGAAATGTCGAGCTCCGTCAAAAGTGCCACGCCCCGTTCTACCTACTAGCAATTCTAAAAACGCTATCGGGAACCGCAAGAGCGCCGCCATGTTGCTAGACTGAGATTGCCAGCTCCTGAGACGCTTGCTGGACTGGGCGACAGTTGTCAGTTTTATTATGGCAACCGATAGTCGGCAGATAGTCGGTAACCGGTGGTCGGCAGATTTCTCGTTGGCGTTTTGTAATTCTCGCACGTGCGCGGTATGTTGCAGAAGCCGCGGAGCGCTTTTTTCTTTGCGGGGTGCTTTTCTTGTCGCGACGATAAACTGTTTTTTGTTTTGTTACGAGTACTGACCCAGCTGGAGGGCACTTGTAACCGACAAACGGAGGTCTCAGGAGAGCACCCGAGATTATAATAAAGCAGGCGGCGCAAGACCTCCAGGGCACCCAAAGGGGCAGTGCAGTGGTGGTGGTGGGGGGGGGGGATGATTAAAGCTCGAAGTAGGGCGGTCTGTAGGTTGGGGCCCGCTGAGGCCTGTGCGTGCCAGGGAGTGATCGCACGGGCAGCTACCCCGGCACACACAGCGGTGTCTCACAAGGTCGAGATACCTTAAAGGCACCTATGCTCATGATCTTTCTTTTTTTCTAGATTAACGAAACGAGCACGATTAACCAGAAGGATATGGAGGGCATCCGGTAGTCACGAATGCGAGTGATGGCATATATAGCTCGCGTCGCCGGGCGTATGCAACAATGCTAGAGTTAGTTGTATGAAATGTTTGCTTAATACGCTTTCTATATTGCATGCGTTTGGTATGTTTGTTCATGCCGTGTCTAATCTATCCTCCCTCCCCCCCCCCTCCACACGCAGACCCACCCCCTTTTTAAAGTGAAGCTTTCTTTGCCTCTTCCTTCGATTTTCCCACTGCTGCTGCTGCTGCTGTGGGCTGCCGTCGTGCACACCAACGTTACTAGGTAATCTAGTAACGTTGGTGCACACCGTGTCGGGGGGTGGTTCAGAGCGTGACAGTGCGAGTAACTGAGAAAAGGCGATGGGAGAAACTCATTTTCACCCCACCACGGATGGATGGATGGAAGGTAGGAGCGTCCCCTTTGAAATGGGGTGATGGCAGTTGCCACCATGCTCAGCTTTTTATTTTGCCTTTTATTTTTATTTACCTGTGCTGTGTGTTATTAAAATTCTCGATTTTCTTTAAATACGTATTCCTACCCTTTTACTTATGTCACCTCTCTGCTTTTGAGCCACCAATCCTTCAATCGCCTTTTGCTAATTTCAACCGCATGTTTATTTACATGACTATTATTATCTCTGAACCCTAGGACCTCAGGAAGCGTGACTGTGGCCGCATCGACATCGGCATTGATACCATCACATTTTAGTATGAGGTGGTCTATTGTTTCTAGATTTACCACACACAGTACATGTGTCTTCTTCTTCGTTAAATTTTTTATAGCTCCGCGTTCTAAGACATCTTGATCTAGCTTCAAAGAGAAGGGCACTGCCTCTTGAGTTATTATAAAAAGCTTCCTTCCTGATCTGCTGTTTCCAGTCTAGATATAGTTCAACACTATGCTTCTTTTCCATTTCATTTATCAAATTTTAACCTTCCACGTTTTTAACCTGTCGTTTAATGCTCTGTCTTTCTTCCTCCTCGTGTCTGGCATACTTACTGGTTAGCTTCCTAGTTCTTTTCCGCCATTGTGAGTCAACGCTCTTTCTGTATAGGTATTTAAATACCTTAGCTGCCCACCTGTTATCGTCCAATTTCCTCAGACGTTATTCGTATAGGATTTTACTGTGAGCTTCCCGTGCTTCGAATATGCCCAGCCCATATCCCCCTGTACTGCTTAGTTTGTGGTTTTCCCGTGGACACCTAGTGCTAATCTTCCCACAGCTCTCCGATTCACTTCTAGACTCGACTGAACCTCTGCTCAGTCCACTGTTGAGGATGGAAACAAAGGTGAAAAGGGACTTTAAACACAAATATGAAGTTAGAAGTAGACAGTGATGCTACAACTAGCAAAATGAGTAGTCTTGCTCCGAGAGGAGGCTTGGAAAGCTTAAGATGCAACAGTGAAGGAAGGATTAACAACGAGGTTCCCATACCAGTTTGCCATGACATCATGGATTTCAAAGACTAGGCTTTATTCAAAAGAAACTACATGATCAACCTAGCAACTTCTCAGTACTTGATCAGTGCCAAAATGGCATAAACTTAAAGAAACAGTACTTTGAATCTGTGACATCGCATAGACATAGTGCCGAAGTTACGGTTTGAAAGAAAAAAAACATGTGAATTGTTGCTTTTTGTTTTATTTTACCGTTGCCCAGATGCTTATCACCAACAATGATGGCACAAGATCAAACACGAACCATTGCCGACGGTCAAAGAGAAATGTAAAGTACACAAATTTATTCAAATTTTTTAGACTTTTAGATTCAGATATTTCAGAAATTTCAGACAAAATTTCAGAACAAGAATGCGAGACTATAAGACAACTAAAAGGCAAAGAAGCCAGTATGAGTGAAACAATACAGCATTCCATATAATTCAGCACATTTCTCTCCAAGGTTGCAAATTCACTGACACGAAATAGTACTTGCAGCTGTTTCATCTTATTCAAAATTTTCAAAAGTACTGCACATGATGGAGACCATGAAACTTGGAAAATATATTCTGCGAAATTCGTGCAAGAAAAAAGCAGCCGTAAGCACTGGATCTTCTTTCATCACAATGCGTTGGCGGGCTAGTTGGTGCGAATCCATGAATAATTTGTTTAACTTTCACACATGAGCTATCTAGGGACGGAAAACTCCAGTTTTTAGATTTGCAGCTTTCCTTACAAACAGGCCACGCCTGTTGGATGTATTCGCCACGTGCACGTAAGGAACTTTTACCTTACGCGTCTGCGCACTCAAAGACTGTGAAACGCGCCATTGCTTTGATGTGTTTAGAATCTTCCTTAATGAAATCTTGTCATCACTCTGCGAAAATGAGTTTCATTGCTCAGTTAAATAGGCTGCAGGCTGCTGGTTACCCAAGTGTGGTGGTGACGTCAGTCTCGGAGGTATTGCTTCAGAAACTGAAAGGGAAGCGGCACAAAAGTAACCGCATCATACAAAAGAAGAGGCCTGAAGTTGTGCCGTATTGCCACAGAGTGGCTCACAATCTAAAGAATGTCGCCACTAGATATCAAATTCCGGTAGTGTTTTCCGCTCCTCAGAAACTGTCAATGTTGTGCAGCCGTACTTCTAAAACAAGTAAAAAACCTGATTGTGAAAAGAACCACGTGAAGTTTGTAGATTGCAGAGTCGGTGTGGTTTATAAGATTCCCTTGTCATGTGGCAAAGTGTATGTAGGGCAGTCAGGCCGCTGTGTTAACGAGCGCCTTAGAGAACATGAGCGATCCATACCAACAGGCACCGGTTCCCATTTGGCTCAGCATTGTAAAACATGCAAGTGCAAACCCATGTTTCGTGATACCACGATTTTGAAAAAGAGCCGTGACACCACCGCCCGAGAGTTATCGGAAGCTTTTTTCATTCAGTCATTGGGGTCACAGTGCATTAGTGTGCCTTCCTTAACCTTGTACAGCGCTGAATTTGGTTTTTTGGATTCTGTCGCATGAGTGCGCTCTTGGAATCGGATGTTGGTGGCTCCACCGCATGGGTCTCACTGCGCATGTTCCTCTGGTTTGAGCGGTCTATAAAGGAGTGACGCAATAAAATGATGTCAGTTGAGAGTAGCGCCTTGTCCTGTCGTCTTTCTTGTCTCTGTCGTTTTGCGCTAAACAAATTATTCATCTTCTTTCATGTTTTGCTATTTTTTTTATAGCTTATATTTTTGTGAAGCACTAGCGAATAAAGCTTTACTACTTTTCTTTGTGCCTTCATGCGACATGCTTTGCTGTTCAGTTTTTTTATTTGGGCCATTCAAAGTTCACTTTGAAGGTTACGAGACTTCAAAGTTAAACCTGAGCAAAACACACTCTCGAGTTTATTTATTGCACCACATTTATGCACTCCAATATGTACATAAGTGGCAAAGGATAGTGGGAAAAAAGCTGTGTTTCAAAAGCTTGACAAGTCCTACTATTTCATAAAACAAAACACAACTCACTTTCACAACTTCTAGGGTAGGCAGATCAACAAGGTTGTTCTCACAGCATCTTTGAATCATATGGAAGCCATTAACACCTTGTTTAGTGAAATCTGAGTAACTGATATTTTTCACAAGATTGAAGCTTGTGTAAAATTAGGACCAAATCAGATAAATGATGAAGGGCCTCATATTTGAAGCCCATAACATCACATTGCACAAGTTTTCAGCATCATACGTCAAAGATTCTTTGGAGACTTTTGCGTGCATAATCACAGGACTTCGGACAGAAAAGAGACACACAACATGCACATGATGTGTGTCCCTTCATTCGATGTCCTGTCTTTGTGCATGCAAAAGTCTCCAAAGAACCATGTACAACCAATTTGCCCAAAACTTAACGCTTCTACCTCAAAGAGTAAAGATTTCAAATAATTTTTTGTCGCAAGACAGGAAGGGAGCGGCGGCCCTCTCGGATCCGCGGAAGTAGCGAGGAACCAAGACCTCGAGGAGCACAATGCACGAGACTGACGTAGTGGCCGCGTCGCGGTAAAAGCTTGTCCTCCCTGCGTGGAGGGAGCCTAACCGATTCTGCAGGCATTTTCACTAAAGTTGTTCTCTCTCTCTCTCTCTCTCGCAAGACCTATGGCTCCTCTTATCTATGCCTCCCGTGATGCAAGCTGCGAAGGAATTTCTCGGCTTGCCACAGAAACATGAAGCCAGCCACATGTACCATATATATGCATAAAGCCTTCTGCCCTTAAGAACAAGTGGAAGGGCCAGACGCAGGCACCACTTGCAGTAGGAGCCAAGGGCAGCACATGGAAATGTGAGCAACAGTCTCAACATTCAAAAGACTAGCAGAGGAGACTAAAGCAAAGCTTTTCTTTGTGAACCTTGCTGGGTTTCGTGACCGTGGGTACTGCGGCCTGTGCCGAATAAGCCAACCCATCACGGCAGATCAGGTGTGCCGCAGGTTTCCTACAGCACCACCAGATGGCACTCACCTGCGCACATCTTCAGCACCGGCCGTGTGGAGGAAACAAAAAAATAAAGCCAGAAAGCTCGCCTTCGCACATCCACGCCTGAGCGGTAATGAGGAAGTAAACACTTCCTGTGGATAAAACAGATTTGAACTGCACTATGTACATCTGCGCATGCAGCCTCAGAAACCACGATGTGTTCAAGGCTCCTGTAGTACTTGTGAGTCAGCAACTAAGCTCAACAAAAGGCTCGGTATAATTTGTTTGTTCTCGTGTGTGTGCACGTGTGTGTACTCGTGTTTCAACTCTAAGCACTCACACATAGCTTTACTGTACACAGATACCTACTCGTACGATCTCAATTTTAAAAAATGGGCATCGATAAAACAACCTAGGCGCAAAACCGTGTTTATTCCTAACCATTTATTCATGAACATTCATATTTAAATTCTTTGGCAGGGCGTATTGCATCGTATCCCGAAACACATTCCTGAATTCGTTTCGCTAGAAGCCATTGCTCTGGCTATCAGGCTCAGGCTGGCCTTGGTTGTTCCATGGTCCTGGTCCTTGACGTTGGAAAGCAGGCTGCCATGGACCTTGCCATCTTTCGTTTTGACGTGAGGCATGAAAGGGATGCAACCCACTGAAGCGTCTGGCCCTCCAGTTGCCCCTGCGTGCTTTCGGTCGCTCGGATGGTGGGACCTCGATGGCATTCTTGATTACCTGTGCAGAAGCCAGTGACAAAGTTGGAATTGTTAGTGAATCATAAGCCTACCCTGATGACTGAAGGCATACATACACAGCAAATGGCTTTTTTTTTTTGTTATCTAGAGGTCTTGCGTCTCTAGTGGATTCAAAGAACGCGAATTTGAGTGTTGAAAGCTCTATTACACTCAGATGCTCTCAATATGTCACAAGAAACTTACCAAGCTTTGTTTCAGCAAAACAAAGCCTGAAAAGGTAAAAATTGTAGCTAAAAAAACAAATTATTTTGCAACAAAGTTGTGAGGATGGCCAGGCAAAAGAGCTGAAGCCTGGAGATTGAGGGCAACCTGCCAACTCGGACAGGGCAACTTCATAGCAGCTGACTGAAAGCATGCATGTTACCCAATAGTTCACAAAAAAAAAAGGGGGGGGGGGTCCCCAGTTCACACTGTGAAGGTGGTTAGACAATGAAGCTGTGAACGACTAGAATGGGTAGCCCTTGCGACGTAGCTTGAAATTATTCATGTGGTGGTATTCACATGCACTTTACTTAAGCTTATACCTTTAGCCTAAGACGTTTCAATGGCCTGCGACTTGGACTGTGCCGCTACTTCGTGCACCTACAAAGAGTGTATCAGAAGAGAAATTTGCCGCACCTCATATGCGCACTGCTCTTCAGGAGTCCTCACTATACATGGCTTTCCCATAGCACCGTCACAACACAAATAAGTTACTAGGCGGGTTCTTTTACGTACGAAAGTGTAAAAGAAGGAAGTGTAGTTATGTCACTCCCTGTTTCATATGCTACAGTCAAGCTGCCGTCGCCGCCGAAGCTTGTGCAACAGTAATCTTTACCGGGAAATGTATGTGCGGAGCGCCACATGCTTCACATTGCATGTAGGCGCAGGAGTGCCTTATGATCAATTATGTTGTTCAGATGCTAGTTTTGAGCTCCTTTATTGAAACGTATGCTGTTCTGTATGTCTTATGTGTCGTTCTAAAGAATGTATACACTGTTCGCTTCACTTTTCCAAGTGATTGTAGCCTCTGCCTTATGCGGGTATGAGCCATTGCATTTGATTGAAAGATGAAAACCACGATGAGATTTCAGAAACAAAATTATTGCAGAAACATTTCGCACAACTTTTTAAAAAAAGGTATGTTTAGCAATGAAACAAAAGAACAAGGAAAGAAGACCGGAGTACGCCCCAGTATTGATCTTGGTCACTTTCAGAAGACAGTGCAAAGTACTGGGTGCTCCAGCGAGAACTTCCATGGTATTCTTGAAAACTGGGCGGCAGGGATAACAGCATTCTTCTGTTGGTACCACATTATGTGCCTGGTACACAGACATAACACAACAGTTATTATTTAATTTATACACAACAAACATTTTGGAATGTGTGACTGCAGAATTGAAGCTGACTGCTCAAGCTCGTATATTTATGCTTTTATGCTTTCATCACACAGAAGCTAGTTCTATAACAATCAGGGATGTGAAAATACCAGATTTCAAATCCAATATTGAATATCAGAAAATTTGACAAACTTTTCTGCTTGCAGATTTTGGGCAATAAACACAGTGCTGCACATCGTCACCATGCTAATCACATTACAACAATCTTGCTAACTAGTATAAGTAACTTGGCCATCTATGAATCGAGGTATTTAATACGCTCTACTCTCAGTAAACGGAAGACCATATTAGTACGCCAGCACTAATAACAACCCAGTTCATACGTGGTCTGGAAAGCTCCAAATGGCATGAATCTGAACGTGAACAGTGAACTCGCATATCCGATGTGATCAGCATGTCTTCCAGTGGCTAATCGGCCAGATTTTCAAACATACTTCCATACGTTCCCTCTGTTCATGTGGCGTTTAAATCATTTCGATAGGTCCAGTCAGCCTGGTCGAACCTTGTGCCAATAGAGATTACATACCATGGGAACACTGTGCGTGTTAGGGCACCAACTACAACTGGGCCATTCACCGAAGGTACCTCAAATACAGTCAAACCTCGGTATAATGAACCTCGATGTAACAAACTATTTTTATTTCCTGATCTTAGTTCCACCAAAATATGTGTATTTCTTTTTTCGGTTAAAAAAGTAACTTCGTGACACGGTTTTGATTTAACAAAGTTTTTGGCCATTTCAAGCATGTACTCAAAACCTGTACAGCTGGTAAATCTAGCAAATTACTATGGAAATGTCACCTGAGGGAAAGGTTATTTGCAAGCATCCTTCCACATGAAATTTCAAGCGGCAAAACACAATTGAGGCACGTGCACTGGGACACAGTAAGCAGGAAACAACGCTGCGCCATTTGTGGCGTAACGACTTGCGGAGGCTGCGGGGTAGGCGACAGCTCGAAGCGCTCGGAGAAACACGAGAAGGGTCGATACCCTCAGTACAAGGGGGATGGGGAATGGGCAAACACGCAGTAACGTGATAAAACGCGCTACAGAAGAGGGGGGGGGATGCGCAACTATCTGCCCTCACCTCCTAGCATACGCGTCTCCTCTACCCTTTCTGTAGCTGTGCTTGGCTGTCCATGTGCGGGACCAGGCGCTGTATCTTTGAAGTGATCTTCGGCAAGTGCAAAGAAAAGCCGAGATGTTTGGTGCCTTCCTGCGCATTTTGTTCCTATGTGTCGAGTGTTGGCGGTCCCTCACGTTGCGACAGCGTGTTCTTGGTCATTGAGTGATCTTTGTCAGTGAGTGTGCGACACTAATAAAGCTACAAACCTTACTTCGCATAGTTGTCCTTTTACTTTTGCCATCAATGCTACACCTTTCCGGCGAAACTGCAATATTTCTTTGCCAAAGATTACCTCAACGATACGGCTCATGGCCCACATATACTGTAGACAGCCATGCACATCTACAGTCGACCACAACATTTCATGAACCACGGGATCTGAGGTAAAGGTGTACATCTCCACAACCTCATAATGCAGTTTGATATTCCCATTTCCATCATCGACTCGAATATGAGAACAACATTGTGAGGTGCAGTTTTCCCAGCTACTCTTGTAGGCAGCTCAGAAATTTGACGTTTTCTGACATGCCATAGTCTGCGAACTTTTGTGGTTGACTGTACAGCAAGGTTAGAGGAGGATAGACATGCGCACTAGGGGGAGAGGGCAGATAGGTGCCCGTCCCCTGCTTCCCTTCCGTGTCTTCTTGCACTTGTCTATATTGTGAGGGTGCCATCTGATGACGGCTACAATCACCAAACACAGTCAGCCATAGTGTCCAAGATTTACAGCGCTGGGCAGTGCAAAATGCAAATCTTGGATGGCGTGAGCCAGGCTGATGCATTGTGCTCAGCCCGATCTGCACCGCATGCACAGACACTCGTAAGAACACTGTTATGGCCCGACCTTGCGATTTGTTTAGAAGTGATCACTGACAAGACAATATCTACCAGGAATGTTCTGGGCATTCATGAAATAATTTTTTACTACTAAAACTAAAACCTCAAATTCAGTTACATCGAAGTTTGAATGCATTCGAGAAATCGAATAACAGATATTTGATTCACGAATTGAATTATTTGAGCATTCGCTATTTGATTCAAAATCAAATATTCGAGCACTCGCACACCTCTAATTAGCAGATAATAATTAGCAGATAATGACATCTGAGACATGAAATAACACATAGTGCTAAATGAAAACTGTCGCTTGTACATTATCATGATGAGCAGGTGTAAGAGAATAAAATGTACAAGGTTGAGCAGAAAGGTGGAGTAGTGGTGGTTGCGGGAAGTAAAAAGTTAGTTGAATGCTTATTTTCTCACCTACAATATTTAAGTGAAGTGCACAATGATTACTGCCTGCAATGTAGCATCTCATGGTGTTGTATGAGTATGTAGGTCATTACAATGGGGAACTGAGTGGAAACCAAAGCCAAATCAGCCAGCCTGTAATCGTCACAGGGCCCTACCTGCTCCAGTACATTCTCTAATGTAGTGTTCGGGGCTGACATGGGTGACAGGTTTATCAAATAGAAATATCTTTTGCAGACAGCCTGGTCACTTCCTCAACCAGGCAAGGTGGATGTACAGACAAAGGTGGCACAAAGATACGGAAGTTCGTACGCAATTTGACGTAAGCCAATGTCCACAAGCTTTAGCTGTGGTATATTAATTACGCAGTCATTCTGCAGAAAGTGCTGCAGATCAAAAACACAGTAGAGTGACGTTCCTATGACCAAACACCTTGCGCAGATTCTGCATAATCACCTGTGAAGTATGAAACGAAGTTTAACGTAAGCAAATTTCAGTCAACTTCTTCTGGAAAACAAGAAAGCACCCGTAAGAACTACAGTGGGTAGGGACAGAATATAAAAGGCAACCAAAATAAAGGTGTACTTATTTTAGAAGTTACGGCTGCTAACGCCATGCAGTTTCCTACAAAAATTACTAGAAGGAACTCTGGCACTAATGTCTATGGAAGCCTTATAACCGAGGTGTTTGCATGGCGCACGAAAGTAGGAAAGGAAGGACAGAGACGAGTAAGGAGTGCTGCTGTGGGAGCTGCAATCATGGCGGTTCAGCTAGCATGGGAATAATAGTGAGCACAGTGGAACGTCGTTAAGATATACCAGATTATGCCATAGCTCTGCTTTAACAGTAGCCGAACTGAATCTCCCGACAGTGCTGCCATTGAACTTGATGCATTTCGCGATTGCCTAAACCACAGTGCCTTATCGTATACCTGTTGGTTAACGCGTAGCTCTTCTTTACATAGTGAGATTTTCGGGGCAATGCAGATTCAAATAGCACATTCTCCTTAAAAACACGTAAAGCTGGCATGCGAAACAGACGCGCAAGGAATTTGCAGTCGCTGCACTGCCACCCTTGATCAAACACAGCCAGCGCAGGTCACACAGCTCGGCCTGTGGTTTGACTTGTGTGCAATCTCTGAGGTGGAGTGCAATTTCGCATGCTATCTCGGAGGCGTTCAAACACCCTGCCAGCTGTGCTGTCGGCACATAGCAAGTGTCCACCGCGAAAGGTGCTGGCCGCATCCCAAAGCATGTGATCGCTTGTTCGATGCTATCATTCATCTTGTTAGAAGCAACACTCTCAGTCGTCTTTTTTTTTGTGCACTGGCTTTTCTCCGAGGGCTTAATGTGGTTTTTATGCTGGCACAGTAAGCACATTTCATGTGTGAAAGGACGACAAGATGCCGAAGCATCAAACCCTCAGCATCGAGAAGAAGCTTGATATCATTTGCAGGATAGAATACGGCACAAAGAAATCAGCATTAGCTGGGGAAGTACCTGCCATTGACAAAGGGTCACAGCGTGTGGGATGCAAGAAATACTGCTGGACAGTTATATGGCTGCTAATGTCAAAAGGTGTCATTTAAGGGAATCGATGCATCCGGATAACGAAAAGGCATCGGTGCTTTGGCTCACAAAAGAGCAACATCTTAAAACGTTCCCGTCAGTGGGCCAGGCCCCTACTGCTCGAAAAAGCCAAGACATCTGCCTTGCAGTTCAAGCATGAGGGCTTCGTTTGCAGCATTGGGTGGCTGTCAAGATTTGAGACCCGCTCTGGCATCAGGGCAAGGGTCGAGTCCAGGCACAATAGTGGATACACTGGTTCTGGAGAATTGACAGAATGGGCAACCTCTCCAGTTTCTGGGAAACTATTTCGCCGCCGACGCATTTAATGTTGACGAAGCTGCCGTTCTACAAGCTGCTGCCAGAAAGGATTTTCGCAATCAAAGAGGAAACTTGTGCAGGCATTATACACAACCAAAGAAAGAATATCCACTGCTTTTGTTGTGAATGCGGCAGGAAGTGAAAAGCTGCCTCTCTTGGTGATAGGAAAGTCCAGTAAGCTAAGGTACTTTAAAGGTGGCCGAACTGCCATAGGGCATGCCATATAGGAGTAACAGGAAAGCAGGGAAGATGGCCAAGCTATTTGAAGAATATACAAGGCACCTGGATCATTTTCTTCTTTTTGCTGGGACGAAAAGAAATGTCCTTTTTGTGTTAGACAATGTGTCGTTGCATGCTGATATGCAAAAACCTCTCAGCGATAAAGATAATGTTTTTGCCTCCCAACACAACCACTGTTGCGCAACCTTTGGACAAGGGCATCATTTGAGCTGTGAAGCAAAACTGCAGGAAGAACATGCTGCATAGGATCCCACTTGCAATGAAGAACAAGAAATCAGACTCAATCAACTTGCTCGGCGCCCTGAATTGCTCGCTTACTCATACCCGCAAGTAGAACAGACACTGTTTTAGGCATACCAAGTTTGAACTGTGCATGGGCGATGCTGCAGACATGGTATAGAGTGATGTTGAGGACGATGCTTACGACAGCCTGTTTGCAGAGGTTCTAGGATGTTGACAGCAACGTTGAAATGTGTATGGACTTAACTCATGATGACACAGCTGGCACTGTTGCACTTAAACCATCACCGGGAGCAAGCAATGACGATGACTATGATGAGACAGATGCAAGGGCAGGTGTGCCATGCCCGACAGTCACAAAAGCTGTAAAGGTGCTGGATGTACTAATGCACCTGTCTGCAATGAAGAAAGGGCTGTTGAAGATGCTGACACCAGCCCTGAACAAATTTGAAACCACAGTTGTCTCATCCAGACCACCATAGTGGCAGACTAACGTGCGATGAAAAATTAAAAATAAAAGCATCTTTGGATGCTTTTTTCACTCAATGTATCTTAACTTTTCTTCTGGGTAAGTGGCTGCAAATTTCTTGTCACCTGTTAAGCTGTACAAGCACTTTGCACATACCTTTCCTTCATCCCAACCAGGTGCAGTTTAACAATTAAGGGTCCACCGTACATGAATTTGCCTAAACTTCGTCTTCCTGGCTGCAAATGGCTTTGTGACTTGTCAAACTGACTTTTCCAACAAAATACTGTGTTAAAAAAAAAGACAAATTGTGGCAATTATGCATGTTTTCAGTCTCACTGCCTTGCACATTTAGAAAAATAGGACAGCTTTGATATTGAGGTCAATGAGGCAGCTAAAGCTTACTTAGTAAACAAAGCCACAAGAGATTCTAAAGCCACAAGCATGAAGATCAGACAATTACGTGTACTGACCATCAATCACATAGTAGGTGAATGATCACAGCAACAGAGTTCCCTCTCCCTCACAGGACAGACGAAAGTGATCGAATTATCAGGCGTGTCAAATTAAACAAGATTAAGAAAAAGCACCAAAACAAACCACTGATTCATTTGCCAGTATTTACCCAGCACTTGCACATCTCCAAAGAAAATGCGTGCCCACTTTATACGTGCACAACATAGAAAACTAAAGCAGAGATTACATGAAAGCACCTTAACCAAGTACAGATCTAATGCACACCCAATTTTTTAGCAAGAAAAAGGGCCACAGGTCTGATACGTGTTGCAGAACGATGGCCCGCTTCCTACAGTCAGCTTTGCCGCAATACACATGTTTCATGCGGTAAAGCATATGAATACCACGACGGCAGTTTTGTATTCAACAGCAACCGCGCAGGCAATTTTGACAAAAGACATGCTTGAAAAAACACATGCTAAATGGTCCGCATTAAAGTCGGGTAAATACTGTAATCAGACATCGTGAGCTACAGTTACTGCTCGAAAATATTCCCAGGGCAGGCCAAAAATAGGCATTTTCAACTGGAGACGACACAATTTTTTGTTTTGGTTTAAACCAGGTGGTTACCGACTATACTAGAATCAGTGCTCATTCATCTATCCTGGACCTTGTTTTCGTGTCTAATCACCTGTTGCCTTTACTAACCGACTGTGAGTCCAGTGATGCTATCTCGGACCAAAAACTTGTAGTGCCGTCTTTGAGCCTTTCCGCCAACACTGTCAACCATCCCCACAAAAATGTTGTTAAACTTTGCTAGAGCTGATGATGTTAGGGTTCTATAATTGCTAGAGAACTCTTATGAGAGATTCTCTGAACTTTATATGCATAATCAGAGTCCTGATTGTCTCTGGGAGTACTTTGCTAATTTGGTCATGTCTTCTATAAAGCTGTATATACCTAAGCGTATAAAGAAAACTAGCAATAGAAGCCCTGGGATAACTAGAGAAATAATACACTTAAAGAGACAAAACGGAAACGTAAAATATAAAAAGAATTCTAGCACTCAGACTCAATCCACCATTCAATGTCTTGGAAGGAATCTTCAGATACTTGTGAAAGAATCCGAACAAAGGTTCTTTGGCATCACAATCCCAAAATTTGTAAAAGAAGCACCGGGTAAATTTTGGAGATATATTAATCCATCATCGAATGCTTGCTCAACGACACAATCTAAGGGGCACCCTTCTTCTGAGAGTTTCAATGATTATTTTGCATCTGTGTTCACAAAAGATAACGGTATTATGCAGAGTATTGAATCTCCATCTGACAGGCCGCCTATTGCTGACGTTAAAATTCCTGAACAAGGTGTGCTCAACCTTTTGCTTCATTTGAACATAAAGAAAAGCCCTGGACCCGATGGCATCCCTAACGAGTTTCTTTATCGATACGCCGAATGGAATTCTAAACATTGTGCATTAATTTTTCGGTCTTCATAGCGGTTTTTACCAAAGGTATGGAAAGCAAGCTAAAGTGATTCCTATCCTCAAAAGCGGCGGTGCTGACAATTTAGCAAATTATCGCCCTTTATCAATTACTAGTACCTGTTCAAAGATGCTTGAACATATCTCGAAACATCTGTTAAATTATATTAATGAATATAACTTATCTATCCACCAACATGGATTTCTTCAAGGCCTATCCACAACATCTCAGCTCATCGAATTAGCGCTTGATCTTTCAGAAACTATTAACTCTCGGGGACAGACGGATATGATCTTCGTGGACTTTGCAAAGGCATTTGATAAAATGTCTCACCGTAAACTACTAGGAAAAATTGATGCTATGTTCAAAAATGCTTCTATTACACAATGGTTCTCATCCTATTTTCTTTCTCGCGAGCAATGTCAAAATTAGTGGTACAAGGTCTCAGATTTCATGTGTTAAGTCGGGAGTTCTCCAAGGCAGTGTTTTGGGCCCCCTTTTATTCCTCTTATTTATAAATGACCTCCCGAATGAAATAGACGTTTCCATCAGGCTCTTTGCAGATGACTGCATTATATACAATAAAATTGATACAGTAGGAGACCAGGATAAATTACACGTAAATTTACAGAAGATAAAGAAATGGTGTGATGAATGGCAAATGGTGCTAAACCCGTTAAAACTGTAGTTATGACAGTCTCTAGAAAGTTAAATTACCTAAAACTACTCTTATTTTATTAATAATCTTGAACTTATAAGAGGCGAGCAGCATAAGTATCTTGGCATGGTTTTCACAAGTGATGTTCACTGGAACCACCATATAGATTGTATGTTTGTGCCAAGGTTAGCAAGTCGTTCTGGTGTCTGAGGCATAATTTACCATTCGCAACTTAAGAAACAAGACGTCTAGCTTATAAAACATTAATTAAACCTATAATTGAATACTCAAAGGTTGTCTGGGACTCTTACATTGCTATAGCTATATCAAAAATCAAAAGAATACAGCATCTGGTAGTCAGATTCATATTCAATAAATATCGGCGGATGGACTCCCCTTCTCAACTTTGTGTGCAGGCAGACCTACCGACATTACAGGCTAGAACTAAATATGAAAGACTTAAATATCTTTACCTAATAATTCATCATCATGTTCATATTAGGTATACAGACTTCCTTGAAACTCTTTCCGGTGAAACCACTAGACATCATCATTCAATGTTTATTTGTCCCCTGTTATTCATACTGATTGTTTCAAGTATAGCTTTTTTCCAAGAGCTATCAAAGAATGGAACTCCCTGTCGAAAGAAGCCAATTCATCCTCATCAATTGAGTTCTTCACAAAACACACTGGAGATATCCTTGTTTGTAAGTAATATACTTTACTTTGTATCTATGTTATCTTCAGCGGTTAATGCTGTTACCTCTCGGTGTTATTTTATTTGATTGTCCCTTTTTGTATTCAATGTACAATTTTCCATGTACAAAATATTTGATTTGTAAATGTTCGTACTCCACTCCTGCTTTAGCCCTGTGAAAGGGCTGGCAGTGTCTGTAAATAAATAAATAAATAAATAAATAAATAAATAAATAAATAAAATGTTCAATGCATTCATTGTCCCCTAAGATTCGCCGAGACAGACGCTGCCAGTAAGGGGTTCACCATTAGGGTCACCATAGGGGTCCAGCACGGGTGTTCCAACTAGTCAAGTTCCAATTATATGGCGAAGGCCAATTTTACGATCTAAATGAAATTTTGGGACCATAGAATTGCATGGCCGCCGGCCCAGACCTTCACTGAGAAACTGAAACAATTGCAGTCAAAGTAAAAGTAATGCAAGTGGACCGTAGTAGGAGACTCTGTAGCTCTTGCCATGAAACCATCAGTGGTGCACTTGTAGCTCACCTCTTTTCTCACTTCCTCGTCGCATCCAAGGATGGTGCTGAAGGAGAGCTCAGCAGGAAGACTGCTACATTCGCCCTTACTGTCCTCGTCAGTCGTGTAGTCAAAACCATTCTTGTCAGCCAGCATGACCTTCCTCTCTTTGCCTGTGATGAATTTCCCACTAGAAAAAAAAAAAGAAAAAAGAAAAAAAAAAGTGGGCAGTGCGTACACAAAGGAGGCAAAAAGAATGCCTGACATACCTCACTATATGGCCATAAGGTGCACTAAGTAGAAGACTCTACCATGGAACCATGTAGCAATTTTTGATGAAGTAAATGAGTGAAAGCTCACACCCGAATTGAATTCAGGGGTTTAATGCACCAAAACCACAATTTGATTATGAGGCACACCATAGTGGGGAACTCGATTAATTTTGACCCCGAGGAGATCTTCAGCGTGCCTCCAACGCCTGGGACATTGGCGTTTTTTCATTTCGCCCCCATCGAAATGCAGCTGCCGTGGCTGGGATTTGATCCTGCAACCTCCTGCTTAACAGCACGGCATCATAGCTGCTAAGCCACCGCGGCAGTTGCAGCTCGCATCTGCACTTGCCTGTTCGGTCACAATGCCAGAACACATGAAATTAGGTTGTGCATTTATCATACTGCGAAACTCTCTTACTATGTCCTTCTGTAAAAATGAAGAGGCCAAGTCACCGACCAACAGGCTTTAAAGGGATCCTGAACTATTCCTCGGGCTTGGCGAAAAAACGCAGCCCACGAATGGCATACGATGCTGTGCACATCTAAGCCAAATTTGGAAGTCGTGCGCAGCATGTGAAGCTTACAAACAGTGTGCGAAGTCACAGTTTCTCAAACACTCTCTTTTCAACAGGAGCCTGCTCCTTCTCTTCAGGCACTATATTTCGTGATACAGCATATTCCCATATGTGGCTGCTATTGGCCAATAGCTTACACCAATCAAGAAAAGTGTTTGGATCAGTGCACTTCTTCCTACTGTTACTGTGTATATTTATTCACAAAGTTTAATAAACAGGCTGAAGTAATCACATATCTGCTTTCGATCTATAACAATTGTGTACTTCTGGAAGAAGCCGACAGTCGTCTGGTCACGCTGCATTGTGGCCACCCACGTAGTAATTAAACTTACTCCAGACTGCTTATGAGTGTCATAGCCGTTGGGTCTTGTTAATGTTGACTGGCTTTGAGCCACTTAACTAGCCTCAATGACATGAAAATCAGATCACAAGCATGCTTGCCAGCGCGCTCACTGCTGGCTGCTCCTGGCTCGATGTTTTGGCAGTCTACTGACAGCGCTTCAAAATGCACAAGCTGAACGTGGCTACCATCTGTTGGTCAAGCTGGTGCAGAACAAAGCTGGTCCGTGCCATGTAGCACGTCCAGACTGAAGTGTACGAGCATGAGCATGCACTCAAGCCCTGTCGTACGCAAAGCAAACTCTGTGCATACGCATTGCTGTTGCATATAGCTGCGGTCTGCTATGTAGCCTAAATTCTGTGGCCGCTGCAGGGTGCTACTACTTGTCCGCTCGCTGAGTGCACTGAGGCTTGCCAAGGACAACAGTGTTTGGCGCATCGTAGGCGCCAAAATCGGAACTATTAGAGTCTACGTGAACATCCAAAATCAAATTTGATCTGCACGCCACAGTGACATGCAGAAGGCGAAGCGTTGTGGGCTCGCCCTGCTCCGCCCTAATCTTTGCAGTGCGAGGCATCGAAGGATTGAGCGGGAGCGCCGCGCAAGGGTTCATGAACGACCTTTGAATGCCAATAACCCCTCTTCTGCTGAAAGCACTGAATTACTTTTTGCGGCAAAGTATTTCTGAAGTAGTCTGAAATTTCTGAAGTTTCAGAAATTTTAATTTCAAATACATTTCCCGATTTCGTTGAGTGGTTCATTGCCCCAAAGGGCTGCTTGGGCGAGCCGTTGACACCCCTTTGCAAAAAATGATCCTGGTGTGCCTGCAGCGCTTTCTCAGACAGCCAATCAGAGGCTCTTGTACCCTCGTCGTGCAAGACGGCAAAAGTTCCGAGTTGCCTCGCTGCTTTTCTGGTTCATTGTCTGTGCGCCTTGTGGACCTTCTCGCGCAGTGTTGCCGTGATGAGGTGGCAGAATTTGCCTTTTGTCGTAAAGCTCGAAATCATAAATTGGGTCGAACGCGGTGAGAAATCGGATGTTACTGCAGAGTGAAAGATTCTGAGGAGCACTCTCAGCACTATCTTTAAGAATAAAGGGGAGATTAGGGCTAAAGCAGCCAAACTTGCAACCCAGTGCCCGTGGTGCCTGACGCGTACGCACGGCCGTGTACGAGTGGTTCATCCGAAATTGCTTCAGCCTTGCTGGCTTCCGCGTGCTCGGTGGTTACTGTAAATTCTGATGAATGCGACGCAGCCGTTGCCGAAGTTTGGAGCGAGCTGTCAGAATTTCCAGAAGCTTTTGACGAGTCAACAGTAGACGAGTTTGTGAGAGCAAATGCTGGTGCTGCGACCCCGGGAGAGCCTGAAAACGAAGACTACATTGCCGACATCGTACATAGCACAAGTGAAAGTAGGCACAACGAGGAAAGCAATGACGGTCCTTTGCCCACATCCTCCGAAGTGAATGGTGCGCTCGCACTAGTCCGGTGCTTCTGTGCAAATGTGGAAGGTTGCGGCCTCAGCTGCTCAGACTCCTTAGACAATGTGGGGAAGTGTGTGCGTCGCAGGCAGCAAAATTGGCAAAGCAGAAGAAAATGCAGGACTATTTCATGAGAAACTAAGCTAGTTTCATCAATAAAGTGATTTTATAAATGGTATGTGCTTTTATGGCATCCACTTATTTAGCAGGCTTATATCGAATTATGCTCTATATCGAACTGATAGGAGTTTTCTTGCGAGTTCGATATAGCTGGGTTTGACTGTACTCGTGCCTTTGAAATGAGCATGTCGATCTATGCTTTCCTCGACTTTTTAGAGCAACCCAGGAAGATAAAAAGACTCTCTACAATAAAAGTTTGTTAACTTGAAATTCCTGGGGATGCCCAATGAATTAAATGAAGCTCATCCTAATAAAAGTGAGACACAGAAGACTATATTTGATGGAAAAAGGAATGGGAGTACCTCTGGAAGCATCACCTCCTGCGATCGTTTCCTGCTTTGTTTTTTTTTTCTCTCTCTGAAAGCGATCGCTGTAAGCCTATCTTTAATAGCTGGAATGTGTCAGAAGGCATTAAGCATCTCCCTCATCCTCTTCCTAACAGAAGAACAGCAGTGTGTAATTCAGTCCTTCCATCACCTCCGATAACAAAGGCCACATGAGAGCTTTCTCTTCCTCATCCACATAATTATCGTCCCCTCTCGCTGCGTTGTCATTGCTGACTACCTAGGCAATAATGTCATCGTCTGTGAAGACAATGCAGACCACGGCGCAGCTGTTCACACTTACGCAAACCGCAAAGTCCATGCTGCCCAACAGTTCATGTACAGACCTCAGATTTTAACGCACAAGCATGAAGCCGGACTTATCATCTGCGCCTTGTACTGGCACAATGGCGTTATCAGCGAGGGTGCATGCCACGCATGCCTCTGCTCAGGCTGTGTTCGATTAGGCACACAGCACACAATTTGAAGTCTGTACCTGAAAAGGAACGCGATCGTTCTCCTTGGGTCCACTACTGCTCGGTATTTCACATGTGACAAAGACATGGTGGCACACACAGTGTGGGCTTGCCACCACCATGGAAACGTCCCACAACACACAACGGGGCATTGACACAACAAAGACGACAAAAACTTGGAGGACGCTTAAGCTTCGCCTATAAGAGTGCGATAGCGTTCAAGGATCCCTGACTGCTTCTCATGCTTCCCGGCAACTGCAGCTTATGTAACCGTAATGTTTACTGGAAAATGCTGGTGGCAACCACTATGCATGAAGGCGAGCTTTCTGGCAGAAACACGGCTTCTTGTGTGGTCCAATCCCAGAGGTAGTGCGCAGCTGCGGCAGAAAAGTTACACCATTTTCAGGTTTCTGTTATTGTTTCACGTTGTTAATATTTAAGTGAGGGAAGATTTGACATAAAAGGCTTGCGCTGTTGGTGTTTTTTTATGAAATTTGTTTGTGGGCTGCCATTCTCAAAATTCCGAGGAGTAACTTTGTCAAGAATGCAAGACAAGGCAAGAGCAACTTTAGTGATAGAATGCAATGGCAATATAACCTGCATGTACCACAGGTCATATAGCAAGGCATGGCATATACATGTACCTAAATATATACGGAAATTTTCGCTTACAGACAACTCCACTGACGCACATCTTATCTTGCTTGCTTGACCTTTGCGACTTGAGAGTTGCCTGACACACCACATCAGCTGCATGCTCCAATGTCGATGTTGATGCAACTAACCATTTGCATCATGCAGAAATAAATGTAAGAACTGGGCAGCTGTCACATAATTACAGCTCCTTTATTCACTTCTGTGCATGCAGTCCATAAAAGCATAGCCTTTGAGATTCACAGGAGCTATCGCTGGGGCATGGATTGATAAGTACGCCACACCAGATATCGTGTAGCTGAAAAAGTGACTGTAAATGCAAGCCATAAGCCAGTCACGGTGTCGCACAGTTTTAATTATCTGTGGTGAATCCCATTTGCATGCAAAATAAATTTTCTAATATATTGAGTTCTATGGAGCTTGGCCAGACTATGCCAGTTAGCTTGAATTATCCAAAATTTTGAATTAGTGGTGTGAGCTAACGAGCTTTTACTTTAGCCCGTATTGCTACCTTTGTTGTGCATCTTCACTTTACCATCACGGAATGCCACCTCCACAAGCGAAGACGTCTCGGACCAGAAATATCATAGAACAAACTTTTTCTTTTCTTTTCGTATTGAGATTGTTCATGTGCACCAGTGAATGTTTACTCCAACTGACACTTCACGGAACAGTACAAGACTTATCAAAATATACGGATCTCATGCATTATATTAATCGATATAACCGAAGCTTTGTATGCTGTTTGCTTTGATTGATGATAATTAGCAGTGATTTTCGTGGTGAATAAGTGATTTCTTCAGCATTTAGCCCAAAGTTGGAGGACGTTTAAGCTTCACCGTTAACGGTGCAATGCGATAGTATTCAAAGATCCCCGACTGCTTCTCATGCTTCTTGGCAACTGCAGCTTATATAACCATAATCTGTTTACCAGGACTCATTGGTGACCAACGTTATGCACGAAAGCAAGCTTTGTGGTAGTAACACGGCTTCTTGTGCGAGCCACGGATGCGAGCGCCATATGGAGGTGTAGTAAGGGACTGGGCGTGCCACTCTATAAATGGTAGAAATGCTGGAAAAGGGATTTGTCTTTCCGCTTAACAGAATTATGTTTTCTCATATATTCAAATTACAATTCGACGCTGTCATGTCTGCAGGTTGTGTGTAAGTCGTGCTTACAATTTTTCTGGCACATCTTATTTGAGAAATTCAATTAGTTCAGTAACGCCTCTGCGCTACATTGACAGCCTGCGTGGTTAGGTATGCGTGGTTCAGTACTTTTTGCAATAGGACAGTCAACGCACAATTTGCTGTGACATGGGGCCCTTAACACCATCACGTTAATATGAGAGTGGCGAGTTGATGTTAAATGTTACCTTGTGTGCACTGCTGCTGTTAGTCTGCGTAGTTCACAGAACACACATGTTTGCTTGAGGTGTTGTTGTGCGTCATTGTTCATAATCTCTAAGAGGGTTGAGCATTATCATTGCCTCATACGTCACATCACATCGTGGCAGAAGTGTTAAGATTTAATATAATTATGGGGCTGTACGTAATTCAATTCGTTATTGTAATCGCATGTATATATCATATACATACATTCATAGTCTGAGCCACGTTTGGCAGCGTGGCAAAGACACTGCTCTTCCGCGCAAAGCTTCTTTCGTGCTTGGGCGTCCTCGACACGGAGTGCACGCATTGGAGCCATTTTGCTGGTGCGTTTACATGCTCCTTCTGCATACTGGCCAGTAAGCTGCCCAGTGAAAGTGAGCTTGCTGTCCAGCAAGTCTGCATACTGGCCAGCCCACTGACCAGCATGCTTCAAGCGCTCTCTTCAGGCTATGGACAATTGTAATGGTTGCACTATCACAGCCCAGCATGCTACTTCCACTGCCAAGCACCTGCACATAGGAAAGGAAGTGCAGGGTGCCTCGATGTACTCCTCGTCTGCCGCTCCATGCAGGGTGACGGCATTCTTTGACTGAGCTCTAGCCACCAAAACCGCCATTTCCATGCGTAGCTCGCATGTCGAGAGGTAAATGCTTGCCACGTTTCAATTTGGCCTTACCAAAGCGCAGTAGGAATGCAGGCAAAAGTGCACGGGAAGGAACCTGTCCGCAACAACTGCACGAAGAAAACGTCAAAGTGCTGCTCATTTTAAACTACGGCACACTGAGGCTACGCATGCACCTACGTCAGGTCATAGGGAAAGGACCTAACAGGCAAGCTAGCAAGACTTCAGCAGGACTGAGCCTATAGTGAAGTTAGAAATCGGATTTTTATACACACTGGCACAATTCACACATATTTCACTTTTAACAGAACAGCGTGAAGTGCCCTCTGCCACAGAAAATCTGGCGTCAGCACTCGTCGTCCAGAGCAAAAAATCATTCCGAACCACGCATGCCCAACCACACAGGCCCTCCAGGTAGCATGAATACGTGACTGAACTAAAGGATTTCTGAAAGCAAAATGCATTAAAAAAATCTTAACGTACAACTTACGCACAACCTACAGACATGATAGCATTGGATTGTAATTTGGATATGCAATTTCGTTACGCAGAAACTAAAGCACAAACCCCTTTTCCAGCATTTCTACTATTCACAGAGTGGCGCACCGAGCTCGTTTCCTTGCAACACCACCATCCAGATGGCACTCGCCTCCACGCATTTGCAGTCCACGCAAGAGGCCACGTTTCTACCAGAAAGCTCGCTTCCGTGCATGGCATTCGCAGCCAGTGTTTCCCGCTGTACACTACGGTTACATAAGCTGCAGTTGTGGGGAAGCGTTAGAAGCAGTGAGGGATCTTTTAATGCTAACGTGTTCCACCCATAAAGGCGAAACTTGAGCTTTTTTTTACTTATCTGTTTTACTTTTGTTATCCTTTTGAATATATATTTCGTTCGTACGTTCATTTTATTCCGTTCTTCTACGTACTTGTCAAGTTAAGCCGCACAGTAATGTTGCCATTTGCTTTGTTTGAATTCGTTAAAAGCTCATTTTCCTAGTTTATGCTCTGGTAGGAAGAGCGCTGTCGAAGTGTGACAAGTGACAGTACATGATAAAAATGTGTACTTAGATTGCAACTACGTGACAATAATCATGTATTAATTTGTCATTTATTGACTAGTTGTTTTTACTATCAAGATCTTCTGGAGGAATTTTATTGCTATTGCAGCATAAGCATTTGTTTCCAAGCAATACAGCTTCATTGTGCAAATCTGCCTGAAGAACAACAACGCCTAGTAATACGGTCATTTGACATTCGACTGTCCATTTTATAGGAATGCTTAAGCGCGTTATTTTCCACCTGTAGAACAAAACAGCAGGTGTCATGCAACCTAGTTCCTGTTGGATGGTACACAAAATTATCACACCAGCATGTGGTCATAACACATTTCAAAACAATCTCAAGCTACAGCACGACATGACCCCGTGAGGCAGCTTACTTAATACTGTATTTACTCAAATAATGGTCGCACTCGCATACTAATCCCACTCCTGACTTTTGTCGTGAAAATTCTATTTTTTTTCTTTCCCGTGTAATGATCGCACCCTGAACTTGTCGCAGTGATATGTCGTGTGCCAAGTCTGGCTAATGATGATCACGCTTACCATCTGCCAATGACTCTCGAAGACATACCAAGCAGTCTGCACGCACCAAACATTCTTAAGCAGATGCCCCATTCCATTCTTTTCATCCCTTTCCGCATTTCCATGAAAAAAAGCTACAACCAAACTTACCTTGGCTTTATTATTTTTAGGCTACATAATGGTTTTGGTCAACAACAACAAAAAAGGCGCGTTTCGATTCTTCTTGTCTGCACTCGTGGGCATGCAACAAATCGCGAGCGGCAACAATAGTGGCCACATTTACACTGATACATTAGAAGTATACCCTATTCATACGCCGATGATTGTAACACAGCTAGGATATTCGCCCACCTTAGCAAAGACGTGCCATATTAGGATATAGTGAAGACAAATGCCGCAGTTTCCGCAGCATGCCAGCCGTGTGTTTCTATGTCACTGGCAGCTAAACGCGCCCATCTCTGTTTCTGTCCCCTCAAAGTGGACATGGCTATGTTATTGTTGCAAACTTGCCAATATTAACAATATTATTTCTTACTGATACAGAAGAAACTTTCAATGCGTGTAATGTACTCACAAAAAAAAAAAAAAAAAAAAAATCGCGTACGGTGCGTTCGGCTTGCTCCGCTGGCTACCATTTCTTTTTTTGGGTGTCCCGCACTGTTACAGCGGAAGCCGCCTGTTTGTTGACCTGTTGTCATCCCTCTGCAAATGCAGGATGCAAAAGAAAAAAAAAGAAAAAAAAAAGAATTTCTTTTCGCGAGAAATTTAATACATGTAATGATTGCATCTGTGAATTTGTGTCAAATTTTTTTACAAAAAAGTGCAATCATTATGCGAGTAAATACGGTAGTGTACTTGACTGTAAACTATCAAAATTATTACTTTCTTAAATATTACCACATAAGTATGCCCTTCCACAGTATTTTTGTTCACAAGACTCTGTGCTGCCTACAAGTCAGTCATACACACATGCGCTGGCTATGCGTTCCTAGAAGTGGGCATAGATATAGCGGCCGCCAAGGCTGGCGCTGCTGTTTACTGCACCCTGTATGGAGTGATGGGTGAGGAGGACATCGATGCGTCCTAGGATGGGTGGATGCAAGTGCTATCTCGTGGTGTTGGAAGAAACCCAGCGACATGTGAGGCAAGACCATCAAAGGAGCACCAGTGCCCAGAAAGTCAGGAGAAGCGGCAAAGAAAGCTTCACTTCAAAACGGAAAAAGAACATCCACCTCACTTGTAACGTGAAGCCGCAAAGAAAATTCATATGGGTTTCTCGAAAATAAATCTGCGTATGCGAAGCAAACATTCGTCCTGGTCCAGGGATTGAACATGTGACCAACGCCCTTCCAGGGTGATTGCTCTACCATCTCAGCTAACCAGGAGGCTAGCCGATTGAAGTGCGAGGCGACCTTTCTTATAGCGTCGGGTTTCCTCTGTAGTTTCCCGCTGCAGTCAGGTGGATGTCAATTTTTCCTTTCCTGAACCTTTCTCCACATTGCTGGCTTCCACAGAACTGATCTGCCATATTCATCGCCCATCACTTCGAGTTGCAGATTAATTCGCCCTGCACTGCAATTGGCAAGCCTCCCAGTTAGCTCAAGTGGCAGAGCGACCCCACCAGAGAGGCGTTGGTCCCAGTATCGATCTCTCGACCAGGACGAATTTTTAAACTGCAAAGCTTTTTTTCTGTGAAACCGATAAGGATTTCCTTTGTAGCTTTGTGCTACAAGTTGGGTGGAGGTTTATTTTCCTTTTCCTAAGCTTTCCTTCTCCTCTGGGATTTCGGCAGACATGATTTGCCCCTGCAAGACCCACAGGGCATAATAATGTTCTGACGAGGCTACAACTTTTCCGCTAAGGCCACTTACGCTTCTGGCATCTTGGAACCCCATGACAGGGCAATGTGTGTGAGGAGCAGATTGGTGCAGAGACGCACAGCCAGGGGCAGCCAGTGGATTCCGTCTTTGGCTCGATGCTCCAACAGCATGCGCAGGTGGTAGTGGATGTCCACCACATCAATGCCAAACTTGTCGGCTGTCTACAAAGTGGACAGAAGGAGGGTGCACCAAAGTGTGCGAGTGTTACAACAGAAGGGAAGGCAGCAGTCCTTAGCTGGGCAGAGTGCCTAAAGAGGCGCTAAACAAGTCAAAGTAAAATCCAATTATTTCATTTAACGACCAACGCAACATGACCAACGCAACAGAGGCTCTGAGACATAACTGCCACTAAAGGAATGCACACAAACCACAAAACACGAAACAAAACAATCATAACAACATAGGCAGGGAACTTTTCGCAGCAATTATGCCTCAAAGCAAGTACTAAGTAAGCCAATGGCAAGCTATTCTGAAACAGACATACCTGCCAGCCTGTCAAGTTAAAAATTTGTAAAAGAACCCAGACACAACAGGGACGGAGGTGGGGGGGAGTAGGTGAAATAGCAGGCATCTTTCTAATGTTTTCCCTGAGCACAGATGCAATACGGGATGTACAGTAGAACCTTGTTGATACGTTCCCATTACGTACATTTTCCTGGTGCCAACGTTCGCAATCGTGAACACAAAAGACGACCCTGTAGAGTTACGCTCATATTTAAGTGCAGCTCGTAAGCTGCCCATTCCTGTGTTGAGTGACGTCGGTGAGCCTCGGTGGCATAACCGTGCGAACGAGCACAGCAAAAGATGAAAGCATATGCGGAAAGCAGCAAAAAAGAAGAGCTTGTGAGGAGGAAAGGGGAAGAGGACGCTACAGTGAAAGCACATGGTGGAAGTATGCAAGCATTTTTGCATTGGACAGCAAATGTGGGTAGCTTATTGAGAGAAGAGAAAGATTAATAAATAAAATATTTAACAACAATGAGAATATAGGCAGGTCATGCAATTTGTATTGCAGATAGATAGAAGCCAGTCAAGTTGACAGAATAAGAGGCAACCAAGAGAATGGATACAATGTTAAGGATTGCACAACAATAGATGGCAAGACACAGCTATGACATTTACAGCCATAGGACGACATCAGCTGGTGTAAGACAGGGGAAACTGCTTTCATCCTGAGGTAGACATAGCCAGGTTATGGTGATAATTGGCAATGCTGTACTGTGCAAGTGCTTTAAAAGAAAAGTCTGTTATGCCGGGCTCCATGGAAAATCAGTGCGCTGTACATACAAACCCGCAATCATCATGCAAATTTCCTGGTATCCCTACGAGATGGTGCCCCTCAGTCATTTTGTAAAATGATGGCAGCTTGAAGAGAGACATTCAGAGACTGGCCGACACGGAAGCGAGAGGGAGGGCTCGTCCACGGAATGGGGGAGCGGGGCTCACTAAGAGCGGTTGGAAAGTTGGAAAGGGGGGGAGGGGGTATGAAGGAAAACTGTGTGTCCTCCCACTGTTTGCTTTTCAGGCCAGAGATGCCGCTTGCCGAATGCGTGTCTGCTCACCTTACAACATATGTACGGACGCGTACGTGCAATGCTACCAGAGCTCTAACACCACAGTTTTGCCAAATATGCTCTCACCGTCGCGTTGGATATACATACAAGGCCTGGTAGCCTCTGGGGTTCTGCTTGCACTGCATAACAGGACATGCCTCGTGTGCTTGCTATCGTTGTCATTACTTCACCCTTCAAGAGAACTGCTTTAATAAAGGACTGCATATTTATAAACTTGAATTTGTGAATGTGGCAAGAAAGCTGCCACAGCTCCTTAGAATACATGTGTCACTTTCGTACTATGACCGATTTCTTATTTTCCCCCCTTTGATTGTATTCATTTCCAATCACCCGTAACATTGAGTGGTCACCACTTGTGATAATGAGGATTTCGCATCATGTCAGCCAACGATGAGCAAGAGATCGGGGAAAAGAAAGGAATCCTTACATGATAAAGTCCCTAAAGTACAAAACAGGGTACAGTGAAATCATGATGTAACCAACTTCAGGGGATCATGCAAAACTGTTTGTTATTCTGAAAGGTTGTTATAGTGAAAACCTCAACCCCATCAACTCATCAGTTGTCACCGTATGAGCTATTCCCACAAATGTCACTGTTGGCCCTCGGCCTGCACTGCAGCTATTTTTCATAGATTCCGCCACCATGCACCACCGAAGCACGGTATAGTAAAAGTGGCATGCGCAAAACAGACGCTGACCCTGAGCAAACCACCGACAACGAGAAAGTTTCATGTTTCCTCTCAAAGCGAGTTTCTTTTTGTTTTCCACATTCCTTGCCATGAACGCCGCAACTATCTCCCTCAAGGCGGACACCTGAACTACTCCAAGGCACAAGCACATGTAAACGACACCGTCCAGAAAGTGCGACCATGT
Organism: Dermacentor andersoni; assembly: GCF_023375885.2. Classification (NCBI taxonomy): domain Eukaryota; kingdom Metazoa; phylum Arthropoda; class Arachnida; order Ixodida; family Ixodidae; genus Dermacentor; species Dermacentor andersoni. Next base: position 105,757,330 of record NC_092815.1, read on the forward strand.
GGCATCCCTGTTGCTGAATTCTAATGGCAGATTTGGAACATTTCTGCTAGCAGTTTTTCTGCTCCTTGCGTAACAAGTCTATTCCATTGAGAGATTGAGAGTGCCTCCCGTATCTTTCAATAGCAGATTGGGAGCAGTTCAGCTGCTAGGTCCACTCCACGGAGCAACACTCTACAACGCAAAAATTGACAAGCCGAACAGAAATCACGCAATGTCAGGTGACCCACAGCCAATGTGCCGCTATGGCCCCCGTGAATGCAAACCACTGTCTCTTGGAAGCAATGAATGGTGCTTCGCATCGTCAACTTGCACTGTTACTGCTTGTGGAGAGGGATGATCTGTCTTAGTAGCTAAAGCTGCGAATTGACCAGCAATAAAAACGCTTGGGAAGCTAGTGTATTCAAGCAAGCTTTCGACATTGTTTCAGCCGCTGACCAAAACAGACCAAAAGTTGCGTGTTTCGTCGCCGTCATTTGCGAGTATTTGGATGAAGAGGTAACAAGGGCTCCTTTTCGAAAGTTTGCATTTTAACAGCCTTCCAGACTATAGGTGCGCCATGGTCAGCTGTGCCGTCACACACGACGACTTCATCGCCGAAGTAGTCAGCGATGACCATGCAGTGGAAGATGATGACATGATAATATACAGGAAGCACTGGTGCCACCTTTGTTATTGCAGGTGATGCACAGACTGAATTGCACATGCCTGTTTATCAGTTTTGAACAGTACGAGGAAAGTGCTCTCTGATATATTCAAGCTCTTGAAAGTAAGCCTGCAGTGATCGCTTTTAGATAAAAGTAAGATAAAATTATGGATTTTTTTCCGTAAATAAATGACGATACTTTTATAAGTGCTCCTTTCATCACAAAACACAGACTTCTGTTGATTAATTTCATTAGCTCAATGTAGTTTATTTAGAATTTAGTGAGAGTCCCCGTGAAAACCGAATGCTGCACAAAATCAAATTGACTGACTCGTTAAACTTCTACCATACTGTGTTGTTGCACTGGTCCATTTGAAAAAACAACCATTTGTAATATAGAAAGGTTATACTGAATTAGAAAGTGCACATGCTACTCAATGCAGCAAATTTTGGGAGTTTTTCAATGTATCAATGGGTGCAAATATATGAAAATATATAAAATATATTGGGCTTGGCAGTTTAGTCACAAAAGTGAAGAGAGTGTGAAGATTGCTGCTCTTTTCTCTACAATCATTGTTACATCTTTACCAGTCAAATAAATATTCAGTTCTTGAACAGCATGCCTAGACTAACCTAATGTTTATCTTACACTAAAGAAACTAAACCAACTTGTATTAACGAGTAATATACAAAACTATTTTCGTAAATCTCGTGCAAAACGTTTATTAGTGAACGGAAAACAGACTAAAATTGAATTTTTAACATTTTGCATCTAGCCAACATCACCAGTAAGTCAGTGCCACGCCAAGCATTTCAAAATGCTTTCCCATAATTGGGGCACTTTGCTGCAGTAAAATTACTAGGAAACACTCAAAGTTCAGCCTTGGCTCTCTAAAAATACATTGTAGCCCATCTTTACTAATAACTTCCTTGGCCTGAGCAGATTCTATTTCGTGATGAGAAGGTGAAGTGGTGGGGGAATTGCAACACTGCACTGCTGCCTAGTATTTAGTTCTTGCATCTCTTCTAGCACGGCATGGCTTAGGATAAGAGTGGCTTTTATGGTACTGTAAAAAGGTAATTAGCTCTTTATGGACAAGTGCTGCCTACAGGCAGCACACCAGACAGATATATATATATATATATTTTCCTTTTTGAGTTTCAGTATTGAGATCAGTTTCTGGCTAAATGCCTTTGGCCAACACTGAAACTGAATGACAAGCAGCAAGTGCCATTCATTAGATTAGTGCAGGGACATCGGACGAGAAAGAAGTTCTGCAGGTGAGTTGCTTTCTTGTGAGAGCATGATCAGAGGAGCGAGAGCTATGCAAGATCCTCGGCTGCAGAACTTAGTTCCAAACGAAGCCATAGGTGGCTTGGGGTCCCTTGCAGTGTTTGGCCTAGTGTTGCTCCCCTAAAGCTGAAAACATTTCCACAAAGTATTTTTTTTTCTTTGTGTTGAATATGCTTATTACCGGTGTATATTGCATACAGAGATAATCCTTGCATTGACATGTCTCGTCCTGAAAGAGCAATTAACCAGTATAGTTCAACTCGTCCTTCTCCTCCGCATCCCAAGTGCAATTTGTTACCGAGAGGCTATACACGAGCACTGCGCACCTCTCTGCAGAAGGAGTTGGCCTCAAGGACGTGAAATCTCAGCGAGTACTTGAGGAACTCGAGCTGCGGTATGAGGAATCCGCCTCGCACGTCCTGGGCCAGAGGGGCCGCCGTGAGCCAAATCACCAGAGATGTTGGCGGGAGTATTCGTTTGAGTTCGGTGAAGAACACAGCCAGGTTTGTCTTGTACTCCTCGACGCCATTAGGCCCCCAGCTGCAGGTGACAAATGTGGCCTTGTGAGGGTGCACTTCAAGACAGAAAAACGGGCAAGCCTGTGCAGAAAACAATCGTGGAGGGAATGGCAATGGAGGCAGTGTTAACGCAAGAAGAAAGTGACGATCAAGCACGTAAATATTATGCCCTTATTGACCTAACCTTGGTGTAGTGAGCACACGTAGTAACGAATTATTGGACAAAGATGTAAATCTCAAGTGCTCCTTGCATCAGCATGTAACGAATACATGCTTGCGATGAAAATGGGTATAACAAAGGTGTTTTTGGCTCGAGTAACGAGGCTCGAACGTTATTATTCACTTAATAATTACTGTCAGCTTGACTAACAGGCCTTGGGTAGGAGCTGGCGTTACATAATATTAATGTTTTTTCTGACTTGAAGTATACATATGGTTTAGTGGGTCAGCCAAAGTAAAAATGGGGTCATTTCAGACTGTACACAGCAGTCAGCGATTAGACACACTATTGCAGCTTCACAAAAAAAGCAGAACTATATGAAACATACCTACAAATTCACACACACAGGCAGATTAGGCCACAGCAGCGAAATTTTTAGAAAGCTATTTGACACTCAACAAAGAAAATATCGTGTCAGACAGTAAGAGGTTCACAGAATATAGCAAATATTTGCAAAATAGTCATACCCTGTGTAAAGTCTCTGAACGCAGAATCTGTGATTGGACCGAAACAGTCAAACAGGCACGTATGGAACTAAAGAGGCAGTATTACAAAACATGACTGCAAAACAACTGTTTGAAAAGGACACAGCATTGTTAGGTGATGGCAAGTGCAAATTAAAGAACAGCTACGAGCTCTGCAAAGGGTGCAGAGTATGGGCAGCACTTCAATTAATTGAATTCTGGGGTGTACATTCCAAAACCACAATCTGTTTACGAGGCATGCTGTAGCGGGGGAGACTCCGAGCAAATTTTGACTGCTTAGGGTTTTTTTAACGTGCACCCAACACACAGCATACGGGCATTTTCGCATTTCATCCCACAACTTCAAGCTTAGCAGTACAACATAGTAGCTGCTAAGCCACCACTACGGGTGGTGCACCACTTAAAAGTATAGTTTCGAGAAAAAAATTTTACTGTGCAGGGGGGCAGGACAGTTACGGAACAAACTGATTCCATATCTAAACATGCCATAAACAAGTATGCATTAAATTAGCTTGAGCATTGGATAAAAAATTACAAAACGCAAGTTCCACGAAACAAGCCATACTACAAAGTTGACTGTGATTAACAGTGCTAAAATAAGGAATATTGCTGAAGCCAACATTTCAATGAGGGGACTTGTTCTTTTGTCAGGACTAAGACAATCCTAGGTAAACTTTTTTTGTGAATTTCACACCGAAGTACTTAACATTGTTTCAATTATTAAGTAACAATAAACAATTCCGTTAAGGGTAATGACAAGCAACTTTGGCATGACAAAAAGCCTGATAATGTTCGAGGTACGAGTCAAATGCAAAGAGGAAAAAGGATACACTTAGACCTCGATATAACGAAGTCGGTAAAATCTTCAATTTACTTTGTTATATAGAAATTTTGTTCTGTTGAAGTTCGTCCTTTTATGCAAATAAGTACAGCCACCGTTTGATTTTTCTTGCATGGAAAGGCGCCGCAGAATTTTCTGAATTATCGGGCAATCGAAAAAAGGAAATTTCATGCAAACTTTTTCAAGCAAAAATGTACTAAAAAGCAGATGTGACTGGGATACAAGTGTGAAATCAAAATGCAAATAGTGACGAGGTAATGTCATTGGTTTTAAGACTCTCTGCAATCCAATTCTAATCAACAAGTCGCTGCCACTGCGGAAGCTATGGTAGCTTTGTGCCTGCTCTGCAAGTTTGCTAGGCTGCCATGGTTTGCAACGCATGTTTAAGAAATGCATTTGAAATGCCGCAGACAGCACCAAAGACGAGATGCACTTGGCTCTTCCTAGAGATAATGAGACCTCCAAAAGCGATGACTGATGCCCAGTACATTGTAGCTCGGATACAATCAATTTTTTAAAAGTAACTTAGAGGGATGTTCTTTTCACTCTATCTAAGCGGTTGTAAAAAGTTGTCATTCCTTGATTTTTTCCCTCTATTTATATTGTTCTCTCATTTAGTTATTCTTCATTTGCCTTTCATTTCAATTTCGGGATAGCAGAATCTTCGATCAGTAGCCAGACTTTGCACACTATTGTGGATGATAAAAAAAAAAAAACAATTCAGAACAAGCGGCCATTACCCCCTGTCTAACTGCCGAATACTGGTAAGCGGAATAACAGGGATGATGCATTTTATAACTTCTTGAAGTATCGAAAGTAAAGTCTGCTACATTTGCAGGCATCGTAGTTTTCACGCCGCGCCGTGACAGAGGCTGGTCTTTTCTGTCAAGAGCTGTCGACAACATACTGAACTCATGTTCTAGATAACACAAGATTGCTATGGCTTATTACCCCCAGACATTATATAAAAGGTAACAGCTGCATAGATATAAACGCATTGTAGCACATGTAGGTGAACCCCATAATAACTGACCTTCCCATTTTGCCGTGACATGTAACCAACTACTAAGTGTAGAGGCCCACCACATTTAAGAGATTAAAAAAGCTGACACAACAGCCCGGCATTAATAGTTCTGTCAACAAAAGTGCAATCAATACCTCATAAGTTCCTGCGAGCATTAATATGGCATGATTGAACTATGGGGTTTTACGTGGCAAAACCACGATCTGATTATGAGGAATGCCATAGTGGGAGACTCTGGAATAATTTTGACCACTTGGGGTTCTTTAATGTGCACCTAAATATAAGTACACAGGTGTATTCGCATTTCACCTCCATCAGCTTGGCATGATATACCAACTTTTGCACATTCCTCCCTCCATCATTGTCGCTTGGTTTTGATAATACTGCTTTTTCCAATTTGTTATACTTAAGCACTTAACTCCGAATAAAAAAAATCAGAAGCGAGAGCAGCACCTGTAGGATCATTATCTGAATCTCACGCAATGCGAGATTAAGTGATAGCCCAGAATTTTAAGCTGCAAGTTTATTTTTAGACACGCCGCAAAGGCACCATGTTTTCTTCTCGACAGCTGCCACAAAGCCGCTGGGCCAAAATCGTGGGAAAGGAGCTGCGCTCTTGCGGAGATATGAGGCAATGTTTCAGTATTCGATTTCTTCTAGTAACAGATTGAAAACGCATTGAATAGCGAACTTCTATATTAGGTCTAATACACCACTTGACCAATGCCCACTGACAGAAGCAACGACATTTGGCTGGGGTGCTTGCTGCATCAATGAAACTAGCTGCAAGTTTTTTTTGTAATAGAGATGCATGGCATAGCACCACTGACCGTGTGATGTCCCAGAGGCAAGATCCGACCATGATTACATCTGGCACGAATTCATCGACCATGCCTGCCAGGATCGCTTTTACGTAATCATTGTAGATTCTGGTAAGGAAGTAGAAGGCGATGGTCGTCTTGTCCATCTTGAACAACCGCTCCTCTTTGTAATCACGACCATTGTGCTTCTTTCCGTGACAAACGAGGATGTCTCCAAAGGAACTCTCTTCCATCTGAAAATGTTTTTTTTCGATCAAATATTTGCCAGAGACAGTTAGGCTCGCACAGAATGGCCGACAACTAATCTGCACTCTCTTACACCTAAAAAAAATTATTTTCTTAAATCTCGGCTCACAAAAAATCTTGTTACCATTGCACGCTAAACTTCCATATTATTGCCAAAATCTGGCTGATAAAACATTAACCACAGAGAGAAAAAGTGTCCCTGAGCATAAAAGGAATTAGCTGCTACAGTACAATTAGTAAGAGTGCGTGAAGCACATGAAGTAGCGCAAGAATAAGTGGCCAGATTTAACATCCGAGAGCAACAGCTGGACTAACAAAGACAAAGCAAAGCAGGGCTCTGGAAATACCTTTCACCACTTTTTTAAAGGAGACCTAAATCTAATGGAGAGTACCAGCTGATCAATCTGCAACAAGTTTTTATCTTGGTTATGACTGGCTTCGCGCTGATCGTATCTAACAAACTCGTTTCTAACATCGCCCCGCCCCCCCCTCCCCCCCCCCCCCCCACCTCGGCCCTTTTTTTTTTTTTTTTTTTTTATTTCCGTCACCTTAAAGGGCGCACCTAAAAGGGTTGTTTTCGGGAGGGCGAGTCTGGATACATTTTTGTGTTAGCTTTATGAATTGATACACACACACACAAAAGTAACAAAGAAACTTTTTCTTGCTTTTTTCCTTTCATGCTTTCATAATTGCGTGCAATGCAGTTGGTACCTTGTGCCGATGCGAGCCATTTAAGAAACAAATGAAGACCGAAAACGCGACACAAATATCTCTGGTTTCCCAAACGCAAAGCGCTCAGCGACGACCTGGCACGCGGAAGTTCGCTTTCTCCTGGAAGAAATTGGGACGCGTACCACGATCCGAGCACGCGCTCGAGTACCCTCGGCGAACTGTTGCACACTGAATACGTGGAATCACCCTTGGACACACGCGCGTTCTTGTAATTCTCACCGCGTTCGATCCAAACGCGGCTGTAGGAATCGAACGCGGCCGCTGCACCGCCTTCAGCGGAACACCACAGCCGGGCCAGGCAGATCTCCAAGTTGGCATGCCTACTAGCTTCGTCAGTCAAACTATTCCGCGTAATTTTTTAGTTTGCTTGTTTCATAGTGGGCAGGCGGGTGCCATCGCACGCCGTTTGATGCCCGTTACCTTGATACACAGAAATATCAGGAAAAAGTGAGGGGGGGGGGGAGCCATACCATATCCCCCACCCGTCACCGCGACCCCCTTCCTTGCTGACCCGTCTACCAGTGCTTGCAACTGCCAAAAACGAAACCACTCCGAACGTGCTCGAGTTCTTGAGCAGCACAAGCCCGATGAAAGAGATATGAAAAATATGGAACGGCACGTACTCAATCGTTGAAAGGGCGCTTACCTTCAGTTTTAACTTCTGGTTTGAGATAAACTGGTTGTGCTGGTAGAGGCAAACCATGTCTTTGTAGATGGCCCTTACGTCTGACAGGGGCAGAGCAACACTGATTATAGTAAGCACATGAAGAAAACGGAATGGTCCGAGTACTTACTTGAACAGCCCATCAAAACAATGCGCTTGCCTTTAAGCAAGGAGCGCACGTCTTCGCTCATAAATATTGCCGGCATCTTCACTGACACGAAACCAGTGAAGGGACCAGCAACAGCATGGAAACGTGCTCCGATTTCGACCGTTGGTGCTTCTTGTCAAACGAACGCGAAACACGGACGCACGCGGCACGCGCTGTCAGGTGATTGGCGATCATGAACATCCGTACATCACCGCGATCAGCACCTGTTCGGTGACGTAACATACCGTCACGTAAACTCGCAAACATTTCTCAGGACCCAAGGCAGATGCAGCGTTCCTGTAAGGTAGCAACTCAACTTACCTTAAAAATAGCTTACAATTAGAAATAGTTACATGTTATTTACCAGTTGCGGTTTACCGAGTCTCACCAGTTTCGATTTCACGTATAAGCTGCATCAAAGGTTCTATCCGTTGCAAGAAAAAATTGACGTAGCCTCCGAGATTAAAGCGTAAATATCCTTAAGCTAGCGTTTTCGTAATCTATAGTTTAAATAGTTTATGGTATAGTTTAGGAAATACGCAGCCTTTGTTCCCTTCAGTTCGATAGTGCTGCGCCGTGGAACGCGCGCTTTCTAGTCCTTGCTCTTCAATTTCACACTGTGAAAGAAAATTGAGCTCCAGGAACCTTTGCCACTGACAAACATTAAAGTTGTTCTGTGTTAGGACTCAGCTTGGTTAACCTCCCTGCCTTTCCTACCTCCCCTCTCTCTCTGTCTCCTTGAAGCTGTTGTATCTCTAAAATGGTGTCCATGACGTCAACTTCCCCTTTAGTACAGCAAACGCATAACCTTCGAAATTGATTTTCATTACTCTCAGGGTAGTGGGGAAGGCAGTTGCGCCGTAATAGTTCTTTGTAGCCATGTTTCTAGCGGATGACGCGACGCTTCGCTTGATGATTGGCAGCGTGGTGACGGCAGTGTTTCATACTTTCACCAGAGCGTTCGGTCTTGTGGACGGAAAGAAGGGGTCGAGGCGGTTCTGACTTATTTCCTGTCGGATGCAGCTACACTTACACGGATACAAAAGGGCCGAGTCGAGTCAAAGTCGGGCTTAGGCAGCCCTACGTTGCACTGTGTACAAAAACTCGTAACTGACGGGTTGAGATTATTGCGACATTCTGCGTTGAGGCCAGAGATGAGACAATGGGATCCGGTTAATCGCTACTGGATACTAACTATATACCCACACAACACGCCAACGTTTACACGTGCGCTTTAAAAAGGTTGGGCTGGATCGACTCGACTGGCTAGTGATGGCACGAGCGCAATAACCAACTCTCCGCCCGACAAGTGGACCCCAGCCACTTTTGTCGTGTGCATATGGGTATCCTCTACACGAGCAAGTTGCTTAGTCGTTGCCGCCGTATGCCCTTGGGTTACGTAGAGTGAAGACACAGATCATATGTGCTTCTATTTCACATGTGAATTTGTGAAAAATGTTAAATTTCTAGCAGCGAACGACACAGCTCGCACGTCGCTGTACTTTTCGCGTCGACTAGCAAATGCCACGTGGCACGAAAGTGCCACGCTGCGTAGCATGGTGCGAAACCCGTGAAATTTTGCAACACCGCGTACAGCACATGTCGGAAACCGGTACATAGAAGTACGGGCAAGTTGATGAGGCCTTGGTTGCGCCCAAGGCTCTTTGATGTCGTCATGGTGGATCCTAAAACCCCTCCATACTAAGCGCAAACTGATGGAGAAGCTTTAGTGATTCCCTTCCGCTCTACCACACCAGCAGCTCGTCCGCGATGAGCGAGAGCCAGTATTGGTGTACAGACTCCCAGGAGCGCTACGCCAGAGTAATTTTACAGAGCGAAGCTGTTAGCCGCTAGCTGGTCGGGATTTTTCTTGGCGTGCTCACGCAGAACACGGTTCGCCCAAATACGGCTTCGTGTTCGAGTTTCTGCGTAACAGAGTTATGTTTTCTCGTATATTCGAATTCGATGCTATCATGTCTGCAGCTTGTGTGTAAGTCGCACATTACGCATTTTCTGAAGCAATTTACTTTTAAACATTAATTGAGTTCAATAAGGCACTTGCGCTTAGCTGACGGCCTAGAAGAATGAGGATGTGTGCGGCGCTCCCGCACATGTGCCTGCGCGCGTGGCGTATACGTCGCTCGTGGTGGCGGTGCTTGTGTGACGTCGTTTAACGTCCCCACCAGCTTCGCTTCTACGTCCACTTTGAAGGGTATAATGCTGGTAGGTTTTTTACAGTGGAGCTGTTAGAAGCTCGCTTGGTTTCTCTTGACGTGCGCAGCTTCGCCGAGCTGGGGGGAGAGAGCTGAGAGAGTGAAAACAGAGTATAAAAATAGCATCGCGTAGCATACCGACGCGGCGGCGGTGGGTGGAGCCTAGCGGCGAGAAGGAGTGGCGCGCACGCGAGCGAGGAACGCGGCCCGTATGCGTGCCCTCTCCTGTGGCGTGCGAGGCCAACACCTCCTAGAGGATGTTGGCGAGGCAGGGTGATCAGGCGAAGGAGGAGGGGCGTTCTTCGGCGGCTGCTAGGGATGTCTCGATCATAGAGCTTCCTACAAAAATTTTTTGTAGGAAACTCGATGGTCTCGATGTCCTCCTCGACCACCGCTCCGTACAGAGTGAAGACAACGGTGGCGTCTCTACTACGGCGTTGGCCACGCGAATCGCCTACGCCGTAGTAAACGCCTTTGGCGGACGTCGTATAGGGACACGTTGCCGGCGCTCGTGTGTATTGTGTGCGGTTTGGCACACTGGGCTTCCCCCAGCACCGCTGGTCTCTGGTGTTTGCGATAGCAGCGTCATGCATAATATTTTATTGCGAAAGCAAATATATAGTTAGTCCAATTTTTGGCGTAGGTGTCAGCATTATGTTCCCTATAATGTCATGGGTTCGTGTCCGACCTGTGGCAAGTAGTTTTTTTTCATCCACTTCCATTAATTTACCAATTCTTTAATTCAAATATTAAGTACAAGTAATTTCCCCTACGCTGTGCTTGGTGTCTTTGTTGACTTATTTTATGACTATAATGTCCAAGTGCAGTAAGATTATGCTCCGTGCCCTGTATCCCGTGCGTGCTGGGGAAAGCGTGCGAGAGTGCCGATGATGGTTGATGCGTGCCGTGTTCTTGCATGCCAAATAATGAAGGTCACGTGGTGAAGCCCGCCTGTGAAGGGGGCAAGTGGGATTGTGTCGTTCCGTCTAGCCCGGCCGCGACTGCGCATCGCTGTCCGCGCGGCTGAGCGCATACGCAGCCCGCGTGCCCTATGTTGGTGGTAATCTGCGGCGGGTGCAAATGTAGGGCTAGACGAAATAGAGTGTGGCTTCATGCGGTTTTGCATATTGAGACACTCTTATTTGAATAGTGAATATATATTCACGCATGCGCCACGCATGAACTTCGGGCAGCGCCGCTAGGTGGAACAGCATGCCCGGCAGAATGCGCGATAGGACCCTGGCTGCGCACACGCCTCATACATGACGTGTTTCGATGGTGGCAATACGGCGCATCAGTGTTATAAGCATGGAGGAAGGAAACTAAGGAGGGGCCCTGACGTCATTCTTTGTGAAGTTAAGTGAAGCCGGAAGTTGGCGTTGCTCACGGTGTTGCTCCGTTCATCGGGCCAGCTCTTCTCTCTTGTTTACATTTCTCTCGAAACCACGCCGCGCTGCGCGCAACCGGGCTGCGTATTTCTAATTGCTAGTAGGTACAGCGGGGCGTGGCACTTGCGTAGGCGACGGACGTTTCCGCGCATGCGCTAGCAAGAGCGGGTGCGAGAGAGGAAATGTGGGGACTTTTGCTCCTTGAATATACAACTCTGCCTAGGCAGTATATGGAGGAGTTTCTTAGCGCGTGTTGTAAGCGCTTGTCCATAGGCGTGCCGGCAGTAGTCGCGGGGCGCGGTAGTGCTGAACTTAGCATCGCAAGTTGGCGGCTCGACGCAATTATATTTATTCAATCGTGTTTTTACCAATTAAAACAACGTGTCATTATTTCGCATTATTGGCAGCGCCTCCAAGACACGAAAGCGGCAACGGGGACATCAAATCTAGAACCCGGACTGGTCCCTGGGTTGGGGCTAGCCGAGGCCTGCGCGTATCAGGGGAGTATAAGATCGGCTGTCCGTGATAGCGGAGAGCCAATTTTCTTATGCGAACACCCCGGCAAGCTTCGGCCTTCGCGGCCCCAACCCACGGGCCGCCCTGCTTCCAGCTTTGATCCTCTCGCTACCGCTTGGGTGCCCTGGAGATACTGCGCCGCCTGCTTTAATATAACCTCAGGTGCTCTCTTGAGGCCTCCGTCTGCCGGTTACATGTGCCCTCCTGGAGCAGTACTTGTAAAAAATATAATCTGTCGTCGCGATTAAAAAAAGCGACCCGCGACTTATACAACACCAGTCAGAACCTTGCCCCTTCAGACAGCGATCACCAAATGGGGCGTCCATGCCCATGGCCCCACCGCGCGGGCAGCCAGTGGCGGAGCGTAAAACAAAGTCGACCCCACTCCGCAATGCCGGCATGGCTATGGGACAAACGCATACAACACGCGTTAGGACCTGTTTACGCTCGAGCCGCCCATTGCGGCAAGCCGCACCGCACGCTTGCGGTTGCGCGAAAAATTGCACATACCCAGCACTTGTGGACAAATTACCGTTTACAATGTGTAGACAGCGTATACCTTTTACATTGTAAACCGAAATTCGTGCACAAGTGTTTGATACGTGCAATCTTTCGCGCGACCGCACGCGTGCGGTGCGGCTTGCGGCGATGGCCGCTCGAGCGTAAACAGGCCCTTAAGAAACCTCCTCCGTTGTGCCTAGGCAGACTCACATATTCAAGAAGCAAAGGCCCCCAAATTTTCTCTCTCGCACCCGCTCTTACTTGCGCCTGCGCAGAAACGTCGAGCGCCGTAAAAAGCGCCACGCCCCTCTGTACCTACTAGCAATTGTGAAAACGCAACTAGGCTGCTCGGACGCGCGCGCTCCGCAGCAGTACTAAACAGTTCCCATGTCTCCATGCATTACCGCTGCCAGTCATGTTGAAAGAAGTTCATAACGAACTTCGCAAATTGGGCCGTGAGGTCGAATCGGCTGCTTTTACTGGCTTTTATGAAAATAAACATGCCTTATAAGGCCAGCCAACTGAATTGTTCTCATCAACGGCAGGTACCGGCCGCTGCCAAGCGAAAAAAATGTACGCATTCTCACTGCACTGCAAGAACGCACTAAAGACACGTACGACACACGGACCTATTTGCGATCCATTCGGAGTTTATGAGCACAAACACATATTCTCGCTGTGGCTTGAGGAATCGTCGTGCTTTGTTGAACAAACTTTGGGTGGCCGCGCATACTACGACAGCGCGCCGGCGAGGAGGTAGAATGTCATTTCTGACTCCGCGTTTAGATTCACTGACTGCGGCCTGAGGTGCCTTCTTCCCATGGTAAGTGAAGCTTCACGGAACCAAAGTTTTGCGATAGCCGTCGCACGGTGCAGAACAGTATACGCGCATAGAACCGGCCTAAGTGCGACCATGGAACAGCCGTCTGATGTGTTCGCGGGCGTACGTTCTGTGGAGCCTTGCTCACTCTTGCATTGCATCCGCTAACCTTCACTTCCCTGCGCTTCTCGCGCGCACAGGTAAGATACGCCTGCGGTAGGGAGGATTTTAAGTAAAAGGAGCCGCTTCTTTCCAGTCTTCCAGGATGAAGTGTTGGCTGGCAGGTGCACAGTGCCGAGGGCAACAAAATGCACATATTCTGCGCAACCAGGGGCGTAGCCAGGGGGGGGGGGCTCATGGGGCTTAAGCCCCCCCCGAAATTTTTCGTGCTGTCATGCGCCGCCGCCAAAAACAACTCTCGGCGCCGGAAATCATGCTCGATTTTGTCTAGAACGTCCTGAATTCGCGCACGAAAAGACATTTTAGCGCGAACATTGCGAAATCGGGCTGGATTTCGCGGAAACGCCGATGCATGGGGAGTCACATATCGTAACGCAAGGAGCCCCACCGAGCACAAAATTTCAAGGGCGTTTTGATGGCGAGCGGGCTCGTGGAGGCATCTCGTGGAGGCCGCGGAATCTACGGAGCGCTTGGATTTCAATTCTGAAACTTTGTGGGTATAAAGTTCCAATAACATTTTGATGCGAAAGGTGCATTGACATTTCCAAAGTCGTGCTTTAGATGTTCGATTCCGGAACTTTGTGGGTTTAATGCTGTTGTAAACATTTGACGCCAAAGGTGCATCGACCTTTCTAAAGTCGTACATTGGGATACAAGTTGACAAAGCACGCAGCGAGGTCCGATGAGACAAAGCGTTGTGGTGGTTCATTTGTGCCATCAGGTCACAGAAAAGAATATGAATTTTTTTTCACCTGCGCCAAAGCATCCATGTCAAGACATTAAAGCCACCATTGTAACTAAGTTCTTATTGATTTTTCTACCTAAACTTTTATTCGCGAGGATACATTAGGCCTCTTTCTCATCTTTCTTTCTTTTTTTTGTTCTCGCAACCCGCGGGCTGCCGATCCAGCCAGAGCGCATGCGTTTTTCTCGTGCTGCATCGACAACCGCGCGGCGCACTTGGATGCGCGTTCGTTTTTCTCTTGACATAAAAATTGTAACAGCGCAAACACATGCAACCACAAAGTAGCAAAGACGAGACACAAGCGCTTGTGTCACAGCGCTTGTGTCTCGTCTTTGCTACTTAGTGGTTGCATGTGTTTGCGCTGTTACAATTTTTATGCCAAGTATGCACCAACTCGCCCAGAAAGAAGTTTTAATGAAGTACGTTTTTCTCTGGCCGACTGCAATTTCACCTGGCAAGGTTTTGGACGCTTTCTGGCTAGCAGACGAGAAAAAGAAACAATGCATAGTCTCTCGCCGCCAGCACTGCGGGGACTCGACGGATTGAAACGCGTTCGCTTGTGTGCGCAAGGGAGAAAAGCGGGGAGGAAGCGCGCCGCCTTCTGCCGCACGCGATACATTTTGGGAGTGGAGGGAGGGAGGGGGTGCTGTGATCTGTGAATCTGTGGTTGCGCAACCTGTTTATTTGCCTTGTTTGACGCATTATATTTAGTGACTTTTTCTTAGGTACGTAGATTTATTGGAGACTTATACGCATATTTAAACATCTTGTTGCGAGGTTTTCTGTATATGCGCAGTGAACTTTGTTTCAATTGCCAATTTTTGCCCTGTATCACGCTGTGTCTTCACATTTGTATATTCCATTGTATCTTCGAATTTCTAATGTACGAAGGCGAGTCAAATGAAAGTGAGACAAGCCGCCCCGCGCAATAATGGCTCGGTTCATTATTTTCGAGGCATGCGCGTAGCACATACGCATCTCATTTACAAGTGACATGCAGAGGTGAGGTTAAATGTTCTTTAATGTTCTCATACACTGGGTTGAACAGGGTTACGTGACATAATGGACACTCCAAAAGTTGAACAGCTTGGTGTCGTGAGGTTTTTGACAAATGAAGATGTTTCCCAAAAAGAAATTATTCGCCATATGGCTGCCGTATGCGTTGAACATTGCATTTCATTGGCCACTGTGAAGCATTGTAGCAAACTGTTCAAAGAAGGACATGAAAGTTACAAAGACTATCCATGGCCGGGCCAAAGCCACCGTGCAATCATCCCCAACACAATTGAAAAGGCCGTGGTTGCTCAGTGGCTATGGTGTTGGGCTGCTGAGCATGGAGGTCGCGGGATCGTATCCCGGTCACGGCGGCTGCATTTCGGTGGAGGCGAAATGCGAAAACACCCGTGTACTTAGAGTTAAGTGCACGTCAAAGAACCCCAGATGAGGGTGACGACATTTTGTCTGCAATTGTGACCGGGGATGACTCATGGTGCCGCTACTACTAGCCTGAAACACTACGGCAAAGCTTACAGTGGAAGCATTTGAATTCACCCCTCCCAAGGAAAACAAAGGCCGTCATTTCTGCCGGAAAAGTGTTGACTTCTTTTTAGATCGTTAGGGGCCATTATTGATCGAATTTTCTAAACCTGGAGAGACTCTAAATCTTTTCAGATATTGTGAAAGGTCGGATCGGCTGCGTGTCGCAATCAAGAACAAACGACGTGGAAAATTGAGCATTGAAAACATCTTGCTTCACAACGTTGCCCGTTCCTACGTCGCTGATGTGGTTAATACGAAACTGGCAAAGTTCAAGTGGGAAACGTTGCAACATTCCTCATGCAGCCCAGACCTGTTGCCTTGCGTCTTCCACATTTGGTAAAATTTGAAAAAACTGCTCAAGGGAACCAGATTCGTGTCGGAAGATGAGGTGTAGTCATTTACAGATTTTTGAGGCAGCAATCCAAGGAGTTTTATGAGACGGGAATTACGCTACTCGTTAGTAGGACAAGTGTCTAAATACTCATGGTGACTGCTTTTAAATAAAGTACCCCGTTTATCATATATTCGCATTGGCTCACTTTCATTTGACTCGCCCTCGTATATATTGCAGAACTCCTGCTTTTTTACATGTGCTCGCAATACACGAGCGGTGACAGCTGCTCCTGCGCAATACATTTTAACAAAGGACAGCGTCATTGAGATTTTCCCCTGGTCGTTGCATATGTACGAAAATGTAAACAAGGTTGTTAAATGACATATATATATATATATATATATATATATCCCTCGACTAATTCTATAAGGAGGAGGCCGAGCTGCAAAGTGAGCCCCCCACGAACGAAATTTCTGGCTACGCCACTGTGCGTAACGGTCTATCAGCACGTGTATTGAGGTACACCTGTGCAGGTGCGCATGAATCTCGAACGCGCTCTGCTTAAAAGACTTCGTGCTGTCTCGAGTACTGCAAGGAAAAATCATCAGTTAACCAACATGTGTTTTAATATGCACAAAAGCAAGTTGTTACTGAACACGAACTATGCATTCATAACGTACGTTATACGGGCCGCAAATGCACCATGCGCTGTCAAGAGCAGGAATCACTGACCCGCAAGGCGTTCATTGTACAGATTCTGAAACGCATCGGTTTCGGCGTGCGATGGCACGTTAGCATGATTCCGCCAAAGAGGGCAAAATTTCCCGCGGATATCCCTTCGTCCGTTGCCATTGCCGTGGCGCAGTACATTGCGTACAGCGTTGCCATGCGCGTTCATTTCACGAACTTTAGTTCCTCCTATCCCACCTGGCCGCAGCGACATCCGGGAGAGCACGGTCCAGATAACACGGCGCAACAAAAGACGGAGACCAACGCAAACCTGCCTGCACGGCGCCTTTGACACAGTACGAAACCTACGGAGCAACACGTGTCAGCGCACAGAACCATAACAAGGCCGCCATTGTGTCCCGAAAGGCATGGCCGCTACAGCAAAGAAAAAAAAAAAAACAGCAAAAAAAAAAAAAAAAGAGGAGAACCTACTACGTAATTTCCTCCGCACTTTTCTCCAAGCGCGGAGGGGGTATCCTCTCGCCACCGATGCCGCCACCACCGATGCTGCCGCTCGCCGCAGAAACGGGCGCCTAAAAGTTGTTCTCTAAAACTTCTCGACAGTCTGCACCGACTACCTTCTGGTTGTACCGTCATCATTGGGGCCAGAAGTTCTTCACACCCTTCATGATGACCCTATGGCAGGGCACATCGAGCTCTCGCGAGGATTCAGGAGATGTATTACTGGCCACGCCTGAACGCCGACGTCTCCCTACTACGTTATCTCATTCGCCAATCTCGTCGTTACGTTAAGGCGTGTCGGGACTGCCAGCGACGCAAGACACCACCGACAATGTCATCGTAATTATATATACAGCCGATCGAGCCTCCTAGCCGACCGTTTCAGCAGATCAGGATTAATTTTTTGGGACCCTTTCTGACATGAACTTTTGGAAACGTGGATCGTAGGGGCCACCGACCACCTTACCCGCTACGCTAAGCCCTGCGCAGAAGCCCTGCACAAAGATAGTGCAGCGGAAGTGGCGAAATTCTTCGTCGAGAACAACCTGCTGTGACATGGTGCGCCAGAAGTCCTCATAACTGACAGACGTACGGCTTTTACATCTGAGCTTACTCAAGCCATGCTGCAAGATAGCCGGACAAGTCACGGGAGGACACCCGCAGGCGAACGGTTTAATGGAACGCCTGTTGAACAAGGCACATGCCGACATGTTAGCGATGTACGTCGACGCCGAACACAATACGCGGGATGCCATCCTTCCTTACGTCCTTCCGTTACGTAAGGAAAGATGAAACGTAACCGAAGGATCCTTCCGTTACGTTTCACGTACTGCCTTGTGGTAGGCTGTCGCCTGCAACACGGCAGTGCAAGAAACAACAGAGATCACGCCGTTCAAGCTGGTTTACGGAAGAAACCCCATTACGGGACTCTCAACGCCATGAATCCACACGTCACCGACGAGGAGAATCTCGACGTCGCCGCCTGTCTGCAGCACGCCGAAGAAGCCTGACAACTCACCCGCCTGCGCATTAAGAACAAGCCAAGAACGGACAGCCGGCACTACACATTCTTAAAACGGTTGCACACTTTGGGGTGTATATTTGTCCCACAACAATAATCGTCATCTGCCTTGCTTGCATTTCCTTTCTTGAAAACTCGGCGCTTGCTACTTTCCTGCCGCCCGTGTACTTAGATTTAGGTGCACGTTAAGGAACCCCAGGTGGTCTAAACTTCTGGAGTCCCCCACTACGGCGTGCCTCATAATCAGAAAGTGGTTTTGGCACGTAAAACCCCATTATTTAATTTTTTTTTTACTTTCCTGTCGAGAATGCTGTGTCACTCTATAACGCGCATGCCGTTCGTGACTGGGAAGTACCGGGCTCGCAGCGTTAAAGAAAGGAAATTCGGACAAGACAGATGGAGGTTATTGTTGTGGGACAAGATACGCCCCAAAGGATGTTTATTTTTTTTAAGAGTGCACTCTTACACTCTAAAAAAAATTACACCCTTTGGGGTGTATACCTGCAACACAATTGACAATTATCGTCATCTGCCTTGCTTTCGTTTCCTTTCTTGAAAACGCCGCGCCCGCTATACTTGCGCCCGCTACTTTAGGAAGATAGGGAAGGCATACCACCCGCTAGTAGAATTTTGCCCCGCATGCGGCGCTCTCAACGCCGGCGCAGCAGCGCCGCTCTCGGTGCCGTGCTTGTCTATAGCCATGTCTACATTCGCACCACCCTCTCTTTCTCGGCGTTTCAAGCGCTTGCGTATATTCTTTCCTTTCCTTCCGCTCTCTCGTGGTGGCGGTCCCGTCGAAACGTCACACATGTCTAGTTTCCTCCGGCTCCTCAGGGCGACGGTCCCGTCGTCTACGCGAATGTATACAAAAATCATTGAGTCCGTACCTATGTTCAAAATTCTGTGTCACCTCTGTATCGTATGCTTAACAGCTTCGCTGTTCATCCACCTTCACATAGTGGAATGGCTCATAATTTTTGTCAAGAAAAAAAAAACACGCAGAGCATACATAGTGACCTGTGTTTTGATTCTAGCAGCGCCCAGCGAGGTGGCCACTTTATGATTTTTCAATGGGCCCTTAGTCATTGTGGTGTGATTGGCAACGAACTTGCTGGCAGTGAGGCAAGGTCGGCATTCTCTTCGTCTGGTGAAGTGCGGGTTGCCTACTCGGGACCTGACACACCAGCTACATGATCCAGGCACTCATGGAGGGCGTTGCAAAGACATACAAAGCCCACGCTTACATTCACGGACGCCTACATATGATCGACCAAGACGGTAAATTCTGTTTGCCCCCGAAGCTTACGCGGAGCAAAGCGTCCTTGCTACGCACGATTCGGCTAAGCGTCGCTTTCACCCGCCGCTTACGTACACTGAATTCATCGGCCAGTCGAACAGCCCTGACTGCGAACTCTGTCTAATGCCTGAAACTCTGGAATACATATGCGACCGCCCAGCATATATCTTGGAACGAAAGACGTTGGAAAATTTTCTAGCCAGCATTGTCAGGCAAACACTGTCGGAGGACGCTATTCTTGGCCCATGGCCTGACACTGGAACTTCAATGCGGACAACTAAAGCGCTGTTGAAGTTTATGCATGACACGATTGAAACTAAGACTAGCGGCTCCAGTAAGGCCACCGTATCATGTACATAAGCATTCACGACTTCTCACCATCATCAATCCCGCTACTTTAACTACCCTTTCCTCTTCCCCAGTGCAAAGTAGCAGACTAGCTCAGGTCGACCTCTCTGCCTTTTCTATCAATAAAATCGGTCGCTCTTTTTTACTCCAACAGCAAAAAGAGATTTTGTGCTTACCGCTGTTTTGTTTTGGCTGAAATTTCGCAAGAAGATCGCATCTCTCGTTCATGCGTTGTTTGGAACAACGAAAGCCCCTAGTTCTATGCGGACCTCGCCGTTAACATTTGAGCTGCTACAGAAACGTGAAGCGGTTTTGATTCCTGTCAGCAGCTAAATGTCCTGACGAATAACGCAAACAACGATGGCAAATGTTTTATTGAGAAATGAGGATCACAAAATGCAATCTTGTTGCTCAATTGCAGTGAGCAGCGGTATAGCAACTGAATCTCTTTTTAAAGTTATTACAGTAAAGATGCGGGTCACGGCAGGTATGATCATAAGCTTACCTGTGTCCTGAAGCCTATGCGCACGTGAAGATCAAGGTAGAAACAGCATTCGTGCGTAATGTATAATCACATTTAGTCGATAGACGTACGCAGGAAAATAACTTTATTCATTCGACAAATCGGAAGTTTTGAAGCAACACAGACAGCGAGGAGCCTTTCAGCTCTGTGTGCTTCGAAAATAAAGATAAGACTTTATTCGCGAAGCTATGAATTTTTTGAGAAAATGGAAATGAAGTTATGCAAGTGAAGGAATCATTGTGAGGCATCTGAACAGCTCATTTAATGTGATAACTCTATTCCACAATTCAGTCTCGAGAATTTTTTCCTGGAGCACAGCTAAATATACTACATACATGTACATAATACAGATTTATGTAAAGGACAACGGTACAGCTCTTAAACCCTTAGTTCCTTAGTAGGATGTACGACTAGCCGAAAACTGCGCATAGTCGTAAAGGCGAGAGTTCTAATGGACTTTTAAACACAAATAGATATATTTGTGTTTTTAAACTTAATATTAGATTCGAGGTTCTTGATATTTGCTGTTTCCGTATTTTCGTACAGACCATTATGTGGGCGTACTGATATTTGTGAACCCTTTATGAAGATTTAGGCAAAAAAAGATGACTGAGGTGCCAGGCTACGCAAGATAATACAACTTCTCTTCTGCGTTGTGTAAGAGCATTTTATAATCATAGAATTAACCATTCTAATACTGACACTACGGTAATTACAATGACCTAAGAGTGCCTCGTTTTTAGACTGCCTGCACATTCATCATCTAAATTTAAGCAAATAATGGTTCTCTCGGAGGAGATCACTATGTTTCATATATATATATATATATATATATATATATATATATATATATTGTTTAAAATAGGTCACGCTAAAAACCGCGCATTTTATGTATGTAGGCTGCGTATGGACTTAATAAAACAGAAAAGCGGGCTAGTTGCTTTACAGTAAGCATGATGACAAATAGCGCGACGAAATAGCATACATGCGTTTCGTGTTTGTTCCTTCTTCATTCTTGTGCGCAATTTTGTCGCACTGGTTACTATCACATGTATGGACGCACACTCGATTTCTTAGTTTTTGCTGTCCTCCTCTCTGTCATCGTAAAAATGACGAAGGTGTATCCCTTGTCGCTGACCAGTCGAACTCAATTTTACCGCTTTGTATACTAGGAAACATCACGTACATAGGACAGAAATTGTGACATCCCTGTCCAATTTCTGATGTCGATGTTGTCTGTCTAGAACTCATGAAGTTTATGAAATAAATATGTCTCATTCTTTTATCGTTTTAGGATATTCGTATTCAGTTTGAAATATTTAGTAGTGATGCGCAGATATGAGCCTAAATGAACAAAGAAATGATGACTACATATAATGACAGGTGAAGTATGAAGGAAATAAGGGCTCAAAATTTAAGCTCCCTTAGGTAGTCTTGATTTGAGTTTGAGCATTATTGTTGTAAATCCCCTTGAGGCCTCGGTAGTGGCCCTCAGTCACAGGAAAGTTTGCCGAGACATGTGTGATTCACTCTTCGAAAGAAGAGTGAAGAGTGAATTGACGTTTACTTTTCTGTTATCTTTCCCTAAATTTTCTGATATGTCCTTTCTCACATTCTCCTTTCGTTTCTTCTTTTGATATTTCCCTGTTCTTGCAGGGCCTGATTACTCTTTCATAAGTTCATTCTCTTTATTGATCTATTTCCTTTGTACTTATATTAATTCTCTTTCACACTGCCACTCAAACCTTGGCATTTGAGTGAAAGCCATAATCATCCCCACTTCAATTATCATAATAATCGCATGCGATCATTTACCACAATTCCAAACAAAGCACCCCCCCCCCCCCTCTCCCACCGCCTTTTCTTTTTTTTTTCTGTGACACAAGATCGTAGAGCTGTAATGCAAAACTACAAAGCTAGAGCTTTGGTCTAATTCATTTTCCTCAAGCGGTTCCGCCCGCCAGCTAGCTTTTTTCTATGCGTAGTTAAATATGACATATAAACAAACGAATTGAGCGGGCACCTTTATAAGCGAAGCACGTCGAAAGTTTCCAATGACACGCGATTTCAGCGTTTGAAACAGACACATCGGTTTCAGCGTTATTCACTGCGTAAGCGATGCATCGAGTACTAGGCCAGATGCAATGTCATTGTGTTTTGTGGATGCTTTCGTTCGGCACAAGTGACCGAGCAGGAGGAAATACTCTTTCTTTTTTTCAATGTTGGAAAATAAATCACCGAGTGTCTATGAATGCTGTATGAGACGTGGAACGTTTGATTAGGGTCGCCATGGACCCTGCAGAGCTGGCGACTTGAACAGCGCAGAAGGAGCAGCCTGAGATGAAGAGGCCGAAATGTGAAGTTTGTCGTCGCGGAAGTGATGGCTCTGCTGGCGATAGGTCAACACCGTGCGTGCGACACACTAGATGTACGTGCTCTCGAACGAGCGGGGGGGACTCCAGTCAACGAAGAAGCCGTCCTGAGAGGCGCTGTCGCTCGGTGCGGGATGCTTGGAGAGCTCGAATTCGTCGCACTCCGCGGTCGAAGCTGTCGAGCTCCTGAAGGGAACGCCGCTAACTTCCAGGCTACGGTGCTTCCTGCATATCAAAGAGGAGGGGTAAGAAATGCCCGTTGTATATGTCTCTAGAAATATATATACTCCTGCGAGAAGCAATAAGCTGAAATGTTGGATGCGCAAGCAAACGTCCGCGAAGGAATTGATATTCTTGCGTTGGTGGCTCGGGAATGGAGACGCGATTGTTACGACAATTACAAGCCGGAAACAAGGAACCGCGCGGCTACTGGCAGATGTCATGTTCCAAACCGCGCCCCCCCTATAGCTGCTAACTTCATTCCTTCTTTCATCCCTAGAGGGCGCCCGACTTCTTGGGCGGTGGTAAAACTACTCAGATTTCCTTAAGTTTGCTCGTGCAGTATTGAAATTTAGCTCACTAATATGTTATTATTGCTCAGGAAGAGCGAATCCCGGCAGCAACATTGTGTGGTTGACACCTTTTGAAAACTCCATTTTAAAAGGCTATACCCTGTAGCACGAAGGTAACTGTAGTAGAACTAAATGTTGTGCGAGCAGGTACGGGTTTATTTTCTCGTAGAATTGAACAGCGCGCACAAACAGCGAGAGCCGCGTTTCGTGCACGCACGCACGCACGCACGCACGCATGCACGCATTACGGAAAAGCGAGCTTCTCCTTACAATGCGTCCGGTATTCCGGCAAGCCCGGGCGTTTTGCCGGTTGAGTGGGGGCGTAAACGTTAGCGGCCGGAGCGCTGGAGCCACCTGGTGGCACCCCCGTTTGCCGGAATAGCGGACACGCTAAAAGTCTCTAATGAGTCGTCTTAAGGAGAAGTCATATTTGGCGAAACATTGGCAACCTGCGCACGCACTCCTGCATGAATAATTTTTGATGCGCTTTACATGTGCCTCGTATAGGCTACCACCTCCAAAAGAGCGTAATCCGTTCATCACTAACAAGCTGCACGGACTCGTTTGTTGCACAAACGTAAGCTAAGTGATCGTTGTCATCGTAGTTTTATGCATCACTCACTCACTCACTCACTCACTCACTCACTCACTCACTCACTCACTCACTCACTCACTCACTCACTCACTCACTCACTCACTCACTCACTCACTCACTCACTCACTCACTCACTCACTCACTCACTCACTCACTCACTCACTCACTCGAACAGTCAGACTGGAATGATTGTCATAAAACACGCCACTTACTTTCGGCTGATAATTATCACTAGCGCCACGTTGACGAGCAGTAGGAAGATGGCCACACCGAAGGGAGCCACGACCCACGGAATCAAGGAATGCAGAGACCCGTAGACGTCGTCCTGCACCGACGCTCCCACTGCACGCAGAACGATTGTCATATCGGGTCAGTGCTGTTTTTGTCATAATGCTTGCACGCGCACACAGCTACGTCACAAGCTATTTAAAGGAACATTAAAGAGTGACACAAGGTTCCGCTTTATTCGGATATTATATTGTCAAGAGCTTGCTTGTTCTTCCCGGGCACCGTCATTCTGCTGTTTTGGACTAGCTTCACCATGCACCGACCGCCGGACACGTAGGCGTATCACGCATGTATGATCGCATCCGCCGGCGCTTCTTTTGGTCTGGTCTCTGCCGTTCTGTGAGACAGTACGTTGCGGCTTGTGACCTCCGCCAGCGACGCAAGACGCCTGCCCTACTGCCTGCTGGCAGCCTTCAGCCCCTTTACATCGCTGATGAACCATTTTTTTCGAGTGGGACTCGCTCTTCTAGGACCTTTCGCGGTGTCAACTACTTGTAATAGATGGGTTGTAGTCGCTACGTTGCAGGCGCCACGGTGGCCCTCGTCAGTTAATCACGGACCGCGGCCGCAGCTACCTGTCTAAAGTAGTTGACATTCTTCGTTTCTGCCAGGCCAGTCACAAGTTCACCACAGCGTACCATCCACAGACAAACGGTCTTACTGAAGGCCTCAACCGTACCCTCACAAACATGGTTGCTACGCCCGTGTATGAGGACCACCGGGACTGGGATATCAACCTGCCTTTTGTGACCTTCGCCAATAACTCTTCCCGGCACGACACAGTTGGCTACCCAACTTTTTATGTACTGTTTAGTAACGAGCCACCATTGCCCATGGACACCATACTCCATCCTCACGCAGACATGTCCACTGCCTGTGTCGTGATGCTCTTGCCCGTTGGCAACCAATGCACCAACCTTGATGAGGTTTGCAAAAGAACTAGTTTAAATGCAGTAAGCTAGGCTATCAAATTTAAGACTGTTTAACTCAGCAATGCAAAACGATACTACAATTCTGTAAAGTGCATCTAATAGTACAAAGAGGACAAGAATGATGGCTCACAAGGATGGCGCTGCAGAATCTTAATGGTCAGTCGGCATCAGGGCAGGATGGCATTACGAATAAAATGTTACGGAATTTAGACGACGGGTCAATTGAGTTCCTTATGCGGGAGATCAATAGCTGATGGAAGGAAGGCTCTTTCCGGGAAGAGTGGAAACTTGCAACTACTGTTCTGATACCCAAACCGGGGAAGGCCATAGGGCTTGAAAATCTCAGACCCATTTCCCTGACATCGTGTTTGGGGAAAGTCGCTGTGCACGTCATTTTAAATAGGCTAACGTGTTATGTTGAGGGCAATGTTGTCTTTCCGCACTAGATGATAGGATTTCGGCCAGGCCTCTCGACTCAGGATGACCGGCGGACAAGGGATACTAAGGCACTAATTGGACTTGATGTGGAAAAGGCTTTCGAAAAATCGGACATTTTTTCATTTTTCATATGGGGCAGCGGCTTTTCCACTTTGTCAAGGCTTTCCTTATGGATAGAAGGATGTCTCAGGTTTGGGGAGGTAAGTCGGAAGTCTTTAAATTGGGTTGCTGTGGTACTCAGCAGGGATCCGTACTCTCGCGTATGTTATTCAATCTGGCGATGTGGAAGTTGGGTAATACACTGACACTGCCCAGGGTATTGGCTATTCTATCTATGCGGATGACGTTACTATATGCAGTGTCGACGGTAGTGATGGAGAGCTTGAGGCTAGGCTGCAGAAGGTGGTAACGCTTACGGAAGAGTATTTGGGTCTTATAGGGCTCAAGTGCTCCACTAAAAAGTAGGAGTTGTTGATCTTCAAATCTAAGAAGCTGGGTCGTAGGCCGAAGGGTTGGGTACCGGAAGTTGAGCCTTGCATTAGAATCCATACTAGGGAAGGGCCGTTGATACCCAATGTTGAAGCAATCAGGGTCCTCGGTTTTGCACTTGAAGCGAATGGATCGAATATTAGAACCATTCAGCGTATTACGAAGAAGACGGAGGAGGCCATAACACTTATAAGAAGGATCTCTAATGGGCATAGGGGTTTGGAATAGAGGGGGGGGGAGAAAGATAATTTGGAAGCTTTAATCAGAAAAGCCGTCAAGGCTGCGCTTGGTCTGCCTGTGACTACGTCAAACGATATGTTGTTATGACTGGGTTTGCATAATACTTTAGATGAAATTCCCGAGGCTCAGCGTACGGCACAGAGAGATAGCTTGCTAGGTACACCAGCGGGTAGGTATATTTTAGAGTCAATTGAAGAATCGGTGGCTGTGTTGCACGATGGGGCGCCCCTACACGAGTTGAACGTAAACCTTAGGGCCAATATCATGGTTCGCCCGTTTCCGCGGAATGTGCACCTCGTGCACAATGTAGGGAGGCGGGTCACGAGAGCTAGGGCTTTGTTGCGAGAGGCAAAGGATCAGGAGGAGTCTGCGTTTGTTGACGCCGCATGAACTAATGGGAAAGATGCTTATTCGGTGGTGGTGGTAGATGGCAAAGGGAGCGCTAGAAATGCCGCTTCCATTTATACCAAAGAACCACGGGTCGCCGAGCAGGTGGCTATTGCTCTAGCACTAATTGATTCAAGAAGAGTTTTGGTGTTTAGTGACTCGCGATCTGCGATTAAAGCCTTCTCGAGAGGACTTGTTGCGGAACCGGCCAACAGACTGCTGCAGGGTAGCGATATCACTTCGCATACAGTTACTTGGTTCCCGGCGCACATGGGGTCAGTGGAGGGAGCCCCGCGTAACCTCAACGAGGTGGCGCACAGGGATGCACGAAGATTAGTGTGCCGTATACTCCCTGAAGGGGCTGGATCTCCCGCTCCAGAGTTCGAGGACCAACTGTTACCCTACAACGGTATCACCAAACACTATTACTTAGGGCGCAGGGCATTCCCCCTGCCACATTCTAAATTAAATAGGCCACAGGCGGTTACATTAAGGCTTCTGCAGACACGAACGTACCCTAACCCGGTCATCATAAATAAAATTAATCCGGACTGGGGGGTTTCAATCTATTGTAGTAAGTGTGGGGGTTTGCTCGATTCAGAACACATGCTCTGGCGCTGCTTGGCGTTGCCCGGTGATGGTTCTCGAAGTGAACAGTGGCGGCAGCGGATGCTGCACAGTGAAGTGCTGGTGGACCAACTCATGGCTGTCCCGAGGGCCCGTGCGACGGTAGAGGGGCTCGGCCTCTCTGTCCCGACGTGGGAGCGGCCCGCATCAGTCCCAGACTGATCCCTCAGGACCTAAATAATCTTGGTCATACCATACCACTAATATGTGAGTAGGATCTTTGCAAAACCCTCATAACCAATGTAACAAACTGACGTAAGATACAAACTGATACGTCAAATTTGTCCGCTTTAGATTCTATAACCAATGCAGTTTGCAAAATTGCGATTGTGAAGCTTGTGCTTCTATTTTTCTGAAACTTACCAATCTATGGCAATTTTTGCGAGAAAAGAAAAATCCAGGGTCTAACTCCAGTCGCTAGAATTTAGCTTTCTCCCTCAAATGCTACAAATTTCATTCAAATCGGTTCATGGGTTGCCTCATAAAAGCATTTTTGCGTTTTACATGTATCTGAATGGGCGGCCGGAACAGCAGTTTACAATGGGCGGAAGGGAACAGCAGTTTACAATAGGTAGTGAGGCACTGGAAGTGGTAAGGGAATACATATACTTAGGACAGGTAGTGACTGCGGATCCGGATCATGAGACTGAAATAATCAGAAGAATAAGAATGGGCTGGGGTGCGTTTGGCAGGCATTCTCAGATCATGAACAGCAGGTTGCCATTATCCCTCAAGAGAAAAGTGTATAACAGCTGTGTCTTACCAGTACTCACGTACGGGGCAGAAACCTGGAGGCTTACGAAAAGGGTTCTACTTAAACTGAGGACGACGCAACGAGTTATGGAAAGAAGAATGATTGGTATAACGTTAAGGGACAAGAAAAGAGCAGATTGGGTGATTGAACAAACGCGAGTTAATGATATCTTAGTTGAAATCAAGAAAAAGAAATGGGCATGGGCAGGACACGTAATGAGGAGGGAAGATAACCGATGGTCATTAAGAGTTACGGAATGGATTCCAAGGGAAGGAAAGCGTAGCAGAGGGCGGCAGAAAGTTAGGTGGGCGGATGAGATTAAGAAGTTTGCAGGGAAAACATGGCCACAATTAGTACATGACCGGGGTAGTTGGAGAAGTATGGGAGAGGCCTTTGCCCTGCAGTGGGCATAACCAGGATGATGATGATGATGATGATGATGATGAATGGGCGGCATTGGAGCTGGACCCGAGCTAAAGTTTCGTCTTAATCTAGAGCTAAGGGATAGCAGCTTATGTTGACGGTACGCAGCTGCATCATCAGTCTGCACGCGTGTCCCTCACCCAAAGAGAGCGTGGCGAAGTGAACCATGAGGGGAGGGCCGTGCCCTACGCTCGTGGTGGCCCTGACTTTGGCGGTGTAGCTTCGTCCGTTCAAGAGCTGGGACAGCAGCAGCTCCCTGACGTCGGGTCCCACCGTCGTGGCTAGTAGGACGGAGCTGTTATCCTCCGTGGCGTTGTCGACCTGCTCCGTTACCATAATCTGTACAAAGAAGGAACCAACGTTCAATACGGATGTTCCAAGCCTACGTCCGGCGTTTACGAAAGAAAAATGGAGAATGAAGGTCACAGCAAAGGAAACAGACACGCGAGTTCGAGAGGGAAATGATTGTAATTTTCGTAGCTATTTGCGCTGCACAGATTTGTGGTCTGGGGACACTAAACGTGCGCATACAGAAATAAAACACGAACAAAAAGGGCATGTACGACTTGAATGACTGCCTGTTTCATTTTACAGTGAAAACTTCATTTTGCTTTCCGCTTGTCCTTTAGCACGTACGCACACTTCGCGAATAGGAGATGGAGAAAATGAATAGCGGGTTTATGATGAACGGCGGTAGAACAAGGGGTAGTCATTGGAGCCAACACTTCGATAAAGGGACTTGTTTTAGTCAGGGCAGCAACTTCGTCAGGGAGGCGGGGAGGGGGGGGGGGGGAGCAACAGCTGCTGCCCTGACGAAGACGACTGCCTAGCCGGAAAGTTGGCTCCAGCGACATTCTACCACTGTTTACCATTTCAATCTTCTATCGTCCTGGGAGCTTTTGTCTTGTCTGGATAGCAGGTTCATGTATCATCAAGCCCTTACTTTCCATTCGCGCGCTAAAGTCGAACCGCAAGCTTAGGAGTAAGGCAACAACATTTGTATAGTAACTTCTCACTTTAATACTTTTTGTTTGATTCAGCTATGGTACACATTACAAAGCTCGTCAAACGCAAGAGTACTTTACAATACTCGAACAACAACTATTGTAAACAGCACTTGTGTCGATCTGTCTCGTCTGCGTCTTTATTTAAGATGTTCTCCTTGCAAACATATATTTTGCATGTTCGACTCGAGTAAAACAAGATAGCCAAAGTGCCTTGTCGGAGTAGATTTCTCATCTGAAAACACTTGCTCTTCCGTTGCGTCATGAGTATACCATACAGAACTGAGCACCCACCTCGTAACCAGTGAGGACTCCGTTTGGTTCGTCCGGTGGTTGCCAGGACAAGCGAACAGCTGTCTCGTTAACCTCCTCGACTGCGAGCCACTCCGGTTCACTGGGCACTGCGAATGACATTCATGGTTACGCGTAAATCACCGAGCTATAAAGCCTGTGTGTTCGCGCGCGAACACTTAGGGAAAAATTGACAATCATTTTAGCATGCGCCGAAGAGGGTGAAGGCGAAAGCCTGCGCACTCAAGCTACAGTTATTAAATTACTTGACATTCTCATTCCAATGCTTTGTTACTTGTTTTCTCCCACGAAAGGAAGTGGGTTCGAGCGCCTTAACTGACGCTGCCTTAATTAACTGTGCCTTAATTAACTTCGCCCTAATTAACAGCGAAGGTCGTGGGTTCGACTACCACCAAAAGTCGAGGGCGCGACTCCCTCCGAAAGTCGTGGGTTCGAGTGCCTGAAATAAATTTATCCTAATTTACCTTTTTTTTGGCAGTATGAGTGGCATCGGAGCCAGTTGTGGAAGAAGACGACGACGAACGCGCGGGCAGTGGCACGGGCGCATGTGTGCGCGAGGCGAGCTCACGTGACTTTCTGTACCGCACGCCGCGTTTTCCAGACCATGGGGGGGGGGGGGGGTATGAGCCACCTAAGGCTGTCGCCTTAATAAAGCTTGTACGATAATAGAGCCCAGTTCCATTACTTTGAAAAGCTTTGTTTTGTGGCAGCTATCACGTTGCGGAAGCAAGGTTTCTTAAGGTTGACAGGATGACAAAATGATGACAGGGTGGCCTGCTCCTCCGGCTGTTACGCATACGATCTTCTTAAATGCGTTATGCAAACCCATTCAAAATATCTATCCGTGCGATGGCTAGACCCTTGAAGTTGAAGTATCTTTACTGCTGGAGCTAAACAAAAAAGAAGAAAATAATGACAAAGAAAACCGCGCAAGAACCTAAGCCGGGCATCACTTGGATTTCAAGGAGGAATGCGCTCACCGTCTTCTGTAGTGCTGACCGTCACACGAGGACTGAGAGGCCCTGCTCCGGCGCTGTTGACAGCTCTCACGCGCATTGTGTGTTTCTGGAAAGGCATTAGACCCTGGAGCGTCAGGTTCGTGTCTGGGTGAAAGAGCAAAAGGAAACCCGCTGAATCACCCATCTGGAGAGCGCAAGGCTACGGAGAAAGTGCATAGAAATAAAGGACGAAGAAAGTTGCAGTTGGCAATGGTAATATTGGTCAGAAAGGTTTACTGTACGAATAAATTGTGATAAAGACGAATGTATCCGAAACCTGCGAGCACAGAATGAAATTACAGATTCGTAATCTGCGGCAGTTTAGGACGACCTCAACAGTGTATGAATTATTTGGTGTGTGCCTGAAATTATCGGAAATCAAGTTCTCACGTATCACCACGTAAGATGTACGGACGAACGTGCTTGCGTTTAGTTGCGTACACAGATATATACCATACACGGCTAACGACGAAAAAAAAGGAGAATAAAGAATATAAGATAAACAAATATATTTGCTTATGAACGCCGCCTTCACGTCATCTGTCTTGTCGCGTTTCCAACTTTCGTCATAAACCATCTCCACGTGTCCACCAATACTTTCGTTGTAATAGTAATTGTCGTCGTCGCTGTCGGCGTCGCCGTGATGTTTCGTATATATTTAGATGTATGTATGTATATGCCATGCCATGCTATACGACATGCGGTATATGGGGGTTACATTGCCACACTATTGTATCACCAAAGTTGCTCATACCAGGTCTTACATTTCTGACAAAATTATTACTCAGAATTTTGAGAACGGCAGCCCACAAACAAATTTTATCGAACAAAACACTGACGGCGCATGCCTTTTATCTTAACTTTTCTCAGACTTAAATATTTAAAGTGCGAAACAATAACAGAGCTCGAACCTGAAAATGATCGAACCTCGATATAACGAAGTTGTACTTGCAGCAGAAAACAACGGTAACTCGCGAATTTCGTTAATTCGAGGTTTGAAGGTTTGAGCATTTAAAACAACTTCACAAATTCCCTATAGCATTCCTGGTGGGGTAGTAACTCGTTAGTAGGCGCTTATAAACAAATTGTAAGAACGTGAGGCGATAATAGCGCGGTTATGAGCGCCAGCGCGTGCAGTGCAGATCGCACCGGGAGCAATGCATCGACGGGGCTCACGGCGTCCGAGACTGGCGTCTGTTGTGTCGCGCGTTGCCGTAAATCTTGTACGCCATGGCTGACCGCGCTTAGTGCCCGCAGCCGGCGCCCACAAATTAAAAACAAAAGTGCAAAAACATACGGGTATTCGTCCTGAACAAAAAGAAAAAAAAATTAAAAGAAAGACAAAAGTCACATTTTCGCCAGAAATGCGGAGCATTGATGACGATACGAAAGGGACAACTACACGAGGTAAGGTTCGTAGTTTTATCGGTGCCACGAGCGCTCAGGGAAACATTAACAGATCTCACTCGATGACCACGAACTCGCAGTCACAACGCGAGCGAGCGCTTCACACTGTGTCTTGGAAGCTTGAGATTATGCGACCGTCAACACTAGACGCGTGGGAACAACAAAATGTGCGGGAACGCACCAACCATTTCGACTCGATCTTTGCACTTGCCGCGGAGGGATTACCTCAAAGATATAGCGTGCACGTGGGAGAGGAGGAGACACGTGCATTCCTGACCCTAACTGCAACTAAGATCGGGAAATGCAAATAGTTCGTTGCATCGTGAACTTCGTTACATCGAGGTTCGATATATCGAAATTAGATGTAAATTTATTGGCGCGGCTGTGCACTGCCTCCGGGATCGGCCCAGGAAAGATGTTTGAAACATACCCGATACGTAAGAGTGGCGGTAAAGTCGCTAAATAAGACGTTGAATGTAGTTAACAACCATCAATGAAATTGTTCGATGGCAGGATTAAAACGGAGGACCCCTAGCGCAACAGCACGTTTTTAACTTAGCCAGCTTACGTTTACTCCAATTCATACTGCCACTACAACTACGGGTCTTACATTTCGTGCATATTTTAAGATGTTGCTATCGCATTCATTGCTTCGCTCTCATGGCGAAACTATGACAATTTTTCAAGAAACAAAGAACATGTTTATTGGCTTGTATAACCAGCCCCGCCATCCGTCTTTTGGCTTTCCGCCTACGCCACCATCTTGCAGTGGCGTGTCCATCGAAGCAGTCGAAATGAACTTTATATATAGATATATGCGCGGAAGTTGAAGGATCCATGCATGTTAAAGGATCCATGCACAGGGACGCGCGAATTATATGAAACAGTTACATGAAAACGCAGAGGTATGCAAAAGAAAACTGGAGAACTTCTGCAGAAGGGTGCACTGAATAGATCTACACATAACTGTATTGTAATTTATGCAAAATACGAAAAATCTATCTATCTATCTATCTATCTATCTATCTATCTATCTATCTATCTATCTATCTATCTATCTATCTATCTATCTATCTATCTATCTATCTATCTATCTATCTATCTATCTATCTATCTATCTATCTATCTATCTATCTATCTATCTATCTATCTATCTATCTATCTGTCTGTCTGTCTATCTATCTATCTATCTATCTATCTATCTATCTATCTATCTATCTATCTATCTATCTATCTATCTATCTATCTATCTATCTATCTATCTATCTATCTATCTATCTATCTATCTATCTATCTATCTATCTATCTATCTATCTATCTAGCTAGCTAGCTAGCTAGCTTCCAGCCAGTCAGTCTGTCTAAATGTCTGACTTAATGCCTGCCTGCCGCGTGACAGTGAGTGAGTGAGTGAGTGAGTGAGTGAAGAAACTTTATTGCAGGTGCGGCGAGGACGGCGAACTCGTCGCGCACCCGGCTAGTCCCACGTCACACAGCGCGCGCGAATCATCATCATCATCATCATCATCATCAGCCTAGTTACGCCCACTGCAGGGCAAAGGCCTCTCCCATACTTCTCCAACTACCCCGGTCATGTACTAATTGTGGCCATGTTGTCCCTGCAAACGTCTTAATGTCATCTGCCCACCTAACTTTCTGCCGCCCCCTGCTACGCTTCCCTTCTCTTGGAATCCAGTCCGTAGCTCTTAGTGACCATCGGTTATCTTCCCTCCTCATTACATGTCCGGCCCATGCCCATTTCTTTTTCTTGATTTCAACTAAGATGTCGTTTACCCGCGTTTGTTGCCTCACCCAATCTGCTCTTTTCTTATCCCTTAACGTTACACCCATCATTCTTCTTTCCATAGCTCGTTGCGTCGTTCTCAATTTCAGCAGAACCCTTTTCGTAAGCCTCCAGGTTTCTGCCCCATATGTGAGTACTGGTAACACACAGCTGTTGTACACTTTCCTTTTGAGGGATAGTGGCAACTTACTGTTCATGATTTGAGAATGCCTGCCAAACGCACCCCAACCCATTCTTATTCTTCTGGTTATTTCAGTCTCATGATCCGGATCCGTGGTCACTACCTGCCCTAAGTAGATGTATTCCCTTACCACTTCCAGTGTTTCGCTACCTATCGTAAACTGCTGTTCTCTTCCGAGACTGTTAAACAGTACTTTAGTTTTCTGCAGATTAATTTTCAGACCCACCCTTCTGCTTTGCCTCTCCAGGTCAGTGAGCATGCATTGCAATTGGTCTCCTGAGTTACTAAGCAAGGCAATATCATCAGCGAATCGGCCTGGAGTGCGGCCTGATCCCGGTGACCAGAACCGGTAACGCACTCTCTCACCAGAGCAGGATTGGCCACCCTGGTGCAGTACTTGGCCACAACCTCCTATATGAATACAACAATCGAACCCCGGCCCTCAGTCCCCAGCAGCCGCGAAGCAACTGACCACGGCGGCGGTCAGATCTGTGACGCTGCAGAGGGTGCTAAGAATACCTGGCTCCGGACAGGCCGCCATTGGAATCTGAACCTGGCAACGTTTAACGTTAGAACGCTATCTAGTGAGGCGAGTCTAGCAGTGTTATTGGAGGAATTAGAGGGTAGTAAATGAGATATAATAGGGCTCAGTGAGGTTAGGAGGACAAAAGAAGCATATACAGTGCTAAAAAGCGGGCATGTACTGTGTTACCGGGGCTTAGCGGAGAGACGAGAACTAGGAGTCGGATTCCTGATTAATAAGGAAATAGCTGGTAACATACAGGAATTCTATAGCATTAACGAGAGGGTGGCATGTCTTGTTGTGAAACTTAATAAGAGGTACAAAATGAAGGTTGTACAGGTCTACGCTCCTACATCTAGTCATGATGACCAGGAAGTCGAAAGCTTTTATGAAGACGTAGAATCGGCGATGGGTAAAGTCAAAACAAAGTACACTATACTGATGGGCGACTTCAATGCCAGGGTAGGCAAGAAGCAGGCTGGAGACAAGTCAGTGGGGGAATATGGCATAGGCTCTAGGAATAGCAGAGGAGAATTATTAGTAGAGTTTGCAGAACAGAATAATATGCGTATAATGAATACCTTTTTCCGCAAGCGGGTTAGCCGAAAGTGGACGTGGAGGAGCCCGAATGGTGAGACTAGAAATGAAATCGACTTCATACTCTGCGCGAACCCTGGCATCATTCAAGATGTAGACGTGCTCGGCAAGGTACGCTGCAGTGACCACAGGATGGTAAGAACTCGAATTAGCCTAGACTTGAGGAGGGAACGAAAGAAACTGGTACACAAGAAGCCAATCAATGAGTTAGCGGTAAGAGGGAAACTAGAGGAATTCCGGATCAAACTACAGAACAGGTATTCGGCTTTAACTCAGGAAGAGGACCTTAGTGTTGAAGCAATGAACGACAATCTCATGGGCATCATTAAGGAGTGCGCAATAGAAGTCGGTGGTAACGCCGTTAGACAGGAAACCAGTAAGCTATCGCAGGAGACGAAAGATCTGATCAAGAAACGCCAATGTATGAAAGCCTCTAATCCTACAGCTAGAATAGAACTGGCAGAACTTTCTAAGTTAATCAACAAGCGTAAGACAGCGGACATCAGGAACTATAATATGGATAGAATTGAACAGGCTCTCAGGAACGGAGGAAGCCTAAAAACAGTGAAGAAGAAACTAGGAATAGGCAAGAATCAGATGTGTGCGTTAAGAGACAAAGCCGGCAATATCGTTACTAATATGGACGAGATAGTTCAAGTGGCTGAGGAGTTCTATAGAGATTTATACAGTACCAGTGGCACCCACGACGATAGTGGAAGAGAGAATAGCCTAGAGGAATTCGAAATCCCACAGGTAACGCCAGAAGAAGTAAAGAAAGCCTTAGGAGCTATGCAAAGGGGGAAGGCAGCTGGGGAGGATCAGGTAACAGCAGATTTGTTGAAGGATGGTGGTCAGATTGTTCTAGAGAAACTGGCCACCCTGTATACGCAATGCCTCATAACCTCGAGCGTACCGGAATCTTGGAAGAACGCTAACATAATCCTAATCCATAAGAAAGGGGACGCCAAAGACTTGAAAAATTATAGACCGATCAGCTTACTGTCCGTTGCCTACAAAGTATTTACTAAGGTAATCGCAAATAGAATCAGGAACACCTTAGACTTCTGTCAACCAAAGGACCAGGCAGGATTCCGTAAAGGCTACTCAACAATAGACCATATTCACACTATCAATCAAGTGATAGAGAAATGTGCAGAATATAACCAACCCTTATATATAGCTTTCATTGATTACGAGAAAGCGTTTGATTCAGTCGAAACCTCAGCAGTCATGGAGGCATTACGGAATCAGGGTGTAGATGAGCCATATGTAAAAATACTGGAAGATATCTATAGCGGCTCCACAGCCACCGTAGTCCTCCACAAAGAAAGCAACAAAATCCCTATAAAGAAAGGCGTCAGACAGGGAGATACGATATCTCCAATGCTATTCACAGCATGTTTACAGGAGGTATTCAGAGGCCTGGAGTGGGAAGAATTGGGGATAAAAGTTGATGGAGAATACCTTAGCGCGCGCGAATATGTCACCCGAAATCCTGCTGACGAGCTGGCAAGCAACAAAAAGAGGTCACGTACGGGCAGTGCGGCCATTCAGGAACTAGTATACCTATTCTAGAAGCGTTGATGCGTGGTTGCAACGTCGCTTGCGCTGCTCACCTGTGGTGTTTGCCCATTGGTCGTCCTCGGCCCTCAAGTCGGCGTAGTATAGGACGTGGTAGTAAAGCAGCGGTCCGCGTGCGTCCAAGCAGGAAAGCGCTTCCCAGCTCAGGTGCAGGCTCCTCGACGATGCCCACACCACGCGCACCTTACCAGGCGGTTTGCTGGGCGCTGCGCAGAGAGGCCCCGACGGAGAAATATTGGACACAAGTGATGGCAGCAACCATCTCAATTAGCTGGAATTAGTATTAAGCCAATAAAATACGACGGAGAGAGGGTGACAGAGAAGAAAGGAAAAGCACGGTGGCGAGCAGTTTAAAGTTTGCTTTGTGCAGTTTGCTGCCCTACACGTGGGGAGGGGGCGTGGAAGAGAGAGGGAGAGCAGAGAGAGAGATAAGAGTAAACAAATACATGTTGGGCTGTTTAACGCCCGGAAAATGCACAGTGGGTTGCAGCGTAAAATAGGGGTGTGCGAATATTCAAAACTTACGAATAACGAATCGAATAGTGGCTATTCGTAAATGCGAATATTTATCGGATACGTTTCGAACATTTCAGAACGCCAGCTCTGCAGAGAAGAGTAGCAGGCTAGAGGACTCCGTGTTTCTTCAATCAATTACTCTCTCTCTCTCTCACTCACTAAAGCGTTGCTTCACGTAGGTTCCAGCATTGGTGTTAGATCTGCTTAGTTCTTTTTTTAACTACTAGCTACGTGTGGCCTAAAGAGCAACACGTGTAATCTTTTCGTGCAGCCTAGCAGCAGCGTCATTTTTTTAGCAAATAAATTTATGCTACATTTTTGTAAATATTCTTCGATTATGCAAATAAACTTGAACCGGTTCGAACCGTTATTTTCTCGCTCCTGAGTTCAACCGGAACATAACCGTTTCCGCTGAACCGGAACGAAAACCGCGTTGCACTCTGGCTTTCACCCATAGATAGGCCGCACCACGGGAAATTTCATCATCTTCGCGTGTGCAATCCGCGAGCTATAATCCAGAAAATGCAGTACTAGTGAATAAAAAAAAAAAAAGAAAATGACGCCTACGCCTCCCTTTCTTGAATTTCGTGCCGTAAACGTCAGCACGACGTCACCAATTTCAATCTACGTCGTGTTTTGGCCATTTTGGCGCAGGAAAAGTTCTCGAAACTCGTTACGTTGATCCTTCGGTCGCTTTATAACCTGACATATTCCTTTTCTGCTGATAAACGATTACGCTCCTTCGTTAGCGATAAGTATCCGGAAGGCGCGAATGCTTCCAATGTACTTAAACACTAACTCCATTCCTGTGCTGCGGGGTGGCCACCTACATTGGCTGCCCTGTGTGTTTGCTTCGTCACCAATGAGTTGGCGTTATGGAATGAACGTTAGACAACGCTTTCTCCTTTGGTGGCGCGACTTCACGACTGTGTACGCCGCACTCACGTGCTGCGGCAGTGAGGAAGCTGACCTCCCTCCTCTTCCCGTATCCGTGGCCGCTGCTCGCGCTCACACCTGCCTCGTACCAGGAGTGCGGCACCAGCCCGTCGACATGGAACTGCGCGAACAGAAAGCATACGGACTACGTTGTGGTTCAGGTAAGTCATTACGCTCAATAAAGGGAAAATGAGACATCCACCCGAACGTATGGCTAAGTGCTACAAAGCTTTTCTTTCGAGGAACCCGTATGGGTTTCCTTTGTAGCGCTTAGCTACGTTCGGGTGGATGTCTCGTTTTTCATTTATTAATTACTTCCCCCCACCTTGCGGGTTTCCACAGAACTATTACGTCAAAAGTCATTACGCTATGCAGTACATTTTTAGGGTGCTGAAAAAAGTGCGCCTATTTGGCCTGCAGAATGCGCAGTTGGGGTTGTAACGCAAGTATCTCAAGGAATGGGCATTTAATTTCACTCTTGATATTTTCATGCAGAACAGAGAAATTCAGTTGCCAATACACTTTTTTTATCTCAATTATTCCACAGAAACCCCTTTATAACAGCACAGAAGTGGGCTTAGTCAGAGGTGCACATGACCGAAATGGAAGTGCCTTTAATGCGGCATTGAATAATTTCTACCACCATGACCGCGCCTCGAGTCTTGTACTTCCCCCGTATCGTTTCCCAAAAAAGCTCCTCTGAACTATACGAAGATTACACGAATTTATGTGAAGATTAAGTAAGCCTAAACATCTGAACTCTTCCAGGCATCTCCGATGCATGGAAGAGTTCAGACGTTTAGGCCTATTTAATCTTCGTATAACGCGATGCTACGCGCTACAACATTCAAAGACGGTCGCACAATTCACATGTCCTTAAAAACTTCATCAAATTTTTCTGTTTCCTTTTTTCTTCTTCTTTCTCCTTTTATTCCCTTCACCCCTTTCCTTAGCACAGGGTAGCCAGCCGGCACTTCCACTGGCTAACCTCCCTGTCTTTCCTCCCCTTTTCTCTCTCTCTCTTAATCTTCGTAACCCATGCATAGTTTTTTGTTTACGCATGCTTTCCCCCAGTCTCTCTATAGCAGACGGCCAAGGCCAATTAGCGTGAGCCGAATATGTAGTTCATAAATGTAGCAGTTCGTGTGAGTTAGGCTTAAGCGACGTGGTTGCGCGTACGTCCCTGCTTCTCCGTTCACCTTGTTTTTCGTGCGCTACTTGCATCGAACCGCGAATATGCAGATATAAGTTCGACAATGCAACTGAATTTTATGCTGCAGAGCAGATTTGAAGAAATGGGCAAGGAAAATTGAATTACTTGGAGCATGACGGATAGACCATGAGAAATGAATGAATGAATGAATGAATGAATGAATGAATGAATCACCTGCGTAGCTTGTATGAGAGATACTTGTTCTGAACCCTTGTGGCCGCATCCGCCCAGGTCTCTAACAACGATAGCCACGCGGTAATCCAGGTGGTGAGGGTGGCGTACTCCCGCAGGAGCGTCCCACGTGATCATGGCGCTGGTGGCATTCGATCGGACCACGTTCAGGTGTTCCACAGGGCCCGGAACTGCGTTTGCGACAGCACGAAAATATCGCACGCACGAGCAGTGTACACTATTACGTTGTGTAAGACATGTTGGAGCAATTAATATTGACGCCCGTTTCCGTGGTCCCCCTTCAGCCAGTGCATGTCCGCGGTGCGGCCACATATACGTGTCGGCCTGTCAGCAACGACGAAGTTTGCTGATAGCGAGCGATAACAGCGCTAGTCACACTGTCTGTCCTGGGTCGTTGGACCCGAGCCACTTGTGCCAGTGTCCTAGATTGCTTTCCATTTACTAATCTTGCGTAAGGCCACAAAGCGTGCCACCGAAATTGAACGCAAGCACTTATAAATTCTATATAGCAGGGGCAAGAGCCCACAGAGCTTAGGAGTTGTCTATAATCGGGTTGCAGCTCTCGCCACAAAGCCAACGAACGTAACTTGTGAAGCACGCATTTGCTCTTATACAACCAGGTAATTTTTTTTTTTGTCTAAAATGCCGTTCAAAAATTGCCTGCGACAGGTGAATCTATTCCGCCTCTCAAGGTTGGCGAGTTGAAGAGACGGATAGTACTAACACAGTAAATCAAATAACAGAGATATAATCTGCGAATTAACAAATTTCCACCAATAAACTTTACACTGCGGAGTAAATGAAACAAACTTCAATTGCTTGAAATGAAGCCGTATAACAACGGCGTCACATTTACTTAATAGACATCCCGTAATTGTAGCCCTCACTATCTTTCAGATACACATTCCCAGAGGTGCCAAGAAATGCGTCGCCCTACGAGTTAGTCTTGTCGAGTACCGTGCGAAGAAAAAAATGTTATGCTCAAACATAATGCTTCGAGATTTCCGGTGTCGCGCGGTGTCGTCATCAACGCCATAGATTGGCAAGTAATAGTGGAATGGGCGGTTGGCCTAAATTAATTAAGTCTGCTGATAAGTAGCAAGCCACGTACTATGAGAGAATTCTATGGAAATGTAGACGAGTATAAGCTTCGTGGATGTACCAGCGCAACATACAGACACAGACGGAAAAGGAAGGACGAACGCAAGCGCCGTCTTTCAACCTTCTCTTCCCTCTCTGTCTGTTGCGCGGATAAATGCGAACGTATTTCAACTAGCCCTGTTTTCTTTTCTTGTGTAGTCTAAACTTGTTTGGTTTGCTAACGTACTGCGTACGTGCTGAAGACTTGCGTCGACGCGTCAATTCTTAGGCTGCTCGGGGACTTTCTATGCGATTGTATAATGAAGAAAAAAGAAAGATGAAGACACAGAGCACGCCCTCAATTTGTAGTTATCATCATAAAGTCGTGCGCCACCAATTGGACGCGGTGGCACCTATGTGCCGGAAATAAGCCCAGCGTAGTTGCCGCTCAATAGGGGCCCTTTAAAGGAAAACCACTCCATTTAACCAACTGCGTGCCGTATAGTGAAATATGTGGTCACGT
Source organism: Dermacentor andersoni (assembly GCF_023375885.2). Taxonomy (NCBI): domain Eukaryota; kingdom Metazoa; phylum Arthropoda; class Arachnida; order Ixodida; family Ixodidae; genus Dermacentor; species Dermacentor andersoni. Next base: position 105,798,563 of record NC_092815.1, read on the forward strand.
CATCCAAGAAAAATAAAGGACTCCTTCATTGACGTCCACGGCTGATCAGCCTCCACGTGTCGCTGACAGAATGGAAGTGTCACCGTAGGATTAATGGAGAGTCTTAGGTTATAGGGGGCGCATACCGCGGCCAAGCTCGCGTTGCGGGAAACTAACTCCGTTGTGGGCCTTTCGCGCTCTTTTGTGCCCGCTCTGGATTCTTCTGCGCACGCTCGGTAGCTTGCGTCCCCTAATCTAAAACTATCCGATAGCTCGCAATGTGCGAGCGCTTCTCCCTTATTAGGAACACGCAGCTGGGACTGTTTACTGATTGGCTATAGCACGCGCCTTAAGCTTCGCTGTAGTACACACGAAGTTGATGAGACCAAGAGCAATACCAAGTTAAACCGTAATTATAAGTTATCCGCTTCTGCAATAGTGAACCGGGTGTAAGCGTAACAGAAAAGACGCAAAACAAACAAACAAATACTGCGTGGCGACGCCGGGCTCGAGTTCCCGCACAAGGTCGCCATGACGTCCTAGATTTTTACAGCCGTCTATACATTGGCCTGTAATAAACGTTTTGTCGGTAAAGCAGGACAAAATTGCTTTATGAAAAGCAAGAGACATGATCGTATCAAATGTTGAGAAACGCTAAAACACAAGAATCTACTTTGAAATAAGTGACGTCACTGTGACGTACACCTTCGCGGAGATGTCGGGACAAAAGTCAGGAAAATTGATGTTTTAACGCTAATCTTCTTCAGTAATAGCAGGCCATTTGCTCTCAAGTGAATGCTAATTATATATTTTTGTTGAATTCTGGCGTTATTACTTGCCAAAATCACGATTTCATTTAGGAGGCGGCGCACCATAGTGGAGGACTCTCAAATAATTTCTGACGACCAGGGGATCTTTAACATGCCCCCAATGCACGGGTAACGGGCGTTTTTGCATTTCTCCCGCCATCGATATGCAGCCGCCGCGGCCGGGATTTGATGATCCCGCGACCTCGTGCTTAGCAGCGCTACACAATAGCCGCTAAGCCATCACGATGGGCGCAAATAAAATTATGAAAGAATACTTCACTGCTCTACAATGGTTTAGTGTTGATTCTTTTTGTGCATCTTTAAGTCTCTGTGCAGCCGATAGTTCTCACGCAGCGGGAAAACATTATTACAATTCAAAGGCTCATAGCAGGTTAAACAATAAACGAATTTGCGTCATCCGGCTGCGCTAGATGTCACATTTGTCATTTCATTTTCTCTTGAAATACTGAGTATATATAGAGTCAAAGTTGCACCGTAGTTTCCCCTAAGAGTGCATGCTCCCGCACATCGACGACGTTTAATCGTCGTGCTTAGTCACTCCGCTCGCGCGACCCACATCGCTGCTTCCCGCGCTGCCAGCGGCAGATGTGACCTCACCTGCCCGAGCCGTCTTCGCAGTGGCCGATCCGCTGTACATGCTGCGTCCCGCGGAGGTGACGGCGTACACGGCCACGTCGTAGCTGCTGTCGGCGTCCAGGTTGTCGACCACGGTGTGCACGGTGTCCGCGTCCAGGCTCCGCACGGTCGACGGCGCGTTGCCCGCGCTCAGGTCCACCTCGAAGCCGACCAGCTTGCAGCCCAGCAGCTTCGGGTCCGGTTTCTGAGAGCAGAGCGCATGCGCGTGAGCGCAGAACCACGGCAAGCGACGGTGGCGCCCCACCCTCAGTTGGCTGCGGTTGAGTGACTACGGGGTGATGCTGCTCAGCGCGAGGTCGCGGATTCGACTCCGTGCAGCCACGGTTGCCGCATGTCGAGGTGGGTTGGAATGCAAGAAATGTTAGTATACCGAAGTTTTGGTGGCACACTGAATTACACCAGCCAATCAAAAGTATTCCGTAGCCACAGGCTAACCTTTCTCTACCTTTCTGTAAACAAGTGTTTCTGTTCCTTTCTCTCGTAGCCCTCAACTACGGGCGTCTTTCATATTCCTGACGTTGCTTTGGGACGTTAAAAAAATCAATCAATCAATCAATCAATCAATCAATCAATCAATCAATCAATCAATCAATCAATCAATCAATCAATCAATCAATCAATCAATCAATCAATCAATCAACCGAGGCTATCTGTAATTCTGTGACTGAGTTTCGCGGCAAGCCCGATGATAATATCTTTAGGCAACTGCTAAAATAACCAAGAAAAACTTGCTGAACTAAAAAAATGAAGAGAAAAAGAAAAGAACCTTTGATTGGCTGACGATCCAATAGTCTTGGTTTAGGCGTCTAAATATTGTACAGAATGATTTACGCAAATCAGCACTTAAAAAGTGGAACATGAAGTTTCGCTCTCTTTGATGTAATCAGTTATATCGGGATACATCTGTGAATGATTTTTTTTATTAGTTAAGTACCAGCTCTTCCCCTTGATAGTTGTTTGGGTTCGTATTGCGGGAGGTAAAACAGCTGCTGCAGAGGAAATACGAAGAAAAGCCCTACACAACACAAGCGCAGAGGTAATGTGACATACATACACGCATGCAGACGCGAAATGGGTGATAGTGGCCTAAACGCAAACGCAGAAAGATAAAAATGACAAGTAAATTTTCTACACGCGCACACGAGAAAAAAAAAAAAAAAAGAGAACAGCAATACTCGCACGTATCACAATACAAAAAGAATCGGTTTCAGCACAAATTTCAGCGCTCCTGATACTTCGTCGATTGGCGCTATTTGTAACTGATGGCATAGAAGGCTTCTTTATTAAGTGACAAGTGGACGAAAAGTGTAGAAAGATGGAAGCATTCGTCAGTGATCATGCTGGCATGCCGCCGGCCCCATCCTGCGATAAAACCAATAATTCAACCAACATACGTGCGTGTATTGTTTCGAACGTTCTGCGCGATCACATGATGTAATTTTCTTGTGTTTGTGAGGCCTTTCCACTCGATGAGAGTACTTTTCTAAACTAATTATATTTTTGCTCGAGAAATAATTCCCCCCTTCCCCCTCTTTCTTTTTTTGACATGAATGTATTAGCCATCGTCAGAAATAAAAATGAACAAGAACTTAGGCGCACACAACAACTCCGCTGCTAGATAATGCAAATAATAAGAAAAGGCATGTCACCTCCCACCGAATGGATATGCGACTGTCCGAGAGCGCCTTGGCCACCACGTTCTTCGGTACCGCCTCGGGGCTGTCAGCTGGAGCAAACGGATGTCAACACTTTCAGGAACCAGCAATACCTATCACAAGCGCGCGCGTGTGTAGCGAAAGCCGAATGACTCGAGAGACACGAGCTAACAGTCGTTTTCGCATATGAGCGTGTGCAAGCGAATGGAGCGTCGCTGTTCTGGCGCACGTAGAACGAAAGGCGAACTGTTGTCGCACAAGCGATTACACTTGTGCCACAACACCTCGACGCAGTATACACGATAGTAATAAGGCACGATCATTAAGCTGACGAGAAATAAAGCTAAACACCTCTGTAGGTTCAGAATATTTACACCGAAAGAAGTGTACAGCACTGTTTACCCGCCCGTCGGGAGGGTGGGCCTCGAGATGAATTCTTAGTGACGAGTTAGACAATGCTTATGCCGAAAAAAAGCCGCGCTTGGGCTGCTTGGATTTTTGGTGCAGCGTCCCTCACTTCAGCAGAGACACCGGAGTTCAGTCGTCGCACAGTATACACCAAGACTTCCGCACGCGCGAGTTTTTGATGATTGCTTTAGTGTAGTAATCGTAGAGTAGTGCCATTCGGCACAACAGAATGTCTTGGGCGAGTTGTTGACTGGGAAATTCACGATGTTGGCTGCATATAGAAGGAACACTCGGCACCCTGTACACTCCTGCGCGAGTCTTTCTATGGTGATCTGTCGTATAGCCTCATTTCAATAGTTTAGCTGTCATTTCGCACCCTTTTCACTACACCCGGCCATTCTCTTGGGATGTGGAAAGGAGTTGACGATTGCCTGGTTACGGCGGCACAATGACGGCGTAAGGGGCATATAAAATGGGACAGAAGCAGCGAGCCAGCTTTCGTGTTTGTCAGTTATGTCGTCGTACTAAAAAAAATAAGTGAATAGAAAAAGATGACTCGCCGGCATATATGCGTGTTCGTTCTCGTACGCTACGAAAACGCATCGCCCTAGTGAATCAAAGAGAATGAATGAATCAAACCTCGACAGGGCGTGCGCACCGACACCGGCGGCCCCCACGCCGTCAGCTTGCCCCTCCGCAGCTGCACGGCGAACTCGTACTCGGTGTCCGGCTCGAGGGACGAGGCGTTCTGGCGCACGGCCGTCTGCCACGGGCCCACCGTCGTCCAGTTGCCGCCGGCCGCTTTCGCACGGACGTGCAGCTGCACGAACGAACAACACGGTGCATACGCGGTGAGAGTTCTCAGCATTCCGCGCGAGTAAGAGCACTACGGCCGACGTAAAACAACCATGATTTGTGACGTGTTTCGGCAGTGGCAACCATATATATTCCACTCATGTGCGACCGTATTAACTGGTTCATTCGTTAATGTCATTGCCGACGCTGATTTGCTTTCTTTGTTGTTGTTTATCGAATGATGAGATCTTGGGAAAAATAGGCCGCCGAAGGGCCGGCTATTCAATTGAACTTCAGCGACTGAGGAACTCAAGAAAAGCATAGGCTGGTAGAAAAGATAGCGGGTGAACAAAATTTTCCTTTTCTAGGAAACGTGTAAGGGAGAAGTCAGGGAAGATTCAATGCTTCCCTCATATGGGGTTTGCCGAGTACCTGGTACTCAATTTGGTTGCCTCGCCCACCGTGCTTCTTGGTTGGCGAGTTGGAAGGCTCCCAGGATACGACTGCTGAGTCAGCCGACATCTTCACTTGTGGCGGAGAGGTCAGCTCGGGGGGACCTTGAGAAGGATGGAAAACAAGGAAACGAAGATGATCAGAACATGCTGTATACACAAAGGGAACCAAAATTACATAAACAAATTTGTTTAGTTGGGCTGCAATGAAGAACAGACGGGGACAAGTACGAAAACAACATACACCATGGATGCAGTGTCCGTGAGGCGTGTTTTTTTTTTTTTTTGAGGGGGGTGGGGGCATTCTTATCTACCTTCGTCTGTCCATGAAATCATGCTAAATAGGGCTTATAATTCCTGCCCGCTCATGTGCTCATATACATATTTATGCTCCCGTTAAAGAATCACAGGCGGTGTAATTTAATCCGGAACCCTCAACTACGGCTGCCTGTCACAGCACCAGTGTAGCTTTTTCGACAACAAAGACGATCACATGAAATGAAATCAAGTATAATGCTTACGCCAAACTTGTTCTTTGCAAATCCTCAAGGTGCAGTATGGAAGTTTATACTTGTTGCGGGTTTTAGTGGAATTTATATTGCCAAGTTCGGTGCTACTGATCTTAGAGTATAGTCGATTAATTGTGTCTCGTGCTGCGAAGTTTAGCTTCCGCTTAGCTCCGATGGTAGATCGGCGACCGCCCCGGAAACCACACCGGGTTCAATGTTCGGACCGGGGCATTTTTTTTTATACTGCGGAACATTCTTTCTGACGAACCGATATGGGTTTCCTTATTTGACCTTTTCTATCCCATTCTCCCATGAATCACGCAGTCAACAAGATATCAGAACCTGGATGCCCTTCCCCAAATAATCTGAGAGTAGAAGAGTAGTATGAATAAAAAATGGCGTTACTTGCTCATCGCAAAGAATTTCGTGAGCTTCCGTTCTACAATCAACTGCACTAAAGATTATTTCCGGAACATTACAGCTAAAGTGCTACAACAAAGCGTTATTTTGTCGTCTTTGACAAGGCGCTCACTGCGGCGGAATGTCTAGAAGTCCTGGAAATTCATCTACCACAAAAATAAGAAGTCAGAATATCGCGTCATCAATCCTTCAACTGAGGATCTTCAAATCCGTAATGAGTAAATCTTCGAATTTGTAATAACCTGTGGGAGTATAGGTCAGCGCCGGGAACGTTTCGGGGAAGACGTACCCAAGACCGTCACGTGCAGCGTTCCGACGTCGAATCCGTGTTCATTCCTGGCGGTGCAGTGGAACTTGTAGCTGCCCGGCTCCATGCCTCGGGGCAGCGGTGCTGAGGCCCTGTAGGCGCCCCCGCCTTCGTCCGTCACCGTCACCTTGGTGAGGTTCTGGCGGGTCTCTCTGCTCGCGCCGCGGAAGCAGGTCGGTTATTAAGCATAAAATGCTTCTTTGCCCCCACTGCGAGGTCTTTCAGCAGGGGATTCATCAGTCCAACGAAAGCAACGTAGTGAACAACCTATGCCAATTTAAAGGAGAGTCAGTGATATCTAACGGAATTGTTTTTTTTCTGTCGAGGGGCATCTCATCTTAACGAGTGCGCCATAGATGACCAACTCAAGTTTAATTGTTTATTATTAGATTTTTTTTACATAGATGGCGTAAAATGTCGCATCGTTTGTGCAAGTATTCTTTCGCTACTTATTTAGGCATTTATTAGTTTTTCGTTTTGCGCGAGCTTAATTAAAGGTTCAGCGCACAGACATCCTTGAGCATAGTGGGCTCCCTTTATACACGTGAACGCCAGGGTCCCGTGAATTCGACGTTGAATCGCAATTGATATATGGAGGTAGTTTGCCAACTTCGTTATCAAGAATCTGAATCTAGTAAGAACTTGCGTACTCACAAGAGCAAGAAATAGAGGAGAGAGAGAGAGAGGAGAGAGAGAGAGAGAGAGAGAGAGAGAGAAAGAGAGAGAGAGAGAGAGTTATAGTTCAATTTACGTGCGATGGATTGGGAAACAACGAAGAATCGCTTTCTACATAATGCAACTTTACAAGGAGTCATGTGGTTTTGTTCCGGATAAAGCTAGGCTCGCCGGCTGCACACTTCGTCTACCCGCACAAAGACCCGCCTGGGGAGGTGGTCCTATGAACCCCGAGGGCGCGGGATCGAATCCTGGAAGCGACGGGCGCATTTCCATATTGGTGAAATGCAAAAAAAAAAAAAACGGCCGTGTACCAAACATTGGGGGCACGTTAAAGTACCCCTGGTGGTCGAAATGAATCCGGAGTCCCTCACTACGGCGCGCCTCATAATCAAATCGTGGTTTTAGCACATAACACCCCCGAGTTTAACTTTAAAGAAAAAAAAAAATCCGCGTGGAGCAAATAAGGGGCGAACAATCGGAGGTTGCCTCCTGGCGCAGGTCACCCGACGTCCTGCGTTCGATGAAATGCTTTCAGCTGCCCAATGCACGACGACATAAGAGAGGGGAAAATGGGCGGGGGAAAGCGACAAAGTTGTGCGAACTTAAGCCGACAAGGTTAAGCGCCGTTTTGAATACTGCACTTTCAAGGGTCAAATTATTTCCGTTGCCTGCACGGGCCGAGTCGTTCGACACGAGACAAATGCTCAACATTTTCACCGCCTCTAATTAATATCGTTGCGAGGTGGGAGCAAGCCCTTTTTTTTTTAACGAATGCGGGCCCCGCGATCAAGTCAGCAGGCTCAGGGGACACCTTGAGACATGTGCTCCGGAAAGCACTAGCAGCTGCCACACCACTTCGCCCACGTCGTCTCCAGTCTGGCAGTACGTAGTCCTACAGGCGGACTTCATGTTGGGGTGGTTGGGGTTTATTTAACGACACATTCTAGCGCGTAGGTACAATCACAAAGCAGGCACAATGACTCACGTCACATGCGCTACTAACAAATTTTTTCGATAGACAGCGAGATACAGTATACATACTGTCCCCAACGCACAAGCGCGCCAGCCTCCTCGGGTAGACTACAGAAGGCGATTATACGAGCAAGCAAGCTCACTTGTAAGATCTAAAGAAAGTATGCTCCGCGTCGTATCAAACAACAGAACTGTGACTTGCACAAGCAGTACCTTTTTTTTTTCTTTTATGTAAAAAGCTTCCCATAGCTCACGTGTCGTTTTAACTATGCCTCTGTCCAGGATCTTCACATCATGAAATCTCGTTTGACAAGAGTAGGCTTTACAGTTTGCTAAACGGTGCGCAGCCAAGTCCTTCTTCAAGTTATTATCCTGTTCCCTCATTCGATCATTGACACAGTGGCCTGTGTGTCCCACATAGGACTTTCCACAAGGCAAGCAAATTTCATAACCCCTTCCTTCCCGTTCTCTTCCCCTACCCCCCGGTGGTGCACCGCACGTAAGGCTTCACGTGCTTTACTGGGCAGCCTACCTTAGAGCTGCCCATTACGCGGCAACCCAGCTGGGCAAACACTCCGTACCTATTTGCCGCTTTTTAAAAGTTGTGGCTCATCTTGTGCAAGTACGGCACGACTTCCGGCCTTTAGTCACTCCGCTCACCGGCTCTTGCCTCAGTCGCTGGTGTGCCCTTTTTAAGCTTCTGTTGCAGGAATTCGGCCACAGATGTCAGGAGTGAACGAGAGCTGCCGGCTTTTGAAGGCCAAACTGCTTGTCAAAGGTGACCTGCATCTCGTGTTCCCAATAGCTCTTGAGTGCTGATTCCTAGCAGAGTGTAGCAATAGCTGTTTTCACAAATTTAGAGTGCGCGGAGTCGTACGGCAAGCGTTCGTATCATACTCGAGGTGTATAGCACCAGCAAACGTTAAATACATGAGGCTTAAACCATAGAACTGCAAGGTAACGTCAACGGGGAGATCAAAGGTAAAGGTCAAGCCTTTGCCGTAAAGCTTAAACTGATTTTTTTTCGACCTCAAAAGTGTTAAAAGGACATCCTCGCTTCATCACAAATAAAAAATTGGCCCCGTATATATATATATATATATATATATATATATGGGTTGTGAAAGCTGTTGTCAAGAGTTTTATGCATTTCCGTCAGGAAAATGTCACAATGTAATGATGCTACGCACGATCCTGCATATGCCCTTATTTTGGAAAAAAACAGCAGCAGCAACAACATTCGGTTGTCAGACAAAATAAAAGTGTTCTTCAGGTAGGTATCAAGTAAAACCACAAGGTTCTCCCCACACATACCAATAGTATTTTGAAAAGAACCATTCTCGTTGACTTCAATGTACACAACACAGCAGTACACAACACGGCGTGAGGCACAGAATAAAACCGGTCCTGCTCTTCTTCATCGAGTCAATATTATGACCGAAAACGCTAGCGGTCCTGTGGTGTAATTAAAGGCTTCCACACTAATAGCAACGTTCGGTGATCAACGCTGTCTACAGACAACAAGAGAGGGAGCTAGAGGATAGTGATGCATTAAGGTTTGCGAATTTTGATAAGCCTTTGTGCCGTCTCCCAGTGGGGCTCTCCGAACTTGCGTTACTCCACGCAGGCATTAACGACGGGTGCGTAATGGCGTTGACTAAACGATGAGACTGAATTCATTTAGGGTGGCATTACTTAGTGCATGGAAACAAGAAGTAGATGCTGAATAAGGCACTTCAGAAGACAGACGGCAGGTCAGACTCACTGGTTGCTGAGCTCGATCACGGGCGCGGGGTTGGCTTCGACGAGGCACTCCAGCGAGCCTGGATGACCTTGGTCGACCACCATTTCCTCCGATGGCAGCACCTCGGGCACCACTGAAACCGCGTTTCGCAGAGTTAGCAGCTCCAACTCCCAGGATAAGACGACGCAGACACGAAATCGCCAAAGTACCACAAGAGAAAGACACTATGGAGAGCAGAAACACAGGCGAGATCTGGAAGTGATTGTGACTCTCAAAAGGTGGTACAGTGCCAGCCATCTCGAGGTATCCACTCAGTGAATCTTTTGTTTCGTCTTTTCAGTCTTTCTTTATGAAGTTCGCATCAGCGAATGACGATTAATCTTTAACAGCTGATTTAAGGAGATTCAGTGCCACTGAGTAACGTTGCACTCGGTCCACGTAATGATTGAGCGATTTGGTCTGTCAAGTAAACAAGAGAGAGAGAGAGAGAGATCAGATGCGAAAGGCGGGGAGGCGAACTCGAAGATAAATATTCAGTTTGTTACCCTGCACTGTGGAAGAGGAGATAGAAAGATAAAGAAGAAAAGCACGCGCAAAGAAAGAAAGGAAGATAAAAAAGAAAAGCACGAACACACACATAAAAGAATGTGGGAGTGTCACAGTGGTTCGACTATAGGTCGCTTGACCGGACGAACTTCAGTAGCGCCTTCGTCGCCTTCCGGTGTGAAGACCATATCAGCCGGGACTCCAATATCGTCTGCTCAAAAAAATTCAAGCTTATTTAAATGAGCTCGCGCAGTGTCATCAACGGCAAGGATCGCTGCGTGTTTTATTTCTTGGGAAGTCAAGCGCATTTCGTTTAAATAAAGCGTCATAAAAAAAAATCGCTAAGCCCTGACCGCACGACAGCGGGAAATACAATAATACGATTAGCAGAAGCGTGTCGCAACGCAGATGGATAACGTTTTTAGTTATTCCGGTCAGTGAGGTAAGAAGGGTGCCGCACAGTGCGTGCACGTACTGTGTCAGTGAAGCAGTGCCACTTACTCTCGTCACAGGAGTGACCCCGGTGGGGCCCCGTGCACTGGCAGCTGCCGTTGATGTGGTGGCAGGTCTCGCCGTGCAGGCACGAGCAGCTCTCCGAGCAGTTCTCGCCGTATTTGCCCGCCTTGCACTCTGCCGGGAACAACCACGCCAGAAAGAAAAAAAAAAAAGATACGTACATAGAAAAAAGGGACGCAAGGAAGTTAATCGATGTCTGTTGTACTTATTCATTCACTTGTTTCCCCGACCATAGCTAGCTTTCCCAATTTTAACTATCACACTTTCTAAGTATATACCTACGCATCCCGTGGCCGGCTTCTTTCTTTCTACAAGTTCTTTTCTACTTTTACATTCTATAAATACAAAGTCACCCGAATCGATGCATCTGAAATACCACGCACTCTAAAGATCTGTACGAAATAATAAACACACTAGTCTGGCAAGACACGACAGCTCTTGGCTGTTTGAGCACTATTCCGTGTGCGCAATCCACGTCGATATCGGAGCAATACAAAGAGGTCAGAGCAAAACTGGAGACTTGAATCGCCATGAAGAAGGCGAGACCCCTTGACTAAACGTTGCCTCCGGACTGAGGCTTCCATCATTGTTTGTCCACTCTTGCTCTTTGCATCGGTGTACGGTGAGTAGACCATGGCCTCGGAGATCGTGAGCGCAGGTTTTGCTGCTCGCGCCATCTCTGAAGTCATGAGTGAACAAGCAGCTTGTGCGGTGCAGCTTTATCGGTCCCAATTTGTAGCACTATCTTATGCAGCGATACAGACAGCAGTGCCAGCTTTTGCAAGAACAGAAGACCAATTAGAGGTCAGAGGGAGCATGGAGTGGGTTTCGGGCAACGAAGTGCTATAGTGTCGCGGCTATGACTACAGCGCCCCATAAGCGTTACGGAAACAGGACGAATAACTCAGTACCTGAAATGCTTCTCACTTCTTTATGCCCAGCCTACTCGCCTCGCTCAATGCACCAAAGAAGAATACACGTTTAGTCATGCGGGGCTTGAAGTAAAGCCGAACGAAAATTGAATCATGATCCCAACCCTGAAGTGGTAGCTTTCAGTGACCACAACTTTCTCAGCACTAACGGTGCTTGCTCAGTAAATAAAATAACCCATAAGCCATGGATTACTTGAAGCTGTGAAGTTCCTAGAAGTTATTTTCAGCTGTCACAGCCAGTCTGCCCCGAGGAATCAAAACGTGGGCGGGCAGACTCACTCTCCTGGCAGCTGAGGCCCTGGTATCCGGGCTCGCAGGCGCTGCAGGTTCCGGACACGGCATCGCAGGCGCCGCTGTCCTCGGCACAGTGACACTCATACGCGCAATCCGGCCCAAACGTGTTGGTGGAACAAGCTGCGAAAACAAATAAGGGAAGAAAACGCAAAAAAAGAGAAAAAGTTTTACTATCCATTTATTCGAATAAGAGACCTTTTTTATGCCACACAAGCAACAGCTTCAGTAATTACGACATCGTCACCCTGGAGGGCATGACGTCGCGCTGAAGTCCAGGCAAACGTTTACGATCAATGCAAACAAACAAACAAACAAACAAACAAACAAACAAACAAACAAACAAACAAACAAACAAACAAACAAACAAACAAACAAACAAACAAACAAACAAGCAAACAAACAAACAAACAAACAAACAAACAAACAAACAAACAAACAAACAAACAAACAAACAAACAAACAAACAAACAAACAAACTGAGATTCACCAATACAGGTTCTTAGGAAATGCGTCATGATTGCGAGAAAAACGGTACCATATATGACTTACTATTGCCCATCATTAACCTAAATATATTGTCGAATTGTGTGTGTACTTAGATTTAGGTGCACGTTAAGGAACCCCAGGTGGTCCAAATTTCCGGAGTCCCTTCCCTCACTACGGCGTACCTCATAATCATAAGGTGGTTTTGGCACGCAGGACCACATAATCTAAGCGAATTATGTGTTCCGTTTTGGCAACATGCTTCGGCGCCGGGCTAATTATTAAGTCAACCTAATTTGTCGATCTGGTACTATTTAATGCGTTTGCGGTGCCTGTGCGTACTCTTCGTGTCCTATATTCAACTTTGCGGTAACAAGTTTCACAAAAGCACCCATATCTGCATTATCCGTACTTCCTGTAATTTAGCATTCGTTGGCCCGAACTAAACGCATACCTTGCTGGCAGTGCTCTCCCATCCATCCGGCAGCACACCCGTCGTGGCAGCGCCCGTCGGACATGCAGTTCTGGTCACCGTTCCAGCAGTGACAAGTCAGGGAGCAGTTCTCGCCGAACATCCCGGACAGGCATTCTGGGCGCGCGTGCGAACATTCTCTTTTAATCAAACATGCTTCTCAGAAGCTCTTTTGAAGTTCTCAGAAGTGATGAATGTAGACGAAGGGCCTGATTTACCAACTTTTATATCGACGTAAACCGTTCTTCATGAACTGTTGTCATATAAGCATCGTCATTACCGCCATTGCCATCTTCGTCAATATCATTATCATTCTATTCTGTGCCCTCTGCAGGACGGAGGAATTTCTCATGCTCAACACTAAGGACTTCAAAAAGACGTCTGTATTGCCGGTAAGGGCAGAACCGTACACCAAAAAAGATGGCTGAAACCATTAAGATTATACATTGGAATTGCAGATCCTTTAAGTAAAAGCGTGCAGCACAAGCAAAAGCGTGCAGCACTGCAGTTCCAACTCGCTAGCTTTGATCCCAAGGTAGATGTTGTAGCCTTATAGGAAATAGGCATGCAAGTCAAAATTACTGGGTATGCCACGTTCAATGAATTAATTGAAGCCGACAACAGACCGTCTATGGCAGTTGCGATACAACGCAACTTTACGGCAATGCAAATTGATCTGGAGGAAGACAAAATTCCTTACACGTTTGTACAGCTGCTGCCTAGAAAAAAGGAACACAGATGTGTATTCATCCTTAACTTGTACAGCTCCCCGAAAGATAAAAGCAGCAGAGTTATTACCCTCCTGAAGAAAGCATGTAAAGCCGCAGAGAAGGAACAACTTATTGTTGTAGGAGATCTTAACGCTCCGTACACAGTCTGGGGATACCAACACTGCACTAGGAAAGACAATGGGCTATATTCAGTGACAAGTGACTTAGAATTTACACTCACCACCGATCTAGATAGGCCCACGCGTATCGGCGACAGTGCACGCAGGAATACCACACCCGACTAATTCTTCGTCAAAAATACCAATGGGGCTCTTTGGGATAACACCGAAACTAGTCTTGGGAGCGATCACTATCTCGTTGTTATCACTATCCCTTCCAAAGGGCATAAAAGGAAAATGAAGCTAACTCCACATACCAAATGGAATGTATTCCAATGCGTAAGAAACCGCAAACAGCTCACCGATATAGCATACTTCACTGCGTGGACTAATGAGCTCATCCAGGATGTGGACAATGCCACAACCATGGCACCTATAGAAGAGGAAGGCCCCGTGCCGGACTCAAAACTCCTAGGTCTATGGGAAAAGCATCAAGACCTTCAGCAGAGATGGCTAAAGAATAAGATCAACCACACGCTGCGCCACGAACTCGCCGCCCTAGAGAAAGAGATTCAGGACTACTCCAGCGAGCTCAGCACTGTGCAATGGAATCAATTAGGCGACAACATGAATGGCCAGTTGAGCAAAAAGTACCCCTGGACCCTGCTTAAACACATGCTAGATCCACAACACTCTAAAAGTACTGCTCATAAAATGATTCAGAAAATCGTACACAGTTTCCCGGGAACAGACTCTGATCTCGTCAACCTCTTGACCGGGCAATATCTTAATACAGAACGGTTGCCGGGTGCATATATAGAGTACAGAGGAGACGAAAACACAACAGTAGACGAAGACATCACCGAGGCCAAAGTACGCGCCGCTCTCAGCTGCCTACGCACGACATCATCAGCCGGTAAAGATAAGATCACCAACAAAATACTCAGGAATCTAGATGACCCTGCCATAACAATGATCACCAAGCTTTTTAATCAGCACTGGCAAAACGGTACACTCCCGCAAGAGTGGAAGCACGCTATCGTGGTCTTCATTCCTAAACCGGGCAAATCACTCAGTCTAGAGAACCTCAGGCCCATATCCCTTACCTCGTGTCTTGGTAAGGCTATGGAGCATGTGGTTCTCAATAGGCTGGTTGACTATGCCGAAACTAACCACCTCTTCCCAGAGACAATGATCGGCTTTCGACCCAAACTGTGCACCCAAGACATACTGTGGCAGGTACAAAATGATATCCTTAACCCAGCGCCTATACGCGCAACTCGAACAATGTTAGCATTAGACATACACAAAGCGTCTGACAGTGTCTCACATCGAGCCATTCTAGAAAACGTATCCAACATGAACGTAGGTAAGAGAACATATACCTATATTACCTCATTCCTCAAGGGGCGTACTGCCACCGTAAACATAGGAGATATGGAAAGCAAAACCATAAACTCGGCACTAGAGGTACACCACAGGGAGCAGTACTTTCTACTTTACTCGTTAATACCACCATGAGTGGCTTATCCCGACAGCTCAAAGAGATTCCTCATATCAGGCACGCCATCTACGCCGATGACGTAACGATCTGGACGTGCACTGGGTCGGATGGAGAAATTTCAGAATCACTGCAGGCAGCGGTTGACGCAGTGCAGAAACACGCTTGCAAGAATAGCCTCAGCTGTTCGCCGAAAAAATCAGAACTGCTTATAGTCCGGAACAGAAATACCGCAAATCCGGCTGCCAATATGCCCGCACACATTCAAGTGCAGGTAGCTGGACAACCGGTCCCACCCGTTCCTAAAGTCAGACTGTTAGAATTGTGGATCCAGCTAAACACGCACAACCAAGAAGCCGTAGCACGACTCCAAACTACTGCTGGTCAATTACAGAACCTTCTCAGGAGGGTTTCCAACCGACGGCACAGAGTTAAGGAGAAAGATGCCTGCAGTCTAATGCAGGCTTTCTTTCTGAGCCGAGTGGCGTATGTCTGCCCTTACTTGCATCTCAGGAAGAAGGACTCGGAACGGATTAACGGTCTAATCCGAACGTTATTCAAACAGGCTCTTGGGCTACCAAAATGGACTAATACGAAGGCACTCTAGAATTTAGGCGTGCATAACAACGTTGAGGAAATCATAGAGGCCCACAAATGGGCTCAAACAGTTCGATTATCCGGCACACACGCGGGACAGCGGATCCTGGACACCTTGGGGTATCGCCAAGCCTTAGACATCCCGTAACGACAGCGGATACCTAACACTATCCGGACCAAAATCATTATCCCCCCTGCTTCCGAAAAACGTGAGCACTGAAAACAACGGTAGACGCAAAGCTAGGGCGGCGGCACTCTGGCAATGCTACAAAAACCAACCCACCATATACGTGGATGCTGCTCGCACCAGTGATGGTCGACACACCCTAGCCGTCACTACTGGCGACGGACACACCATCAGCTATGCGACGGTAAACACGTCTTCCATTGTGGAGGCCAAAGAGGCCGCCATCGCCATGGGCACCTCCATCCTGGGCACCAAGATTATTATATCCGACTCGAAAACAGCGATTCGTAACTACACCTCGGGTTTCATTTCCCCTCGAGCATTCAGAATCAACAAAGAACTCAATCAATTGAAGTTGGGGTGGGTGCCCGCTCATGCGGGCAACGCTGGCAATGAGGCCGCCCACCTAGCCGCCCGAGCAGCAAGTAACCGGGAGGTGGGCTTGCCCGACGGGGTTGACCGACATGAAGGTATCCATACCTTTAACGAAATGACCGTTTATTACCGCGAATCGAGGCGAATATGTCCATCCCCGCACGAGACACTGACAAGAATACAGGCCACTAATCTCAGGAGAGTACAGAGTAGGTCTGTACTTAGTCCAAAAAGACTAGCTGCAATGACCGGTGGTGAATATCCACCAAACTGCAAACATT
This sequence comes from Dermacentor andersoni, assembly GCF_023375885.2. Lineage (NCBI taxonomy): Eukaryota > Metazoa > Arthropoda > Arachnida > Ixodida > Ixodidae > Dermacentor > Dermacentor andersoni. Next base: position 105,814,961 of record NC_092815.1, read on the forward strand.
GTAACTGCCCCCTGGCGGACCAAGATCACATCTTGTGGGGATGGCAAAAGAACCCTCCCCCGAGAGAACTCTTTAGGCGAGCTCCTTCACACAAAGAGTGGGATATTAAGACGAAAACTTCCAGCCCGGAAGACCAGCGATATGGTTGGCGGAATGGGCTGATAGCGTCGCGGCGAAGCAGACGCCACGCTAGCCCACACCACTGGGAAAGAAAACTCCACTCAACCTTGTCAATAAAAGATTTTTTTTCTCTCTCTCTCAGCGAATTCCGATCATGCACTCCTGTGTCGCGCCAGCTGACGCCGTCTTACGCCTGCAAGTTTCGTAATTTCGTCATATATACCTTAGTTATCTGCCATAGACTGCGCTTCCCGTCTCTTGGCAACCATTCTGCAGCTCTAATAAAGCAAAGGTTATCTGTACTGCGCAACATACGGCCTGCTCAAGTCAATTTCTTCCTCTTAAATGCAACTAGAATAACGGCTACTTTCGTTTTCTCTACAATCCACACCGCTTTCTTCCTGTCTCTTAACATTACACGTATAATTTTTTTTGTTTCATCCCTCGCGGCGCGGTCATTAACTTCTCAAGCTTGTATGTTAACCTCTAAGTTCTCGCCGCATATTTTAGTGCCGGTAGAATACATCGATAGATCACTTTTGTTTTAAAACATAGCGGTAAGCTGCCGGTCATGACTTGGTAAAGCCTGCCGTATGCACTCAAACCAATTTTTATTCTTCAGATTTCCTTCATACGATACGGTTCCCACTTTACTAACTGGCGTGGGTAAACACACTTTTGCAGAGATTCTAAAAGCTAACTTACAACCATATATACCCGTTCTCATGCCAGGTTATTGAAAATTATCTTAATGTATGCTGCATATTAATCTTCAAGCCTCTGCACCTTGGCAGTTAAGGGCGTCAGTCATTCATTGCAAGGAATCTCCCCCATGCTGAACAGGACAGGGTCGACTGCAAACCACAGGTTGCTGACATGCTCCCTGTTCATTACTCATAATCCTTCCCATAGCTTGAGTACTTCTGCTAATGCAGTGAATGTGTCTTTTTTCCCGACCTTTTTCTTGACCGGTGATTTTTCGCTGCTCTTGCGCAGAATTACAGTAGCTCAGGAGTATTCATATATGCAGTAAAACCTCGTTATAACGAAGTTGAACGGGGAGCCGAAATTACTTCCGTTATATCAATTACTTCTCTATATCTATTATTGCTCTTTAGTGCAATATATGCCCAATGGGGAGCATAGCTTTAGACATGCACAGAAGAAGATGAGTTTGCCGCCCGCGGAACCTCTACACGGTCTGGTACGCGGTGAAGTTTTAATGAAGCAGTAAAAGAACCTTCGGCGTGTGCAACACACGAGTTTTCAGCACCTGACGTGACTGCCTTTACGATAGCTGCCTTATGTTTCAAATATGCGGCCTTTCGTTTCCACTTTCCACTGTGCTCGTCTATGGCGTCGTGAAGCCGGCGACCCAGCGACGCGGCCGAATAAAACAGCTTGCACGCTGCGACGCGAACGCGTTACACTCGACACAGCCTGTCGACTGCGCAGCTGATCCACGCTGAACCGCCGCTCTCACGTGGTTCCGCTGCGTGAAGGAGGAGACCAACGAACTTCGCCGCGCTGGCTTGGCTTGACCCACTTGTGGCCTCTGAGATTGCAATGGCGCTCATGCGATCTCGGAGGCCACGCCTAGCTGAACCAGCCTGCGTAGCGTGCCGCCGCAGTGTTATGAGATAGAAGTGCGATGGCGATCGTGGCGACAGTGAGCTGCTGCTTGGACGAGACCTTGTTTCTCGCGTTTGCCCGACCATTGTGCGCATGCGTGAATTTCGCGAGGGCCAGTGGGGACTTTTGCTGTTCGAAACGTGCCTTAATTTCCCTAGGTCCTACAGTACGACGGAGGAGGGTGCGCTTTGCTCCGTTTGTCCCTAGCCGAGCTGCACTACGCGGCAGTGGATAAATACTTCGCAATAAGGTGTAGGTCTCCGTTGGGCTTTGGTGGCGCCGCACCAAAGTGTTCTGCCCGGGTCTGAAGGGTCTTGTGTTCGAATTACATTCAGCAACATTTTAATGCGCTCGTATTAGGAGGGTCAAAATACGGAAAAAGTGGACGTGTGGAAAGTTTGGGAAGTCGGTCTCGTGGTAGCGGTGGAGAGGCGATGTGAATGCTTATATACAGGGTGTTCAAAATTAAACTTTATGGTTTTCTTAAAATTAGGCAGTGGCAGGCACGCGAAGACCACCTGTGCAAATAAGTTATGTGGCCGGGGGACACAAAGTGAGATGATAATTACCGCTGTCAGCAGCCCAATTAACTAAAATTCAATAATTAACTTTTTGTTCACTGCAGTAAGTGGGTATGTTTGCATTGAAAAGTTAGAGGCAGTCGTGTTTCTACACAGTATCAGTTGGAATAATTCTTCTAGGGAGTCTGTGTTCTGAGATATCCGACTCCACATTTTAATTGTCGTTCCCATGATTACGCATGCAAGATAAACAGTCCCATTAATGACCAATAACACAACCTTGCCCATCATTACGAATCCTAAACATAAACAGTAAAAGCATATAAAACAAAACCACTGAACAGGAAGGTAATATATTTTCTCATGACCCCGATATTGCATTCATAACCGAAGCATGGTTGAACGATTCAGTCTTCGACGGTGAATTCGTACCAGTTAGCTTCAATGTATTCAGGAAAGACCGCGGAGCTAGAGGAGGCGGAGTTTGCATTCTTTTAAAACACTTTTTTTGAACATTATTCAAATGCCTGATGTATCTAACTTCGAGTCCCTTTTCTGTAAAGCTTATCACGGAAATGTTAAGTACATTATTGGTGTTGTTTACAGGCCACACACTCTCCTCTGAACCTGCTAATCTTGTTGAATTAAAAAATATATATATATGAGCATTCATGAAAAAAAAAAAAGGGATAGGATTATTTTATCCGGTGAGCTCAACGTACCAAAGATTGACTAGAAGTCGTAGACCGTTCAGAAGCAATGTGACAGAGCAGGCGAAGCAATTATTGACCTTGTATTTGCCTTCGACCTATTACAAATTGTTGATGACTTTACTAGCATACAAGGTCATATCCATACTTGACTTGTTTTTTTTATACGTTGTATTCCTGCTTCTAAGGCTAAATGCGAAATTTATCCCGGCATCTATAATCACCAGATTGTACTACTAATGTTGTCTGGTGTATCTGTGAACGCAAATAAAACAAACTGTCATTTTTCAAGCTTTTCGCGAGCAGATGATGTTTCAATAAAAGACTTGTTGTCCTTTCATTTTGATACGTTTTCAAGCAGTGACGCTAATGCAAAGAGTGTCTGGGAATATTTAAAAGATATTATTAAAGAATATATTGATGATTTTGTGCCCAGTATTGTAAAAAACAAAACAAAATGTAAGAACCCTTGGATAACTCGATCTACACTATAGCTCACAAGAAAACTGAAAAGCCTAAAAAATAAAAACAGGCTGTCTAACGAATTTCCGAATACAAAAAATGTCCACCTTAACCATTCAATTCTCAGATCAAGTTGGGAAATGTAAACAGAATTACCATCGGGTGCTATAGCCGCACTTTATTTCGGCATCCCCAGAAAAATTTTGGCGTCTGGTTTTTCCTTCACCACGCAACTGCAAGGCTTTTGACATTGAGGGCTGCTTTACCCAACACCGCTCAAAAATAGCAAACGCATATAACGATAATTTTCAATCTGTTTACACTAGAGACAATGATTTTATGCCCAATTCCAGCCCTTTCCTTCCGCCCATACCCGATATGGTCATTAGTGAACAGGGCATATTTAATATGCTACTAAATATTGATATAAAAAAATCGTGTGGTCCCGATGACATCCCGAATGAATTTTTAAAGTGAGTGGGGGGCAAAGTGCCCTCACAGATTGTTTTCGAAATTGTTGCAGGAGGGAGAGGTTCCAAGAGACTGGAAAATAGCTAAGGTGTTACCCCTACATAAATATGACAGCAAATGCTGTGTAAAAGATTACCGTCCCATATCATTAATCTCAGCCGTTTACAAATTGATGGAGCACATGATACATAAGCACATTTCAGTATTTCTCGATGGCCACAACTTTTTCACCAAAGAACAACATGAGCTCCGCAGCGGCTTTTCAACACAAGCTCAATTAATAGAAACTATACGTGATTTTGCGGCTTCTATAAATAATGGAGATCAAATTGCGCATTTTTTTTTACTTTTGTAAAGCCTTTGATATGGTTTCTCAAAATAAACTGCTTTATAAATTGAACTTCGTACTACAAACCTCTGAGATAATATCCAGGATTTCAACATAGATTACTGACAGCCAACAATTTCTATCTTTTAAGCAGCATTGCTCCGGTAAAGTTTCAGTGTCATCCGCTGTCCCACAGGGCTCGGTGCTGGGACAACATATTTTTCTCATTTTTATAAACTAGATTGTTGACGACACCCCAGTTAAAATTAAATTATACGCATATGACTGTGTTTTATACTCCGAGGTTAAAAGGACATCTGACCAGCTTCTCTTAAATCAAGCGTTTCAAAGGGTTTCGTCTTGGTGTGAAAATTGGTAAATGTCCCTTAATCTTGAAGAAACAGTAGCAAAGAAAATTACTCACAAGAAGCTACCCCTCAATTATTCATACGGCATTAATAACAACTTTCTTACCGAAGTAACAGAGTATAACTATTTAGGTCTCTTCATAACAAGTGATCTTAGATGAAATGAACACATCGACCACGTCACAGCAAACACACAACGCAAACTATTTTTCCTTCGCAGGGCTCTGAAACTATTCACCCCTACAGTCCGTCTTCTTGCGTATAAATCTGTCATTCTGCTTAAGTTATATCACGCCGTTGTTATCTGGGATCCATTCACAAAAACGAATATTGAAATGATGAAATTATTCAGAAAAGAGCAGTTCGCTTTATATGCAATCGTTATGATCACACATGAGTAACAGACTTGTTAACCAGAGTTAACCTAAAACCTCTAGCCACAAGAAACCACCATTCACGTTTAAAATTCCTATATCAAATACTAGCGGGACATGTTAAGGTTGACTCCACAGTTATTCGATTCTCCTCAGGTTATAACGCAAGACAACGGCATGATCGAACATTAACATCGTAACAAATACGTAATAACTGTTTTAAATATTCCATTTTTCCCAAGAACGATCTGTGATTGAAATTCATTAACAAACGACCAAGTGTTGCAGCCCTCTCTGGCCGAGTTTCTCTCAAGCTTGTGCACATAAATCCCGTTCTTTATACACATTTTGTTCTTGTGCCTTGCTAGCCTGCTCTGTATGTTCATTGCTTTATATGAACCAAGGGCGTGTATGCCGCACGTAGGTGTGTGCATGTGTGTTTATATATATATATATATATATATATATATATATATATATATATATATATATATATATATATATATATATATATATATATATATGTGTGTGTGTGTGTGTGTGTGTGTGTGTGTGTGTGTGTGTGTGGGTGTGTGGGTGTGTGGGTGTGTGTGTGTGTGTGTGTGTGTGTGTGTGTGTGTGTGTGTGTGTGTGTGTGTGTGTGTCTGTGTGTGTGCCTGTGTGTGTGTGTGTGTGTGTGTGTGTGTATACCTGTGAGTGCATGAATTGCATTGTATACATTTTTGTTCTCTTGTCCACCAATATTGTTGCATCAGATGTTGTATCGCTCATTTCCCCTCCTACTAAAATTCTTACCAGGGATTGTAGTATTTATAAATGAATAAATGAATAAATAAATAAATAGGGAGGATTGGTGCAAAACCCCTCCCTGACGTGACGCGGCTGTTGCGTGCGGCGTTTAGTCTGACAATGGGGCGGAGGCAGTGGCAAAGATGATAACTGTTCCCCTTTCCCTCTCGCCTGGCAAAATAAGAAATATCGAAGAACCCGCAACCGCTCTCGTAACACGCAACCACGCAGCCTCTAACGCTGGCGGCAGCTGCCATGACGAGATAATGGCGTGAGCGGAAAAGCCGGATGGGGAAGTGACGAGCGGGCGTGGTCCTTGCCTGGGCTACGTAAATAAAGTGACTGCTGATTTCCAAGTATTGCAACTTTTATCGAAATTAATAAGGAGGAGCTCCGTGCTGATCCTCGCTCTCTTGCATGCGTAATCATGAGAACGACAATTAAAAATTGGAGTCGGATATCTCGGAGCACTGACACGCTAGAAGAATTCTTCTAATTGATACTGTGTAGAAACACGACTCTCTCTAACTTTGCGATACCAACATACCCCCTTGCTGCAGTCAACAAACAGTTAATTATTCAATTTTAATTAATTGGGCTATTGACAGATTTAATTTCATCTCACTTAGTGTCCCCCTGGACGCGTAACTCGTTTGCACAGGTGGTATTCGCGTGCCTCCCAGTGCCTAAATTTAAGAAAACCAGAAAGCTTAATTTTGAACACCCGGTGTATACAATCTGTAGCGCGACTGACGGTGGGACCACCGTCAGTGAAAGCTTTACCGCCAGTTGCACTTCCCCACTCGTAGAGGCAGGCCGTGTGTCGCGTGAGCTCCTGAACGGCACTTTGCAACGTAGTGAACGTGGTTTAAATCCTCGATCCGGGATCTCAGAGGGGTGCGAGGCAATGCTACCGCATTTCTCTCGCAGTTACAGCTAAATCACCACTGTTCTTTTGTACATTTCATTTTGTGTGTGCGTATGTATGTGTGTTTCTGCAGTACTATATCATTTCTCTCTTTCACTCCTGCAATGCCTGCTCTTTTCTCCCTATGTTTCGCCACCCCGCCTAACACGGAGGGTTCCTGCCAAGGAGAGCGTAGCAACCCGGCGCGAAGCGCGGAAGTGGGGGCTTAGGTAGGACGCCACTTCAGCGGCCGCAGACCAATGAATAACGACACGTTGTTACAGCGAATTCGTTTAGTGTTAAATATCCAGTCGCACATTATACTGAAGTTCATGCTCGCGGCTAGGCGGCGCATACGCAGAGCGGGCCCATGTGGCTCGTGTACTCCTCCCGTCGACGACTATACCGTGCGAAGCGCCGAAGACACACTGCGAAGCGGCGAACCTCAGGGTACGTGCGCTCCAGTGACACGGGGCAGCCACTGGCGGCAAGAAAGCTGACCCTTCGCCATTACACACTCTGTATCGGCCGCTGTGATCCCGGTTGGACAGAAGTTTAAGGTGGCCGACGAAGCAAAGTGCGTCGTCGTACTCCTTACTATCTTACGCGAAAGCACTTTTTCAGGTCCCGACATTTCTCTCTGGGGACTTTTTGGGCTGGGCAAACGCGAGAAAGAAGTTCTCGTGCTGCTCAGGTGCAGTGGTGACGAGGACCGGTGTTGCTCGAAGGGGCATTAAAGGCGCAGAAGCTGGAGATATGAACTCCCGCACCGAGTGTGTGCCGAACCCCGCTGCAAGCGATATACCTGTATTTGTCATCGAGGGTCGGGTAAATTTTTTTTTTGGTTTAGCAGGCAAATATAGTTCGCTGTGTACATTTGCAGGACAATATAACTTAGTTAAAGCGAAATTTTAAACACATGTCTCTCTATGGAAATTTCAATGGGAATTTCACTTAGTTTTATATCCATTATATCGTTATATAGCGTTTAGTTATAATGAAGTTTGAGTGTGTTTGCTAAGATATTTACGTCTGCTCCCTGTACTCCTTGACCATACGCAATGGCTCTGCTGGTATCTCTGCGGAATCGAACTCCTTCTCGTAACCTATGAAGGCCGTTTAGAAAGGTTGGTTTCGCCGATTACTCAATTACCCGATTGACGACATGGATGTGAGCCATTGTTCAAGTTCCTTCCTAAAGCCGGTCTATTCTCTGGGTTGATTGAAGTCAAGTGTTGCCCTCATTGTATTGAAAGTAACCCTGGCGAACATTTTCCAGAAAGAGAGAAAATAAAGAAAGAGGGCAGGGACGTTAACCAGAAAAAAGAAAATAAAAATAAACGTGTAGTTGGGTGCCCTACGCTGAGGATAGCAAGCGAAAGGTTCTATAATTCTTCAGGCCTTTAGCGTCTCCCTTCTTATGCGTTAATATGATGTTGGCATTCTTCCAAGTCTCTGGTACACACGAAGCCATGAGGCACTGAGAATAAGAAACGACAACTTTTTCTCGTGCGTCCTCTCCATTTTTTATGTAGTACTCGTACGTGGCCTCATAATACACTACAGCCATCTACGTGGCTGGTGCATTCGCTACTATTTCGTTCTTCATTTATTGTTTGCGACGATGAAGGACGACGACAACAACAATATAATTACCATCTAGGTAAAATTAAAAACAAACAGAAAAATTATGCATATTCAACACAAGCGTGAGAATTTATGGTAAGTGAATCTTTTCTGAAACGGGTAACTAAATCCAGTACAATCCTAACGGCGGTGCCTATAATTTTGTTTACTTTCATCCTATGCAGCGTGTAACCTCACGCAATCATTCTGTTTATCCTCCACAAAGGTGATATGGTTATTAGGCAATTTTTATTCATACTATGCCGTAAGAAGAAGCCACAGCAAACAATAAACACCTGCTTTAGGGCTGTCCCACCAATGAAGATACCAGAGACAATTTTACCGGAGCATGTGGTGCCAGCAACTAATAAGTGTGGATTCCTTCACGGACTAAACTCCCTCTGGAAACGCAAAAACATCGCCTGGTGTCAGTATGGGAATTCACCACAGAAACCGACCTCATCGGACTGACCTGACCACACCTGAGCATTTTTAGTGGGACTACTTCAGTAACCCCGCCCAACAATCCCCATACACCACCCAGGCAATAGCGTCATGCATTCTATAAATAAAAGTTAATTCATTTATCCGTGTTTTGCATCAAATCGCTCACAAGCAATGCTGAAATGAAAGCGCCGAATCAGGTGGATACGACTACGCAGAGATGTCACGAGGGCGAAGGCTTTGTATGTATTACACTTTTTGAGAGGAACGGTAATGCGTGGTACACACTCATCATGGAAGTTTGGCTAAGAGGCGTCACGCACCCAGTAGTACATAATTGATTGATAAACACCGAAAAACAAGTAAATCAATGCATCTATTGGATATATAGTTCGTCATTCCATTAACCGGTCGGTGTACTTCAGATGTACCTGTGAGCCGACATTATTTGTTCACGTTTTATGCGGTAATTTATTTTATTACAATAGCAATTGTATGTATCCTCCAGGCGCATTTCCGCCGTCGCCGTGATGTCCAGTGTAAAGTAGATGTGCGATAACATCATGGCCGCGCGCCGTATGTTGTGGGTGCGAGTGAAAGCGGGCGAGGGTGATGCGAGGATGGTTGCTCCATCTCGCGCCCACAAGGGATGAAGGTGGGGAGGAAGCGCGCCGTCTTGCATCGCGTGCAAGGCACCGGGGGAGGGGGCTTTTACTCTGGCGGCGGCTGCGTATGGCGCGGCTGAGCGCGGTCCTCATCTTGATCATCTCATCATCGTTCTGCGATGGCTACATAGTGTATAGGTGCGCCGCCGGCTTATAGCTTCGTGTGCGCTGTGTTCTTGCCGCTTAGTTCGCGCCGAAGCGAAAGGCAGCACGAAGGTCAATTCACTCGTTGCTGCTGCCGCTCTTACTCACGCCAGCATTTTGATAGCGAGTTTCTGCGGTCATATAGTGAGATGTGTTTATGGCTGCTTGTGCGCGCGTCACACCGTGCTTGTGATCTAGTTAGTAAGCGAATGTCTACAAGTTTATACGGCCGTTAAAACTACTATCCTCGCTTCACATACCTGTCTAATAATTTACTATTGAAGCATCGAAACTGCGACAATTTTTTTGTTTGTTGCTACGCCGAACAGAGGTGTGCTTACCCGCACTACTTTGTCGCTCAGTGTACACACGTTATATAAGCCCTTTCGCAGGTACTGGCATTCGGCGCGCTTATACATACATACATATATCTCCAAACATATCCGCCGAGAGACTGACCGACCCATCAGCCGACAGTAGCCACCCCAAACACGGGAAAGTAGGCGAAGAAAGGTTCTCTTTAAGAACACGCACTCTCTTGAGATTCATAACGTAAAAGACAAGTTCACCATCTGACCCATAAGCCGTTGTGGCTAAGAGCACCGATGACGGCCCTGAAATCGTCTCACCAGCGCAGGTGGGCCTTGAGTATCCCGGCCGACAGGAACCCGGACACTCGCCCGAAGACGGATCGCAGGCCTCGCCGTCGGCACAGTGGCAGCGATGCGAGCACGTCTTTCCGAACCAGCCCGGTGGACAGCTGGGCTTCTGCGTCGGTACCGACTTGGTCGACGTTGTCGGGCTGTCACCTGCGTGCGCCACGGTGCTGTGCTGACCAACTGTTTAGCGCTTGCTAACATTTCAACGCGGTCGCACCTAGAGAGAGGTCGCCGTTGGTCTTCACTCACCAACACCTTCCTCGCGCAGAAGCTTTTGTCTCAGAGCAACCGCATGCATTCTCCACCCACACATAATGCGGGCGCTGAAGAAAGGTATTGCCTTCCAATGCCGTATACGCTTCCATATTTATTTTCGCACTAGCTCCTTCCCTTACTATTTTTTTAACCTTGGTCGGCTTTTCCCCTGGACCATCTTTACTTGTATTTGCGTCACGGATTTCTTCCCGTCGTGCACCAACTAACAAGGCGCGCGTACAAACCGGAAGAGTAGTTCATTACTGATTGGGGCAGTTCTACATTCAGATTAATGACGTAGATTTGAAGTAGACAACAAGGTTAATCTCAAATTTATGAAGCAGATTGCGTCTACTTTCAGACAAACTTCAGTTGCGGGTGCAGCGTTGTGTCGTCGCCCTTTTATAATATTTTTCGGCGTCCAGTCTTGTGTGCGCTGGCTTTATAATTAACGATAGACCATCGCCAACCGTATAGGCCAACCGTCGATCAATGAAACAAGCTTGCCCGTGTCAAATACTTTCACATTTGAATAGCGATGCGATTTCAGTCGACGCGACAACAAGGGAGCACGTCGTCGGTCTCAGCGCGAAGCCATTCACTGGCGCTTTCGCGTGCACGGCACACTCACCTTGCATGTGGCACGACTCCCCCGTCCACCCAGCAGAGCAGCCTTTCGGGCACTCTCCAGTGATGGAGTCGCAGTCGCCCTCCACCGCACAGTGGCACCGTTGGAGGCAGTCCGCACCGTAGTAGCCCGCCTCGCACTCTGCGAATGTATTCCTCATATTTTTTTTCGCAATAATTATGACGAGTCGTTAGAGAAACACGCAAACGTAACACTTCATGCGCATTCAGGGAGAAAGCTTTTTTTTTTTTAGCTCTCAGGGCACGCATTATCTGACTGTCTTCCGGACCACTCGAGATAGAATGACACACTACGTCCTGCCGCGGTGGTTCAATGGCTACGGCCCTCTGCTGCAGCGCTCGAGGTTGCACGTTCGACTCCCATATGCACTGGCAGCGTTCTGCATGTGGGAAGAATGGAAGAACACTCGTACACCGTGCTTTAGGCGCGTGTTTAAGAACATCCGGCGGCCCAAATTAATTTGGAGCTTTCCACTACGGCGTTGCACTTAAATAATAGAGATCTATGGAATCCACCGAAGGTTGTTAATTGTAAAATTTATCTCATGCACGCATACAGCGCTGACTAGGAAGAGGAAGAAATAAAGAGAGAAGGTAGGTATGTTAGACACCTGACTCTGGGGGACGGGAAAGAGGGAATAGAAAGATAAGATAGAGAGAGGGAGGGGGAGGAAAGGAAACCCGGGTTGAGTTTGCGCCCGCGCGCAGAGGGCCTGAACGAGTCAAATACATTCACATAGGCCAGTCGCCCTCAAGAAACACAAAACTGCCTTCACAGCTTTGTGGGCCGACGAGCGATGGGGACTTCAAATTGCACCGGCACAGACAACGGCCGTTCACAGCGGCACAGCGCTGACTAAATCCACGAAGGATGTAGGATATCCTCTGCGGCTGACGACCTGCTAGGCGGCGGAAGACGCGTGAAAAAAAGTGAAAGGTCACTGATATCGAAATGAAGGTGAATACGGGACGAAGTTACGAAAGTTACGGATGCGATTTGCTTTCGGCCGTCGATGCTTATCGAGCGAAGAACTTGCAGAAATAGCCGAATTTTCCCGAGGACTGGACGCTAAAGCTTGAAATTTGGAATGTCTGTCTGCAGCTGACAGTGCGAATACAGGGGTATTTTCTTTCAAATCATGTGTTCCCGAAATGACCGGAAAACGAGCTTTCACATGTCACACACCATCTGACAAAGTATACGGACGCACGCGCTTGCGTGCAGTCATGCGTACGATGGGACATATCCGTTAAAGATATCATATCGTATATGGCTAACACTGCAAACAAAGAAAAATAAAGAAAAAATATAGAGAACAAGAACGTTGGGAAGAAATACTATAAAATAAAATAAAAAAAAAAACGCACTGATGCCTGGGTGTCGCGATTATGCCCTTTGTCTTGTCACGCTTCCAACTTTCGGCACAGTCCCAACTCCACATGTTTACCAATCCGTTTTCAAGGGACAATGAACAAGCTGAAGGGCTTAAATAACCCACCCCTGTTTTCCATCCTTCAGATTCGCATGATTGTTCTCACTATCCAACCATGCCGCCATCTTCCGGTGGCGCGTCCGTCAAAGCATCAAGAAGAAACTCAACTAACTCGCGGAGATGACACTCGGGGTTGCCTTAGCTCCGAGCGTTTGCACAGAACCACGCGCAGGGACACAAAAATAATTGAATTGAAAATCGGCCACGTGAAGAATAACATGCGAGAAGTAGAGGTAAACAAGATAAGGCTGGATGACTGGCGCCCACATTGGGGAACGAAAGCATACGAGAGGCTCCGGCAAGCACGGGCGTATTGGAGAAAGTGTGGCGGAAGTCACGTGCCGTTTTTCGCAATGGACCACTGGAAATGGTACCCCTAACGTCACTGTTGGCATAGCAACCGCGCTCTTGAAGCTCTCGCTGCTGCCCTAGGCATATGAAAAGTGAGGTAGTTCTTTTTCGGCCCGTGTCTTTCTCGCAGCAGATTCTGTTCGCGAGACAACCTGAATTTGGAGCGCAAAGTTATGTTTTGAGTCTTGAGTGTGAGTTGTCAGTTAGCAACAGACACACTCAAGTAATCATGGCGTGGGTCATCGTCGTCGTCTTCGACGTGCCACGGAAAAGCACAGGAGCGCGGCTGGTTCACTAAAGCTGTTACAGAAGTTTCGCAGGCTCTGTTCTGACGTGCGTCGGCAGCACACACTACCGGCGGCTCGTAGCAATGCAAGTTCCAAGCTCCCGCCTATCTGCTCCGGCGAGCTGATTGGAGGCGCAACTGGAGATGACGCACCAACATGGCTGCATTACCGGCTTCAAAAACGTGACGTCAAGGCCTCTCCTATTCTCTTTCTTTCCTCCACGGGCGTACAGAATAGACCTGTGAGGTCATGAACATTCGCGTGACATAAATTTCGCTTTATGCTGACGTGACTCCTGTCCATACATCCAGATATGAATAAATAAATAAATAAATAAATAAATAAATAAATAAATAAATAAATAAATAAATAAATAAATAAATAAATATAAATAAATAAATAAATAAATAAATATAAATAAATAAATAAATAAATAAATAAATAAATAAATTAATTAATTAATAAATAAATCTATCGCAACAACTAGCCATGAGAAAGACAAAAAACAGCGCCACCACCAGGGCTTTGAAGAGATACAATTACCTTGGACGTCTTTACAGCCGTCTACGGAGGCCTAAATAACTTCCGTGCCTGCGCGTCGAGTCACACGACGCCCAACTAGGAAGGTTGAAAGCCCAAAGATTCACAGTGAGATGCCACCGACGCCACATGGCGTATATGTGAATTTTTGTTCTACTTATTTGTTTTTGCAAATCGTCACTCGCAGTTACGTAACAAATGAAATTAGATGGCGTCATCTCACGCGAGGCACACATTTCGCGCTCTTACCTTGGTTGCATTGCGGTCCCTTGAATCCCGGCGCGCAGGAGCAGCTCATGGGGTCCGGCTTGCAAAAGACGTGCAGCCCGCAACCCCGGCGCTCACTGTCCGGCGAAGCCGCCGGGCTGCACACGCGGTCGCACTGGGCCCCCACGCGGTTGGGACCACACGCTGTTGAGGTAGAATGGGATGGGCAGCACACGTTAGCTTGACACGGGGTCTTTCGTAAGCATCACGTAAGCCGTTAGGGGTGGCTGAAGATTGCACTTTTCTTTTCATACAGCCCGGAAGAAAGGCATATCTTACAAAGTGGATATTTCTTGTGCTCGCTCATTTTACGCCTGTGCACTTTATTTATTTATTTATTTATTTATTCATTTATTTATTCATTTATTTATTCATTTATTTATTTTCAATGTAACAGACTTATTCAAGGTATTCTGCGGTAATATCGCAATGACGTGACTTGAGCTGAGCCACTTGGAAGAGACGGACCCTACTTGCATTAATAATTGCACACAGATGTTAGCTGGCAAGCCAAAAGTTGACTGATTAACTTCGTAATTTACCAGTTTTGAACTCGGGTCACAATTGTGGAATTGGAGCTGAGCAATAATGGAGCAATATACATGCCTTCAGACATCGTGTGCATTGCTGTGCGTTGCACCACTTTCAAGAAACGCGTCCTGAAATCTGTGGTGAAATTTAGTTTCCGCAGTGCCGAAATGCGTGGCTGCAGTCTCTATTTGTTCCGAGTTCGCTTTGTGTCCTCTGTGAGTGCGTACGTGTTAACATTGTATACCAGGGGCTTCTTTTTATGTGGAACACTTTCTTTTAAACGAAACTACCATATCTATAGGCCTAGGCCACTTTTTGCAAAGAGGCTATGCGGCTGGGCTGACATCAGCAGCAGAAAGAAAATTCTTACGATAGTTGTCTTTAAGTACGTAGAATTTGCTGAGAAATTTAATACGAAATTTAAGGCAGTTGTTCTAATTGCGAAATTGAAACAGAGCAATAGGTGAAGTCATATCTGCTCAGCAGAATTCCTAAGAGTGGCACCACTTTGGAGATACGCTACCTTAAAATGTGTTGCGAAATATGTTGGTGTTTTTGTTAGCAATTTCCCAAAAGCGCGCCTCTAACCATTTGGGACGATCTTAACTGGAACGCCGAGGCATATTTTAGCAGATTTTGGGGGATTTATGCTAAGCGCGCATTATTTAACTGCTACTCGGCTTCAATTTGGCTATTACGTGCGCCCTAAAGTTAGTAACTTTAGATAATTAGGGAAGGTATTGTTAAACTTTGTCTTGTTGCTGATATCCGCCTAGCCATGTCGTCTAGCTGCAAGAACAACAGAGCATAGATACGAATACTTTATTTAAAAATAAATTGAGAGCATGAAAGGTTATAGCCGATATAACTCTGGGCATAGTTCAATGAAGACACTAACGCCATCCTGTTGACTAGTTTCATTTGTTTCCCAATGAAGCGAATGCTATTGCATTTCGTGCAAACACTATTTCACGCTTCCTTCGAAAAAATAACAGAATACTGACGCACGGGAGGCGATGGGTGAGGCCCTCACTTACTTTTGCTGCTCCTGCTGGAGCCGCCATAGTGGCGCAATGCTCTGAGTCTCAGCAGCGGCTCGGCATACTCTCGAACAAATGGACACTGAGTTACCATGCTTTGGTGGCGCAAATTTTCTATAGATACGACGTTTAATGACTAATAGCATATAGCTACGGGAGTTATAGAATGCCCGATGACGTATATCCTTCTTTCTTTCCAGTTTACGGCAACAACGGGTGATACCTTTCAGGTGGTCTGATCGGTATTTCTCTTAGGCGCGTCTAGCTTAGTCAAAAGCGACCTGTGAAAAAGCAAGTTCTACGTACGAAAACCTTGGACGGCCGTCTGACACGCTTCACCGTTGTTCGCTGCTTTGTTACCACCGCTGTATACGGCTACGATTTGTGCTTCGCCGAGCTTAGGTGTTTTTTTTTTCTTACCGAATCTTTACGCTCCTGTCGTATCTCGAAGCGGGCTTTCTCCACTTACGGGTGTCGCAGTTGGGTCCGGCGAATCCCGCGGGGCACACGCACACGCCGTAGGTGTCGTGGCACATGCCTCCATTGCGACATGGGGGACACTCCTCCTGGCACGTGGGACCGAACTTGCCTCGGGGACAACCTGCGGTTCAACGTGAATTTCGGGGATTCGCTTGTCTGTGGAACTTCATGAACGCGCCCGAATCGTCTGCTATAAAGCCTTCCTTAAAGATAAACGTGGCAAGTATGGTTAAGCGCGGAACGTAATATGAGCCATTTTTCAACTTGAAAAAAAGAAGGAAAAAAAACCACGAAAAACACACTGGGGCTATTGCTTATGTTCTCAAAGCAGCTGGTGAATGAATAGACCCTATGCGTCCGAATACTATACAAGGGCTAAGAGAGGAGTGGCTGTGGAGGGCTTCGTAGCAGTTTGGTTCCCGTGGCCCTCTAACGTGTAACTAAAGCTTGGTACATGAGAGAGTTTGCGTCCCGCACCCATTGGAAGGCGACCGCCATGGCCGGGAATCGAACCTATGTCCTGCTGCCCAGCAGCAGAACGCCGTATTCACTGAGCCACGGGCATAAGGAAAATACTTTAGTAAGATTATGAAGCGCACGCCACCAATCATTAAACAGCTGCATGAAATTTCGTATGCGTGAGGAAGGCCTGATAGAAATCTCATAACACCCTACTGCAAGATGAAGGACGCGTCAAAATCGGCCTATATATCGAGCTAAGCCAGCTAAATGTCAACTGCTCGGACGCTGGATTCAACAACAACAACAACAACAACAACAACAACAACAACAACAACAACAACAACAACAACAACAACACGTGACAAGAGTTGCAACCTACGTCTTGGTGAAAGACTGAAAACTGTCAACTGAAACCAATTACTGAAATTGTGTTGCACGTTTTACTAACACAAAACTTATAAAATGAAATGGTATCCAAAATTTTCTTTTTTACTTCTACTTCGGTTTGTAACCATCAGAAATAGTGTTTTAAGGTATGCCTAATCTGATTTTTAGAAGCACTACATTGAGAAGCGCCACCGGAGGCGGCTGTGGCACCACAGTGGCAAATCACTGAGGTGAAAGATGAAAAAAAAAACGAAAAGAAAAGAAAAACAAAGTCTCTAAAATCGGGGATGCGTCGGCGAGACCTACCGGCCACGACGAGTCGTATCCAGGCGTGCAGTCTCTTGTCCCTTTCGCCGCGGTAGTGACATTCGTAGACTCCCGCGTCCGCATGTTCGACGTTCACCAGTGTGACCGTCTCGCTGCCCTCGTACTCGGGCAGTTCCACTCCTTCCAGCCGCCACACCAGGGGCTCGGCGAGGTGCATGCGCTTGGTGACGCTCAGGTGCACAGTGTCGCCCACGTGTGCCACAACGTATGCCTGCGGCCACACACGTGCAGACACGCACAGTTCAAAAGCTCCGACGACACCGCTATGGAGAACCAGCGCTGGATAGGCGGCGCGTCGAAAAGAGTGCGTTGCACGCCGCCCTGGCGATGAAACGCGGCATATTCCAGCCGCTCGACCAGACGACACACACGTGCGCGGCCGTATTATAGTTCGTATGTTTCCGTTTTCGCACCGCTTCAAGTGGACAGTTTTCGTAAAGGAGCTAGCGCCATCAAGTGAAGAAATGACGAAAGATGCTTTTTAAGCTTTATATATTTTTCACAGCGTGTCGCGGCGAGCCCGTGTGTTTCTTTAACGGTTGCGCCGTGGTCCGTTGCCATGCTTGCGTGGCAGCCTGCCTCGCAAATCTGGCAGCTATGGCTCCGGTCGTGCTGCGCTATAGTTTCGGAAGTATTAGTTGGCCTGAAGACATTCCATATTTCTCTGGCTGGACATTCTGATGTTACTTCGCCACAGCAGTCAATGGAGAAGAAAGCTTTATCGCATCAGCTGACTCGCTCAAGCAAAGGTTCGAGTGCTCCGCTTTTGGATCCGTAACAACGCTGGCTACATTTAGCACTAATGACATAAATTTACCGATACACCTCAGCGCCGAGTCGCCATCCGCATGCGCATATTTAAAAACACATAGGCGGCTTATTCGCACGTGCGCCGGCAGTATGCGCACACAACTCGTATTACAAGGCAGCTTCCCCCCCCCACATAATTCTTGGCAATGAATGGATAATATTTACCTTCCGTATCGTTCGCTTGGTGCGGTGGCGTTGGAAGGGGCTTGGCGGTGGTATTGCGAAGGAAAATGGTTGGTACATATGCCGGATGGTGCATGCTATTGCTCATTTTGCCAAGCTCCTTTCTTCCTCTTGATGTCGATATCGGCTCTCCCCGTTTGCTCCTTGATCCACACCTCTCTCTTCCTGTCTTCCTGTATAACGTCCCGCCTAACTGTTCCATATGACCGAGCCATGCTCGAGCATGCAGGGCGAACTAGTGTTTTATCAGTAATGTTGGGGAACCGCGCGCGGATTGGATCATTTAGTAAACTAAAGAGCCACAGCTGGAGCTCCTATCGCCCCACCAAGTGCGCCACTCTCACCTGCAGTGGCTCCACCTGTGCGGCGGCGGTGGGCGGCAACTTGAGCGTCGCCACCGCAGTGGGTATGCCGCCGGAGTCCACGCGGCACGAGAAGAGGCCGGCACGCGACAGGCCTGCGCTGCCAGGCAGGATGAGGATGTGGGCCTCGGAGCCTTGCAGGAGCCGCTGCGAGGCGCGGGGGAGGCCGCCCGGCCGCTCGAACACGATGTGCGCCGGGTCGCGCTCTTCGCTCCAGCAACGCAGCAGGGACCGGGCGCGCTTGCGCAGGTGGCCGAACGAGCTCTGCAACGTCAGGTTGGCATCGAACTGTGCTGCAAGCCGCGAGGAGAAGGAGATGAAAAAAAAAAGGAAAGTTAGGCAGGAAAACGACCGGAAGACTAAAAGCCGTGACCCAGATTTACAGAGCAGTTCGAATTCAAAATGCAATTAGCTAAAACGGGCGTTCGGCTGCACCAGTCAAAGTGTTTCTGCGGATGAAGAGCCTTGCGAATACTACTCGTAACATTTATCTTCGTCCAAATAAAGCAAGGTGCGTTGACTTCTTGTCTTGAGTCGTTAAATTAACATGTACTTGACTTTGTACCGCAAAAAACAGAAAGGTAAAAGGAAAACTGGGCATAAACGATGTCGTTTGCTAAATTTGAGCAGGTAGTGCCAGCACGGGATAATGACCAGTGAAACTCCGCCCAGGCTGTAAGCGACTCATGATACATCTGGTAGAAACGTATTGTTGATCTAGTTATTGGCTTGTCATGGCTAGCCAAGGGCAACGCCTCGGAACACAAAGAACAGGCAAGAAGACGTCGAGGCGATCACAAGTCGCCTCGATTTCGTCTTGCCGTTTCCCTATTTGTCTTTCGTGTTGTCTGGGCCATTTGTAAGTCTACTCATATTAACACTCTCGGCTGTTGCAAGAATGTAAAAGCAAGAGGGATGGGATCAGGTAAGCCTGCTGTCTATATTTTGGCCAAGCCGTTTATTACAAACTCTTGGCAGTTTCTAGCCATGCTAGCCGTCCACACTGTAAACTGATTGACACCCTTAGGAGTCCTTAGGGTGCAAATCGGCCTGTAATAAATACCACTCTTGCCCCCGTAAAGGGTGCAAGGAAGTGTGCTATAGATAGAAATAGCTAAGCAGCTTGGTTGTGGGTCAGTGAGTGACAATGCAGTTGTACACACAAAGACAGAAAGATGTGTTCGGCATGCAAGTCCGTAGCACTGAAATTGGTTTGAAGTGCACTGCAAGAGACTCAAGGTCTGTAAGCGTACTAAAGGTGAAGCGCACGCACGCATGCACACACACACACACACACACACACACACACACACACACACACACACACACACACACACACACACACACACACACACACACACACACGCACACGCACACGCACACACACACACACACACACACACACACACGCACACACACACACACGCACGCACACGCACACACACACACACACACACACACACACGCACACACACACACGCACACGCATGCACGCACGCACACACATTTTTATCGTATAACAACGATAAAAAAAGACAAGAAAGACAGGTGTTTTACAACTTAGTAATTTTTTTTCTGGCATTGGCTAACTCGTACGTTGCCAGAGCACCTTGTCACTCATGAGCGTGCAGGACGAAGTTGACATGCTACCTGCTATGCCGGAGATGCCACATTAAGGAGGTCAAGAATTGCAAGCTCATCCTAGGAGAACATGACAACTGGTCACGGCACTTCGATTTGAAAAGCCACTGGCTGCTTAGAAAAGGAAGCGATAAATAGATACGAGATGAGAATAACCTAGAAGTACAAATATGTACAAGTGACTCAAGCAGCAGTCGCAGTACAAGTCGAAATAAAGCAACTATTCAAGGAAGCCGTCTCGCACACAGTCAAAACAAACCACGAACGCCCGACATAATGACGGGGACGAACTGCAGAAACTGTGCGCAATGCGCGAAGGGAGGTTTCTGAAAAGATTTACGACAAGACTCAGAAATAAGCAGCTTGGTAGTGGGTCAGTGAGTGGCAATGCAGTTGTACACACAAAGGTAGAAAGATGTGTTCGACATGCACGTCCGTAGCGCTGAAAGTTTATTAGAAAGATAACAAAATCAGAAGAAGTGGCGCACTTGCGAACCGAGGAAGAGACGCATGAGGATTTGTAAACAAGTGAAGAGAATATAATGTGCGCCAGTATAAATGCAAGACGAAGGCAACAAAAGTCACTTCTCCCATCAAGCAGACCAAGAGAGTTCAAGGAGCGATCTTGAGAAACTCGCAGGAGGTGCAATAGCGCTGAAAAATAAAATGTTTGTAAGATATATTAATGTGGAAAATGTACTAGCATATCACGATGATAAGTATCCTAACGCAGTACAAACGTAATTATGAGGGAAGACGGTGCGTTAGCACTGGAGAGGCCCAAGAGCGGAAGAGCATCAGAACCAGACGGAAGCACCACGTGAGCATGGAAGACGACACAACAACAAGGAGTAAGCACATTGCGGAACTTGGCAGTCCAGAGTCCTGGCTAGAACAGATATCAAATGTACACAGTGAGAACATACGTTTTCTGCGTGCACAAGGACATGGTCTGCATCCACAGCTTCAAGAACGAAGTTTGATGAAATTTATTCCACATAAAGTGAAGATGATCGCGAGTAAAGAATAATGGTAGAAGCAATAAGTATCGAATACAAGCAATTTGTTTGCCTGAGAGCTGTAACAAAGGTGTGATTTTGAACTCGAAATAAATACTGGAAAGGAATAGAGAAATCTGATGACAGCTAGTTGTAAGCTGTCTTTGTTGACAGAGTGAATGCCTGAGAGAGAGAGAGAGAGAGAGAAACTTTATTTGGTTCCTTCAAGGATTTAGCGTCTCGAGGTCTCGGTCGTCTTGGGCGCCGGCGACTTGGAGCCTCTTCCGGCAAAGGTGGGCCCCTATTCCAGGGCTCCACTGAGCCTAGCTACCTCACTAGCGTGCTGCACTAAGCCTGAGACAGCGACAAGGCAGGAATTCCGAAATGCTTCACAGAAGAGGATGCACCGGGGACCTATGTTTGGTTGATAAGGGATAGTTGAAGCAAGGACAATGGCTTAGCAGCTGCCTCGGCGAAAAAGGGAATTCTAAGCGACGGTAAGGATAATTTAAGCCTTATACATAATGTTGGAGTCGATTTTCTTACGCAGCATTTAGAAGAACTGAAAACCGCAGTAGAAAACCTCTTATACATATGATATTTTTCGCTGCGTGAAGGAAGTTGAAGCAGTGAAGAAAACGTTCCAGACAAAGTGACTTGACACTCCGAGAAAGCAAAAAAGAACGTGCTCAAACCACAAACGACACAAATTCCATGCGAACAACTCAAAGTTCTTCCGAGCTTGAAGGATCCATCGCGGTAAGAGACATGGCTAACGGAATGCACACCTGATGAAATATATTCAAGCATGTTTCAGCAGCTTCTTAAAGTGGAAGACGTCAGCTAAGTCAAAAAGAGAGGTATAGTCAAGAATTTTACACGGAGTGGAAGATGTTTCTACGAGGAATCTGGCAATAAACACTGTGCTAGCCCGCTGTTCTTAACCGAAGGCAATGGCGCCTGATTCTGATAGCGAATGCAAATGAAGTCGATTGAAAAGCAGCTAGGTAGCAAGGCACTAAAGCAGAATATTTGAGCACCAAATGAGTATCCGTTAGAACTAAGACTTCAACCTGCCTGGTCCCAGCGTCCGGAAGTGAAAGCTGCATTATAGCGCTCCGGTGTGTGAACAAAAGAATGAACATTTCTATTGCAATCATGCCTAGCACACGTGGACACGCGAAAATTAATATTTGTTGATACTCCGCCTACTTCTGTCACCTGCTGTACAAATCCATGCACCAGCTGGGATGATTCACACTGAGTCACATTGCTCAACCTATTATAACAACGTTTTGAAAAGTGTAGAAGGAGCGCTACTTCATTCATCACAGATAACGAGGTGTCTGGCCCCACGCCAGAGTGTATTGCACCAACGAGCGCAACCCGCAAACCAATGGCGTGCAGCGACGAGCAATTCAACGCGTCCAAGCGCATAAACTACACGATTAGAATTTCTTCCGAGGGAGCAACCGCGCCTTCGTTTTCTTCCTGACAGGGCACTTCGTTTCACCTTTTTTTCTCGCCTAAAAACAGGACGTTCGGAGGTTCTGCGCTCGCACGATGCGTTTCCAGTTCAAGCTTTCCTGAAATTTGATCAGCATGCACTGAGCTCAATACGCTTATATGTCATGCGAAACCACTGAACTACCTATGCAACGGCATGACCGGACGCCTTCAAGAGCATCGTCACATAAATGAAAGAAAACAATCAAAGCCTACACTCGCTCACCTCTACTCTAAGAAGCATTTGTATCTTCGCCATTTGACGGGCAATACGTAAGCATTCGACAATACGCAACCAGGACTTATCTGGCTTCGTCTTCAGTACACATTCCTCGGCCCTAGCCCATTTTACCTAACGCCCTACAGCTTCTTATATTGTTCAAAACTTCTTCTTGCCCTAAGCAAAGGTAGTTTGTTTTGTCTTTACTTCTTTTGAGAATAAGCAGACACACGCTTATGATGGTTGAATGTACTTAATAACCATGGCAAGCTCTCTTTGGACTCTGGATAAAATTGGAGGTGCCGCTAAATGGCGTTTTTTTTTTTTCACACGTCTTTTTTTCCCCAGGTCAACGAAGCTCTCAATGTTGGAAGTTTCTGACCAACTGTATACACTTAAGCGAACCTGTCGTCGGGTGGCGCACGGACACTCCTGTTAAGTTTTGTGTCACCCAGTCCCTGGGTTGTGACAAGGTCAGTGGATCTAACTCTCCTATAAGCTCCGGAGCGCTAGACGTGTTACGCGTGCGCCGCAAATTAGCTTGCGACGGGCCCTGCCACCCACGAAGTAATTTTAACGCTTTAAAGCTTTCGGTAATGGCTGCAGTGCTCGTGGTGCTGCCGTATGTCATGAACGAACATGGAATTGAGTCAGTGCGGCTGAAGTATGTGTCGACTAGTATTGAACAAGTATCGACCCGTTCAGTAGTTCGGTACACCAAAGGCTATGCTCTTTGACCTACAGCACCAAATGCGCACGAAATGCAACAAAGCAAGGGTAAGGAGTAGGTATCTATATGCTCCCCCTTTGCCACGAGTTCAGAAACGTCACTTAACTTAAACCGAGTCCCAACCAATTGCCTCATGTCTGATTTGTCTCGTGCTGTACAGAGCACCCACTTCTCCCCCTCACCGGCGCTTTCCTTCTCCTTCAACCAGTGACTATCTTGTTTTCCGAACCGAATTTCCTAAAAAATGACATGAATTCGGTACGTTTGCTTCATTTTACAGATTTAAGCTTCTGGCAAAAAAAAAAAAAAAAGAGATAAAGATCTGAGCAGAGTTCATCAAATACGAGTAAGTGCGCAAAACGGTACGATCTCGTCTTAATATGCGTGCTCAGTGCAGCATTCCGATGACGTTCTTCGCGCCAAAATATCTTTTTGTTTCCCGTCTTCAAGATCCACACAGTGCTCGAGCGTTTGTTTCGTAATGCGCAACGCGAACCAGTCTGTAGAGCCATATTAATGTCGCCGATGCCAGATCGACACCCACCACCTACTTACCATGAGACACGTGTTGCAGCAGAACAGCAGATGCGAGTACTCCGAGAGCGAGGAGCCGTCTCGAAGCCATGGCGATGACTCAGTCGCCGCGGAGAAACAACGGAGTCAGTTTTGTGTCGCGCGCGGCGCTTGTCGCATGCGTCGTCTTCGCGCGCCGGAAAGGCTCACTTCCTCGTAGTGCGTTTTTTCTCTTTTTTTTCTTCTTCTCTTTCCAATACAGTTCCGCCGGTCGGCGCCGCAGTGATTATAGGAGAATTGCGCAAATTCGCGAACCCCCCGTTGGGATTTGCCGTTGCTGCTTCCGCACGAAGGCACCGGAAAGGTGGGCAGTACGAAGTGGAGACGTCGGCTTTGCACAAAAAACTTTGGCTGCACGCGCATAATTTTGAGTGTAGTCACAAAACATTTGGTCGGGTACACTTGCTTAGAATAGTAGGAAAATGCACACGGCCAGGATTTACCGTGCTCTTGCCGATAGAACGATGTGCGTCGTAAAAGAATGTGTTTGCGATCTGCAGAAATATTTCCTGGGGAACTGAAACTGTCTGAAAATACTTTGTTTCCTATGGGATTCGCGCTAGAACACGGGCTGCGAAGAAATGGTGCCGACATCAATAAATAAAAGTAAAAATGTGCCAAAGGTATACGTTTATGTGAATGAGCAGAGTGACTAGCAAAGATACGATTCCGAACGACTACGTCCGAAGAGCCGGCCATGTCAGCGACATTGCGGTCAAAGCTCAAGAACGATTGATGAAAACACGCAGCGTTGACTCGGTAGCTTTGGCGCTCAGTTTCGGAGAACGAGGTAGTGGGTTCGACTTTCTGGCCCTAGTGCTGCATTCGATGAGGAAGAAATGCTTGAAAAAGAAAAAGAAAAAAAGGAAGTAATTGATCAATGCTCTTTTAATATGCTTTGAATTTCAGTGCACGCTAGAGAAGCTCATGTGGTTGAAATTAATACTGATCCCTTCACAAGTGCCTTTCTCGTTGCCACCCACGTTATTCGGTGATATCAAAATCAGCAAATAAACGAAATCAATCCGGTCTCGTTACACGAAGAGGCTACAACGAAGAACGCACTTCCAATGCAATTTAGGCTTGGCGCACATCGCTCGGCGC
The DNA here is from genome assembly GCF_023375885.2 of Dermacentor andersoni. Lineage (NCBI taxonomy): Eukaryota > Metazoa > Arthropoda > Arachnida > Ixodida > Ixodidae > Dermacentor > Dermacentor andersoni. The sequence goes on from NC_092815.1 coordinate 105,840,376, forward strand.
TGCAGATGATCACACTGCTATGCTGAAATATTTTCTGCGTGCTTGTTGACTGAAGCGGGAAGCCCCATGGCTCTCACTTGTACTGTAATAATATCGTAACAATGACACGTAACAAAAACAGATTTCGCGTGCCGTTTAGAGCCGCGGTTACCGCTCACTGAGAAGATGACATAATTCATTAACGCCCGCAGCGTTATGATTACCATAAGTCATGCAGCTGAGCTCGATGATACACATTATCGAGGACATCGTGGAAGAGCCGATGCCAGGAAGCACCACACCGAAAATTGACTGATTTGCACTTCGGTTTGCAAAAGTTTGCACTTTGGCCTAACAAGAAAAAAGAAAGAAGAGGAAAAGAGAAAGAGAAGAAGGTGGAGAGGATGTCTTGGAAGGGAAGGCGCGCCTCGACGAGTAAGAGTTAGAACCGGTATAAGAGTGCGGGTTCCCAGGCACTCGTCCAGGAAGACTCCGTGGTCGCGCGATCGTCATAAACCATCTACCAGTCGCATACACCACTCCTCGTAGCTCGACACCTTTACATGGATAATGTAGTGTTTTATTCGCACTTATTCGTGGGCTTGACTATCCCACATAATATCTCTGACTTTGTGGTTTTTTTGTTTCTTGGTAGTCGAGGTAGGTGTGTCCTCGGCCCGAATCGAAACAAAGTCGGGAATGAGTTCCTTGAGTTTGCTGCTGGAAGAATGGCATCGGAGATATATTTTACGATTGTGTTACACCGTCAGCTGTTAAGGCTAGGATGTCCGACCCAAAAACAGTACCACTTTGGCTCAATTTCGGTTTTAACGCGCTACAATATCGTTGCGGTTATGTTCTAGCTCGGGGAAATAAAAAAAAAAATTATAGTGGTTCCGCAAACCGGTTTGGCGCAGTCCATTTTATCCTACCCCCATAGCGATACGCTAATGCTGCATAGTGCTATCGACTTGTACGCAAGACGCATGCGTAAGTTTCATCATGGGGAGGCCGAAATTCACGAATGAATTACACAGATGCGGCGGATTTTTCATGTACATGTAGTAACGACGTAAGTAATTAGTGAGAATCTTTGCTTCACATAAAGTCTGCGTAGCTTTCGCGCTCTTTGGCAGCAGCAGAGTCAGTTAATTTTCATTCTGCTTGCGCTTTTTACTGCAGGACTGCAGTAGTGGGTGAAATGTGGCATGTGGTCTATAGGATGTCGAAGACAGCGCCGAATTCGCATTGTGTTACATAAACTACAACTTCACAGTTATAGTGTATGGCAAAGAAATAAGATAACGTTTGACATTTCACTCAGCTTGCTGCTTTTTTTTTTAGAAGCAGGTGAGGACATTGATGCTTATGAACGATAAACAAGGGTGGTTACTGTTGAACCACACGTTAATCTTTCTTGCACGTGTGCACGTTCCTCGTAGTCGTGCGATGGCTAAGAGCGGCCAAAGGAGTCAATAGCACGCACATTCAGCCCCACGAATAAAACTCCAAGAGCGCTTTGCTCTGCTTGCCAAGCGCCAAACGTGCGCTGGACAATGACACGTAACAAAAACAGATTTCGCGTGCCGTTTAGAGCCACGGTTACCGCTCACCGAGAAGATGACATAATTCATTAACGCCCGCAGGGTTATGATTAGCATAAGTCATGCAGCTGAGCTCGATGATACACATTATCGAGGACATCGTCTTTTCCGCTCACCGCTGTTTGTCTAGTTTACCTAATTTTAGTAACAATTTGAAATAACGGTCGAATTGGGAGCGCCGCCTGAGATGATTCCTCGGAGCCCCTGAAGCAACTTTTCGGCCGTGGAACGCAACTGACATGGTGAACTTCAGAAAGGTGAGCGTCTTTGCCGAGTTGGGCGTATAGTTACCAGCAAATACCCATCCTTTATTACCATTGAAAAAATAAATCGTCGGGTTTTACGTGCCAAAACCACGATCTGATTACGAGGCACGCCGTAGTGGGGGGCCGTAGTGGGGGGCGGAAATTTGGACCACCTGGGGTTCTATTCCCATTCTCGCACACAACGCAACTCGCGAATCGCAACAATCTGCTATAGTAGAGTGCGCCTATTGAAAAAGTAGTCATCCGAAGAATCGTGCAAACTATTTAACACCCGTTGTGGCATTACATACTTGAACTATTTCGTGCTGATCTGATAGCCGTGGTTATTTCTTTTTTTTCGGTTGAGGTTCGCTTCGAATTAAGGCACGTTCCAAAAAAATAACAGTTCGGGCTCGGGTTCTGGTTCAGTTCGACACTCTGGTTAAGACCACTTACGGAAGAAAACTGGAAAGGTATTCTCCGACGATCACTTTCGGCGGTACTACCCCTTTCACGCGACGTATACAGTGTTCAACCAGCCAATCAGTTCATCAGGTTTCGGTCAACCAACCAATAAGCGCACACTGAAAGCGATATCGCCGAAAGTGACCGTGCGAGAATACACCCGCTGACCGCTCACGTCCGCGTTGAGCACTTTGACGTGGCGCGCACACGGGGCCCGTGCATTCGGCAACGCAGTTGCTGTTCAAGAGCTAGAACTGCCGCCACAGGCAGATAAGAAGATGAATTTGGCTAAAACCTTGCAGTTATTGGGTACATCTTGTTTCCATATATACTGGGGAGAGCCCTAAAGATAGTGCGTGGCAAGATCCCATAGTCCGCAGCTAATCACCACATTGACAATGGACATTGGTATTGAGCGGGAAGGGGCTGCCGCTTTTCTCAAGCTGCCCTCACGCTAACTTCTGCTTCTCTGTACGGGGGTAGCCGATATTTTAGATGATGTACTAGAGAAAGAAGTCAGCTCAAGCAGGCCATGAAATGCGTAGGGCACATAACCGGCAGTGTGTCAGAGTTATAGAGTCTGTGCCTAGGGAAGCGCAGTCAAGGATGGCAAGAAATTCGGTGGTGTGATAAACGTACGGTATTTGCAATGCATAAGATAGTCTTAGCTGGAACAAGACAGGGTTAATTGAATATCCCTAGCTGGGAAGGGGGGGAGACCTATGTCCTGCAGTGGGCGTGAAATAAGCTGCATGATGACGATGATGAAACTTGTGCAGGCCTCAGTGATCTCTGCGAATATTCCAGCATCATTTGTAAATTGCGTCGGGAAATCCTTGCTGTTATTTTACACTGCTCTTGCTTCATGCGTACAAACAGCTTGCTTAGATTGGTCAAAGTGCTTTCTAGCTCCAAGAAGAAACAAGGCTGTCCTAAACTGAGGCTCCAACAAGACATAGGGGACCGTATATTCAAGAAAGTGAACCGAGAACGAGTACTCTCCTCCTCCGCTTTCATCCTCGCGCTCTCTTCTCAATCGCCGTCTTCCATCTGCCCGCTGCGCTCCGGGTTCGCTTTCATCCTTCGCTGTGTTCGTTCGTTCGGTTACAGGGGACATCGCCGACGCTCGCCCCAGGAACGGGTGTCTACGAGCTGCGCTCTAAAGCGCTTGCGCATGCGCATTCATCTTTGTCCAAGTCGCTGCCTGAAAATTTCCTGCCATTTATGCAGGCGAATCATAGAAGGCACATCAGTGAAAAAATTAGTTTGCCTTTCCTGAGATAGATTTGTAATAATACTAGTATATTGTCGGTTCTGCCTGATTGCCACTTTTGCGAACGAACTTTGCTATCGCATTTCTCAGTGCAATCTCAAGTGTTGTTTGCTGGTCGCCCATTTCAGTGCCAGATTTGAGTCACCGGTATACTTCTATCTACCTACTCCCATTACCTTTTGCTTTGTTCAGACAAAAAGTCGCTGCTAAATTTTTACAGCATTGGTTTAACCTCCAGATTTTTCGTAAACTCAGCGGCCTGCGGTCTCGTCATGCTATAATTCGCTCACAGTGTAGCCAGGGACCTGCAATGGGAAGTGCCTGCTAATCCAGTTTTTCGTCTTTATGTATTTGTCCCCCCCCCCAAACACTTTTTGCGAGCGCTGGCACGCGCTCTCCGGGATATATGTTCAGATGGACCATTGCAGCTCCTTTTGGCGCGTACCTGCAACCGGCCATTATATGAGAGTTATTGCGATTGCGAATTTTCTGGGAAAGAGCGAACTCGATGCGGTATCTCTAAGCGGACGTTTGGTGCGCCTGTTGTTTCCGTATTCATGTGCACTAACTTCTGTAACACGTCGTCGTCATCGTCAGTCTTTCATTTTACTTTTGCTTCCACGACCCTCAATCCGCGCTCTCCTCCCGCGTGATATGGACCCCATTTTTACCAGCAGCTTTCCTACGCAATCTGTGCAAGACAGAGCCTTCTCGCTGCAGGACCACTCGCGCTTCCTCGAGTTGAGGATCGAGTGAGCACGTACCACCGAAGGTCTCTTCCGGCAAGACAAGACGGCCTCTCCCGAGTTCTTTCACTGCCCCGGCCGATGAGACCCTCGCCATCATTCTTCTGGAATGCCTAGCTCACAGTGCCAAAAGGAGCCACGGGGTGTCTGCCTCTTTTCAGCTTCTGCTAATTTCGGGCCCACAGACACCACGCAGTGGAGCATTGCAGACCCTCCTGACGTCGCGGAAGACAGCAGTCTTCCCGCCAGAGTCCAATACACATTCACCCTAGACCCACACTGAAAGACAGTTGCGTACGAAGGTTCACTCTTCCTACCGATGCTTTGACCCAGCCATCGAACTAGGAAGCCTTGCTCGACTATTTAATACACTTTATACTTCCTTTCGTTTCCTCCACTCCCTTCCGGACACCGTGGCTGAGCTGTCCACTGTGTGGGACGATTGGTTCGTTGGCTGCTTGTTCAGCGCAACGCGCTCTGAGGGATCTGAGGCCGGAAATAGGGTTCCATAAAAAGAAAAGTAACGGAAACAAGGTGACAGAAAATAACTAAAAATTGGGAAATTAATATCTAACTGATATGGATGCGAAATGAAGGGCAGGAGCCACGTCTTCTTCTTTCTCCTACTCCTCCTTTCTTACGCCAGCTCCGGCTAGCAGACGTTATTTAAGGCCACTGGTCTCTACTATGGGGTGCAGTGGTTCAGGCAGTACCTCTCAAGGAGCCACTGACAACAATTACACGTATCCGCCAAAAACTGAAAACGCTTGAAGCTAGTCATAAGGTCCTCTTGTTGGGGCAGGAATTTGCTTCATGCTACCATAACTCAGTCATTTTCCGAAACGTCCTAAAGACTAGCATGCATAAGGAGCCCGGTGAACTTCGCTGACTGCTAATTTTAATCGCGTCTGGGCTCTAGAAAGTTACCTCGCGTATTCACCATCTAGCTTGGTTTGGTGCCTAATGGTATGGCTCAACGTGCTGCACGAAACCTTTACGTCGTCGTTGTCATTGTTGTTATAGTGATGACGATGCTGCTCCGGCTGATGATGATGATCATATGCAATGGCTTGTACCCACTAAAGGGGATAAGCTAAGAATCGGGTGGCAAGAACTAGCTCAAGATAATAACTGTTCACGGCACATACCCACATGTCTCTTCGTCTTATTTTTCTACTCGATGGCTTCTTCTTCGTCGATCTCTAATAGGCGCACAACTACAAGTACGCTGTCGTCACTGCGTTTCGAGGCGACCGCCCAAAGGTGCCTGTTGCTCAGCAGGTTAAAAAAAAAAAAAAAATGTTGTCTCTTCGGAAACTCGTTACAGGTGACTCCACCACTGGGGGTGCAGGTTTAAATGCCCAGGTAGTCCGGCCGTTTTCGAAAGCTGACCATCGCCGGCGCGAAACTAGACTGGGGCGACACTGCACGGCCAATCTGCGTTCCACCGACTTCCGGGAGGGAGCGGGGCCTTGCCGGTTGGCCCCGCTACCAGCCGCCAGGCTACGGCGACCTCGACTCGCGCCCCCTGAGCGGCTCGGACGAGCGGGCAGCAAGTACGGCCGACGGCGCACGTCTTCGGGCCGCGCCTCGCCGGGTAAGGTCCACGCCCGCCGCCTTTGGCTCTGCCTCGCCGCCTCAGCGATGTGCCGCTACTACTGGTGAGCCAAACTTGGACTTGGAAACTTGGACTGACCGACACGCAAATCGTGTACCCCCGGGCAAGCACTGTCATCTGTAGGAAAATGTCGAGAATATAGTAACGGTGCATGAGTATAAATGAAACGTAGAGCGACACACAACAAAGAGACGAGTTGACAGGAGGAAAAAGGGCGCTTGGTTTTTGGTCTGTTTACGTTGTTAAGTGAATGATAACAACATTTTGGAGTTGCTATCATTCGTAGTCGAGCTTCCGGACTTTTCTGCATCGCGAACACGAATCGAAGCTATTGGCAGGTAGTATATCTGTCGTGTGCAGAAGAAAGTTTTCAATTGTCGGTGCTAGTACATAGTGAAGCGTAAAGCCACAATGTGTACGAATACACTACCAGAGAAGAAAAGCTATTTGTATTCCTTATATCTTCGTCCTTCTTGTGCTTGGCCACCAATGCACACCATCGCTCTCTACGACGAGAGGCGTGGCGTTGAGGAGGAGGTTATTGAAAAATGACATTTTGGTAGAAGAGCCCTGTTAAGCAAGTCAATACCGCACAAATAAAGGGTGAAGTTCAGAAGTGCTCAAGACGAGGGCAGGACTTGACAAGTATCTATATTATCCATTTAATTGCGACGATTATAGGGCGGTCTGAAAGTATCCAGTGTCTTCTGCAAGAGTAACATTTATTTCACTGGACCAGTGAAATAAATGTTACTCTTGCAGGAAGTTAGTGCTGCCGGTTTCGTTTCTAGTGGCAACTCCTGAGTGCGCCTGAGAAGACTGTGAAACGTTGAAAAAGAATCAGTGTTATGCATCGGTATTTATTGCACGTGCCTAGAGGAACATGACGCTCACGTACGCTTAAATTTGAAGCTGTTAATATTGCGGGCTGCGTGGTCGATCGATGTTGTCGGCTCCTTTAGTTCAGTGCTTGTAAGCGGTGGCGTCTTCATCGCAGAACTCAGGGATGCGCTTCCTTTCCTCAAAGCTGGCGAAGAAAAGATCGCAGTAGAGAAGAGGTAGTCCCTTTAAAAAGTTTGTCCCTGTTATTTCTAGCTCCTCGCGCTTCTTCCTCTAGGAGGCATTGGGCCATCCTACCGAACAAGCTAATGTAAAAAAAAAAAAACGAACAGTTGAATTTGCAGCTCCAAGGCAGAGTATACTATAGTTTGGTTTCCCCTTACTCAAGCTTGTACTGCGCGTTTACTGCACACATACGTGAATGAATGGCGAAGGATCGCCAATCCCTCACTGTGACGTGGCGGCAACAACAACGCACCTGCTCTCATTTCTAAATGGCGAAGCTTCGCCTGTTCCTCACAGAGAGTGAAGCACGGTTTTTAACGTTAGGCTTGCGCCACACGTGTCTTTACGCCAACTGCCAAGCCGCAGTCGTGCTGCAGCGAACAAGGCCGCAGCATGCGCGCGTGTACGGAGACGGTGTGCAACGGCGGTTCCCTGCGCAGGCCCTGCTGGAGACGCAGCCTAAGGTCGTTGAGTCCAGCGCTGGCCAGGCGGAAGTGAAGCAAGCGCCGTCGAGTGCTGGGCCCTCCCGTAGCACAGGCCCGGACAGTCGGCGAATGACGGTAGCGTTCGCCGGCACTACTGGTGAGGCCTTTCGCGCTTGGCGAACGCTTTTCTTGGAAGACAGGTTTGGTCCGAAACGAAGACCTGCTGCGAGAAATGTTGACAGCATGCAGTCACAGCATACATCATACAGCCTCGGTATTACCAATACATGCTAAGACGATGAGCAAAACGAGAACCAGTTAAAAGCGGGAGCCAATGTATCGACAAGTGTACTCCAAAAGGACATCTTCTTGGGCAAGTTGTTTTATCCAAAGTATGTTATCATGACCATGTTGTTGTGTCGCACCTTGGCTCTCTGCGCATCAGCGGAAGTTGTCTTTTCTTCTATACGCTTGTTTAGGCTGTCATTAAACAGTTGATAGTTTGGCGCTTCACTGTCTTTTCTTCTGTCCCTTTTCAAGAAACTTATTTTGCGCCACAAAGTATACCTAGGAAATTCGACAAGTGGAGTTGTCTTTTTCAAAGGCGACATATGCTTTCCTCGGCACAGTATACATATTGTTGGCTGTCATCAATGAAAAACATGTCAGGACGCCTAGGACGCTGGATAGTCCGCTTGCAGGAATATGACTTTACATTAACGTACAAGTCTGGAAAAAGTCATCATGATGCAGACGCATTGTCTCGCTGCCCACTCGCTCTCTCCCGGTAACGCGCCGTCGTGTTCCGCACCACGTCGTTCCGATGCTACGCCTGCCTCACACCGGCTCTCGATAACGCCGCTGGACCAAGTTACCACTTTATAATACCGAGACCGATCAAGTTGTCCAGCGCTGTTTATTCCCAAAAAGGCAACGCCCCAGCTCATGCGCGAAGAAGTCGAAGAACAGGGAAGATGATGATGGCGATGTACAAATGAAAACGACGAAGTACGTTAATAGTGCTTACAATATATAGAGGTAGGTAGGATTCTTCTAAAGGGGAGAAGGGGCAAGGTGGGTGGGCGAGGCAATGAACGAGGGTGTCTTAGCGGCGAGTGTTTAGAATAGAAAAGAAAGGTGTGCTATTCAACGTCGGTGGAGGAATGTGAGGAAGCGCTGTGTGTCAGCCAGCCGTGTGTTTTTTCGTGGAAGAGGCCTGGAAGACGCAGGGCGTATCTGCTCTGCTTTAGGTCAGTGAACAATCGTCTCTGCGAAAGAAATAAAAGAACGGTAAAAAATGGCGCTCGTGGAAAAAAATTTACTAAGATGGAATAAATATATAAATAAAAGAAAAAAAGGAAAGGGGGGAAAGAAAAATGAAACACTAAGCAACCCAATGAAAGTTACTTAAGTGCTGTTGCCTATAGCTTGAAACTTAGCATACCGAATATATTCTAAGGCTCCTTTGAAACGTTTATGCCTATTGGTTGCAATGTCTTGAACTCATGGATGAGGTATGATTCTCTCTATTTTCTGTCTCGCGCAGAACGGAAATTTGACTGTAGGATGTAGTGTTTAAGTTCATCAAAGTTATGACCTGGTTGGTTGAAAGGCTCAGCGACGGCTTTGGGAAGCTTTGGGAAGTGGCAGTTCAGCCTGACGTTCACTGATTGTCCTATTTCACCGATACATTGTTTCCTACAGAAGGAACATTCAAGCATATAAATCACATCGGAGCTAGTGCAAGTGGAGCTGCTTTTCACTTCGTGTGTAGAACTACTTGCGGTGCTTTTAATTTCCGTGTCACTTCCAAGGTGCAGGTTTTGCACCTGGGGCGACAACATGCTTTTATTATGGGGGAATCATGTTGGCTGACGTTTACATGCAGTAACATGTCTTTAATGTTTCTGGTGCGGCGACAGGCCCCCCTTGGTACCACCGGGAACGCTTTTCTCAGACGCTCGTTACTTGATAATATTGGGTGGTATTTTCGACGGATGTTGTTTATCTTTGGGAGGGCATTAGAATACTTTGTTATAAAGGCTGGTGTTATAAGGCTTAGATTCTGGTGTAGGCTGTTTCTTAGCTAATTCCGACTGCCTCTCATTTCTTAACGCGATGTCATAAGCTCTGTCGAGAGGAATTTGGGGATAGTTTCTTTCTGCCAGCGCTGCTTTAAGGTAATTTAGGGAGTGGTTATAATCGTTGTTCTCGCTGCAGATTCTTATTCGTTTCACTTGCCCGACAAGAATTCCTTGCTTGCATTGTCGCGGATGACGACTGTTGTAGTCTAAATGTCGCTGGATATCCATAGGCTTCCGGTAAAGTGTCATTCTCAGCTTTCTATATTCTATGTGGACCGTCGTGTCGAGGAAGTTGATTGGACTAGGAGAGCGGTGAGCCGTGAAGTTAATCCAACTGTCCACTTATGTCGACTTGTCGAAACGTTGGCTACCAGTATTACCTTGTTCTCGTTTTGTTCATCGTCTTGAATTTCCATCTCCCGCCTCCCCCGTGTTTTCCCAAGTGCGTTCCAATTTTCACAATAATTTGGCACTGCATGGGGCCCAAGCTGCGAGACGCTCTGTCGCGCTTGCGAGATCGCGTGCATTTGTATTCAGGCAGTTTGCTAAGGCCAATGGTAGCCTCAGCTCTGGTGTCACGTTAGTGCGAAACAACATGTCCGTTCGAGTCATTCTGCACTTCGTGAACTAGTTCCCGCGCGTTCAGTGGCAGTTCTTGCTCGTGTGGAACCGGCACGGCGCCTGTTGCATGAACGCTGCACTACGGTTCTAGCGAGTGCAGGAAATGCTGTAAACTCGTCCTGAACGAAGCCTGCACTGAGTGAAACGAATGACAACGGGCAGATGTCGTCATGTTGAACTGGTGAAATCAATAGAGAAGTCCATCCCTTCGGGGACTGGTTCAGAAAGTGCAGGCGAATGAGTGGATCTAAAGCGCATTTTGCGGCAGGGTATACTACCGTCAAAAGAATAAAAATAAACTAAAAGAAACAAAAAGACGCGCCGGTGGTCTAATTTTTGTCTATTAAGACTACCTTGTTGGTCGGAGTAGCTATAGGCAATGGATGGATGCGACGTAGATTGTATGAGATCTGTATTCGTCAAGATATTCAGTAATGTGGAAAGTTGGGCTAGTTGGTGACCCGTCATCACACCATGTGGGTGAAGCAGCGCTCTGAACTGGACAAAGCGGAGAGAACACAAGGAAAACCCGTTGTTCTGTTCAGTGCGTTGATTCACCCATGCGGCATGATCATCAAGATACTGAAATGTTGTGGGTGGTTAGTTGTGAAAGGAGGCAACTTGGTGGCTTGATAATGCAGGAATTTGAAGAAAAAAAATTTTATTCGAAGAGCACTCCATTCCGTGCCGGCTGAGGTATTTAGGTTCGAGACAACTTCGAGTAAATGGTACCGTTTTAAAGTGAATGTACTTTTGGAATACCCTTACTTACATGACGATCCCGTACCTGTTAAAACTGACGCCGTAAGGTAGCTAAAGGCCCTGCTTGGTCATCTGTTGTATTTGCTGTAACAGTGCATATCACACTTCCTTTTGAGGCTGTATAATAACCACGGCTATTGGTGTTATTTGTTCGGCTTTTGAGAAGTTTGTGTGCCAAAGAAGGCGTAGTCTATGCGCGAATTTCGTTTAGATTAGACGGAGGACGGAGGGAGGAGGGTAGAGCTTAGGCATTTATTTATTGCTACGACTTGCATGCTCTATCATGTCCAGGAATTTTGGCCATTGTCCTTTCGGCATTCTGTAGAACTTCATGGCAAAGCACCAGCGTAAACGAATAGACAAATTTTCAGGAAATTATATTTAAAAGAATATTGGCTCGCTATACGGGTCCTGAGAAAGTGAAGTCCAGTGCGCCGCCGCTGGTCTTATTGCCGTTTCTTCTTCTTCCCTTTGCCACTCCTCGTATTAACGCTGCTCCTCGGGAGTCATAACTATGGCTTGCCTACCAAGAGCGATGCTGCAACAAGGATGTAATCAGTTGCTATTCTGGTTATTTTATATATGAAAGGCTAGTGACGTCACTCTCCACGTCGCAAGCTGCCGTCGCCGTGGCAACTTGCGCAACAGTAAGCTGTGCCGGACACCGTATGCGGGGAGCGCTTTGCAGTGTTATGAAGAAGTATCGTCAATGATGTGCTTTGGATGCTTGTTTTGTGCTTGTTCCTTATTGAAACGAATGCTGTGCTGTATCTTGTACGTACGATAGGCAAAGGATGTATGCAATTTTCGCTTCAATCGCTGAAGGCCTTTCTTTCTTCCGCGAGGACGCGCCTCGAAAAATCCCGACCAGCTAAAGGCTAACAGCTTCGCTGTTGAATTGAATTCAGCACGACTTGATTATGAATTCAACACCGACTCAGTGTACTCGTGAGGGATTGCATCGACCTATCGCACGATCGGGTGAAGGAGATTCTTATGTTGGAAAAAGTGGAAGAAATGGGGTAAAGTGCAGCGCAGTAACTGTCTCTCAGTAGAGGACAGTAGAGGTTAGTAGAGTAGGGTAGGGTTAGTAGTAGTAGTAGTAGTAGTAGTAGTAGTAGTAGTAGTAGTAGTAGTAGGGTTAGTAGAGGACAGTAGAGGTTCGATGAGTCTTCGTGGTTGTGATCGAAGAGAGCTAGGGTTCGCTCGCTGACCCCGCGTGCCTGTGGCGCGCGCAGGTGCTTCTTCGGTAGTGGCTGCCGGTGCGTCGGCTCCCAGTTCTGCGCGCCGGGGATGTCCGGGGGGGCACCGCCGCCGGGCGGCTCTTCGTCGGGGCAGCCGCCGGCCGGGTCGTCGTCGAGCAAGCCCACTGACAAAGCCAACGAGAAGGCGCTCGAGAAGACGACCGAAAGGTCTATCGCCTCCACGGACAGGTCGGCGGCCTCGTACCACAGCAGGAGGTACAGCCGCGACAAGTCGGTGACATCCCCCGACAAGGCATCGTCGTCCAAGTCGCCGACCAGGTACTCGCCGTCGTCTAGCAAGGGGCGTCGCGACAACGTGCCACCTGGAGCATCGACGTCCACCGACCCCTACGATGGTCAGGCGCTGCTACTTCGTGCAACGAGCATCGTCTTTGCTTAACCCGTCTAGAGCGCAATGAAAGGTGGCGCTTCTTCCGCGCTTCACACCCACTCACTAGCTTCACCCTTAAATTTAAGATATTCTCCCAGCCAGGACCGTAGGGAACGTCCACTTTCCATAAGCGCTGGGGTTCAAAGTTGTTAGCGCTAACCGGTCAGCTGTCGACACAAGCAAGATACGTTTACAGTACTGGTGGAAAAACAGCAGGGACGAGATGTAGCCGGAGTTGTTACAGGCATAGGCAATCTTACAATACCGAGATGTAGTTTTTAATGAGAAGAAAGAGTATCAAATAGAGTTAGGCAAAATGCTAGGCTTCAAATAGATGTAAAACTCATTGAGCTCCAGCAGGATAGGTCACTATTTATAGCCACCACGTATCAAAAGAGATGCCATTAGAAATAATAATAATCGTTATTTCTTAGCAGACCTAAGCGGCTACATAATATCGTTGGTCTAGGAACCTGCATTTTGTTTGGGGCTTGAAGAGGTCCGCAACCTCACATGGCAGCAGGCCACAGGCATAGAATCCCACAATAATTACGTAGTAACAGCTGTGCACAGCGCAAAAGACGAGGACAGAAGGAAGAACACAACACAGGCGCTGCTTCAGTCCTCGTCTTTTGCTCTGTGCACACATGTCGATACTGAATCACCAACTCGCCCAAGCTTCCACCTTATCAAGTTACGTAGCAACACTTGAAGTGCAAAGATTAGCCCTAATACATCGGTCAGAAAGAAAAGAAGAAAAAATAGAAAAGTTTGGATATATATATATATATATATATATATATATATATATATATATATATATATATATATATATATATATATATTGTAAATTATCGGCATGATTGAATGCGCGCGTTAGCACGGGAATATATCTTAATCTAATAAGAAAGCCCACTTACGAGTATAGGTACACATTTAATAGCAGGGAAACCGTCGAAATTTCCCGTCAAAGAGGATGATGCCATCGTATAAAGAGCCCTCGTGCAGGTTGGTGATGATGGTGATTTACTGGCGTCCCCTTTGAAGCGTGGCGGTGTGACAAGTAGTCATCCAGGCTGCTCGATTTAATCGGGCATGTTATACATGCTACATTGCGCGCGGCCCACTGCGCTCTCTGGACGACATTATCGCGATAGCAGTTATGCGGAAGCTTCAGGCGCCGTCACGGCCGTTGTCGGGCTGATCCCGCACACTGCGCATGCGCCGCTGCCGCGCGTAGGGTTAGAGGGCCTCCTGAGATGCGGAGTGCGCACCGTCAACGCTATACGCGCTCGGTCGCCTCTGCGGTGGTAGTGACAGGGCAGCATTGTGCCTTCAGCTCCAGTGCAGGGTAGCAACCTGGGTATCTATCGTCCGGTTAACCTCCCTGCATTTCTTATCTCTTTCATCTCTTTCTGCCTTCGGCTGCAGGGATGGGCGTTGTGCGCACTGTAAGCCCACTATAACATTCCTGCTGAGCTGTATGCTCTGCATAGTCCGGGCAGGAAACGTCATTTAATATTTCACTGTGCGCCAGCACCAATAATTTCCCATCAATCTAATCTCGCGCACCATCGAGCACTCCCTTTTCATTCCAGCGCTGGTCCAGATGCTTCCACTTTTTTTTGAACTCTGGTGTTTTTGGGGGTGCTGTGTGCGAGCTCAGTAGATTCACTACTCATAATGCCAGCACACAATAACTGATACATGTGTGTGTAGAGCAGTGACAGCGTGAGGCTTACTATTGGCATTGACATTGACATTATTGACACCTTGCTTGTATACAGGCAGGCTGGTAGGTAGGTAGGTAGGTAGCCAGGTAGGCAGGTAGGCAGGTAGGTAGGTAGGTAGGTAGGTAGGTAGGTAGGTAGGTAGGTAGGTAGGTAGGTAGGTAGGTAGGTAGGTAGGTAGGTAGCTAGGTAGGGAGGTAGGTATAAGTAGGTAGGCAGGCTCTTGTCTCGACTCGTCTCGAGCATATTTAGTAACGACAAAATGACGTGTTCGGTGGGTAGATCGAACCGGGGTCCCCCAACAGGTTCTACATACCCATGCTTGCTTCTCGCGTGCAGACGCCAACGTTCCTGTAAACTTTTGAGGCGTATTATGCAGCAGGACTTGTTGTTGGGTTGGTTAGTTTACATACCGTAGTACGAAGGCACAATCGCAGAGAAGACACACAGACTCACGTCACAGGCGCTACTAGCAACACTAGTAGCTGTTAGTATTTGTTAGTAGAGTCTGTGACGTTAGTATGCGTGTCTTCTTTGTGATTTTGCCTTCGTGCTACAATTTGTCGTCAACTAAACTATCTTGAGGCGATTGGAGCGTGCGTCACATTGCATATGAACAATGCGTTCGCGCCACAAGTGCAGGAATTGAACGCGTATCATTACTGTCTTTCGCGTCTGTCGCGCCGCATAGCAACAAGTTGATGATAAAATCTAGAGCACGTTAGTTTCACCACATATTGCATCAACTTATGGATCAGCTCAGGTCGTAATGCAACAGCTTGTTACGCTTCCACTCTCAACGCCGTCATATACTATCGTCGTCACCTTGATGCTGCTGTCGCAAACGTAATTGGATGTACAGAACCCCAAACGATGCCGAATAGCCAGCTACATTTGCGAGGTGCTTCTCATAACAGCGAAGCCCACAGTGACAACAATCTGCAGTGTTAATGTTTATTTTTTTCCAGTTGCTTATGAAGAGAACAATGAGGAGGATAGTAAGTACCATTTTGAAAAATGACGGCTCTCTTAATCGGTTCTGAAAGAGCGATATTCAGGAAATGTCATGAGAGAAGGGTTTCTTCGAGAATTTTTCACCTCAAGTGCCGCCTTTTATGAATAATTGATAACGCGCAGTTTGAAAACGAAATGACAGCGTTGACTGCGAAAGGCTGGCTATACAGAATAACTAGAAATGCAATGCATACAGAGGATAATTTATGTCGTATAAAAGCGTAATATATGGGCACGTAATTTGTGCTCCGTATACAGATAGCTATATTTACAGCTTAGATCGATACACGTTCGTAAATATTTTCACAGCGACATCGTAAACACTGGGAGGCTTTGTTGCAAATTCGTCGAAAGGTGTTCATGACGCAACGTTCTCCTAGAATATGTTTTACAGGTAGTATGGGGAAGGTAATAAGGTGAAGTTTACAGGTAATATGGTGAAGTTTTATTCTAGATCCAAAGTATCTCGTACTGATAAACTTGGCAGTGAGGGTTGGCACTTCGATAACGCTTGCACTAAAACAGCCTTGAGATGCTTAGGCTATAGTTATAGTTTGCTGACTCGCTTCATTATGTACTGTAGCGAGCAAAAGTAACGCACCTTTGTGAGCGCGTGCCGAAATAACACACGCCCAATTAAATACCCTTTTCCAAATCTCGTCATCGCGCCCCCTGTAGCACCTCGGCGCATGAGAAAGTGGTATATGATTGAAAAGCTCTGGCTCGAACCGAGCGATGCCGAAGTCCCCCACTCGTGCCTGTCGCAGTTGACTCATTGGAGGGCCAGAAGAGCGTGTTTTCGCACCTGTTGTCACAAGTCTACATTGGCATGGACCTTACCAAGGTCACCTTGCCCACTTTCATTCTGGAGAAGCGCTCCCTGCTCGAGATGTACGCCGACTTCTTCGCGCATCCAGAGCTGTTTGTCAGGTGAGGCACGAAAGATTAAACCCGCGGCAGAGAGCCATACTTGTTGGGGGGCTAGTTGGTGCATGTTTCCAGTAGAGGGTTATAGCGCCGAAAAAACACAACACACAGCAAGCGAGACGGGACAGGCGCAATACGGGAGCGACGGGACAGGCGCAAGCGAGACGGGACAGGCGCATCCCGTCTCGCTTGCGCACACAGCAAGCGAGACGGGATGCGCCTGTCCCGTCTCGCTTGCTGTGTGTTGTGTTTTTTCGGCGCTATAACCATCTTCTGCAGAGAGCCCCTCAGGGACAATGCCGCTTCGGAAGTTTTTATTTCGTTTCGTTGTTGAGAAAGGCTTGTTTAATATTGCCACCTGTTTCTGCGATAAATAGGCTCTGAAGAGGCACGTGCGTTTGATAAGATATAGCTTGACGCTAAAATCGGGGGGATGTTTGCATGTGTATGCGTGTATTGGGGGTCGATCTCAAAATGACAGACCTGATGACATTACCGTGACGTATAGGTAATTTTGATGACGTCATGAAGCAATAATTCTAAGCATATGATGCCGTCGCTAATAAAAAAAAGAAGGTGCGGCGCTGTTTCTTCTGACTGCGTTCAAGTGTGGCCAACCGCAGCGAACCATATATTTTGTTATAAAAATTGCTTGAGGTGGCGTTGCTATCGTACAGCTACCATGGTAACAATAGTTGGTATATGGATTTGTCTAAACTTTACGCTTGTGGATTCAGACTTTCTTTTAGCTTCATTTATCGCTACGCTGTACCTACCTTTATTGGCAAAACTTTTGTAGCAATCCAGATTTTCTAATAGTAGATATGACAATAAGATTCTGCGCGCATGCACAATCACTGCGAATTATTGCCTTTGCAACGTACCATTTTGTTGAAAATGAACAATTTTGCAAAGTCACAAAGTCTTTCAAAGCCAGAAGGACGAAGCTTAGTCAAATCCATGCACTAACTGTCATTCTGATGTTAGCTAGACGGCCGTGCTTGCAGCTCTTGTAGACACTGTAGCGCCAGAGATCCCTCTATATTTTGTAGGAAACTCTATGGCCGGAACGAAGCGAGCCAGCGTAAAATGACGTCACGACGCATTCACTTTCTAGTCATCATAACCGAAACTGGGCCCGTATTCACAAAACATTCTTATCCTAAACTTGTTCGCAAGATACAATTCTAGCCAATAGTGATCTTGAACATACGAGCTGTCACGCTGAAAAGCGTTCGGTTTGTTCCTTGTACGTATTGGTAATACTAGGTAATACTATATTACTGTATATTAACGCACTTCTTACCATGTAATTTTGTACATGCATTCACATATGTGGTCTAATTATTGTGTGTTGTAATCTTTGATTGTGCTCTCCCCCATTACACAATGCCTATAGGGGCCAGTAAGGTATCTTTAACTAAAAAAAAATGAAGTAAATATTATTAGCGAGTGAGACCGGTCCGTGGCAAACAGAACTTACGGACGAAAAGCTTTGTGAATTCGACCCCTGGTTCTTAGAAACAAGCATTATTGTAAATTATTTAGGGCGCTCTCATGCTTGCCAACATGTTCTTTTCGTGGTTCTAGAAAGCTCGAATCCTATTCTAACACGATAAATGAGATGAAAATATGATGTCGATACTCCCGTAACATGTCTATTACCGCGACATATATTGTCATCCACACACTTCCAAACGTGTTTCTCTTCAGAAAGTTGACAATAGTCGACAGAATTAAAACGCTGTCTATGAGACGTTCTCTTTATTATGTAGAAAAACATCGGCAGTCTTTGTACAGGCTGTCTGATGAAATTTTGGTGAAGGCAAGCCCAGGTTAGGCTAGTACCGCATACTTTCAAAGCTTTCGTTCTTGTTTTTTGTTTTCTTTTTTTATAGAAAAGGGTTGACTATTAGCAGAGAAAGTCAAGCTCAACTTAGACCTTTTTTTCCCAGGCTGCTGTGGCGAAGGTGTTAATATGACAAGACTCATTTTAGTGTACCTTAGTCCGGTTAAGTCTTTTTCGTGGTTTAGTTGGTTCTACGGCGTAGTATTGAACGACTAACAGAGTGAGCTGACGAGGACAAGAATGTGACACACACACTCACCGCCATATGTGTGTCGTCTACTCGTCTCGTCCTCGTCAGTTCGCGCTGTTATTCGTTTATTGTGATACACTCTGGTTAGCTATTACACTTCGGGCAGTAGAATTTCGCAATACTTGGCCAGTTCCAGTCTGCATGTGCTTTCGAACGTGGTGCAATCCTTTCTTTATTGGTACACAATTGACTAGAGGCGAGTGGGCATAGTAAACACCCTAGACGACACGGGCAACTGATTCGCGGGAATTCCAAGGCTGCAGCGTCGCCACTCCTCTCTGCGTTTCTGCGCCGTTTCTGTCACGAAAAGGCTTCGCTCGTTTTAAGACTGACTTATGATATGGTTTAAAAAACACGTGTCATCTACCGATCAAGCTTGGTATTTATTTTTGGTGTTCCTTTATGAATAGTCCTAGAGAATACCACGATAATCTCGATACCAGTGCAAACTATAGCGCTGGCGTGTTTTGTGGCCCGATATACTATGGCATGACGTAAGGAATAAAGCCAGGACATCGAAAACGCGTGGTAGCTAGATTTCGATTTCGGTACACGCTGAGAACTACAATCATGGGATGCGACACGAACACGGTCCTAGTGTTGAAGAAGCTAGCAGATTGAATAGTCACTGTAAACGTATTTATACCCTTAAGGATGTAAACTGGTTTACAGTGTACGAGGCCGAATCGACAAATTGAATGAAGCCCGGGAACACTATATAACAAAAATAATATTGCCGAAGTGTGGAGAAAGCTCCACGAATGGGTAAAGAGTCACCCACGCGATAGCACCACGAAGCTGTGAAGTAAATCTACGCACGCCTTTCTCAGAAAAGATATTAGGTGCGTCGTTGTTAACACGAAAGTCACACGTCGTCTCACGGCCTGCCCTGCGCGCAGCATCGTGGACCGGGGCGGCGCCAAGGA
This sequence comes from Dermacentor andersoni, assembly GCF_023375885.2. Lineage (NCBI taxonomy): Eukaryota > Metazoa > Arthropoda > Arachnida > Ixodida > Ixodidae > Dermacentor > Dermacentor andersoni. The sequence continues at coordinate 105,859,594 of NC_092815.1, forward strand.
ACGCATGGTGGAGGTAGTGCGCTGGTACCTGTCCGCCTTCCACGCCGGACGGAAGGGCGCCGTAGCCAAGAAGCCGTACAACCCGATCCTTGGGGAGATCTTCCGCTGCTACTGGAGGATCGGCGACAAGGCGGGCGTCAGTGTGCACACACTCTGGCTCTCAGTCTCCTGTCGCGTGGCCGTGTATCGCGTGCATAGGTGGTTTGTCAGACTCGAGTAGATTGGTGTGGTCGCGTGGCATGCTGTTTGCGTAGTAGTGGATAAATCAAGGAGGGCTCGCTTGAGTTGAAAGGCTTAAGTAAGAACTTCAGGACTCGACGCTGCGTACAAAGGTGGTTTTCATCATGCCACAGCAAGGCTATGTCCGTTTCGCTGTTGTTCGGGGAGTTACGAAGAAAGAAAATTACGGCATACAATAATAGCGTTGTAACGTTGGGTGGCAACGAAGTTCAACATGGGGCAGCTGATGAATTCTTGAACTTTTGCAGTCGGCTGTGCGCATATGTCGGTTTGTAGCTACAATAAGAAAGAGCCTTCAAATGATCTTGAACCTTACGAAATTTTTGTTGCTTGTAAATGATATGGTTAGCAGAAGGATTTTTGAGAAGTCAGATAAGGCAAAGTAATCACACAAGTTATGGAATCACGGCAAAACACAGTGATAGCACCACGCACCCTGCATTTGCCTGCCGGACTGTCCGCTTCAAAGATAGCACTGTTCCCTAACGCTCTGGTGTGGCCGTGTAACCTGCGCACGATCAGAAAGTGGCTGTTGCATGACATACAGAAGAACATAGGACCAGTAAACTACAGTCTTTTTTTGTAATCTATGGCACATTTAATTCTCGTGTACTTTTCGTTAAACAGTCTAGCGACCCCAGATCGTGCAGGACATATAGTGTTGAACCTTGCGATATTGCAAAAGTTCACTAATCACAGAAACAATTTATCGCTCTACGACTTCAGTTCATAGCGGATAATATCTGAGTGCAGAGCGGGCAACCAACATTTCAGTTCTCGTGAGAGTTACGTAAATGCATGGTGGGGATCTTGATCAGATGCCCTGCGTGGCAACCGCAGGTACCCGTACCCGACGGCCCGGTGCCGTGGGCTACCAGCAACGACTTGTGCTTCATCGCAGAGCAGGTGTCCCACCACCCACCTGGTATGCTGGCCAAATTTTCGCAGATTGATTGCTTGCAGACTGATTGATTTACGCATTGATTGGTGGGGTGCAAATTATAATTGTTGTTGGGACTTCTCGTTGAGCATTGGAGGACAAAGATCGCGACTTTCAGCGATTTCGTGAATTGACTTGACACCCAGATTTACGACCCTGCGATATTCTCCAAAGTTTAGACAGGGATAACGATTGTCTGAACTGAGGACTGTTTCGTTTGATTCTGAGTTTCTTTAGCAACCTCGACATAATGTGTCATAACGACGAGGTTACAGAGGTAGGCCTACGTGAGGCTTATCGTAAAAAGCGCGATGAGAAAGGCGCCTGCCACGCAACTCACTCAGCAGTACTGAAGATACCACACAACCACAAAAACATTACAACCTCCTGATCTCGATCCTTTAGGAGAGATCAGCGTGGTTCGCTGGCAGCCACCAACTTAGTCCCGCCGAAACTTCAACTCTATCCCCGACACCGCAACATTCCACTTAGTGAATTCACGGAATAAAGACACGTATACTATAATACGATAGCTCAAGTCAATGCTACGCCAACATCTCTATTCCATCCACCGTATAGAAAATCCCTACAGTGGAGCCGGTGTAATAACCACCAAAACGTGCCTGGCGAACCTGACATCCAAAGCTTCGTACGCGGCGGTGTGCTTCGATTTGACCAGAACGCATTACAAACAGCGGGGAAAATATTTCCCTTTGATTATTGCTCCTTGCGACTATCACCTTCCTGCCACTGCACACTTGTGTAGGAGAACTATATAAGCACTCCAGTTTTGAGAACAATTATCATAGCGCACATGAAATGTCACGAGTTACACCGGCAAAGCGCGGATGCATGAAGGAGGTAGGAGATGATTATTGTCCCGCCTGACCCAGCGCATCCAAACCTACATCCTCTTCCTCGACTTATACCGCGACAACCTCGTTAGGATCCCACTACTACTGCCAACAAAGTTCAGTACTCAAGAACACGATATGCAGCGCAAATCGAAGCCATTAGAAATGCACTGGTTACAGGCGCAGAATGTAACTGCTGTATTCGACTCGCAAAACTCGTCGTGGTATCACTGTATGGCAATAGCAGTATGACCGCACACCGAATTAAGGCCTGCTGGAACTGTCTAAAGTGCTACACGCTGTCGGTGAGGTACACCAGCAGGCATTCCAGGGGCTACTCAAGGCTGGAGAATATCTCCCAATTTATACCAACAGCAGAGAAGCAATCAAACGGCTCGACAACGGTACCGCCAAAATGTGCACAATCACCCTAACACAAACGTTTAAAAAATACAATGGCTTGACGGTGAAGGTGTTTATTACTTGCCAGGGCGCGCCAGCAGCATCGGCATCAAAGATGCACGTACCCTGGCGAACGAGACGACCGCTTCGGTACGGCATTCCAAGTACTGCCAGAATCGGCCGACCCTGATCCCGCAAAGCAAATCACTGCCTCCAAGCGAGAACGATGCCTCGCCCTCGAGACGCAAGTTCCCAACGCGATTCTGGAGACTTAGTACACAAAGTCTGGACGGGAGGCGAATTGGCAGAATATCCTCGCTAGCTTAAGGTAGTACACGTAAGAAGCAAACCTAACGCAGCCGGTAGTGAGGGCGGAAGTGCACTTGAAGCGGAAGCAACCGCATCAGTCGCATGCTGCACTTGCACGACGGGATCGCATCCTACTGCCGGGCATGTGAGATTACTAGGATATCGACTCACCGAGACCTCCGGCAGAAATACCTGCAACAGATCGCCCGAGAACTGAGTCACCGCAAGCAACGACAGAGGCCCCTCGGCACTTTGGTCTGTACCACTATACTCCTCAATGTATACATAGGTATAAATCTATACCTCTCAAGGAAATAAATTTGAATTTGAATTTGAAAATTTACGCGTCTAAGGCGGGCACCGGTCGTCGCATGTGATTCCATTCCTTGGACCGGCCCCCAAATATATGATGAGCGATCCCTTTTCTTAACGGATTTCATTAATTTAATATTCCTGCTGCTGCTGGCTGAGCGGCCATTGGAATGCGAGAAAGGAAGGAAAATGAATAGTTGCCGGCGGCAACTGCAACTAGTTTTGCGAAACGTTGGACTTGATCTCCGAAATTTAGGCGTCCGCAGCTCACCGTCGGTCTGTGCAATGCTTATAACTTGCACATTTCGGGGCTGAAACACACGCGGAAACAAGTTCCAAGCATTCACAATGCGTCTGCGATGGAGACTCAATCCACTTTTCCACAAACTGCAATCGTTGTAGACGTCAGGCTTGTAACGCGCATATAGGCTTTTCGGGGTTCCACACGCGAACCTTCGACTCGCTCACTTTTACCAAAACCCTCTGTCGCCTGGCTCTGCAGTGTCGGCCTTCTACGCGGAGCACGTAGCCAAGGGCATCTGCTGCTGCGCGCACATCTGGACCAAATCCAAGTTCCTGGGAATGTCTATCGGCGTGCACAACGTTGGCCAGGGCACCATCTGGTTTATGCGTCACGATGAGGAGTACGTGGTCAACTTCCCCAGCGGCTACGGACGCTCCATCTTCACCGTGCCCTGGATAGAGCTGGGAGGCACCGTCGACATCAAGTGCGAGAAGACCGGCTACAGCTGCACCATCGAATTCCACACCAAGGTGCGCAACGGCTCTGCCTGCCGCGCAGAACCGATGAGCTGGTAAAGGGCAACTCCGGCGTTTCTTCAGCCATATCAGGATATTGCCATTTTCAAATGGCACTGACAGTCTTGTCACCTGTAGGGTGGCTAAATTTGCTTAGAAATTCATCAATAAATTTAAATAACCAATAAACGAGATGCCGAAACCGATACGCGTAGCTGCTTCGTATGACCTCACGATGAGTCAATGACGTCAGATCCTACACTACCATAATGTAAACCCGCAGAACGCGTGCTGAACACGCAGGATACGTGGCGCGAACGCCAAAGAAGTGAAGCTGATGATGTCTCCTGACGACACAGGGAGCTTTTACAGAGTTTCCGAACTAGACAGCCGCAATTTAAGCGATTGTTTCAGCGACAGTAGCGGTGTAGTCTCTGACGTCACAAACACAGGGGGGCCAGTAGAAAGTCATGAGTGGGGAACGCAACCAATCTTTAAAGTTCATTTTCAGGAAAACTAAATGACTTACAGCCATATAGGTTGGCACATATAATGAGAGTGCAAAAGAGAACGCCTATTCAAAATTTTGTTGAGATCAGTGGACATCAAAAAATTGCCGGAGTTGCCCTTTAACCTTCGACTCGGAAGTTCACGTATAGGGAAAGTGCTCCGATTACTGTGAGTGCGTGCATGAAGGTAAACCGCTGGCAGCTATGGGCAACCAACGATGGACAGGAAACGCTACGGCAGGTTTATGGAGTCACGGTCCGGTAGGAAGGCTACGAAAATGGCTCGACACTTCGAGCGATAACAGACGCGCCACTGTATCGGCGTTCGCGTTAGTCCCGTGCGTCCGTGGCCACGTGGGTTGTGAGGAGAGCATGCGCTCCTGCGCTCTATATAGCAGGCCGTTTGCTCAGTCAGGTCAGAAGCTGGACACATGTGGCCTCAGGATGAGCGGACAATTTGGTGACGCGAAATAGCAACGTATTTAGGGAAAACTGCTTCCTGCACTCGCGCTGTAGGCTCTGTACTACGGCGCCTGCTGGTTGCCCGCAAAATATGGGCTTTCGTTGCCACATTGGCCAGTGCATCTACATTTTACAGGCTGCACCTCGGCCAGGAAGGCATGCGTAGCAGTATAGTTAATTGAAGAGTTGATGGAAACGGAACCAATTAAGCCGGGGCTGAGGGGGGCTAATAAGGAAGCATTCTAAGCACCAAGCTGAGGGGGCCGTTGTTAGGCGCCCTTACAACGAGAGCGAGAAAGGCTATGCAGTACAAAAATCTGTTATTGGAAGGATATTGCCATTTCACGGCGCGCACATTTGACCTGGTATTTCTCGAAACAGGCGCTAAGCACGAAACATTTCGCCCGACGTTAGCTTCGAGAACTTAGCCGGCTTAATTTCTGTAGTTACACGCATCCGCTAAAGCCGATAGTTGGCAATTGCACTGACAATTATCGTGAAAATATTAAACGCCCGCCGTTGATATGAAGAAGCTTGATCAGTAAATCATATGCATTGCATCTTCTGTTCTTAATAATCCGAGGCAGTCGTCACTGAAATATGCGGTATAGGGCTTTCTGTAGCTCGAATGCGGGAACGTCACACCGAAAGCGGACAAACTTTCTTTTTTATATTGTAACAATATATTCATTTCTAGAAGAGCCACGCGGCAGTGAGTATATATGTCAAGTGGCCCGTATCCGCCTTTAATTGCTCTCCTGTATATATATATATATATATATGCGACAATACGTTGCGACGAGCACAGCCGCAGAGTAATTCGCTGCGCCCCGTGAATGACTGTTAGAGAAGCATGCAAGGGCAGCGAATTACTCTGCGGCTGTGCTCGTCGCAACGTTGTGTCGCATCAAGCGATGGCGCAGAGGTCTTACAGGAATGAAGAAGTTGGTTTTGCTCTCTCCCTTCCAGCTCGTCACTGCGGTTTCTCTCAAATGTTTCCGGTACATATACCTACACAACCCGCGTTGCGGTGGCTCAGTGGTTATCGCGTCTCGCCGCTGTGCTCGAGGTTGCGGGCTCGATTACCATAAGCGGTGGCGCCGCGTTCCGATGGATACGGAATGCCCTCCAATATATATCCAGAGCCCTCCAATATATACGCGACGTCCCTCGAAGCCAAACTGTGCATGCTTGGAAACGTCGAACCCCCCCCCCCCCCCCCCCCCCTATTTCTCCTGGCACCATCCAGCGGACAGCTCGATGACACGTTCCACTCATGCTGTGCAGCCGTTGATCGGAGGCAGGAAGCACCAGCTGACGGCCGAGATATTCCCGCCCAACGACAAGCGACCTTTCCTCACGGTTTCTGGCGAGTGGAACGGTGTCATGACTGCCAAGAACATTCACGGGGTAAGAGACCGAATGCGATCTGCGTTTCGAAACTTTGGGATTTCGTTGCTTTTTGAGCGCACGTTAGCAGGCGTGAAGCGGCAGCCCGAGCTTACTTCGTGTGTTCGCTAGACCCGAAGTCTCGCGTATCTTTAGACGGTTCGTATCAGGAAATGAAGGGCGGTGCCCGAATCGGTGGCAAACTTCCATTTCGTGCGACGCAAAGGCGGTGGTAGCTCGTGAGTGCATAAAGAAAGCGCCGAGATCGACGTGAATATTCTGGCTTCCAAGGCACGCGACAGCTTGCCGTGGCCTCTCGTATAGGGCGGGAAGCATTTGTTTTACTGAATCCTTCCAGGCTGGCACAATTATTTTTAATAATATGCTAATATAATAATTCATGAAAAAATGAAAAGAAAGAAGAAAGCTTTAAGCATTCTTGTTTTTTTTTTTGCCGCACAAGTTAAGGCTCGAAGAAACAATTACCTCGGCCACCTGAGACTGGTTTCCTGGCAGAACTTAATAAGCAGTCATCATAGCTTTAAGGACACACACAAACACTATAGGAGTGAGATATTTACGCGGTAATTAATAGGTGCTGACGGAATTTTGTTTCACTGTGGCACCGTATGCCAGAACTGCCAACATAAAATTAAGTAGGAAGAACAAGGAGAATTGAGGGGCTTTTTTTGTTTGCTAGTTATAACTTCATGAAGCTAGCAGACAATGAAACCCGGGATAACGCATGGTAAATAATGGTTTTTTAATTGCAACACAGAAAGAAAGACTTTTGCCACTGTTGGGCGCCCATGTGTGTCGGCTCTCATCGACGTCGTCTTTTCGTATAGGGTTTTATTTCGTAGTTATTTATTATTTATACATTGCAATTTAAATGCTTTCCGTCTGTTAGCATTACAGTGTTGTAGCTAACAACGGTACGAGCTTGTCATGAAAAATTGTGATGAGTGCAACTTTTCCACAGACCGAGGTCACCTTCGTCGACACGACAACCATGCCGATCACAAGGAAGATCGTCCAGCCGATAAAAGATCAGGTGGCCCACGAGTCGCGCAGGTGAGGTGGTGGTGGCCGAGAAAGAACGACTTAACTGTATTTGAGATTACAATTCGGGCCTTTCAGAGTGAATGAATGGCATTTTGGCTAAAGGGAATACTGTTTCCTTGTCCACCCTCAACATCCCTGTCCCATAAATGCCAGCGCATGTTGTGTCCGGCAAAGCGCCAACCCCTAGACAACAGAAGGACTGCTCCCTTGCAGTCGTTACGTGACACGTTCAGCCCAGAGTTTTCAATGAACTATGCGTTACATAGATACGAAGGTGGTTGCGTGTAGTTACTGATACCTTATTAATAGCGCGGAAGAGGAACCACCGTCTTTACCAGTTGGTTTTCTTCCCAACGATGGATGGATTCCTCGTGAAGTTTAGCTCCCGTGACCAGTAGAAACACGTGTATTGACCTCTTCTACAGCGGTGATCGTTAACAGCTACTGATTGGCCTAGATACACTAAAGAGTCATTTTCGTATTCGACGTTTCTCGTGACACGTTGGACAGGGTTTTCTTAAAATAAGACCGCTGCCATTTCCCAAGATAATCGCGTCGTCGCACATATGGGTTTTAGTGCGCAGTACATCTCCACTCAAGCCTTAACGCCTTTTTGGCGTTTAGTCTACGGAAGTCGTTAACAGCTGTGCCTATGGGTTTTGCGCGGCAGGTGCCTTCCACGCGAAACACGTGACGGCGTCGCGTGAATGCAGGACGTTCCCCCGCCCTAACTGTCCCACCGCATCGCATAACGCACTTGCTACTGACGAAGTGAGAGCACAGGCAGGCATACCAGTCTATCCTCAGTTCCGTTTTTCACACCCTGCCCTCACTGCCGGAAACATAGCTTGATAAAGTTCGATCAGCCGCAGTTACTGCCATTTGAGTTTTATATAAAAAAAAAGTACATCCTGCTTGAAATGTGTCGGTATATGATAAGGGAGCATGGCGAAACCATCAGCCCTATACGCCTAAAACATGTTGCCTCTTCGTCGTCCGGGTAGGTTGTGGAAGGACGTGACGTTAAACCTGAAGCGCAAGGACGTGGACAAGGCCACGGAGGCCAAATCACTGCTGGAAGACCAACAACGGAAAGAGGCGGCGGCGCGCAAGGAGTGCAACGGCAAGTGGGAGACCAGGGTGCGTGATTGAGTGACACCGCGTGATTGCGACGACAATGTGATAACGTCATTATTATTCGTTTTTAATTCACCAGAAACGATCTGTATGGGTGTCTAAGTTAAAATCTGTAATTAAGCAGCTTCGCGGAGGCCCACCCAGTCGTTACCTGGCATGGACGGCATTGCGTTTAGGGTGCGCTATATGCAGTAATGTACTCACGATGTGGTTTTAGGAGAGATAGAGCAAATAAAGTTACAACAGAGGCCCATAGACGGGAATTATGAAGCACCCTTACGGTATGCAGATACACAAAGAAAGAACTTCGCTGCTGTAGTATAGTAAAAAAAAAAAAAAACAATATATAGTGCAACGGAGAAATACATACAACGAAATAAAATATTGAAAACATAGATTTCAATTGTCAGTGTATTAAACACAAAATGTTATTTCCCTCTGCTAAATAAAAAAAAGCCTTCTGTTAGCTTGCGTTGTCCACCGAACCAGCGCAGGCCGATTTCTAACAAAGGGATCTGTGGATCAGCCCGAGTTAATGTAATTCTTTGGTCTCCTTTTAGCGAAACTGCGATGCACATAATACGTTATCTGGCAAACGGCTAGCAATACCAGTAGGCCCGGCGCACTTTCCTTAGAGAAGAATGAAATCTCACGAAGTGCTCCCGAGAAAAGTAGAGGCTCTACAACGTAAAGCTATTTCAATATGTTTCTACTCAATTTCTGTCATTTGCCATCCATGATTGATCAAAAACTTTTCGACCATGCCCACTTCACTTGTCTGTCACTCGACGTCATGAAAACCGCGAAAAATCCCCATCTGATATGACGCATACACACTCATTATACGTATTTAATCCGAACAAAAAAATTATTTCCGATTCTACGCCTTTATCATTATTAGCAACCCGGTATTGGTCAAACAGTTTCGAGATGTTTGCACTTCGCCTGTCGGTCACGCGACGTCACAAAACGCGAAAACTCGTCACGCCAAGGTGACATGTACGCACTAAAGATGCACTATATGACCCGCCGAACAAAAGTGAACATTTTTTTTCTCGGAATAGCAGGAGACTGCCCTGCTCCGAAATAAACACAAGATGGCTGCCCGCCTATCGCTCTATCACTGGCTACTCGGAGAATTGATTTTTTTGTGTATAATAAAAAACATTTGCATGGCCGTATATGGTTTTCGAACCCTTTTGGCATGTAAATGACATCGACCTGCCAACTCTTCTTCGCTGAAGATCAGTCTTAGCGGCATGCCATCACGATTTTCGACCAGCCACCGCAAGCTAAGTCAGGGGAAGCGGCCCAATCGCAGTCGCTGGTGCCGCTGTCCTCATCCGGTTATCACTGCAATGGCTGGTTACCACTGCAACCCTCTCCACTTCTGCGTGCCCCCTTTCCTCACGTCAGCCAATTAGATGAGAAAGACCTGGCAAGCTAGGCAATGCCACTCCCTTCGAATGCAAATAAAAGTGACCTTCCACAAACGAGGCAAGCGTTTGATTGTGCTACCCAAACAATTTTGTGGGTCACCGCCCTATGCGTGCGCCGGCGGTCACGTAAAGTCGTCGTTGGGATATTGGGATAGAATCGGAATGAAACAATTTTACGTTATAGGACCACAGTAATGCTACTCAATGCCAACGGAAAGCTTTTTGCTGCCCAAAAATGTGGCAGTCTTCAATCCCAAGAAGTTCTTGTGGACAGACTCGAGCGCTTGTGCAATACCTGAAAAGAACGGGTTCATTTTTGTGGATTCTGTGGCACATTTGTATTGCAGGCAATTAACACAGCAGTTGCACCCACACGCGACGTACTGTCTGACAGTGAGGCCTCAAGAAGCCATTTCGGCAAGAACACTGTCACATGAGAAGTCGCTTTTCAGTGTATGAAGAACCAAACCCACAACCCAGTACGACAGCATAGTTTTCAAAACGGCACGTTTTGTTTCCCAGTTCTTCGTTTTGTTTTATCCCCGCAACGACGCAGAAGGATAAGGTGCTTTTAAGCTTGACCACACGTTTTTCTTTTTTTTTTCAGCATGCAGTATTTCTTGAAAGGTCCAAATTCGTTAGGAGTCCTGGACTTATTGCTTCTTGTCCTCCGCGACAATGCTTTAAAGAGCACGTTGTGGTTAGCCCTCGCTTTTGAGGTAGAGTTGAGCAGAGGGAGAAAAAGCTGCCCAGGTTTGCTAGGCAACTGTCTTTGATCACTTCTAGAGCAGAGAGTTCCCTGAAGAACCTGTATGCTGTGCCAGCAACGTGCTTTCAATGGCAGTGGGTCAAGCCGGTAATAATGACGAGTTCCCCATTATGGAAACGTTACGTTCATTATGTCATCCGAGGAAAGCACGGAGTGGGCAAATTTCACCTTTTTATCATGTTTGGTTGAGTTGTGTTGCTGTGTGCGAACGACACTGAAGTAAGAAGGATGTCAAGAAGCTACGAAGAGTTTTGCGGGCCCGAATGCAAGTCTGTAAACGTCATGCTGTGGTCCCGCATGCAGTTGAGCGTCGCCGATACTTCTTTTTTGAACAGCACCCACGGGCGTTTTTGCATTTCGCCTCCATCGAATTGCGGCCACCGCGGCCCCCGAGATTTGATCCTGTGACATGATCCTGTGACATTATCCTGTGATCCTGTGGTGTGATCCTGTAACGCCATAGACGCTAAGCCACCACGGCAGGTCATGGTTACGCCTGCTTTGTTGATTCAAATATTTAATGCATATTTGCGTAAGGTTTTCCGAAAGCGGCATCTGTACACTTCAGGACAAAATAACAGTGGAAGAGCACCTTCACCAGATAGTGTGAACTACAGTCATGTTCGCTGTTTCTCGTCATCAAGGCATGAAAGAAATCACACGTCTGCGATTCACTGCCGTAATGAGAATGGCTGAATTCTCGGGCACATCTCAGCTGAACGTAATATTGCGCTTTGACTTGGCCAAATGCGTTCTTGGGCCTCCCGCCAGACGGGACAACCAAGCAGTACTTGAAATATAGCGGGACCGTGGGGGCCTTTACTCAGGGGCTCCGCAGAGTTCGTGTATTCATGGTCGTAGTCTCCAATGCAAATGTGTGGTGGCCAGTTTCCTCTTCAGCGCTACGCGCACGAGAGTGCGCATCTTTTCTAAATCGGAGCTTGATTTTCCTACCACTCCGGAGTTTGCCACGTGTATACTTGTCGGCGAGCACACGACAAAGCGGTCACGAAGCAGACGAATTGGCTTATATAGACATTTGTACTAACCCTACAGAGGTGCCGATGACATGCTCTTTTCTCTGTGGAATTGCGCAATTAAGCAACCAAAGGTGCCCAGGTATTGCCACTGCAACAAATATCTACCTTCAACTGCCTAATTGTTTCGTTAAAGGAAAGCTTTCCTTTACTTGCTCTCCCTGGTTGGGCGTGTCTTCTGGGTCAGTTTATGGCCTAGTAAATTGAGCCGATCCGTGAGACAGTGTAGTAGTAAGTTGGGACAATCCAGGAAACTGTAATCCGCGTTGGTGCACCTAGGTCTCTCGAGTCGCGTGGTGAATGTCGCGCGGTCGCACGGTCGCGTGAACATTTTCGATGGGAGAGAGTTGGTAAGGGTTATCGGCATAAAAACCCGCATTGTGGATATAACCGCCCCGGGCAGGCGTTGGTCCCCGGTTCGAATCCCGGACCTGAACGAATTTTTCCTCAACTTAAGAGCGTTATTCTTTCCGAGAAACCCGCACTGGTTTCCTTTGTAGCTTTTGCTACATTCGGGAGGATGACATTTTCTCCCCTTTCGTAATACTTCCCCCACCTTGCGGAATACTGCAGAAGTGATTTTTCACCGTGCGTTTCTGCAGAATTTGCACCTGTGTAATGGGACCGAAGCGCCTTCTCAAAGCCGAGAAGAAGCATCCTATCGGGAAGGCACGTACTCGCTATGTTGCCAAGCTCGGTGCAGAACACGAACGGTTATGTACGCGTTAACTCGAATAAAAAAAAATAAAAAAAAAATAAAATAAAATAAAATAAAATAAAATAGAATAGAACAGTAAATCTGTGATTGGAGAAAGACGTGAACAGCTCATTGCGCCTAAGTGGAAATAAAATTGCGCAACCACGTGTGTCTGCGCATAGCTTTTAACTGAAACGTTTCCACAAAGCTTTGATTAGGGCAGTTTCCAACAAGCGCAATGCATCTCGCCGCCTTTTTTCCCTCAATACTCACGTTCGTCTGCGCTTCCTCTTGAGGAGACAAAATTGGGATTATTCTATACGCAACCATATATAGTGATTTTGCAACGCAGGCAGCATAGACTCAGAAAGAGTCACGTCTGCGTTAGGGTGGCAGTTGATCGAGGCACTACTCCTCTTCCCAAGCCTATAGCCGTTATTTTCAGTAGTGCGATTTCGTGTCCTGTGTCCGTTTATGAAAATCTCGGGACAGAGCCCCGAAAAGACATGTCTATGCTAATGGGAATCGAATTTACGACCGAAGGACGTGCCGAACTTTATGACCGCTATGACGCTATGGCGTATATGACCCCACGAAATTTCTTTTGGTCTTCTTATTTCTTTGAATTTCGGGGACGCAGGTGTTCGAGCCGCTTGGCGAAGGCTGGACGTACAAGTATCCGCTGCACAAACGTCTAGCGGCAGCGAAGAGAGGCGGTAAATAGACGACCAGCACGACAACGATGAAATAAGCTCAGGGGCAGCGGAGATCGCGCATAGACACATTGAGGCTTTCCCATGGGTTCCCATCAGCACGCCATCACCAGGTGTCCAGCGGGCTCTGTGCAAAGGGTCTATCGCCGCTCGCTTCCCCGATGTCACCCGGGACTTTCGTCAGTGTCACTTATAAACTGTGGCGCCGATTTTGGTTGGCGATGTGCCCTTTTGGTTCAGGCGGCGAGGTCTGGAGCAAGTTTACTTGCGACAACAAAAAAGGTTTAGCGTCAAAACATGCTCAACGGCTTAAGGACTGTGATAATAAATTAGGCTCCACGGGAGCCTTCGTTCTTTTTTTTTTGCATACTGCACTCGTCGCACGTTCCTGAAAGCCAGCTCTGAGATTGGCGAAGCGATTGGGAGTTTGATGATTGGCAGCACGTAAGTACCGGCTACCATAAAACTCATAAAACAATAAATGGCACTGCGGCTGGCGCAGCAATCGCTAGGATATCGAAACATCGGAGCAAGTGTCGAAACACCATGGAAGGAATGGGCAGTGCCTAACAGCGGATTTCTGCTTTTTTTGTTTACTTTGCCATGGGCTTTTCTGAGTACACACTTCATTGCTTCTTCCTCCCATATGCCCAGTTCTGTCGTTTGTTTGTATCGCAATTTGTTTGTGTCCGGCACGCAAGCTGCATTAAACACTAATTAAAATTTTATTTCGTACCTAAACAAATACTTTTATGGGGCGATGTTTAGTCACTATCACTCACCATTAGCCAGCAGTTGTGGATGTCACAAACGATTTGTTGGACGGGAACAGTGGGATAGTCGAACTAGATATTGACGCGTGTACTTGTTTCTCTTTTTCGGATGACCGCTTTTCACCGTCTAACAAATGTTATCGCTCAGCGCGCGACGGGTCCGCACGCATCGGAAGTTTCTCGAATGTTATCAATGTTTCTACCCGTTGTCTGTTGTCACCGAAGCTTGCGCAATCTGACTGCATATGCGACGCGAATCGTGTAGAATTTTCTGAAAGATGCACGGGAACCAGCGATTACTCTGGAACCTTCGATGGCCCATTTATAAAAGCCGACGCGCTTGACCGGCAGATCAGATTTCGGCGATCGCCGACTATGTTCGCCGCTATCGTAGTGCTTTGAGTGTAGCCTGTTCTTATGGGCACAGGTTCGCCCCATAAAACGTTAGTTTCGTCATTCACAGTATTGCTACTGTGTTCTTTACCATCACTACCACGTGACAATATTGTTGTTGAAGCCACTTGTGCTGACAGGTAAGGGCCACGTGCAGTGGCGTCGGAAGTGCTTACGGGCTCGAAATGCGGCAAGTCCTAATATTTTCTCATGGCCCCCACAATTCACATTTCATGCGGCGGTGCTGACAGAAGCTATACCTAAGGGACAGTTGAACCGCGGAGCTACCGTGTCGTGATGATCACCTGGACACTCGCTGCAGCTGCTAAACGGATAGCCATAGCAAAAATAAAAGGCTAGCAAATCGACACTGGAAACAGCAGCAGAAGAAAAATTAAAAAATAAAGTCACAGCATACCCAGTTGTGCTTGTTTTCACAAGTTTCAGCATTTTCCAGAATCTTCATGAGCCGATAAGCGTTGGCGTAGAAGATGCTAATTTTTACTTCCTCACTCAAGGTTACCACGTTACACCGAGTTTGGACTCAGAGGATATATGTATACAGTTGAAGTAGCATATGTCGAACTGCCATATTGATCAAGCTTGCGGACACTATTGCCAGATTTCAAGTGTGAGCGATATATTTGTAAAACTTTCAGATGTAGCAGCCTGCCACAATTGCACCAGAGGTGTTGTCATGTTGACAAGCCTCCCGGAAAGTTTATTCGCAAACCACACCCCGCGCTAGTACTATCAGGCATCGAGGAACGTTGCTGTTGCTTCGAACTAACCTGCTGCGGTTGTTGCCCAATAACTGTGCTTGTTTCGGGACATGCAAAGGCAGGGAGCAGTGCAACGATTACTTGGAAAGCTTGAGAAGCTTGAGCGAAGTGTTGTGCAGTCTAGCTGTGCCACAACCTACCTGTAACAGACAACTCCCTTCCAAGAGGACTATCACGAGGATCGCAAGTCCTTTTATATAATGCAAGAGGAGGGTACGACATCACAGACGACATTACCGCCTTATGGTGGTGGCGACGGCAACGTAATGACTGTGACCGACAGCTATCACTTCCTGAGAGGCTGAGCATGCGTAAGAAAGGTAACTGCAGACTTTCTCGCCTATTGTGCAATACGATGAAGATGATTGCGGACTGAAGATGATTGCGGGAAAAGTACTGACCTAAGCAGGTGAATTCGTTTGAAGACTCGGTCTGACTACGGGCTAACGCCAAAGAGACACCTTACTCACTATATGGATCGTCATGTGCGCAGCTTCCATAGTGAGCCACCCTCTCAACTCCCTTCCCCCTTACCCACTGCCCTAAATGGGCCAAGAGTCTTCATTTAAATATATTGTTATCTCTTTCTCTGAGAGCAAGATACATACGAGCCGGGTTTCATGCGCGTACATTGTATCTACAAATCGCACTTGAATCTGGCTTTTCTCTAGCTTTATATAACTGCAACTACAGCGGGATATTTTGAGAACATTGCTTGTACCGACAAAAGCCTATGCAGTATGTATCTTGTGGGGATGCCAAAAGAACCCTCCCCCGAGAGAACTCTTTAGGCAAGCTCCTTCACACGAAGAGTGGGAGATGAGAACGAAAACTTCCAACCCGCAAGACCAGATACGGTTGACGATATGGGCTGGATAGCGTCGCGGCGAAGCAGACGCCACGCTAACCCACATCGCTGGGAAAGAAAACTCCACTCAACCATGACAATAAAAGTTTTTTCTCTCTCTCTCTCTGTATGCAGCGTTCTATTGGTGTGCAAACAAACTATTTAGAGCCTATCTGTCAAGACCTTGTAACATTTCACCTTGCATGGCGTGAGCCCTCGACACCATTCCTTTTCTAGTAAGCCGAGAACATTTACTTACACCTTGGATGTAGGTCCGTGTAGCTCCCATATAAGGCAAGGTTACTGTGCAGCTTAAAATGTAATGTGAGGACTTTTATGTATCGCTGCCCTAATACATATACTCGCGTGCTTTGCCAAAGTCGGCGCAAAGTTCGAGTATTCGCAATTTTCATGCTTGCTCATTCGTATTTAGTCATGTTTCGTCGTTATACAGGATGATCTTGTTCGAGCTGCACCAAATTAAAAAAAAAAAAAAAGCTTTTCGCAGATAGCACAAAGCTCTTGAGCTAAATTACTCGATAGGGTGGCCACTTCTTATCGGAGAAATAAAATGCTTAATTGAATAGCTAACGTGATTGCACTAATTACCTTTTTTAATTAATTGCTTTATAGCATATATCTCAATTTACGAATTGTGGCCGGCGGGTTCATAAGGCTGACTAAGCAGGTGAAACGCCTGTTTTGAGATATGAATTTTCAACGTGTTCTGAAAATGCATTTGCTTGCAATTATGTTTGTGCTTCAATGCACAAACCAGCGTTTCCTTAAAAGAAAGGTAAGTGAAAGAACAATGCATTTTAAACACAAGTTTTACCAGCGCATATCCCGAAACCAGTGCCATCCTCAAAATTCGTTCTAAGTCGATATGCATTGCATACTCACTAGCTACAATTCTAGACTGAAATATCTACCGAAATATAATGAATTAAATGTAAATAATGTAATATGCTAATTAGGCATTCTGAATTTCCGTAGAAACAGTGGGACACCTCATCGGGTAAATTACACGAAGGATTATAATTATGCTATCTGCCACAAGCAATTTCTGAAAGTTTCGTCCGGCTAGGAGAGAACACACCGTATGTGTGCTAACGCGCGGTCGGGTCAGATTCAGCGAGACAGTCTAAAAGTTCACTGCGGCACTTTGCGTTCATCACAGCTCACTGCAGCTGTACCCGAGACATCACGCGAAAGAAGTCCACAAGGGGTGAAATATTTAATTATGCTAGTTCAGAGGGTGCTGGTAACGTCATGGTGATAAAGGAGCTCCTCCTTGACGCATTCTGCTCCAAGCCGTCATCGTCCGGGACATTCGCGAGAAGAGTGGATCCAGCCGTTCTGCAGAAGGACACAATAACAAACGCGCTTCATTTACTTGTGCCCAATCAGAGTAAATGGGCTGAAACACAGCACGATACCGCGCACAATTATGGGCGCTGAAGCATTTCCGGAAGGTCCTGCACTGGTGCTCCTTTGTAACGTGGCAGTGCATACGACACAGGTACAGAAACAAACACGGAAGACACCTCGATGCGCCACTTCCAACCCGATTTATTGCAGAAAATACATGGCCTTCTACGCAGCCGAACGCCCTCGTTAAATACCCTATCTCACCCCCGCTTGCAAGAAGGCAATTTCATTAGGCGATAGGTTAACCGAAGCCCCACTGATGCGTATATATAACGAGTCCGTCCTTCTGATGAAGCTAGCGTAAATTAATTCATGCACCGTTTTGTCATTGTGGAAAGCGAGGTCAACGCAGTCGGCGTAAATCAGTTCTTCGCGTGCAGCTGAAACGCACTATTTATGCCAAATTTATTATATTCGAGAGATGTGACGCGTTCTGTCGCTTATTTCCTGTACAGCCTGACTTAAGTCTCGACAGAGGCAGGCGTTCTTTAACGGGGTAAGTTCTACGAACCCATGCTCTCTCTTGCTCACATGAATTTGTTCTCGCTCACTTTGTTCGTCTGGCCCCCGAGGCATCTGTGCTCTGTAGGCACAAGCTGCTGGCGCATTCAATACTAGAGCCCCGACGGAGCGAACGAAGGCAAACAATTTTTAAGGCAATGTCCGCCTGCCCCCGACCACCGCCTCGCTTGACCTCATTGTTCCCTCCTTTCTGTGCGTGCACACTGGTAGACGAAGGCGTGGGATGTTGTAGGGATGGCACGAAAATTCTCAGACAAGGAATTAAATGTAGCACAGGCAGTCACTTTCGCTAATGGAATTGCAAGCTGTCTCTTCGGTCCCCGAGTTTGCATACCGTACATTGTAGTGCACGTCTGAGATAATAAAAGGCTTTCAATCTATCCGAGATTACTGAATATGTTTTCGATGTATTCGACGGGAAATACTCGCTTTAATAGCACGCTCAGAACAACAGCAGGAAAAGGTCACGCATACCCTTTTTGAACGTTTTGGACTTTCTGTCATTCGGAAAAAAAGTGCCTGGGTCACGACCGCATAGAGGTAGATGCTTCTGTCTCCACGACTACTAAATTGTTGCCATTTCCTGTTTTACTTCGTTGCAGTTTTTGTTTCTTCTGTTATACGACAGTTCTTTATTCATTCCCTTTTCTCTCATCTCTCTCTCTCTCTGTGTCCCGATCTCCCCCACTGTCCTTTTGTGGTTTGTTTTTAACTCTGTTACGTTTTAGCGGGTCTCGTTGGCCCAACTCGCTGTGTGATACGTGCCGTTAGTTTTCAAGGCTCTACTAACATTTGATAGGGCGTCCAAGTATTCACTTTAGGATATCCGCGTTGGGCAACTCGCAAAACACAGACCGGTCGCGTACCTGCGTATCCTGCGCGTCGCCAGCACAGCAAGCGCCGCTAGCAGGACGGCTGCTGCAGCAGCACTCGAGACCCAGGCCAAAATGCTCGCCAAGTGGGGACCTGCAACACCAAATAAAAAATAAAAAAACGATCCGAGGATTGGAACATGTGCTACACTTCGTATTAAAGAAATTATACAAGAGGGTCACTAAAAATGAAAGCACCAACCGTCACGAGCAAGCATGAGAAAGGGGAAGTGGCCAACGGAAGACGAAACCCGCGTTAACTGTCTCATTCGGTGCTGGACACCTCAAACGTAGTCTCGAGGAAAGGGAACGGAGAAAACGAAGAAGAAGGAGTGAAGAAAAGAAAGTCGCTCCACACGTTCGATAGGCAAACAACAATAACGACAAGATATCAGAGTGCAGCGCAGAGACAGTTCGGTGGTGGCGAGAGAACGCCGCAGAAAGAGGAGTCTGTTGTTGGGGCTCACTAGACATTGCCGTTGGGCGCTGAGCCGTGCCATAGCCTCATAGCTGCGCTCCGTCAAGAGAGAGAGGGAGCAAAACTTTATTGCATATAAATAAAATAAGGCAAGATGGTTGGAGCCCCTATTCCAGGACCCCACTGGCACGAGCGGCTCGCTGGGCTTGGTCCAGAAGAACCAACTGGCTCTCCCGACCCTCGTCAGTAAGCCATGCCTCCCACTACCTATTCTTCATTAGTGAATGTTGGTGTAATACGGGGCTGTCTATGGGCGGAGGCCTCCTGGGGCACTCCCATGTGATGTGTTTTAGTGTGGGTGTGTCTGTGCACCACGGGCACTCGTCAGTGAACCTCGTGGGGTGTATTCTGTGTAGGTGGTGCAGGTTGGGGTATGTATTCGTCTGAATACGACGCCAGCCCCTCTCCTGTTGGCTGTTTAAATCGGAGTGAGGATGTCCAAAACGTCTCCGCTCCTGCCTTTGCTGTAGGAGGATGTCACGAGAATTCGGTGGAAGGTCGTCGCTAGGCCATGCCGTTGCTCGGACGGTTAATCCTCGAGCAATATGGTCTGCCCTCGCGTTTCCTGCCAGTCGTTCGTGTGCCGGACACCATACGATAGTGTGGTGCCCCTCTAGTTGAGTGCCTAAAATTTTGATTATTGATTTGGGTGCCGTTCCATGTAGAAACAGGCGGCAAGCCGCTTGTGAGTCGGATAATATGACAGCCGAATTGGTTTGGCGCTCGGCGTCCTGAATGGCCAAGGCGATGGCTGCAGCCTCTGCCACGCATGCCGAGGCGGTTTTGAAGGATGCTGCCGTTGTTATGTTGTTGTTGCATGTAGAGACTATGGTGAAAGTGTCTGAGCTGGCTCGACTGGCATCGGTATAATACACCCCCGGTCCCATGCCGAAACGTTTGTGACGAGTCTTTACCCTTGCTCTGCGTCGTCCGGGATGGTACTTGGGGTGCATCTTTTTGGGAATTGGGGCCACCGCGATGTGCGATCGAACATCGCAGTCTATCTGTGCCGTTTCCTCTCCGCAATACTGGATTCTCAGAAGAAAGCCTAACCTCGCCAATACTTCCCTGCTCTGAGTTGAAGAACAAAGTCGTTCTTTCTGAGCATATAACGTCGCGTCTGCGTACTCGTCAAAAGTATTGTGCAGGCCCAGTCCCTCGAATCTCTCTGTGCTAGCGCATTCGGGAAGACCAAGGGCGGCTTTGAAGGCTTTTCTTATTATTGTGTTTGCTTGTATATTCTCTTGGTTTGTCTAGGCCTGATACCAAAGGGCGTATGTGATTCGGCTAATTACGAATGCGTGAATAAAGGCTGATGGTCTCTCCCTCAGTTAGGCCGTCTCTGCTTCTTGCCACTCTCCGTATCATTCTGGCCACGTTTCCTGTGACCGCCTTTAGTTTGTGAAGAGTGTGCGATGTTCCAGCGTTCTGCTGTATCCACATCCCCAATATTCTGAGTGTCTCCACTTCACGAATTGGCGCCCTGTCGAGAGTCAGAGTGAGTGGCACCCAGTCCTTCTTTCTTGCGTATTTCGCACGCACCCGAATGAATTCCGATTTTTCGGGTGCGCATGCCATGTCCGCTGCCCTCACGTATTCCACGACTGCGTCTATGGCTTTTTGAAGAGTTTCTAGCTTGTCCCACTAGGACCCCTGGTGAGCCCAGAACGTGATGTGATCGGCATATATCGCACAGCCGAGATTCGGGTGTTTATCTAGCTCCAGGGCTAGCTTTCTCATTCCTACATTAAATAGCAGTGGAGAGAGTATAGCTCCCTGAGGGGTACCTCTGTCGGGACAGTTGAAGGTGTCGGACCTCGTGGGGCCTAATCCGATTGTGGCCGTGCGGTCGCTCAGGAACGAGCGCATGTAGTCATAAATTCGCGTTCCGCAGTTCACCGCTTCCAGTCCCTCCAGAATAGTGTGGTGGAAGATGCTGCCGAATGTCTTTTTGATGTCCAATGCCAGTACAATTTTATTGTCCGACCCTCTGTTGGGGTGCAGGACCTCGTGCTTTAGTAGTAGAAAAACGTCCTGCACCGACACGTGGGGTCGGAAACCGAACATGTTGGAGGGGAACATGTTGTTGAGCTCTATGTGGTTCGAGGGCCGGACCTGCACAACCTTTTCAAAGAGTTTCCCCGCGCACGACGTTAGGGAGATCGGTCGAGGGTTGTTGATGTTACGAGGCCTACCTGGTTTAGGAATGAGAATAATTTTTGCTTCCTTCAATTCTTTTGGAAGGACGCCGTCCTCTGTCCAGACCATGTCGTTAAAGAATTTGGTCAAGCTCTTTAGCGTGTCGTCACTTAGATTGCGAATCATTGCGTTCATGATCTGATCTACCCCTGGGGTCGAGTTTTTCCTGAAGGAGTGTGCCGCTGCATAAACCACTCTCTCTTTCTCATACCCGCGAGGACCGGAGATTGGCAACACCGGAGGGGATGAAAAGTGCACAACAGAAAAATAAATGAAAAAAAAATCACGCATCCAAAAGGAAACATATATGAAGGACACAGTTTTGATAGAGAATGCTCCACAAAAATTAATAATTTACATACACCACGGTCAGCGCCCGTAGCAGCGTAAGCTTCTGGACGCTTCAATAAACTTGTGCAGACTTGCTATAATGGACCTGTGGCCGGTACCTCCAAGCACAGTCTTTCAGTGTGGGTCTATAGGCTTCACATGGACCTAGACTGGGACTGAGGGATTGGCGTCGTCCGCGAAGTCATAGAGGTCCTGGTATGCTTCGTGAGCAGTGACCATGGGCTGGGGACAGGAGATGCTGGAAGAGTAGCTGGCTAAAGGACGATAATGAGGGCGATAACGGACTATTCAGTCCGTGGCGTACTTCTTTTCGCAAGTTAAAAAGTGAGAATCACACAGCAAGAAAAGGTGAGGACAAAGACACGGGGCAGAGGCCACAGGTCATATTTTTCGCTATATATTTCGCATACGTTTAAACAAGAATTTTCAAACAAACAAAGAGGTCAGAATCAAACGAGACCAGTCGGTGTAATAACAGCGCGAGTGGCTGCAGCTGGCTAGAATGAACGTTTGTGTGCATTCGAATGAACCAGCTGCTCGGCACTGCAACACAATGTGGCAGGCAACTCTGTTCCGGCGCTGCGACGCGGGGCCAATGTTAGTGACCCGATTCACAAAGCTTTTCCTTCGTAAAAGTTGTTTTGCACTGCAGCTTGCCGCATTCGCTAATAATATTCCCGGCATTATGATTGGTTATCTGCTCTTACGAACACTTTTGACACAGGAATTTTTTTTAGGGAAAACGCGTCTTGATCCTTGTAATTTTTAAGCCGCACACAGGGATGCATAACAGTCGGCATATACCTCTTGCATATTAACGGGAATCTTCTCTTTTTTCAAATTATTGTATTTCAGTGAAGAACGCATTCTAGAAAAAAAAAAAAGCATATCTACGCCGACTGCATTGTCAAATGTAAATCCGACACAATCAGTTTGAAACGATGGCCATAACGAAGACAGTAACCGTAGCGGTGCATGTTGAAATAACAACAAGAACAATGTTGCAGTTCCTCTCCAAAATGAGTCGAGTTCCGAATTAATTTGTTAAGCTTCTGCGTTTTATTTTATCCATCGTATTCACTGTTATGTTCCCACGGCTTTGCTGCTCAATCATGCATTATCATTTCTTTTCAGAAATTCAATTGCTGTTACCTTTCTTTACAATATTATTTAATTATTGAATTTATTAAATTTACTATCGGGTACATGCCTGTAACTGAAGCAAAAAGATAGCAGCACGTATGAAAAAAAAATGTTTTGTAGTACCGTTGGGTTAGGCGGACGCGAGAGGCTTGAGCACTCACCGCTCACGGAACATGAACGAACAGTGTGGTCCACTGTTAAAGGGAACTCTCTACTGTGTAATTCTCGCTTTGCTGACGCTCTATCTAGAGGTGTCGGCTGAAGCTATGCCATTGCACTGCACAGGTGTGTAGAAAGGTACCGCAGCCATCAACCACAGGTCACCTGCTGCATTGCTGTGTTGCAAGAAGGAAAAAAAAAAAAGATCATACGTGTTATTTGACAGCAGACCCCCAGAGTGCACTCTCCATGTCACACGTGGCGTCATCCAGGGTGTCGAAACTAAAGAAATACCGGTTCGGTTCGGTTCGCGTTCCGGTTCAGCGCGCACCGATTTCGTTGCGGTTCAGTTCCGGTTTGGAAAAATAAGAATTTATAAGGATTTGGCACCGTAAACTTTATTTTGCCCAATGGCAACATGGCTACACAGTGCTATCAACATGCTTCAATGGCTTATGCGCTAGAGTTGTAAGGAAGTGGAAGAAATGATTTCTGTTAGATGTTTTGTTAGAGACAGAAATCAATGTTTTTAGATTAAAAAAGATTATTCCGGGCTTTTATATGTCAAAAACCCAACATAACTATGAGATTCGCCGTAGTGTTTTTGTGTGTGTGTCTGTGGGGGGGTGTCCCGATTATGTTTGACCACGCTCGCAATGTCGCCGGTGCTTCAGCATTTCGCCCCCATCGAAATGCGGCCACTGCGGCCGGGATTTTGATCCCGCCCCCTCGGTCTTAACAGCGCTACACCAAAGCCACTAGGCCACTACGGCGGGTAATATATTTAAGTATAAGGATGAAGGAACATTAATGTTCTACAGCTTCAGCAGCCATAAACATAAAAATGATTCTTAGGCAGTGTTGAAATCGCACCGCTGGCACGAGTTGTTGGGGTCTCGGTGCTGACGCCCGTTATTGCCAATGGGTCGCAAGCCCCAAGGGTAGCGTTGGCCTGGCGGCCTGGGGCACTGGAAGCATCCGAAGGTCCCGGCAAAGCATGAGAAGACTGGTAACAGAACAACTTGTTTATTCTAACATAGCAAAAGAGCGGCCGGTCAGGTCGACCGAAGTGGAGAGACGGGAGAGCACGTAACTCAACAGTACAAATCGGAGCCTCTCTCCTGGCGTCCGGGGGCAGCTGCTCTTATACTCTCGGCGTCGCGGTCCAAAAGGGAAGGTCACGGGATGAAGGTCACGGGATGAAGGTCACGGGACGGCGGAGCATGAGCCCACGACGGCGCGCACGGTCGAGCCGAGAGACCTGCTGAACCGAGTGCAGTGACGCATCGCCAACCCGCCCACACGACGGCGCGAACGGTTGAGCCGAGAGACCTCCAGGCTCCTCATTCGGGGAACTCCGCTCCCCGGCTGCCGCGCTTTGACAAGCGAGGGCACACACACACACACACGCACACACGAAGACACGTGGCACTGAAACACGCCTGGACACGTTGCGGCGGCTTCGAACGGGCCAAAATGTCCGCCGCTTTGAACGAAGCCCCAGCGTCCGTTGCATCCGCGCCGGCATTACCGCGCGTTGTAGGCGAAACGTAACAGACCGCCCCGCCGGGGGAAGGAGATCCCGATGGTCAGGGGACTGCATCCGCTGTCCGGAGGGATGTCGCTCGATGATGCTCATAACCGAAGTCGGGCGTCCTTTGGCGTTTCTTGAGCGCAGCGCACAGAGAAGGCCTCGTTCTCACGTTCAGGTGCACACAGGACACTGCAAAGTGACTTCGGGAGAGTTGACATTTTTGTTCTCGTTTCCGGCAAGCGTTAGAACTACGCCGAAAGTCAACCGCTCAGTCAGCAAGCACGGCACAACCCTCACTAAGCCCTGCCAGGCTCTTTCCCCTTTTATGCTGCTGCCTAGTTCCTTACAGTAGTTCAGCAGCACTCAGAACGCGTCCACAAATCGGAAAAATTGCACTAAAAAGCACATCATCACTTTGAAACACTACACAAAAGCAATAGGTTAAAAATCCTGCCTCAGGAAGAAAAACATCAGTAACAAGCAATTTTGAGGCTGATTCCCACGTTAGGGGCTTCGACTTAAGCCATCGGCGTTACCGTTGAGACTCCCCTTTTTGTAACGCACCTCAAAGGAATATTGTTGCAAAGCGAGGCTCCAGCGCAGGAGGCGGCCATTTTTGGGAGAGATGGTCTGCAGCCATTGGAGAGGGCAGTGATCCGTCTCAATGATAAACCTCGAGCCAGCTAGGTAACATGACAATTTCTGAACGGCCCACACGATACACGCACACTCTTTCTCGGTGGCGCTATACGCCTGCTCACGACTCGTCAGCTTACGACTAGCATACAGGACGGGGTGTTCTACTTCTCCATTTTCCCGTTGGCACAGTACAACGCCCATGCCTCGCTCACTAGCATCACACTGAACAACGAACCCTTTTGTGTAGTCGGGCGATCGTAGCACAGGCTGGCTTGTTAGGGCGCTCTTTAGGGCGCTAAAAGCTCTTTCCTTTGTCTCGTCCCAGACGACTGTTTGCGGCTCTGTCTTTCTTAGAGCATCCGTCAAGGGAGCCGCGATATCAGAGTACCTGGGGATGTACCTCTGATAGTAGCCGGCGACACCTAAGAACGACCGAATATCGGTCTTCGTACGCGGTTGCGGGAAGTCTCGCACAGCGGCCACCTTTATTTCAGAGGGGCGGCGACGACCCCGACCAATCACGTGTCCGAGGTAGACAACCTCGGCCTGTGCTAACTGGCACTTGGGAGCCTTGACTGTCAAGCCCGCATCGCGCAGGCGGGTTAGCACTGCCCGCAAGTGGGCCATATGCTCAGGCCAGGATGCGGAGAATATCGCTACGTCGTCTAGATACGGTAAAGCGAATTCTTGCTGTCCCCGCAACACTTTATCCATGAGGCTTGAAAAGCAGTATGGCGCGTTCTTCAAACCAAAACTCAAAACTTTAGGACGGAATGTCCCCATTGGTGAAATGAACGCCGCATACCTACTAGCCTCTTCTGTAAGTGGAACCTGCCAATAACCCCTGACAAGATCTAGGGTGGAAATAAACTGAGCGCTACTCACTCTCTCAAGGCGCTCCTCGATGTTAGGGATCGGATAAATTTGATCCTTAGTGATGGAATTAAGCCTGCGGTAGTCGACGCAAGGACGAGGTTCCTTGCCCGGTACCTCAACTAAAATCAAAGGGGAGGTATAATCACTCTCACCCGCTTCAATAACACCGAGCTGTAGCATTTTCTTTACCTCAGCCTCCATAATATCGCTCTGGCGGGGTGACACCCGGTACGCCTTGGATCGTACTGGCTCTGGGGAGGTAAGTTCTATGTCATGAGTAAGGACAGAAGTCCTACCAGGCCTCTCAGAGAACAGACCTTGAAACTCTTGTAAGAGCTGGTGTAGTTCTGTTTTCTGCTCAGGCGACAGCGATGCTTTACTTATTAAGTCACTAATGACTTGATCGGTGTCTTTCCTGTTTGTCACTGAGCCTAGTCCCGGAAGCTCGACCGGAAGCTCTTCGGGCACGTTTACCATCATGCACACCACTGCTTCCCGTTGCTTATAGGGTTTGAGCAGATTACAGTGGTAAACTTGCTGTGCTTTCCGCTTTCCTGGCAGACTCACCACGTAGTTAACGTCCGACAGTTTTTGAACAATCCGTGCTGGGCCCTCCCACTGCACGTCGAGCTTGTTCTTTAGCGATGTGCGCAATATCATGACCTCATCGCCCACCTCAAAACGACGGGCCCTGGCTGTCCGATCATAATAAACCTTGGCCCTCTGCTGGGCCTCTGCCATTGCTTCACCTGACAACTCCTGTGCCCTTCTTAAGCGTTCGAGGAGCTTAAGCACGTACTCTACCACGACTGGGTCGTCGCCCCTGCCTTCCCATGATTCTCGAAGCATGCGAAGCGGAGATCGCAGCGAGCGACCGTACACCAGCTCAGCTGGCGAGAACCCCGTAGCCGCATGCGGCGCGGTTCTTAAAGCAAACATCACTCCAGGCAGACACAGCTCCCAGTCAGTTTGATGTTCAAAACACAATGCTCTCAACACGCGCTTCATGACGGAGTGGAGCTTCTCAACGGAATTCGACTGGGGGTGGTGCACTGAGCTGTGTAACAGCCTTACCCCGCACCTTTCGAGAAAGGCTGTCGTCAAAGCGCTAGTAAACACTGTACCCTGATCTGACTGGATTTCTGCAGGAAAACCAACTCGCGCAAATATGGACAGTAGTGCATTGACTATCTCAACTGAGCTGAGTTCTTTAAGCGGCACTGCTTCAGGGAACTTTGTCGCTGGGCAGATCACAGTCAAAATGTGTCGGTACCCCGTGGCTGTTACCGGGAGAGGTCCCACTGTATCAATAACGAGCCGTCTAAAAGGCTCCGTAATGATAGGTACCAACTTCAACGGCGCCCTCGATTTGTCCCCTGGCTTGCCCACCCGCTGACAGGTGTCGCATGTCTTCACAAAGTGGTCTGCGTCCCGAAAACACCCTGGCCAATAGTACTCTTGCAAGAGACGGTCCTTAGTTTTCTTAACTCCTAGGTGTCCGGACCACGAACCCCCATGCGACAAGCGCAACAGATCCTGACGATAGCATTGAGGCACGATCAGCTGATCGAACTCCACTCCCCTGCGGTCTAGATACTTCCGGTACAGGACCCCACCTCTTTCCACAAAGCGAGCATTTTTCTTGGCGATACCTTCCTTGATAATGCAGCGTATGTTTTCTAGGCTGCCATCCTTCTTTTGCTCGGCTATCAAAGCCGACCGGCTGACTTTTAGCAACCTGTTAAGTCCGTCTGACGTAGGCGCGATGAGCAAATCTGGAGACAGCTCTTCTAACTTTCCCGTGTCGGGAATTTCCTCTCCAGTATCTGCTGCCTTTAACGCTACAGGCTCAATTTTATTCAGTTCGGGCGTGCTCTGAATACCAGCTTGCTGCGCCTCTGACCCTTTCTCATCGTTCAACAACGTTGGCCCCGCAACTACCGCCTTTGCAGCGAGCTCCCGAACCTTCGATCTGGTTAAGGCCTGAACGCTAGCCTCACCAAACAAAAGCCCCTTCTCGCGCAGGAGGTGATCGGACCTGTTCGAAAATAGGTACGGGTACTGGGGGGGCAGCATAGATGACACTGCGGCCTCCGTCTCAAGTGCTCCGAAAGGTCCTTCAATAAGCACTTTTGCTACCGGCAGACACACGCTATGAGCTTCCACTGCTTGCTTGATCCATGCGCACTCGCCCGTGAACATATCGGGTTCTACGTAAGAGGGGTGAACTACATCCATTGTAGCTGCGGAATCGCGAAGCACTCGGCACTCTTTCCCGTTCACGAGGAGGTCTCGCATGTAAGGCTCGAGAAGCTTCATGTTCTCGTCAGTGCTGCATATAGACAAAAACACGACTTGTGTTTTTGTTTCTGGACACTGCGCCGAAAAGTGACCCGGCTTCTGGCACGTATAACAAACGCGCGCTTGCCTCGTCTCGAACCGCTTTCTGCGTTCGGCTTCGGTTGCCGCCGTCTCCTTACGTTCGGTCGGACTGCTTTCACTCGCATCCGCACTACGTGTATCCCCCTTTGGTCTCATGGGTGTGAACTTCGGCCTCTCAAACTTGGAGCCAAATTCACCCTTTTGACCGTCCTTAGCTCCACGAGCCCGACGCGTCACAAACTCCTCGGCTAGCTCAGCGGCTCGAGCCACCGTACTAACGTCTGGCCTATCCAAGACCCAGTATCGCACGTTCTCAGGTAACCGACTATAAAACTGTTCTAGCCCGAAACACTGCAGAACTTTCTCGTGGTCACCAAACGCTTTCTCTTCTTTGAGCCACTCCTGCATGTTTGACATAAGCCTGTACGCAAACTCTGTATATGACTCACTTTTGCCTTTCTCATTTTCCCGAAACTTCCGACGGAACGCCTCCGCTGACAGCCGGTACTTTTTCAGCAGACTCGATTTCACTTTGTCGAAATCCTCTGCCTCCTCTCTCTCCAAGCGAGCGACTACGTCGGCCGCCTCGCCGGGTAACAAAGTGAGCAAGCGCTGTGGCCACGTTTCCCGAGAGAACCCCTGCTTCTCGCACGTTCGCTCAAAGTTAACCAGGAACAAACCAATGTCCTCTCCAAGCTTAAACGGCCGCATCAGGTCAGTCATTTTGAACAATACTCGTTCTCCTGCACCGTGTGCCTGACTTCCATTACGAGCGCGTTCCATCTCTAACTCGAGACGCTTCATTTCCAAAGCGTGTTGACGGTCGCGCTCTTCTTTTTCTTTCTCTTTTTGTTCTTTAAGTTCGCGCTCCTGTCTTTTTGCCCGCTCCTCAATGGTCTCAAGGCAATCCGAAAGCTCGTCATCCTCAGCTTCTAACTCAAGAATAGCCCTTAGCAGTTCTGGTTTTCTGAGTTTGTCTGAGACATCCAGACCCAACTCTCTTGCAAGCTCCAGCAATATCGGTTTGCGCAACGACTTCAAATCCATGGCTGCTCTGAATGCTGCTTTCTCTACTGCCTACTATTGTCTTGCCGCAAACTAACCCGGTAGCAACGACAACCACAATTACCAGCTCTGTTTCTAACACTAACAAAAGCCTGGCAAAACTCAGAAGAAGAAAGTCCCGCACTCACCAAACCTTGCAGCCAAGACTTCAGCGCAGTCGTTCCGCTGCGGGCAACCAGTCATCACACAGGGCTCGTTGCGCTGCTCCCGGATGGTCGTTGTGCTGCTCAGCATACAGTCAACCGCATCTCTTCGCTGCTGGCCTCCGTTGTCGCGATCTCACCGCTGGCAACCAGATGTAGGAATCGCACCGCTGGCACGAGTTGTTGGGGTCTCGGTGCTGACGCCCGTTATTGCCAATGGGTCGCAAGCCCCAAGGGTAGCGTTGGCCTGGCGGCCTGGGGCACTGGAAGCATCCGAAGGTCCCGGCAAAGCATGAGAAGACTGGTAACAGAACAACTTGTTTATTCTAACATAGCAAAAGAGCGGCCGGTCAGGTCGACCGAAGTGGAGAGACGGGAGAGCACGTAACTCAACAGTACAAATCGGAGCCTCTCTCCTGGCGTCCGGGGGCAGCTGCTCTTATACTCTCGGCGTCGCGGTCCAAAAGGGAAGGTCACGGGATGAAGGTCACGGGATGAAGGTCACGGGATGAAGGTCACGGGACGGCGGAGCATGAGCCCACGACGGCGCGCACGGTCGAGCCGAGAGACCTGCTGAACCGAGTGCAGTGACGCATCGCCAACCCGCCCACACGACGGCGCGAACGGTTGAGCCGAGAGACCTCCAGGCTCCTCATTCGGGGAACTCCGCTCCCCGGCTGCCGCGCTTTGACAAGCGAGGGCACACACACACACACGCACACACGAAGACACGTGGCACTGAAACACGCCTGGACACGTTGCGGCGGCTTCGAACGGGCCAAAATGTCCGCCGCTTTGAACGAAGCCCCAGCGTCCGTTGCATCCGCGCCGGCATTACCGCGCGTTGTAGGCGAAACGTAACAGGCAGTGTCGTCGCTAGAGTGTGCGATACGCGATACGGGAACTCGACGCGTCCATCTCTGCACTCCCTCCTTTCCCGTGCTTCCTTTAATTTTGCTCCATACATAGTGCGGGGAAAACCGCAAAAATTTACTGGGGTGTTCGAGCAGTAAAATTTTCTAATCGAATCGAATGCGATTAAGGACAGGATGCTTCGCAGGTTCAAAAGGAGTACCAGTCATCATACACATTACGAAGCGCGTAGGTCACCCACTGTTGTTGCTTAGCGGCTTTGGCGTTGCGCTGCTAACCATGAGGTCGTGAGATCGAATCCCGGTCGTGGCGTTCGTATTTCGATGGGAGGAGAATACAAAAAAAAAGCTCGTGCATTGGGTGTACGCTAAAGAACCTCACGTGATCGAAATTTATCAGGAGTCGCCGGCTACGGCGTGTCTCAGAACTTTGCTTTGGCGCGTAAAATCCCAGAATCGAATTTTAATTTGGAAGAGTAGCTGTACGCAGCATGAATAGTGCACAGCCGTGACATTGAGATAAAAGCAACTGAAGCGACGCTCTGTCACGGCAGCAAGCGTGTTACTGAGAAGCAATTTTTTTTAGGTTCAGATTCAGCCCGGTTTTAAGCACATTCTAAGAATATTGCTTCGGCTTCGGGTTAAGTTCCCGCTAGAATTTTGGTTCGGGCACGGTTTTTAGATAGCGTTTGACACCCTAGTTTAGACATAGCAATACGGGACGTGATGGTTGTCCATTTGCCTCGTTTTCTCTTTGACTCATAACGCACTGAGTTTTAATCAAGCATACAAAAAAAAACACACACACACACGACAAGACAACAACAGCTGCTTAAAAAGCAGTAAAATGGTGCCTCTTACAAGGACGAACCTCAACAACAAACTAGCACAACGCCACAATATACGGTGTTCGCGAGTGACTTGTAAGCTTGCGCTCGCGTGGCGAGGTCTTATCATTTTTTCAATGTCTTTTTGTTTTGCTCTGTCAATTTTCACCATGCTCATACTAACCAGTAACCACACCCAAGGTGCTTCACTCACCGCTGTAAAGTTCTGGGCACGACCCTTCTTTCGAGATTGAACCATCGGGACAGCGGCAGGAATCTTTGCCGTCGCACACTTCGCCCTTGTTCGAGCATTGCGCCTCGGAGCCACACTGACTGTCTTTAGGCCCGGTCCCGTTAGATGCCTTGGCTGCACCAATAACATAAAGTACAGTAAACACAAATAGTCAAGTACACCAGACGTTGCGAACCTGTTATCGCCAGCACATTTTCTTGCTTTCAGTGACGAGTGTAAAGTACAGAAAAAAAAAAAAAAACGTGTACGCAGAAAAGCGTTCGGTTAAATTAGGTTGCGCGCTTTAGTATAGTAAACGTTATTATTATTAAAAAAAAGACATGCCACAGAACTACAGAATTGTTTAGTACGGACGCCGCAGTGGAGGGCTGATTACCTTTCACTGCTCAAAAGTTCTTCAACGTCCACACGAAGCAGGACCCACGAGCGTTCTTGCGCTCCACCTCCATGAGAATGCGGCCGCAGCGGCCGGGAGAAGAACACACGACCCCGTTTTCAGGAGCATAACGCCAAAGACATTGAGTCACATCGGGGTGCCGAGTGTTCATTTGTCCCCATGTTATTGCGCGTGACACGAATTGACCAAAGATGAGTCTTGCCGAAACACTCAATTTAGAGGTAGATCTACGAAAGCCTGCACAATCGTAATTCATGCTAACAGACTATAGGACAAACTCACATACGTTTTCGTCAAAAAAGAGAGCTTGGCCACCTGAAGAAAAATCTTATCTGGTCTAGAGATCGAAACCGGCATGGACATTACTCCGGATCTGTCTGAGCCAAATGAAGCCACAGCTGGCAACACGAGGGCGAATGATTCAATAGAAAGCCCGGGAAGACGCAGGGACGCACGTTCGTTTTCGTTGGATATTCGCGATACAGAGAGATGGATGCCAGTTTTATCACTAGCTTTACGCTACTACTAGCACAGCAGGCGGAACCAGCGTAGGTCTCACACGGAGCCAATGCTGACCCTACGTTTATATATGTCGGACTTGTGCTACTAAGACAGTTTGTGACAATTTTGAGACAGCGAGAATCATTCGTGCTATGGCGTTATTTGTGACAGGAGCTCGAAAGTCCGATTGCGGACATTAAAAAACAATATACGCTTATTTAAGCTAGTGGAAACTATAATCTCGCTCGGCTGGAATCAGCCTCGCTCGGTTTCATCAAATTCCCATTGACATGAAACCTAGTGAACTCGGGTGCGTTCACATAAAGCTACTTGTCAGTCCTTCCCAGAGCGTGTCTCTTCTTTCGGTAGGCACACAATGAAAGGCAGTCCAAATGGTGCGCCACGGGTGACACGACACGCGACAGAGATGATGACATTTTTCCTTTTGGTTGCGAGAGTAGGCGATCTTTGGCAGCGGCATCACATGACGTCGCTGGACGAGACGCTGCGCTCGCTCGCTCGCTCGCTCACTCACTCACTCACTCACTCACTCACTCACTCACTCACTCACTCACTCACTCACTCACTCACTCACTCACTCACTCACTCACTCACTCACTCACTCACTCACTCACTCACTCACTTCGACGGTGCTGAAAGATTTCGGTTCACGCGGTGAGTATACGAGTTCTGTGCCAAAAGTGAATGCAGTATGTTAAAAAAATAATTTCACAAACTTTAAGTTATACCAATGTGGGTTACCTTGAAAGTGCTTTCCATAGACACAAATACAGTGGTTTCATTTCTTCTTCCCTCGCTGGAAGCACGCTTTGAAAACCTCTTCGGTTAAGTGCTTCAGCAGCGATGTCATTTTTTAAAATCGTTTCCTATCCTCGACATGCCGCCCCTGGAGCACATTTGCCTTTGGGGGAGAAAAAAGAGAAGTCGCAGGGGGTAAATCTGGGAGAGCAGGGAGGTAGTTCCGCAGAGTGATGGAAATGCGTGCCAAGAACTCACGCGGTATTAATGCAGAGTGAACATGGGCGTTATCGTGGTGCAGAATCCAGCGTCCCTATTACGAGAAATTTGGCCGCGCGCGACGCCTACGATTTTTGAGACGCATCATGCACCTACATGTAAAAAAAAAAAAAAAACTGCATTGGCAGTTTGACCTTCAGGTACAAATTTGTGGTGTGAAATTCCATGGCAGTAAAAAAAAAAAAAACGCGATCAACACGACGTTAATTTTTGCTTTGTCCTTACACGCTTTCTTTTTTGCCTTGTCTCCTCCTTTTATTTCCACTAATTGCTCTGCGACTTCAGTTCGATGTCGTGTTCGTAAACCCAAGTTTCGTCGACGGTGGCGACCCTTTGCAAGAATTCATCACTGTGGGCGGAATCTTTTCAATAAATGCAGCATTATTTTCGTTGCAATCTTTGTTGAAGAGTCAGCAGTTTCGGGACCATCTCGGAGCTAATCTACGTAGAGGTTTACTCCCAATCTGAACTGCTTAGTGATTGCTGCCTGTGATAGGAACCAGTTCTGATTGCGAAGCACGGAAGAGTTAACATCCACCAGGTTCGTGTCCTTCGTCGAGGTTTCACTGCCGTTCACCCTTGTCACCGCTAATATGTTGCAACGAACAAATTCTTTAGAAACATTTTTCAAACGTAATATAAGTAAGGGTAGGAATTGCAACACGCGTTACTAACAAAGCTAATGGTGTCTCGGGTCCAGCAGGAAGCGTATCAAACGACAAACCTAAAGCGCGAAAAAAAAAAAGACGGAAAAGTGTTATTCGGTCTCACGCATGATTATTATGTCTGATCGCAGAAGGACAAATGCAGTGCTGAGATTGTGAGCTGGCACGAGTCTGCTGCATTATGCAGTGAATTATTGAGGAGAGGCGCATGGTTTATAACGACCGAGTTAGGGAGATAGCGGATGCTGACTCTTTTTCGTCGTGCTTCCGCCTGATCGTTTCCACCACGCACGTCCTGATGCAGCGTTTCCTATAGCTTTATTGCAATGTAACGTCGTAATGACGCAACACGACCGTGCCTTCGTGCAGTCGAAGCCTCTCGACAGAGCAGGCAGACCCAAGCCGACAGACTGCTCACGAGCACCACTAAACAGTTTAGGCGCGTAAAACGTCGTTTAAAACCTCCATTTTGATTCATTTGACTCTATAGGGGGTTCATTATTAGTGGAGAGAACCAAACCCTGCACATCCTTCTTAATAAATTTTGTGCCAAAGCCTAAGCAGCGGTACGGAAATGTGTCTTCACGCATTTCGAGGTTTCTTTTTTGTAATTTGAGCCGTTTTGGCAAGAAAAAAAGAAACGTTCTCGAAATTTCGCTTGCTTTCGCTGTAAAAATCCACGGCGTCCGACGATAATGAGCAGGAACATCGGGAGAACGTCGCAACCCGTCTTTTCTTTTCGTGCAGGCCTTTTCTAGCTTACCAAGCTTCCTCTCACGGCTAAAGTGGCGGCTTTACTATTGCCGCAACGTAACTTTTTAATAAAGCTTAGCTTAATACTACCTTTCGTGTCAGTGTTGCATATGTACTACGTGTCTTCTTTACATGTGCTGTGCTCTTGCCCATTGTTTTGGCGCGGTTGTGCTTCCGCCTGATCGTTTCCACCACGCACGTCCTGTTGCAGCGTTTCCTATAGCTGTAGTACAATGTAACGCCGTAATGACGCAACACGACCGTGCCTTCGTGCAGTAGAAGCCTATCGACTGTTTCGTGCGCCGGACGCTGTGGTTGTGTTTTAGCGTTTCGTGTGGCGTTTGGTTTCTTGCCGCTAGGCGCTGCTCCCGTGGGCCTGGGCAGACGCTCTATGAGGGGCATCGTGAGCAAGCCTAATAAACGAAACGGTTCAACGAAATCTGCGTCTCCGTCTCTCGCGATGTAACGATGCAACAACGGTCACCATCACGAATTGTTTTCGTCACCATGCCCGGCACGATTGGCACCGCCGTGCTAACCCAGACCTCGCGGCAATTTCTCAAGCCTTGGCGAGCGAATTCAGCCGCCGTGGATTCGGCGTGCAAACGCGGGCACGTTATGGTTGCCTCGTGCACGCGTACGGTGTGCCGTATCTGCCGCTACAGCGTGTATACACACACACACACACACACACACACACACACACACACACACACACACACACACACACACACACACACACACACACACACACACACACACACACACACACACACACACACACACACACACACACACACACACACACACACACACACACACATATATATATACGACTACTCACGCTGGACGACGAGACGGCTGCTGCGTGCCAGTGTGCCCAGGCCGTCGCTGAAGTGACAGGCGTACACGCCCGAATGGTTGGCCGACACGTTGGTCAGCCGAAGCCGGCTGCGGGTCAGCGTCGCCCCGGACTCGGGACTGAGGGGCGCGTGCCACACGCGCAGGGAGGTCTTGGTGCGCGAAGAGTTTGCCTCGTCGACCGCGGCAGGCTGGTGCCGGACGAGGCTGCCGTTGTGTCGCCACTCGACGCGCATCGGCTCGTGGCTGGCTGCGGCGCAGGTGAACGAGGCGACGTCGCCTTCCTTGACGTGCCTCACGTCCTGGGGCTCGGTGCTGCGGCAAGAAAGCGCAGCCGCTCAGGCACAGCTGAAGTCTGGAGCGACATTAATGTGCGCTAAGTGCAAGTGGGAAGAGACCATCAGTCATCTTCTGTGCCACTGTTCTCGCTTTGATAATCAACGTCAGACTCTCCAGTGTGCCTGGAATAGACTGGATGACAGGCCATTTGCAGAAGCAATGATCTTGGGAGCCTGAAGGCAACAGATTGGAGTTCCCGACTATAGTCATCTTACACCTAACTTAGTGCATGTGAAAGTGCGGTATACTCATGTTTTCTCTCTCTCACTCCCATTCCCCTCCCCACGTGCAGGGTAGCAAACTGGACTCAGTCTGGTTAACCTCCCTGCCTTTCCGTCTACCCTTCTCTCTCTCTCTGGAGCGACAATAAAGGTACACTAAAGGCAAATATTAAGTAAAGCTAACGTGATAGATTAGTGCTTGGCAATCTCTAAGGCGTAAATAATATCGCGAACAGGGCCTTCGTAATCGAGAAACTGAGGTGAATGCAGGACATGATTAGAGACTCCCCTGGGACATTCAAGCACTTGGCCGATGACGAAAGCACTCCTAAATTATATTCTGTCCCTAGTACTCAACCACTCGTTGCAAAAAACAACATTGTATTGTATTAGAAGACGAAATAAAATACTACTTATCCAGTTCTATTTCATTTTTAGGAAAAATAACTAATTCAAGTTACCCTTGACAACGACGCGGTTGGTCGAAATGTTTTGTTTTCGCTCGACTCAGCGCCGCCCACGCTTTCGCGTTTCAGTACTTTCCTGATCGCGTAGTGCGGCGCTGGTTTTGCTGGCTCGCGAAACTCGCACAAACTGCAAGTAGGAGAGAATTCAACTTCCATATTATGCCGCGGGATGCCCGAGCGGACTACGCCACATGAACAAAAAGCAGCGGCAGCGGCTAATCCACCTCTCTGTCTTGGCTCAGTGCCGCCATCTGTCGGGCGCCGTTTTACTCGCCGATGGCAGCAAAGGGCGGTGATGGCGTATGCAACGTCACCACTACCCCGGTTTGGTGGCGGGAGATTTGAATTTCGAAAAAGGTATTCGGACCCTTCAGATGCAATTTTATCGTAAACTAAGTCCTTTCTTGGCCCGAAACCAGCGTTGCGAGGTTCCTGGAACGGTATTTAAACAGTCCACGTCGACTTCTTATTTGCCTTGAGTGTCCCTTTAAACGAAAGTCAACTTTATAGAGGGAGCGTTAAGCAACAAGAAGAAAGACATAGGGAGGTCAAATGGACTAAAGTCGAGTTTTTTATACATGCTTGCACGGGTGAAGGAGGGCAACGTATAGCGTAAAGGAAAGAAACTGAACGTGGCACGCACACGAGACGAACTTCACCGCGCGACTAGGGACGGACCACAGAAAGTATAGACAATATTTTGGAAATGGCGAATATGTCATGCCTGTCGAGAAGTGGCGTCTTGTGTGACAGAGAACGAAGCAAAAAGAAAAATGTGGGCGGAACCCGAGCGACATCATACCCATGGCTTGTGGCCGTGGCTGGTAAAAAAATGGCATTGTTTATACTACAGGGTGCGCCATAAATACCGTCACAAGGTTTATGCCTTTTATTTCGGTTAAGAATAAAAACATATCTGAAGAAATGTTTTGCAGCGCATTTCCCCGAAATATCAGATATGCAACACAAAACATTTTAAATGTCTCCGCTCTTGGCCTTGATCACGGCCTTTAAATGTTCTTGGTACATTTCAAGCACGACCCGCAAGGTGTCCCAAAGGTATTCTCCATGCTCGCCCCAGCGATGCTTTGAGGGTCACCATGCTTATGTACTTACGGGTGCGGGCCTCTTTTTCAAGAATAGTCCACACACAGAAATCCCCTTGGTTTTTGTCAGTCCAGTTCGCCGGCCACTCTTCAGCTGAAAGGAAGCCGGGTGGACAGCGCGACACCAATGCCGGGGTGTTGATTTGCTTTTCGGTTGTCGTGCTGGGGCTCCTTCATGCTGTGAAGTCCAATGGTGCTCACCGAAGTGGAACTAGGACCAGGACAGCGAATGAGGTTCTAGATTAGTTTTACCGCATGTGTGAGTGTCCAACATTGCGTCTTTTGTCACAAAAAAATGGCTGTGGCTTAGCTAAGGTTAAGCCCAGGATGCGAAGCATACTAGAGTAGAAGTACTCCCAGATACACTCGCAACTTCATCCTTTACCTCGGACTCTGTGAAGGAACGCTGCTGTTTAGCCGCGTACTGTGCACGTCGCTTGGCAAGCCGAACTTCTCGTTCTTCGGCCGTTTCCGTGGCTCTTTGTAACTTGCGCTTTGCGGTCTGACGAGCGGCCCTTTCCTTTCCTGCCATCGCGCTATACAACTGGCCTCGACGAGAGCGCGCCGCTCTTTTATACAGCTGTTATGACGCCAGTGCCCTAGCGGGAGGAACGGGAGTTAGGCCGCAGCACCGGCTGTGCGACCGCAGGCGAGCGCAAGAGTTGAGCCCGGCTTGCAGCTGTTGTGACGTCAGTGCCCAAGCGGGAGGAGCGGGAGTTAGGCCGCAGTACCATCTGTGCGACCGCAGGCGAGCGCACGAGCTGAGACCCGGCTATGTAGCTACGCGGCCGCAAGCGAGCGCACGAGTTGAGCCTCCGCTTTTGCAGCTGTTATGACGTCATATGGTAGCTACGCGGCCGCGCGCGGCGCAGCAAGGAAGAGCGTGGTTGTGCGGCTAGTATGCTTCGCATAAAACAGGATGAATGCGGCCGGTGGTGACTGCCCCAGCTGAAACCATGACAGGCGCCGCATGGGAGTTTCGAAAAACTGTACAACTAGCTGCATCAGCAAGCTTTCACGTCGGAGCAAACACACGAGAGTTCTGAGTGCTGTGATGGGCCCCTACCATGAACATTTTCTCAGCGGTCAAGACAG
This sequence comes from Dermacentor andersoni, assembly GCF_023375885.2. Classification (NCBI taxonomy): domain Eukaryota; kingdom Metazoa; phylum Arthropoda; class Arachnida; order Ixodida; family Ixodidae; genus Dermacentor; species Dermacentor andersoni. Next base: position 105,898,611 of record NC_092815.1, read on the forward strand.
TTGTCAGCTGTTCCCCTTTCGCGGCCTGTGCCAACAGCAACCGGCATTTCCCCCATATTTCTTTTCTCGGCACCTCCGTCAATTCATGTCTTCTCTGGAACATGTAGGAGAATACATTTAGGTTGCTTCGCACGCCTCTTCTGATTGTTGTCGCCAACATATTCAGCTTCGAGGCCAGCCTCCTGATGCTTCTTTGTGGCTGGCATTGGATTCTCTTCCTCACAATCTTTTTAAAGGTGAGAAGTGGCCACAGAGACAGGACGAGCACTGCGGGTTCGTTATTCAAGAGGAAGCTTTAACTCGGGCCCAACTCCGACGTGGCCTATTCAAATACATGTAAAACGCAGAAACACTTTTATGAGATAACCCCTGGACCGATTTTAATAAAATTTGTTTCATTTGAGAGATAAAGTTAAGTTCTAGTGAATCGTGGAAGCGGCATTTCTATATAGTGCCTAAATGTTATTGAAAGAATTTTTAAAAAATTTGAAAGTTCGGAAAAGTATGGAAGCACGAACTTTACAAATAAATATCTCTGCATAAAGAACCGATATCGCGGTTCTGTAGATGGCATCCTTTAGATCATTCAAATCGGGCAAATTCGGTACGTCAAGTCATATTTTACGTGAATTGGTTACGTTGTATGCAAGGGTTCTGCAAAAGCTGTATTTACATACTACTAAATTTTTCGAAATTCATGTGTAACATAACAATTCTGTCCGCTTTAGATGTACTATTAGAAGAAATTCACATAATTTGGATATCACCTATAACTGCTTAGTTACAGAGTTACAAACATTATAGTTTCGTTTTCTGAAATATTTTGATTTTTGCCAATTTTAATAAGATATTGACGGCCTAAATCAGAAAGTCGGAACGAAAACTCACTAGATTGTAAGTTGTTCTTTTAAATGCACCAAACCTCGTCAAATTTGGTGCAGTGGTTGCCGAGAAAAACGAATTCTCCTTTAATAGGTATGTAGATAGGAGCACTTTAGCTAAAGCTTCCTCTAAAGTGCGTTATGTTCGGGAGCGCAGAGGACAATGTTGATCTTAATTTTTAGATTTTTGGCGACCTAGGAAGGAGAGTGTCCGGCCTCTCTCAGTGAAGAAACTGCAGGTCGATGTGATCCAGGGCGTGTCATTTTCAACAACAACAATAATAAAAGAAACAGCGTGAAACAAAGTCGAAATACAGAAAAGAAAGATTGGGGAAATGTTTGAAGAAGCGATAGGTATTAATGTTCAATAATCAGACACACAATTATCGATCAAAGTACGGGATGGCAATTATGGCGCGTCCTGCACAGTCTGCTTGAAAGTGGAGAGAGATATATGCTTTCATCGAATGTTAGCCCCTTCAGTCACGAATTATGATCGACTTTCAATACGTGTGTGAATCATAGGTGGTGCTTGAGACTCCACTGAAAGCAAATCAAGGTGGTAGAATGACTCTTCGAGCATATTATGATGGGTCTTAATAGTTATAGCAATTAAATATTTCAATATTGTAAAGTCAATCATGCTACGTTTCTTCATAAAAGGGATTAAATCCCCCGCTCGAATTACACGCACAAATTATTCATTGGCCTCAAGCATTTCAAGAAAGAAAAATAATATATTTCAAGGTTGCTAACGACATGTTTCGTGTCAAGCGTCACGTTAAACACGGTAATGCCTCCACCAAAGCGGTACTCTGTAACGATACATATCACTCAGAAGCAAAATGCAAGTAATTTAGCTTATCAGAGTGTTCAATTTGCCCTAAGCTTAATGTTTGTGATCTATTCCTTGCTACCATTGCACAGAAGCGGCAAACGTAGGTTGCGTCCACAAATGTGGACGCCGGGACTGATGGGGTCAAATTGAACAAGGCAAGTTTTGTAAGCTCTTGTTTAATGGCCTGCTACATCTGCTGCACCACCTGCACCATGCATCGAAGATAGATTGCGAAACTTCGCGTCTCAAAACTGCACACTGGGCTATGAGGGACACCTCAATACGGGGATCCGGAGTAATTTGACCACCTGGGGTTCTTTATAACGTGCGTCCTATGCAGGGTATACGCGAGTTTCTGCATTCTGTCTTCGTCAGATTGTGGCCAGTGGGCCCGGGAATCGAACCCGCGACTTCGTGCTCAACAGAAGAACGCCACAGCCAATGAGCTGCCAGGGCAAACGTGCGTGTAGGATTTATACCTGCATATACCTGCATAAAGCGTAAGCGAAATCTGCGGCATCCTGCAGTTGCGCGATCGGGGATGTGGTTTTGGCAACGACAGAAAAGTATGGAGAGGGATGGTCGGTGCTTAGTTGGCCGTTTTCTCGGCTTATAAATCACATTTTCCCGCACAAGGAATGCCGAAAGCCCTTCAAAGTAATAGTGTGTCAGTCTACCTTGATTTAGTGCTTTGCGCTAGTGGTATAAATATGCAGTCGACTTCCATTAACTGGACCCTGGTGTGACCGACGAAGTGATCAATTTATCCGGCGGGTCGAATTGAACAAACTGGAGATAAAACGTCAGAACAAGCCGCCGATTCATTTGGCAGTATTTTCCCGATTCTAACACGCCCCCCGAGTCAAATGCGCGCGCGCGCCTTCTACTTGCACAAAGTAGAACAGCTCCTAAACTAAGTATAAATATAACGCGCACCCCATTTTTTTAGCAAGAAAGAAAGGCAAGGGTCTGCCATAAATTGCCCGATGGTGGTCGCTTTCTTAAAGTCAGCTTCGCCGCAATGCACAAGTCTTATGCGGTCGATTATACAGCCGTGTTAGCCATGGTTTTTGCCTCAATTGTCCTGAAAACGAAAGATGCGCGTTAAAATCGGGTAGGTACCCTATCAGACAATGTCAGCTAAGGGGCTCTACAAATCGGAAACAAATCGGAGGTTCGTGAACAGCCTGCGCATATATATATATATATATATATATATATATATATATATATATATATATATATATATATATATATATATATATATATATATATATATTTGTGTATGTATTGATGGGTCACAGCTCAAACTAAATCAGTTGGATGTGCCGCCCGTGTTGTCTTCTATGTGTCTTCCTTTTGTGTGTGTTTTACCTTACGGCGAAAAACATGTCTTTCGAAAGACATGTTTCGAAAGACATAATGGTAGTTGATCAGCTACCATTATCTATTAAAAATCTTCCTAGCGCAGGTAAAAAAAAGCATTTTTGACAGGAGATGACATTTGTTCAATGCATCTTCTGACAAGCTCGGCCGAGGCGTGCTGGTCGCTATTGGGTCACCATAGGGGTCAGGCGTGTGCATGCTGACTGGTCAAGTTGGAATCATCCGGCGAAGGACAATTTTAGGACTGAAACAACGAAAGTTTGGGCCCATAGAAATGCACGAATGCTGGTCGAGACCTTCGATCAGGATCAAATTATCCGAAAAATTGATTTAACCGGGCGGAATTAACGGATCTCTATTTATTCGATAAGAGCAAAGCACAATTTCCAACTGCGCAGCACACAAATGTAACTCTCTCTTTTATCGTCAACATTGTTCTACTAAGCTTATTCCGTTTGGAAAGGCACGTGTTCAGCGTGAGAACGCCAAATTGTAGCGGCATTGCTCGTGGGACAATATAGAACTTCACTTTGTTACCATATCTACTGCTCAGTCTCAAACGCTGTTGTTGGCAGTTCTGCAGTTCGCTGTCTCGTTCGAGGAGGAAGCATTTCGACATGCTTCTTGGGCCCACATGAACTGACAGAGGCACCCCATTTTCTGACTCGCCAAAAACCACGTCCAAGGCAATGCAGCCGAGAGACCTACCTTTCCAGTTGCGTGGGCGTCGTCGCCGTAGTGTCTCTTCTGTGTCGCAGTAGCGGGAACTGCTCTCGTGCCATGACTCCCACAATCAGGGACAGAAGCACAGCATTGTAAGCAGTTCTCATCACTCCCCACAGCTCACCTGCGAAGAACGTCGGGGAAGATACGACCGCTGACAAGGGATGTGTGGTCGAGCAGAACAAAACATTATCGGCCCTCATTCATTCAAAGTGGAATTCTTGAATCTCGAGTTGCATCAAGTACTGTGCGATGGTGTCAGTGATCCATCGATTTCCTTATGTATTTCGAGCCTACACTGAAGGCGATTCCGTACTTCGCGCTTACCGCAAAACGTCTTCGTAGAGCGAAGCTTACTATGTTTTGTTTTGACAATGCACCAGCGCAGCGTTGGAGAAAGATAAGCACTGGCATAGCGTCTCGAGCGGAGCACCGACTCGTCTCGAAAACTGCCACCTTGTTGAGTTGTGTGTCAAGTTTGCACTGAAAAGGACGCTCTACTATTGCTTAGAGTGAAATTTTAGTGAAGTAAATATAGCCCTAAATTATTTTTTTTCATCCAATAGATCATTTGAAGATTACTTACTGAAAAATTCACACACAGAACATGGTGTTTTTTGTGTGTAGCCGGTGGCAAACAACGGCACTTAAATGAGGGTTTGAGGAAGACATCTTCTGTGTGTTGAGCCTTCTCACCGCTTCTTCTGCCAGTCTTTTTTGCTCATCCACCCCAAGCCATATAACTTGGAGCATGATGTGCCCGGGAACTATTGTCATTATCTTGCGAGAAAAATAACCCAGCTACAGTACCAGTGAAATACAAAACACCATGAGCTTGTGTTGGTTTAGTCTTTCGTTGGTCCTATTGCTACACTGTTTTTCTCAGAATGTTGCTCAACGAACTAGCCTAACTTCGCACTCTTGTATCCTTTCTTGTGCCACTTAACGGCGACGGCAGAGCATCTTGTCTGGAGCATCTGTCGATGGCCCGTCGTAATAATATATAGAACGAAAAGAAGTTTTCTCGACTACTGCCCTGTGTCCATACGCAGCATCACTGGATGACGACAACAACAACAACAACAACAACAACAACAACAACAACAACAACAACAACAACAACAACAACAACAACAACAACAACAACAACAACAACAACAACAACAACAACAACAACAACAACAACAACAACAAAATGCTTGTTGTTTGGCTTCGATGATGATGATGTGTGCGGTTTAGTGGCGCAAGGGCAAGGTTTGGCCAAATATCACCATCGCGCGTTGCTCGGATTTCACGCAAACAAAATTGCAGTTTTATGTCACCTGCAAAAGTGTCTGTGCATTACACAAATGATTTTCGTCGTACTGCAAGATTAGCTGAAGATAAATAGTCCAGGCACATTTAAGAGTAAGTAGGAGTCGCTAATACGTTTGTTTCCGAGATACGCTCGTTATTAGGTAACTAGAAAATATTTCTCGTATTGCTCGGTGAAAGGAAAACAGAGCGGTAATATTCGATATGGTGACATATGACGGACGTGAATGCCTGATTAGCACGGATATAGTGAATAGTGACATGCATCATCTTCTGATATGCCATGTAAAGAAATGAAGAGAAAGACGTCTACGAACCGGCACATACCGAAACAATTAGTTGTGCCTACGATATAAGTAAAGCTAGTCACTTATTTAGGAGACATTAAGCGGGGATATAGAGTTAATGCCTAGATGCCCGATTTATCTGAAACTCGAGAAAAAATTTCGAACTTCGTGGTTTATTTGGCTTTTGCCCCTATGTGAACAAAACTGCAGGGAAAACCTTTACTGTGCTTCATCAAGTTACCCCACCATCTCGCAATGACGTCATGAATCATGACAGTCTGTTCTCCACTTTGAAAGTTACACTGACGTTTCCATGATTAAACTCCGGTGCGAAATTCAATGAAGCAAAGTCTGGTCTTTGCTTTATTCAGTAATAACCGAGTCTCTTCCGTGAAATGAATGAATTAAGGTTAAGGAAGAACTGCCTTACAAGTGCGAGATGACTTGGCGATGCTCTTCAGTGTGCCTTTAACAAACCTTATTCCCGTATTCTCAAACGATCCTTGACTCGAAGCGCCTACTAGACTCGACCGATTTGAACCCAGCGCGCCACCCGTTGGCTGGAGAAGACGCAACACTTATAAATAGTTGCTGTGGAGTGTCAGTGAAGAGCAGTGACCATCATGTTTTTTTTTTTTTTTTTGGCGGCGCTGTCATCTACTTTCTTAGGTTCAAGCAGATAGTCGAGTGGAGGAACATTCTAGAATACAGGGGCGTTAGGCGTATTGAGCAAGTGTTACTAGAAGCTACGGACAGTGGGCATCACTGCCGTTTCCTTTCATATTGGACAAATAAGTTTTCATTCATTTATCAGAAACAATTAATCCATTCATCCATACGTCGACCTCTGCGAGCTTTATGCAATGGGAAGGATTATTGTCTCGCGTCCAGAGTGTATTTCTTTGATTGTTCATTTGTTGAAGCATGCACTGAATCATTCCTCTACCCTAGTTCTGCAGCTCGACACCTTCGCGCAGTCGCAAGGGCCATTGGCCCGCGCGTGCATACAGCCATGAGAAAAAAGAAAAAAAAAAAGAAAATAAGATGCGCGCACGCAGTTTAGACAGCGGCATTCACAAGTCAGCATAGCACAAAAATTTGTGTGCAGGTGGTCACTTATCAGTCGTTCCATGTGGCTGCGCTCGCACCGGCTCTGTGTTGGCGTTTTGTGGCCACGCTACAGCGGTAACAAGCTCCCCTCAGTGGCCTGAAAGAGAGTGCGGAGCCAGCAAGTACTTTTTCCTTCGTCATTACTTCCAGGAACGAACTGGGCACTGGCCACTCCCATGACACGTTCCGCAGAAATCGATGGCGATCAATCTCCTTTCGGTAGCAGAGAGATGGATCGAAAGAAAAAGAAAGTTTTGAAGAGGGCTAATTATATACTTCGATTTGTTCTCTGGTTTTCTGTTTCATTTGTTTTAGTTATTAGTTAGGCATATGTCAAAACTTCATAACGAAGACAAAATAGTCTAGCTGGCAAATTTCACAAGAATGGAGTGCTCTGCAAAGAAAAGGTGATGAGGAATAAGTAACCAAGAAAAATAAAGTAATGATGTGGTTTAAGAGTTGCCAAAAGCTGTGACGAGACATGGGACTATGGAAAGAAGTCCTGGTTAAAACATTGCCAAGTGTCATCTTATTGGCAGGCTAGATGGATTATTTCCTTTCAACAATATTGCTCCGCAGGAAACGAACCAAAAACATAGTTTGGACACGACAGCCACATGGGCCAATATATGCCAGGTGCCTCTAAGCGAAAAAAAAAATTTCATTTGCAGTGCTTTCCTGTGTCCCTTATTTTCTTTGGAAGGCATGCATTGACTGCTGGAAGAATAAGTTCTGGTCAAATTAACTAACAACTCTCCCTAAAGGCATGCCAGTTCATGCAATGACCGGTAATTTCGCTTCAGACCGAGAATATTCTAAGAGTTTTGTTGTCACTTGCAAATAAACTCTTCTAAGCAATCGATAGGTACGACTGAGCGTGACGCTATCCAAGAAACGGTAGGAAATGTTTTCCCGCAATGGCCAACTTCCCGAAGGCCTTGCACTTATTAACTCAAATACCGCAAAATCGCACATATCCCCCTTCTACGCGGAAATTTGGTCTGCGGTTTTTGCCCCATTGCCCGACAATGGATCAATACACTCCCAAAGGCACCTACGCGGCACACCGCGCTTCTCTCGATATTCGAGCCGCGCCGGGAAGTCGGGCGTTTTGTTACGGCTCGCAAGAATCGTGGTTTTGACTCACCTCAGCAGTTTGAATGTTCGTAACCTACGTGCCGGCCGTTCGCAAAATAAAGAAGTCGTGCACGGAGCTGGCAGCAGGACGGCCCGCACGAACTGTTCAAGCTTCCCCGCGCGTCGCGACGGAGACGCGAAGCAGCAGACGACGTCGGTGCAGCTCGGCTTCGGTGTCACGACGAGCGCCGCCGCCGCCGCTATGTAATAACGAGAGAAACACGCGCGCACGTCGACGTCACCCACCGCGCGACATCCGCCATGAGGAGGGAAACGCGACACGCCAGCCGGCTTCGACTACCTCGTCCCCCACCCCACCCATCTGCCGCACCGGCTGCGCTATGTACAGCTAGGGTCGAGCGGCACTCGCCTCAGCATTCGGTGTGTGCGCGCGCGTGTGTGTGTCGCAGTCTGTGCGTGAGCCTTCGAAACGGCGCGTGTCCGGCTTCCTCTTTCGTGCGCACGCCGCCACAAACTCAAAGCACTATGGGCGAAGGTACTTCCGCCACACCCTCACGCTCGCTCGGGCTCGTCAGTGCACCTGCTTGAAGGTTGCTTGGTGTGATCGACGCGTAGCGGCGGCCGCATTCGCCGTCACTGCCGCTGCCGCTGATCGATGGAGTATACGTTGTAAGCATTGTGGAAAGCGGCCGGCTGGAGGGAAAAGAAAGACGACATCACTCAAAGGCGCCGTCTTTATGATGCATGCATGCGCGGGTGACCTCGACTTTTCTTCGCGGCCCATGCAAGCTGAAGGCATCCACACACGATGGCTCACACGGCCTGGACGTGAAAAGAAGGTAGATTGTGTAGCGTGGACTTACGGAGAACCCTTGTGGGCTGGTTTTAGCATAGGCATGTCCAAATCACCTGGTGCCAGGTTGAATGCGAATGTAAACGCCTCCACTCATGCACGCCCTATGCTTTATCTGGCGGCGCTGGGTTATAAGTGAAAGGTGTCGGATAATTGCTACGAACGACTTGTGCCATAGTTTATCGGACAAACTAATTGTGGCTAACCGCTACCCCAATTTCGGCCTACCCTACTAAGGTACAGGTACAAGAAAAACATAATTACATTAATATATTATGTTACCTTTGATAACAAAGTAACTTCATTTTGGCTTTTGGTGCAATATTGCCTAACTACAGTAGGCCCCAAGTGCGATTGAACTTAACCGCGGTTAAGAGGAAGCTTTACCTCTCGGCCAACTGAAATTTACCCATTCATTAGAATGTAAAGCTGGACGAGTTGGCTGATCGTCATAGTAAAAGCAGCACCAAAGGAACGGTAACACAAGACAGAGAAGTACATAGTGCCCGTGCTGAAATAACAACTTAATGGTTTATTGAAGACAGGAAAGAATACTTACAGACAATTCGTCTGCGCGCGCACCCTCAAGCTACTGTTATTGGCCACATCTTTCGAGGAGACTGATTTCACAACCGTGCATTTTGACAGATGAATTATTTGAATGCTAAAACATTATATGCCCCATTACGCGAAAATCCGTATAGGCGTCGGCGTGGCCAAAAGACGGTACCAAAATGGCCGCCGGCGCAAAGAGCAATATCACGTCAAAAAACGCTCGGAGTGACGTCAAATTCCTCAGGGAGGTTCTTATAAACAAAGTAAATTAACAGATTCGAAAAGAGAATTCAGAAAATTTCGGTCTCTGTATTCTGGCTGACTAAAAGTGTGCCTAGTGCGTGCCTCATTCCCCCCGTCACGTCGCAGCCATCTGGATGGCTGAAGGTGCGGCCTAGTGCTTGCTTCATTGGGCACGTGATGGCGCAGACAATGGTGGCGCCACGTCATGAGTGGATAAAATGAGCGCGTTCACGACGTTCCGATGTCCGCAAACGGCACAATACTTTCGCACTCCCACACGTAAGCAATCTTAAGTGCTTCTGCCGAATTTTTTGTTTATGTGGGCAGCTTCAATGGTTTAGCGTGCTTTTTTGATCATACTAGAAGGCTACAGCGCGGCGACCGACGGAGACAGAGGAGGCACACAAAGTACACGGACGCCGCACCTTTCTGTGCCTCCTTTGTCTCCGTCGGTCCCCGTGCTGTAGCTTTCTACTATGTTCAACCAACAAGCCGTACTGGTTACTCTGATTTTTAGTCCACGTTCCTGAAGATGGCATGCGCTCTTTAAAAAATATGATTTACAGCTACATGAATGACGATGTGCCTGAAAAAAAAAACAAGTCTGCTTGTTGAAACGATAGCTCCCGCTTATACCTTATTCTCGTTTTGCTCATCGTGTGCTGACAGATGTGATGAAGGCGTGCCCTTTAAATTGTTGTTGTGCTGGCGTAACCTTTCGTTAACACAGGTGCCAGTCTGTCCAATATACATTCTTCCCCACGATAGTGGGTAATTGCAAAGAACACCACATGCACAGGTAACAAGTCGATTAGGATGGTTAACAGAGCACAGGTTCTTCCGTGATTTGCCTGTTAATTACCTATCGACTTCAGCACAGGTCCTTCTGACTCTTTCCAAGGCTGAAAAAAAACACGCCTACGTCAAAACCCTTGGCAATCTTTTTAAGCCGATGTGAAAGCCCAGGAAAGCCCACTTGTGCGTGGGTCAAATCGAGATGCGGACAATTTCAATGATTTGAGCAGCCTGAAAGAAACGCACGATAAATTGGAAACCAGGACGCCGGCGTCCTTTAAACGAGCTAATTGTTCCCGAAAGCTGTGCTTCATTTTGAGGTAGCAAAACTTATTTAAGGGAGCATTGAGAGAGTACTTGTAAGCGAAACCATTCTTAACTACTTTAGAATGCCCTGAATCACGGAGAAATACATCAGCAGACATGTTCTGGATCAGATTCAAACATAACTCCAAAAACCGCACAGAACCGTCCTAAAGCAATTCATACGTGAATGATAAACATAGAGGCATCTTTTAAAATATCTTCATCAGGTCGCATAATCAGAACAAGGATTACTAGAGAAGGTAAAATAATCATCAACGTAGCGAAAAATCTTTTTTCCCCAAACCACGCACTTCATGTTCTATAGAGCGATTTACTGCAGACAGGAATATATCACTCAGGACAGGCGCCACCTAGGAACCGATTCAGATGCCTGAATTTTAAATATGTAGGGCGCCATCCATGTAACAAACGTCACTTTGCGGTAGAAGCACAAAGGTTCCAAGAAAGCCTCCACTGTGACACCACACTTGTTCCTAAGGGCAAGTTCATCGTTACATTCGGTTATGCAATGTTTCACGGACATCAGAAGCTTGTCATGCGGTAAAGAATAAAAGTGTTCCTCTACGTCAAAAGCTTACCCCAGAACAAGGACCAAATTTCTGAGAAAACAGCTAATCAGTTACGTGGTTAGAACTAGGGATAAGAAAGAGATTCTATGCATAGTGAGAAATGGTGCTTTTGGTAGTAACCGGAAACTACATGTTGTCAGGTACGGAGTTCAGTGACAATGCAGCGGAAAGGGATGTTCAATTTCTGCGTTTTCGCAGCAAAGAAAATGCTGTCTATCATCTTTGACCTTTTTAACGGTTGAGACGAGACGCTCAAGGCCAACCTCTGGCAGGAGGGCTAAGGACTGTGTATTTAACAGGAGCAGAATTGATTAAAACTGTGTTTAACTTCCTTTACCAGCGCTCGCAGCTTTTTCAATGAACTCGCGATGGACAAGAAGACGAAGAAACCTTACTTGACACACTGTAAGAGTCCAAGATTGTTCTGTACAAAATAGTCCACGAGAGGGCTCAAACTGCTAGACGACCGTGGCCTACGATGCTGGTTCAAGGCTGAAGCAAGTGTTTTTTGGCATGAAGAGCGCTTCTGGTCGGGGCTCTGTGAGAGATGTTGCGAGACAGGACCAGCTTGTCGCGCACTGAAAGCTGGGGCTGTTTACAGCGGGTGTTGTTTAAACATAGCATTATCGAGGGGAAGAGTGTATATGGGACAGATTGGCGCTTGCTTAAGCAAAAGGTTAGGCCAGCACAACAACAATTTAAAGGGCACGCCTTCATCACATCTGTCAGCACATTGTCGTTCATGCAGCTGTTGTTGTCGTTGTTATCCTGAGCCCTATAACGTAAAACTATTCCACTATGTTTTTATTCCAATCTCCTGACGTCAAATTTGCGTAACCGCCGACGCAAGCATCGGGCGGTCACCAGCAGGGTTGTCTGAACAGACCAATCAAACGATCTCCTCATTCATAGGAGGTCACTTTGGTTTGCTTGAAAAATGAATAACATTGCCTATACTGAGCTGGTTGTCTTCTTCTAATCGGCTGACAAGAGGCGAGGAGCACGCTCAAGTGGAGAGGGATTCGATGAGGCCGAGCCACTGCACTGAAAATTTATAACCGGATAAAGAGGGTGGTGCGGGCGTCTGCGACTGGTCCGCTTTCTCTTGCTTAGCTTGCGGTGGCTGGTCGAAAATCGCGGCGGCATGCAACGGAAGCTTAAGAATGACGCTAGAACGGGTCCTCAGCAAAGAAGAGTTGGCAGAACGAGGTCCTAAACGTGCCAAAAGTGCTCTAAAACGTTACACGACCACGCAAAATGTTTTATTATACGGAAATAAAACGATGCTCTCCGGCAGGTGCGACTAGCCAGTGCCTGAGCGATCGGCGGCAGCCATCTTCTATTACTTTCGGAACGGGGCAGCCTGCGGCTATTCAGAAGAAAATTCAGTTTTGTTCGGCATATTAATGCATCTTTAAAGGGAAGCTGAAAGGTTTTCCAGAAAAAATGAGTGAACATCTGTAGATAATGGTTTTCAACCCTCCGAATTCGAATATCGTATCGAAATTGAGCGAAAGAAAGCGCAAATATATTTTATTTCGACGAAAAGTGCAGCAGCGGACACGCCCAGCTCGCGCGTCTCGTTTCCGCCTGTGATTGGTCGGGCGCCTCGTGACGTCAACTCTAGTAACCGACCGCTGCCGCTACACATGAAGCGCGGTGCCAGGTAGTTTGGTAGCTGTTTTTCTGAGACGGTAATGGAAAATTTAGAGAGACTACGTTTTTCTGAGGAGTTCGGCGTTACTCCCTACATGTACGAGCCGATTGGGAAGAGCCGGCCTCTCGAAGAAGCAAACGATGCTGGTGCGAGCAGTGATTTCGACACGAACGAAAGCAAAGTCTTGGGATCTCCTCGTGTTGGAAATGCTCTTTGGTGAGTATGTTTTTTGCAAAGCGACCTAGTGATCTCGCTGATCTTTTGCCGATCTAGTGAGCTCGTTTCCGGTCAAACAACTGTAGTGTTGTGTTCCTGCATGCCTCCTCGTGGAACGTAAGCGGGGATGAGATCGTCGGCATTTGTGCGCTGTCCAAAGCTGTCGGCAATCTACAAAGACGGTTTAAACGCGTGAAAAGTTTCCCGGTTCATGCAGTACGTGTAGTGACCTTCATCTGTTGACTACCACGTTGACTACCACTCACGTTGATTACCACTCACGTTGACTACCACGCACGTTGACTACCACTCTACATACACGCAGACGCACCAACAAAGGAATGCAGGGTCGGTCGAAGCAGATTACGATGGCACGCACGCAGAAACAAGCGCGGTCAGGCACGGTCGCGGACGCTGCGAAGGAACGAAACACTAGAGTTGACGTCACAACACCGCGGTTTCCGGTCTCCGCTCGCATCGTCAGCGTCAGCAGCAGCGCGCGGCATTCGACGGGGGGCGGAGCTACAGCGTAATTTCAACCGACGATTATGTCGCTCCTAATTGAAAAAAAAAAACCCCAAATTTTACCTACATGGTTTATAAGGTTCCCGCATCCGTATATGAGCGTCTTATTGAATTCGACAGACTCTTCAGCTTCCCTTTAACGCGTATACGTCATTTTGACGCTGTGAGCTTTGCGGTTTTGTGACGTCGCGTGACAGGCAGGTGAAGTGGGTGTGGCCCGAAAACTTTTGACAAAAAGCCGAAGGTTAATGCTGAAAAAGCGTTGAATCAGAAATAACTATTTTTCTTTTGTTCGGTCAAATCACGCACAATCATGCGTACACATCATATCAAATGGGGAGCTATCGCGGTTTTCGTGACGTCGCGTGACAGACAGGTGAAGTGGGGGTGGTCCAAATAAGTTTTTGACCAATCACGGAGGGCTGATTGCAGAATTGGAATAGAAAAGTTTGGAATAGTTTTACGTTATAGCGCCCCTGAGTGGGTCTGGCTAGAGATGTAAGTGGCGGAAAAAAGAAAACATTGAACCTTCCGGGAGAAAACAGTTTCTTTCTTGTGTTTTTTCCACCAGGTTAAAAATTGGAAAGAAAAACAGAAAAAGAACAATGTTTCACCGCACAATTCTTCTGTTGCGACGAGACTCCTTGAGATGTATCTAAAAGTTTGGCCAAAAGAGTTTGGGAGTCTGCGAAGCAGCTGGATCTATCAACGTGGAGGTAAGGGCTCTGCTTCAACCAACCCTTGAGCCCCCTCGCCTGTCGCGTACTGCAGATTCCCCCTTCTTCTGCGGCATGTGAAAGAAACTGGTACGAGTTTGAAAATGTGCACACCAAGCTACGCAACAAAGCTCCCAGGGGATCGCGTTCAAAAACTTGTGTACGTGCACTCGAACCTCAATGACCGGAAGGCGTCGTCCACTGCACAGTGAAGCGTTGACGCGTCAAGCCGAAAAAGAATCGGACGCAGATTGATACAAATGTCGGTCTTGACGCTTTGATGTGAAATCAATGCCTTGACGTGAAATCGTGCTTATATTTTGAACCCGGAAACTCCGCTCGGCCTTTTGTGATGAAATAATGTAAGAATTATATTCTTTTCAGCGTTATAGAAATAAATGTGTCAGATTTTTCATATTTCTGTGCGCAATGGTTTTTTTTGATGTCTTCGCATTTCTCTGAAAGTAAAGAAACCTGAAAAGAATTATTTTTTCACGCCCCTGAAAATTTCATGAAATTTTACATCTATAGTTCTGGCGCAAACCAACAGTTGGAGATTGGTCATGAATCGGGTGGTTACATTAGATGGATAAAAAAAAGCCAAACTGTAAGCCATTACTTAAAAGAACGCATGTCACCTTCAGGCACGTTGATCAAAAAGCACGTGAAATCATTGAAATTCTCCACAAACATGGTGTTTCAGCGAACACTTTCAAAAATTTTTAAAAGTTGCCTGTGGCAGATATCACAATTCTAGTTCATGAGCTGGTCTACTTGAAGTGGCGACAATACTTGCCCAAAAATTGAGATGCAAAATCTACTAATTAACAAGAATTCACTAATTAACATTTTAGGTAATTATCTTATGACCCATCATGCAATTTACAAATTCTAGCAGTGGACTTCGCAAGGCGGATCCACTTGGAATGAATTCCCAGGACGAAACCAGTTTCGAGATATAAATTCCCGAACATTGGGGATAAATTCATTGACGTTCCAGTTAATTTGTTAACAAAACGTCGTTTAACGCACTGAAGCACGCAAGTAACTAGAACGCCAATGCCTTTCTACGCAAAGTTCGGGAATTCATATCTCGAAACTGGTGTCGTTGAAACTGGAGTTGTCGAAACTGGTGGCGGGATGTCGAAACTAGTGCGAGTAGTGTCCGCCGCTTCGAGTAGACCGGCTCATAAACTAGAATTGAGCTAACTGCTACAGGCAACCTTTAAAAAATTTTGAAAGTGTTCGCTGAAACACCCTGTATATATATGCTAAAAAACATGCGCATTGTATTTCCGTCCCCTCTATCAACCTGCACGTTTGTGAACTCAGCCTCCTCGAAAGATGGGAAAATACCAGTAGCGTGAGGGTGCAGGAGTAGACGTGCTCTGTGTACCCACTCTTTCCTGTCTTCAATAAACGCGAGTTGCTAGTTTAGTACCTGTGCTATGTACTTGTGTTGCCGTTCCTATTGCGCTGCTTTTACTACCCATTCAAATACGTGTGAAACAATATAATCATCTGGTTAGACAACCGCAGGACCAATTTCAACGAAATTGTTCGGTCGCATTCAAGATTTTACCCACTCTAGAAAGCAGAATAGAGGTTTAAGGTCACATAGTCTTTACAATACCTCTTAAAAATCGATCGGCAACACAAAGAAAACATCTGAAGCGCTAATTTAACGGTTTTGTAAATCAGTACCAAAAACAGATACCGCAGTTCTGTAAACCGCACTTATTAGAGCACGTATAATATGGACAAATATGTTATATAAGTTTACAGGTTAAGTGAAATTGTCACAATGTCTACGAAGGCTATTAGAAAAGTCTTGCTCGCAGATCAGTGGCATACGGACCCTTTTCGCGGAGCAGTTCCCTTCAGAAGAACGAGATGGCGCCTTCGGCGGCGCGCCACACGTTGCCTCAGCGAAAGCGCGCGAAAGGGAAACCAATAACGCCTCTGCCCTGCCGCTGGGATGGTAACAACTTTATTTAGATTCTGCTCAGTTATGATCTGGCAGGCCCGAGTGCTAGGATGGCCCCTCACGAGGAGCGACCCTTTCGGCCCAGGCAACGAGCGCTTTTTGTAGTTTCTGATCCGGCGTTCTGAGCAGCTCCTCTCACGTCTGTTGTGAGGGAGCTGGCAGGAGCGACCTGCGATCAGCTTTCGGAAATACAAGTGCGTGTTCGCTGACGCACTTTGCTCCTTTAAAGGTGCGAAATGAGGAGCGGTATAGAGGGAAGACATGCGCAGTAGTTGGCTAGGAAATTAGTTACTGGAATAATAAGGAATGAAATGAATTCGTATGACCGAGACCACGGACATAAGGACTGCCTGTCTCGCCGGCCTGTCGCGATGCGCGGCTTTCCTCGAGGATTAAAGATTCACTCGTCCGCCAGCATTGTATCGCTAACCTCCAAAGAAAGAACTTGAACCTCGGAGCATCGGCAAGAGCATGTGCCGCTCGTTATACAGTGACAAAGGTAGTACAGTGTCGCTTCCTGACATAGTAAGCTTCTCGCACGTTATTTACACACATATATGCCAACTGGCACGCAAGCTTATGCCCACTCTGTCGCCCGCGTATCAAGAATAAGTGAATAGGCGCACACTTAAGAATAAGTTCTCCGAAGCATGGGTGATTGCGACTACACCGGTAATAAACGAATGTTCGAAGCTGAACGTTTCGTGGCTGTCCGCAGAGTAACAAAGTTACTAGCGATAATACGTATTTAATACGAGCTATTAGAAAGCACAGATAACCTACGTTCCAGGCCTTGTGTGCAGCAAAAACAAGTTTATCGCAACTGAGTACACACGAGAGCGATTAGACAGAAAACAAACAATCAGAACATGACCACACCGATGAACTTTATGGAGTCAGAAAAATGACAAGCAGCTGCTCCAAAATAATTGCCAATTAAAGAACGTAGAGTAATACACACTGATCCTGATTTAGATCACAAGTGGAAAGTTTGGGCAGCTAAGAATACATTTCTTGCCCCGCGTTTAGTACAAGCACCTTATACACCGCTAGCGCAGTTTGAGCAAGGCGTAATGAGCTTATATGATGCTTACGTGTCCTCTGAAGCTGCGGCCAAAGCTTCGTGTCGTACCCAGTCACAGTCTTCAATATCCGTCCAAACAGAGGTTTGCTAAGCCGTCCCGGCATAATGCACATCCATCGTAAGCATGCAGGCAGCTAAGGCAAGTAATGGACGTGTCACCAAGTGATTAAACATAGCGGCGCCCGCGAGATCGCCTGCAACAGGGCCTGCACTACAGCTAGGCATATAATACATCCGTTTTGTCCACTTTAGACCTCTCAATAGTTCTGCTTATAGAATTACGATCTGTTTTTATTGCTGAATTGGCACTATAATCTTTATACTACAGCTGGAAATTTTGAGATTTTCAGGAATTAAAAAAAGAAACATTGATGGGCTAATTTAAAAATATATATCTACAGGCGGCAGATTTTGAATTTTTATTTCAAACACAACAAACTTCATCAACTTCGGTGCAGTGAATACCAAGCAAGCGGATATCCTTTGTTTCCATGCATTTAGACCGGGGCACCCGAGGTAACGGTTCCTGTTAAGAGTTCCTTCGGAACAGAAGTAGTACACTTCGAAGTATCACACAAGTCAAAGGCGTGCAGTGATGACCAAGCTACATCACTTCGAACAAGAAAATTAATTGGCAGGTTTAAAACGAGGTTACGACACTTATACTGTCGGACTTGGGCGTGGACGCCTCGCAGTAACTCAGTTGTGTAGATCAGGAGGCGGCTCTCTGAAGCAGTGCCGACGCGGGCGAAGACATTGAATGGCGAAAATTTTCATGTGTTTGCGTAGAAAATTAGGCTGATGATGTTAGCACCGAATACACAACACGAACGACAAACACAAGATAAGCTTTACATGCATATTTATGCTAATGCCGCGTCATTAATTCTTGAAGTAATCTTGAAAAAAAAATCTTAATTGTGCTGACCGTGGTAAAAAGAAAGTAAAAGATTAACGCAACTTTTTCATGCTCGACTACAGAAACTGTGCGCCGTAGTGCGAGAATATGTGAAGCGCCGAAGACCATCACTGGGCCGGGGTTTCAGCCGCCTTGAGAGGAAGAGACTTCCACTTGAGGTAAGCCTGCCGATATAGCCTGCGAAATAAGTACGGAATATGTGAAAGAGAGGCTATACAAACGACACAAAGACGAGTGTAACATACTCTTCAGAGTGGAAGAGTTGACAAAAAAAAAAAAAGGGTTGCGGATGTCTAAGCAAAAGATGAAAGCGGTAATCTACAGATTTTAAGGCTGGGCGAATATTCGAAGTTTTAAATGGAATCGAATATTACTCATTAACTATTCCGTATTCGTATTCGAAAACGAACTACTAAGTATTTTCGAATATAAGTACGAAAGAAGGAGGTGAAGTACATGCTCACTTGTGAAACATACCAAATATTTCTGAGCAACCGAGCTATTTTGGCCGTCTGCTAAAGAAGGTATCACAAATTATCAGAAGTGAAACGATGACGAAAGATTACGAAGAAATCCAGAAACAAAATGGGTAATGCAAGCTTTGCTTTCGTCTTCGCGGCGGAAACCCAGATGGCAACAGGCGATTTTTGCTTGTAGTCTGTCATATAGTGCTTCTTGAAGTCTAGTGAAGTAGCAGTGTTATATTTTAGGCTAGCGATGTCTGGCTTGCAACGGGCCCTTTCCCATATGTATGCCACACATACTGCGCTTGAATCGATTTTTTTTTCTCTTTCCACAACTTAATATCTATTTAACAACGACTTATTGCCGTGTTTGGAAAGCTAGTCGCCCCTCAGCCATTCATTCTTGAAAAAGATTTTTGCAACCAGGCTGTAAATATGTGAAGGGACTATTCATGCAGTTATTTTAGTGACAATTACGGATGTTCTGTATACAACTGGTTGTAATTGTCCGTGAAGGTTAGCTTTCCTTTTTTTCACTAGTCAGTACAAGCATGGTACCTAATTATACCAAAATAAGTATTCCTGCTGTAAATATATGCACCTACACTTGACTATTTACTATTCGATTCAATGTTGCAGTCTTTCTATTCGTATTAAATTCGTATTCGTAAAATTGACATTCGCCCACGTCTACTACAGTTACATTCAGAAGGCACCGCAACTCCAATGTCTTGACTGGTATACAACAACGTCGCCCACAAAAGACGACTACAGGCAAGCACGTCTTACTGAAAAACAAAGCATACATGTTTTATACGTGTGAACAGCAATAAGCATACCCTTGTTGCATGCTTGTGACAGCTTTGCGACGACCACTTCTGGTCAGTTTACCATTTGACGCCACCAGTCAGGTTCAACGAATTATTTGCTGCAATCTGTCCGTTTGCTGCATAAAACCAACAGGCGCAATCACATTAACCTCGACGGACAGCGTCGAGAGAGCCGTTTAAACAGACAAGGTGATCGCAACTTGCCATATCCACGTTTAGCGAGTACAATTACCGAGCCGCAGTCGCAGTCCGCATTGACATGCATTACGCGATGATGAAGAGCGAGGTCGTCGGAAAAGCGGAAGGGCTGATTTACCTCTCGGTAGCCCCATCAATACGATATCTCGCTTGAATCCAGTCTCCACCGAGATGCATTTGCATGCGGCTGTCCTGAGATCCCTGCTCGATCATATTTACGTTAGCACTTTACCACGGAGGTCGGCCATATCATCTTGCCATAGCGCAAGAGAGACATCGCCACTCGCTCCAATCGGGTCGTTAGCAGCTGTATTCACGAGACAAAGTTTAGAGCTGGAAGATTAACTCAACTTGACTCAGTCGAGTATGCATACTAGGTATGAAAGGATTAAGCGGGTAAAGCCTATGTGCACTTGAGGAACTTGTCGAGTTCAGTGCATTTCCAAGGCCCGGATTGGGTTTTCGTTGAAATTGACTCTGTGAACATCGACATCAAGTGGCACACAGGCAGAATTTAGAGCTGGGCAAATTGCGTCACAATGCAACGGAAACGACCAGCGAACATGAAACACAAAGAACACACGACGAAACGGGACAATGTTGGTCCTCATTCATTTGAACGAAATGCAATGCGGGTCCCCATTCATTTCGCACCTTTCTTATGGACTCCAAAAGCCGCTAAATAAAATGCAACGAGTTCACGAGCCATGGTGCCGGGTCTAGCCACACTGTTCGCTTTCTGTTCACGTAAGCAATTGCCGTGTTACGAAAGTGCCACATACGTGGCGGATACAGAGCGTCCCCTTCAGGATTGCTCTTTACGTTGCGCTGCAACAAGTGTTTGCTAAGTACGGTACACAAGTATAGGCTAGAGAGCTGGTTGTTCCAAGCGTGAGAGACGCTTAAAGGCGCTGCGTGATCACGTGTGTGGCAATAGTTCTGCCTGTGCGGCCTTAGCTATTTAACTGCTTAACATCGAAATCCTCCCACCCTTCTTCAAGACTTGTGAAAGTGTAAGTATGGATGAAGATAACTGTAAAAGGCACATGCATGTGTTTTACGGGAGCACGCCTGAGGATGTGTTTTTTTCTTTCGTCCTCGCGTTTTTTAGGCGCTGTCCTGTCTGCTGTCACGTGTTCATTCAGCCAGCGGCTTGAATAGGAGGCTGACCAGAAGTTGTAGAAGGCGTATCCGATCCAGGACGCCGTGTGCACCATGAGGAAGATGGCGAGCACGAAGGCGATCAGGCGCGGCAAGCGGTCCAGGGCGCGCGCAGCCTGTATCCAAGCCAGAACCAGCACCACAGCCATCGAGATAGCGAACGCCAGGTTGAACAGCAGCCGCCGCTGGTGGCCCGACGTCTCCTCGCTCAGGAGCCACTCGCGGAACGACTGCACAGCGGGCGTGCAAACCGCCACGGAACACCAGCGCACATAACCGCTCAGGATCTGCTGTTTCCGCGACGTTATACACCATGCTAAGAGAAGTGGCAAAAACTCAGGCAGGGTATACAAATACATAGTGTGGTTGAACGTCTAAAAAGTGACTCGCGGGCGATAAGGCACGCTGTAGTAGGGGTTTCCTGGGGGTGGGGGAGGAGCATTCTGCAAGTTTACACCTAGTGGACATGTCCATTTCGTCTGCTGCTAAAGTGCTGATTGGCTGGTAGCACCTGTCTCCTTCTGACGCCTATTCCACCCATCCAATCAGAACGTCAGCAACAGACGAAATGGCCATATCCACTAGGTGGAACCCCTCCCCCGGACAATTTTCGACCACGTGGGGTTCTTTAACATGCACGTAAATCTAAATACGTGACAGATATTGCACCCCGCCTGCGTCCGAATGCGGCTCGCGTGGTCAGGAATCGTACCTGTGCGCTCATGCTCGGCAGCACAGAAGGCAGCGTATCCTAATAGTCCACGCTGACAAGGCTCCATCAGAGCGCTAAACTCCTCAGGGCTTTGCCTGGCTGGAGAGGATACGGATCACACATCGTGCAGTGCTAAGGAGCCACAACTTCCTCTCCTCATCAAAATAGGGCAGTAAACACGCGCGCAAACAAAAATGAAGAGGCCGCGGTAGCAGCCAATCAAAAGTTTATACAATATTTAGGCCAGTCAGTCCTGCACTCGGGGGTATAGTTTCGGGGGATCCCTAGACATGGCAGGTCACTTGACGGTCTTTCTGTAATTTGCCACGAGAGGTAATGCAAGATATTTTAAACAAGATGACGCCGTAAAGATCCTGCGCATACTCACCTTTTGCTGCTCCCAGTGGATGATGAAGTCGTAATGGCAAGATGGGCAGAAATACAAATTGTTCTGGAAGACCTGGATTGCAATGCAGTTGGCATGGGCGTAGCTCAAGTCTCCTGCGCAAGGGAAGCCCATCCAAACTCTTACTAGGCATACTTCAAGAACAAAGTTCAACTCAGGGCAAGCCACTAAGGTCTGCTCTGCCAAGGCTTCAACTTCGATAAATATAGTTACACGCTCTAATATTTTACAATACATAATTTACAGCTCTCGTCATTATTTACACTGTAATTACTCTGTTGTTGCAAAGTTTAACAACAATACTTTAACCCGTATACCTGAGGCGACGATTTGAAGATCGACCATTGACTCCTGTTCTTCGAGCGTAGATTAGCTGTCACGTACAGGTGCGACGCGTGTAGCGTATAGTCACCGAATAGATGAGACGAGAGGATAGGAAGGGAGAATATTTCGCCGCAAGAGTTCTTTAAGAGCTGAGACAGCACTGATAATATACAAGCACTTCAAGGAAGCCAAAGTAGAGATACTAAACCAGAGCTACTAATCCCGCCCACTCGACCAATGAGACTGCCCTAATTAACGGTCTCTTAGCTAGAATCGCACACAATACAATTTGTCGCAGCGTTAAAAGCGTGCAAGTGAGTGTATAACAGTGGAGGCCAAGAGATGCTCGATCGTGCTGACCTGTGCAGCGACATGGCTTCACCATGCACAACGGGTCGTTGATGCCTCGGCAGAAGCGGCAAACGCGGACCGGCGCTTCACTGCTCGGCGCTGGACTCGGTGGGGGAGTCACCGCCTGGGCTTCGGGCAATTCATGCCCTCTGTTCCCCCGTTCGGCCATTTCTTCTTCCTTTGCTTCTCATTCGCTGTGTGACACTAACACCTTGCTTGCTTGCTTGCTCTACCATGGCGCGTACCCACTACGGGGGATTGGCCAAGTAGCCGGCGGTTGAACGGAAAACGGTTGTAGGAAAACGTGCGCTTTTTGAAAGGAGAGCAAGCTAGCGGGTAATAAATTTTAATAAATGGAACTGGAATATTGTTAATTAAGAAATAATAAATAACAAAATTAACGTAAATGGGAATCTTGTTAAATAATAAATCAGTAAATTAACTATGTATTCTCCTTGTGCCACCAAGGAACTTGCATACGGCTCAGCATACATTCTTGTTACTTAAACCCGATGTAGTTGCCCCGAAGGAGAGTATGTTTTCAGTGTTTGTAGCAATGCTTAATTTTCGGAATGATATTTCGGAGTATTTCTCACTAACACCTAGGCTGTACATCTACATTTCGCTTGCTTCCTCGGCTGCACAGCCGCAGGACAAGTGATACACCTACTCCCTCAAGATACCCTGTGTACCGTGCATTGCGTGCACGTTAAAAAAAAAATCAAAGAGGTCAAAATTTATCCAGAGTTCTTCACTACGGCGTGCCTCATAATCATATCGCGTTATTGCCACGTAAGAACGCAGAGCTAATTAATTAATTAATTTCTGTTGCTACGCCTGCCCAACCATCATCTGTACCCAGGCGGTCTATGCACGGGCTAACCTCAATTTCTGTCTTTCTTCCTCCATCTCCAGCCAGGTAGATTAGCCAGGTCATAGATCTTTTCTTATTAGTCATCCTTCACTTCTAATTTCGCTTGCTTCCTCAGCAGCCAAGGCGTAGCCGGAGGAAGATTGCTACGCCTACTTCCTGAGGAGTCTATCCCACTACGGCGTGCCTCATAATCATATCGTGGTTTTGGCACGTAAAGCCCTATAAATAAATAAATAAATAAATAAATAAATAAATAAATAAATAAATAAATAAATAAATAAATAAATAAATAAATAAATAAATAAATAAATAAATAAAGTAATAAATAAATAAATAAATAAATTCCTGAAGCTACGCCTGCCAAGCCACCATACGTAGCCAACCAGCCTATGTACTGGCTAAGCTCCCTGTCTCTCTTTTCTTCTTCATCTGAAGCGGTAGTGCAGATGCCTCGTTATATGTCTGTGATCCTGTGTTGAGTCTTGTCGGATGATGACTTAGTTAACCACGAAATGCAATTCTGCGGAACACCTCTAGAAAGACCGCTTCCGCGGCAAACATTGTTATATCTAGGCCCATGTCGTTCTTGCAGATATAAGATACGTGGCAACGTGGACATTAGCAGCAAGAAATATTGCAACAATCATTGTGCTGAATAAATATAAACTGGACTAATTGAATTGTAATACGATTAGCATTCTTAGCATACTTCAGGAACTCTGGGTCTATCTATCTAGCCTTCTTACGTCGCCCTTCGGTAAAGAAAAAGAAAAGGAAACTCTAAAATTTATCCGGTACTGGGCGGACCCGAACCCGCGTCGCACAAGTTCCTCACACAGCAGCACGATGCCTTAGAGCTGGGCCTTGAGTGCACTTTTTTCTCTTTAATACACGAAAGTCAGACGCAGAGGTCTATAAACCTCTACACGAACGCGCATCTGATATTGCGTCAAACTGCACATGTGTGAAATAAAAAAAAACTCCACTGTGTAGCGGCTGGTCTTGTATCGCATACACGCTGCAGTTTCACGGAAATAAGACTTGGTACACCTAGGAGTTTCAACGTGTCTGTCACACATCCGACTTTGCCGCATTACAGTCGGACAACCCCTAAATTTCAGGCTGGCCCATCCCCCAAATATGAAGTTGGCCCATCCCTCAAAAATGAAGTTGTGCCCATTCCCAAATTTGAAGTTGGCCCACCTCCAAACTTCAAGTTGGCCCACCCCAAATTTCAGCTTGGCCCACCCATACTATAGGCTTCCCCATGCATTTTATATGGAGCCCTATGTATCCCTATGGGTATGCATAAATCTGATCACATGGGTATTCTCTCTTATCAATTTAATTTTTTTATTTCCGTTGTTCCTTATCGCTTATAAAGCTGCCCATCATCTACATTAATACTATTATAACGATCAAGTCTTAACTTCGCAAATTACGAATTCTTGTGTCGATACAAGGCATAACATTTTTCGCGTGACAGATATGTTTTGACGGGATACTCGTCGAAGAATGCTTACGCATTCAAGAACACCGGTTGTCCGGTAGGGCTTCTACCACGAAACCGAAAACACAGCTTCCATTAGCCATTGTGTTTCTGTATTGGTAAAAAAGTAAAAAGGACACCAACCACTAAAAGAATACGAAAGAAGACATTTCGGATACCCTGACGGAAGCCTTGTTGCTTCGGAAACCCTTGTCGTTGTTGCACTTCCGATAATTTGCAATAATTCTTATAGCAGAATAAAAACGGTAACCAAAATTTAGCAGTCGCTTGTTGCGAAATATTTCGTTAGTTTGTAATATTGGAAAATACGGAACAGTACATTTTTTCGAATGCGAATATAAATATTGCATGCGTAATATTCGATTCGTATTGGAAACTTCCAATATTCGCTCACCCCCTAATTCTCAGCGTTAGCACCACTGCGAACCACCGGTGCTAATCTCGGAGGTCACGGGGGCTTCGCGCGTGCGTCGCCAGATGGCACAGCGTGCCCAGAGGGAAGCGCGAAAGAGGAGCCCGGTTGCAGTACAGGGCTGCGTACATGACGCGTTTTGGCGGCGGCAATCCGGTGCATCGCTACAATGCTTGAATGCTAATCGCATTAACGTGGACAGTCATCGTGAGGAGAATTCTGTCAAAATTTCTTTTGAAATAATAAATTTAGGACGCATTTTTAACAGCGAAATTAAATCCGAGAAATAATGACGTCACCTCTGCTTTACAGAAACCCTAAGAATAGCACCACTTTCTATATATACATCTCCAAATTCTCCTGTAAAAGCCTCGGCGTTGCAGTTAAGACCCGACCGAACTGTTAGAGGCCCACTTTTGAGAAACTAGTTATCGGTAACGCCAATGTATTTTGTAGCCCATCTTAAGGTCGTATTTTTCGCAAGCTCTGCCAGTCCTGGGATTTCTGTGAAGCAGACATCTGTTCACTACTCCTCAGCTTCCATTCAACATTTGAATGTGACCTTAAGTTAGTAATTCTTGAGGCAATTAGATATTTTGTTGATTAACTAAATTATCCTTGCAAGTTTTCTTGCACGCTGATGTCCGCCTAGCATAACGTAGCCTATACGCAATAACTGCACGGGCCAGGTATGCGCTCTAGTATACTTAAAGCACATATAGCTCTTTCTGAACCAACCACGATTTCTTGTACTTAACCGTTTTCGCGCAGCGGTCGCGAAGAGCGGGGAGCGGGGAGCGTTCTCGGGTTCTTATCTCGTTACAGCTAGCGTTTTGAGACGTTATCGTTTGAACACCATCGCCGCAGACGCTACGCCGGAGTTGCCCGCCGACGCTTCATGGGGTTCCGAGCTGGTCCTTGAGGAATTGGTCCTTGAGGAAGGGTGCGTTGGTTCTCGCGCACGGATAAGGCACGGAGGATAAGGGGAGCGCCACCTATAGCTCATAGCTCATTTTGCAGCATAGTGACAACGTGGGGCCGCAAATAACCACTTCCGAAGGCATGTTAAACGCATTCCTGGACAGCGAACCGGGTTGGTTCCTCATAAATAATTTTAAAAAATGTGTTCAGCATAAAAAAAAAAAAAAAAAAAAAAACCGAAGTACTCCTGGTACATCCAGCGACCTCGTGTTCAGAAACAGAATGCCGTAGCCAATGAGACAACGCGACAGAGAGGGTGTGAAAAATACAGTTTTTTTTGTGATCATTATGCTCATAATAATGGTCTAAAGGATTGTGGCACATACCCGCTAAGTTTGGCTGCCCAGGAATGGGGCGATGCAGGCAACATCCATTATTAGGTGAACAGGGCGTAGAGGGCGGTGCGGCGCCAAGGAATTCTGAACTAAGGGAGGCCTCCCTCCATAAAGGACGACAACAACCATCTGCTCAATAAATGTTTATTCATCATCATCATGCAGGGGTGCCCGAATATTCAAAATTTCGAATATGAATCGAACAGTCTTCGCTACAATATTCGCACTCGATCGAAAATTGACTATTCCAAGATGTCCAATATTTGTTCCGTTTGAATATTTGAAAAGAAATTTGTTACAGTCCACAAGGATTTGTTACAGTCCACAGGGAGAAAGTCTGGTGCAAGTGGAGATTCTTATTAATCGTTTTGCTGCAGGATTCCAATCAATAAAACCATGATTGAATTCCTTTAAAACGGGATACGGTGCTTAGAACTGCACTTAGAATTTCCAACGAGCAGTACACTGTACTTCGGACATCTGGTGACGTGCAGTTGTTTTTCTTTTTTTTTTTTTTCAGTACGGCCACTTTTATGGTGCATGAGATACGATACCCTTGTCTCAGTTGCTCATTTACAGGCTTCTCAGCTGACTAGAAATCTAGTCGTTAACGCCACAAACATATCCAATGCCTTATACAAGTCTTTCAATTGACGAACAGATGGCGCGATACCATTATCTTTAAATTTGCTTATAAATTGGAAGCATTAAATATTCGAAGATCGCTTTTCTAAAATTTTGCTTCGAAGACCCCTACATTATTGCGGTACACATTGAAAGTTCAATTACTGCTTTTAGTGTAAATGTCATGATATACGATATCGTCTTCGTCGAGAGTGATGCATTAGGCAAGCTTCGAAACAAGCCTCTGTCACTATCATTAAGGAGTCCCTCTCTCTCTCTCCCGTTGGCTGATCCAGCGATTCAATTAAACTGCGATGTTGAAGGGGAGAGAGGATATATAGAGAGAAAGGTTATTCCGTAATTTGATGAAGCGGACAGAGAGTGTATGGGCCAGAATAAGCGTAATTGATCAGGAAAGCTATTTAAGCATCGACACTAAATCTCAAGCTATAAGGAAGCACAAGTAGCATGCAACGTTTTTTCTTGTTTGCACCATGCTAGTGATTTAATTAAATTGTCATGTAAAAAATTTGACAGTGAATTGGGGAAAGACCCAGGTAAAAAGGCATTCGTGTGTTAAAAAGAGACAAATTTATTCACCTTCCCACTGTCTAGCTCTATTCCATTGCTTGAGTTAATAAAATATAAGCGCAGCACGCCGAGAAAAAGGAAGAATGCTAGACACACATTCTTGCCTCGCTAGTGCTGCTCCTATTGCACCATTCAAACGATTCACGCTCATGTAGCAATACGAAAGAAGAGATAGGTGGTGTCAGCCGCACAGTCAGCAGATGGAAGCCAGCGCAATATGACGCTAGTAGCAAGTCTGTAGTCGTCCCCATTATCAATGCCATTTAGAAGTCTGCTATGCAAAGAAAAACATTGGGAAAGTGACGCGATCAACTACAACGTTACGTGACGGCTCTCTTAGGCTGCTTGTCGCAATTCCTTTATTTTTCGCAGATTCATCGCCAATTAAAAAGGGAATTCGAAGGAATGCTGACAACGGCAACGATCGCCGAGTGTGTAGTTAAATATCGAACCAAAGCTTCCTTCAGTTCTGAACCGATTAACAAGCGTCTTGAGCAGATACGCAGCGAGCTAGGACGCTGTGGAACGTAGTCCGTAGACAGTAAGTAGCCCCTTTCATAGTTCCGTGAAACGGCAGTGCTGAATAAAATAACGATCCGCAATGCACCAATTGCAGTGGTTCCTGGCTACGCGCATTAACTCGTGCGAAATATACCGAGAGGCTTTGATGCGGCAGGTTCATTCACTCGCCTGGAAGAAGTCAGAAAAGTGCTAATGATTTTGAAATGCAGCGGTGCTTTGAGACTCTAGAGCTTCTCGGCTTACCGAAAGGAAATATAGAGAGAAAGGCTAGTAGCACTTGTGTTCTAGGGCCTATAGTGTGCATCAAGGAACTAAATGTCCTGAGGGAGGCTTTTAACTAATCTGTACTTTTCAATCTCTTTAGAGCATCATTAGGCAGGAAAATTGAGCGGAGTCTTACCTTTGGATGCCTTCTTTATGGCTATATCTAACTTACGTCTAGAAGCAAACACGCTGATACATCACTAGCGCAGAAGGGTACGTATTTGGGTTGGTTCGTTCATGATTACGAGCGGAAAACAGCGCTAAACAACAGGACGAAGAGAGGGACACAGACTACAGCGCCGACTAACAACCAAGCGCTTTTATTCTTTCAGTTTTTATTCTGCGCTTCTTAGATTTGGGGCTGTCCTTCTTAAACAACTATGTATGCTGGGCTAATGCTCCTCGGTCTCATGAGAGCCTTCTCTATTTTCGCTCCGCGCACTCAAGATAGTTAAGCGCGGTATTGCAAGATCTTGCATGACCTCATTAGGTCTTGTGACCACTAAGTAGATGCAAGCTTCGAATTGCAATGAGCTCGGCTGAAGTTCGCATGTTTCCCATTAGCGCTTTTGATTAGCATAGCTGAAAGCCTCCCAGCAGGTCTTGAAAGCAAGCACTCGGCTGCCGCTCAATGTAAAAATTACTCGCAGCAAAGGTTGCAGTTATCCCGTATGTGCGCCAAGTCGCGCATAATCTCAAGAAGGTTGTCAGCAGGGCAGGCGTTAGGCTGTTGTTTGTTCAGTGCCTGAAATAAGTTAGGTAGCCCGTGCTAACAAGTCGATCGACAGACCGAGAGCAAAAAAAGTTGTAAATAGCCGCTGCAGGCAGCGCTTTGTTGTTGACTGCTGTGACAGTGTAGTTCGCAAGATTCCTCTTTCGTGCGAGCGTTTCTGTATCGGTCAAATGGGGCGGTGCGTCAATGACAGCATGCGCGAACACTCAAACACGGTTCAAAAACAAGTTAGAGATAGTCAATGGCCACTGCATTGCGATGAATGCGGCTGCAAGGCGTCTTTTAAAGATGTTATTTTCTTGTCAAAATGCCACGATGAGCGCGCCCGTCCTATTTCTGAAGCCTTTCACATTGCTAATAGCGGCGACGCATGTAACCGCTATTTAAATGTGAAAGGCTTCGGTCCAGTTACTTTCTATAGTTACCTTCTTAACAAAAGTGGAACGCCAATGCATCTCTGCGCAAAGTTCGGGAAATAATATCTCGAAATTGGCGTCATCCTGAGAGCTCGTTCCAAGTGGATTTGCCTTGCGAACTCCACGGCTAAAATTTGTAAATTACAATAAGAGCCATGAGATAATTACTTAAAAACTTGGTTAGATAATTTTTTGTAATTTGACCATTATGCATTTCAATTTTTGTGCAAGTAGTGTCCGCCGCTTCAACTAGACCATCTCGGAAAGTAGAATTGTGCTTTATGCCACAGGGCAACCTTTAGGAATTTTTAAAAGTGTTCGCTGAAACGCCCTCTTATGTGGACTGAAAGAATAGAAACACTCGGTTGTTAGCGCTGTGGTCTGTGTCCTTCTCCGTCTTGTCATTTAGCATTATTTTCTGCTCGTAATCATTAGCGCGTTGGTGTGAATGCAGAAACAGCTGGACTTCGCTTCTTGCGCTGTATTCGATCACTTGACGCCCTTAGAGTATGCCAGGCCGATTCGATCACAGCAAGAACTTGCTTAAAACGATAACATTAATTAATCTCTCGCACTTCTTGGTGTGCAATACTGCGACAAGCAAGGAAAAAAACACAGCATGCTGCATTGATAAGCTTCCCTATTACGGCTTCAAATAATAAAAAATCTGGGGTTTTATGTGGCAATACTTGGATATGATCATGAGGCATGCACGCAGTAGCGGGGGACTTTGGATTAATGTCGGCCACCTCGGTTTCTTTAGCGTGTATCTAACGCACAGTACACGGGTGCTCTTGCATTTCGCCTTCATGCAAATTCGGCCACCACGGCTGGGATATGACTCCGCGCCTTTGGGCCTAGCAGCGCAACGCCCTGTATACCCACAACGCCACCTGAACGGGCGCTTTCATTCTTGCTGCGCCGTGATAGGCTGTATGTCGGCAGTATTGGCGGTGCCTTTGCCGACATTAGAGCTTCCGCGTGCGTCGGGCGTTGCGGTGTCAATTATCTCTTAATGAGAAGCGCTGCCGAGTTCAACCAAGAACTCTTTTCCACTGAGAAGTAGCTGTTGCGTCTCTTGTCTTGTTTGTTGTTTTCACCAATGAAACAGCTCGCGCTAATTACGCTGCTATGAGAAATGAATAATGCGCAAATTGCGTCCACAGTGCGCTAATTCGGTTCATCACCGCAGTGGCTTTGTGGTGTGACCTATCTCCGGTTGGATCTGATTGCTCGCTGAAACACAAAGGGGGAGGGGAGGCTTCACCGCCAGTCGCGCAGACGTACACATTTCGTCCGCGTCGTTTATTCCTTCCATGCGTCGGAGTGTATTGACAGTGTTCGCCGTCCCTTTCGTCGGTATAAGCTAGGCACACTAAGCGGCTAAATATAACAGAACAAAAGTTCGGAAAAGATGCAAAAGGTTGACGCGTATTGCAGGCACGTACCCAGGATTTTTTTTCGGGGGGGGGGGGGGGACAACTCAAGGTAACATTTCTGTGCAAACGAGGGGGGGGGGGCGAGGTACCTTTACTAGTGTAAATGTGAATAATGCCCACAGTTCGCCATAAAAACGCGTAAACCCTCAAAAGAGAAATGAAATAAGGTGTATTTCACAGGTACATGCCTGTGAGATAGAACTCTCCTTTGCTTGACAAACAAGGAAGTACATCAAATGG
Source organism: Dermacentor andersoni (assembly GCF_023375885.2). Classification (NCBI taxonomy): domain Eukaryota; kingdom Metazoa; phylum Arthropoda; class Arachnida; order Ixodida; family Ixodidae; genus Dermacentor; species Dermacentor andersoni. The sequence continues at coordinate 105,930,081 of NC_092815.1, forward strand.
ACTCTAGGATGAAAGAAGCGCAGGAAGAACCCTGCCAAGACACGTAAACAAGAGAAAGTGTAAAATAAAGATTTCTAGAAGCATTTCTTCTTTAAATTAACTCTGGAGAAATACAGAGAAGTGTACATGTGCGTAACAATCACACTTCTTTGGATCCCTAGTTTATTGCTCTGCAAAGTTAAGTGCCACAACCGACTCGCATTGTTAGTTTGGAAGTTGCGTAACGATGCGTGCCTGCCAGTCCCGCGCACAACCGCGTAGAGCGCAGTACGCTGCGGTTCTAGACGTACTGCGCCCACCGCCGAAGGCTAGAAAAACACACATTTAAGCATAGCAGAGAAGTGGCTACGTCAGGCGGTTAGACTGATAACGGTAGAAGCGTCATTCAAAACATGGAATCCTTCTCCAGTTCTGACGGTGTTTTCTCTACCTCCTTGGTAAATAAAGATATGTTGATCTATAAATAGTTTCACAAGCAAAAGATAAATTTGTTAATTTTCGTCTTTCCTTCCTGTTTGGCTGCTGCTTCGGCTCTCTCCCTCAGTAGATAGCTTAATTTCTCAACTCCTTGAGACTCTTGTTTCCAGTTGCCAACTTTGCATGAAAAGTGCTGTACAATTAGGGAAAAACCAGACGAAGTAACGGGTGACATTCACATTGCTTATGAGTTTAACGGTTCTTGCAAGGTTTGATAATCCGCGCTGTTTCGCGTGATTTTATGTTCCACCTTAACTAACCCATATCACGGGTACATGTTTCCGAGCATATAGCAGGGTCGCGGCGAGCCCTCACTCGAGGAAATAATGAAGAAAAAGGAAAAGTTTATTTATTTATTTATTTATTTATTTGTTTATCTATTTATTTAAATACCTTCAGGGCCCATGAGCATTGCAGAAGGTAGGGGAATGCATGAAAAGTAAATGTATTAACACAGAAATGCGGCAATACAGAAAACAAAAACAGAAACAACAGTTAACTATGTTGCAGCAGAATGCAGATTATTGCAAATAAACAATAACTTCAATAGGAGACCTAAACAAGTCACAGTGTCGGTAATTGCCGCAATTTAGGTGGGCAGGCGGTTCCAATCGTTACTTGCCTTAGGAATAAATGAATAAAAATATGAGTTAGTTCGAGAAATCCGCCTACTTTATGAAGCTGATATCTCTACGAAATGAAATGTATTCTGGCTCAGATAGGACTTACTTAATATGGCGATGATGATAAATTTCGTGAAAGAGTGATAACCGAGACACTTTCCTTCGTAAGGAAAGAAGAAAAAGGTTCAACGTAGCGTTCATGGTGGACACACTAGATAGACGAGAGTAGTTGTGAAGTATGAATCTTGCGATGCAATTTTGCACCGTTTCCAAAGTTTGAATGAAACACTCAAGACCGGGATCCCACACCGAGCATGCATATTCCAGCTTTGGGCATAGGAGCTATTTATAGAGTAAATGTTTTAATGAGGATGGTGTCATAGAGAAATTGCGCCTTAAGCAACGAAGCACGCGACTGCCATTGTTGGCAACGCAACTGGAGCTGTCTCCGGCCGCAACTCGTTCCACGAGCATGCCGACCAGCTGACTACAAATTGAATTCCTTTCCCGGTCTCTGGATCAGCCTAAACATAGAAGGTTGAACGAACGAAGCAACACCGATGCGCGTGAGTGTCGCAATAGATGGTGACAACTGAACGCATCTCTAGTTAATAGCGCGGGCATCAAATCGATGAGAAAACTCGCCTTCACACCCCAGGAGATGCCGATAACTAGTGCCATCCAAAAGGAGTGTAAGAGGCAGCAAAATGTTGACCGCCGAATAGCTGTGAAATCTCAAGATTGATTTGGCGGCGCTTTAGGAATGTGTGTGAGGAGTGGTGGCGCGGGTAAGAGGAGGAGGAGGGGGGGGGGCGAGCTGCCCCCTGGGTACGTGCCTGATCACTGCACTTTACCCTAACCTATCACTTCTACATCCTGCACTATTCTGGCATCAGCAGAAAGTATGAAGTCAATTTCATTTCTTGTTTCACCATTAGCGCTTTTCCAGGTCCACTTTCTGTTGCTACGCTTCTTGAAAAAGATGCTCATTATTCGAAGCTTATTCCTTTCTGCGAATTCTACCAGCATCTCTCCTCTAGCGTTCCTAGAAGCGACGCCGTAGTTGCCAATTGCCTGCTCACTCGCCAAATTTTTCCCTACTTTTGCATTGAAGTCCCCCATTACTACTGCATACCGGGTTCGCACTTTTCTCATTACTAATTCAACATCTTCATAAAGCTGATCTACTTTCTCATCGTTGTGACTGGACGTTGGAGCGTAGGCTTGTACTACCTTTAATCTATACCTCTTATTAAGTTTGATTACGACTACTGCTACCGTCTCGTTAATGCTGTAGAATTCGTCAATGTTGCCCGCTATGTCCTTATGAATTAGGAATCCTACCCCGTATTGCTTCTTACCAGGGAGACATCTATACCAGAGGACCTGGCGTTACTTAGCAATGTGGAAGCCTCACCAGTTCTTCTAATCTCGCTAAGGCCGATGATATCCCAAACATTGTCTGATAGTTCCTCAAAGAGTCCTGCTAAGCTAGCCTTACTCGAGAGGGTTCGGGTGTTAAACGTTGCAAGGGTCAGTTTCCATTGGTGGCCTGTCCGGGTCCAGAGATTCTTAGCACCCTCTGCTGCCTTACAGGTCTGACCGCCGCCTTGGTAAAGTGCTCCGCTGCTGCTGGGGACTGAGGGCCATTGGGTAATCGAGTGAGCCATGTGGGAGGGTGTCACAAAAGTCGCGTTATTTTTTAATTCTCCACCCCCACACCTATTAAGCATCGCATCTTTAAGAATGGACCGCAAGCCTACGTGCTGCACCATTTCGCAAACGGTAGGGAACGTGATCTTGGGTACGTCCAGAGCTCGTGAGCTGTGTGCGTTTGCGACTGCTGTTATGTGTGTGATTAAATTGTTCGACGGAGAAGGTGACCGCTGGTAGGGTAGAAACCATGATGGCTACACACCCGGGCTACGTGAAGCTGGCTGCGTCCGCAGCTGTTCTTTTGTGTGCTATTAAATTGTTTACCAGTGAAGGTGACCGCTAGCAGAATATGAACCATGGTGGAAGCACGCCCGGCCTACGTGGAGCCGTCTTCGTCCGCAGCTATTGTTGCACTTCCGATAATTTGCAATAATTCTTATAGCAGAATAAAAACGGTAACCAAAATTTAGCAGTCGCTTGTTGCGAAATATTTCGTTAGTTTGTAATATTGGAAAATACGGAACAGTACATTTTTTCGAATGCGAATATAAATATTGCATGCGTAATATTCGATTCGTATTGGAAACTTCCAATATTCGCTCACCCCCTAATTCTCAGCGTTAGCACCACTGCGAACCACCGGTGCTAATCTCGGAGGTCACGGGGGCTTCGCGCGTGCGTCGCCAGATGGCACAGCGTGCCCAGAGGGAAGCGCGAAAGAGGAGCCCGGTTGCAGTACAGGGCTGCGTACATGACGCGTTTTGGCGGCGGCAATCCGGTGCATCGCTACAATGCTTGAATGCTAATCGCATTAACGTGGACAGTCATCGTGAGGAGAATTCTGTCAAAATTTCTTTTGAAATAATAAATTTAGGACGCATTTTTAACAGCGAAATTAAATCCGAGAAATAATGACGTCACCTCTGCTTTACAGAAACCCTAAGAATAGCACCACTTTCTATATATACATCTCCAAATTCTCCTGTAAAAGCCTCGGCGTTGCAGTTAAGACCCGACCGAACTGTTAGAGGCCCACTTTTGAGAAACTAGTTATCGGTAACGCCAATGTATTTTGTAGCCCATCTTAAGGTCGTATTTTTCGCAAGCTCTGCCAGTCCTGGGATTTCTGTGAAGCAGACATCTGTTCACTACTCCTCAGCTTCCATTCAACATTTGAATGTGACCTTAAGTTAGTAATTCTTGAGGCAATTAGATATTTTGTTGATTAACTAAATTATCCTTGCAAGTTTTCTTGCACGCTGATGTCCGCCTAGCATAACGTAGCCTATACGCAATAACTGCACGGGCCAGGTATGCGCTCTAGTATACTTAAAGCACATATAGCTCTTTCTGAACCAACCACGATTTCTTGTACTTAACCGTTTTCGCGCAGCGGTCGCGAAGAGCGGGGAGCGGGGAGCGTTCTCGGGTTCTTATCTCGTTACAGCTAGCGTTTTGAGACGTTATCGTTTGAACACCATCGCCGCAGACGCTACGCCGGAGTTGCCCGCCGACGCTTCATGGGGTTCCGAGCTGGTCCTTGAGGAATTGGTCCTTGAGGAAGGGTGCGTTGGTTCTCGCGCACGGATAAGGCACGGAGGATAAGGGGAGCGCCACCTATAGCTCATAGCTCATTTTGCAGCATAGTGACAACGTGGGGCCGCAAATAACCACTTCCGAAGGCATGTTAAACGCATTCCTGGACAGCGAACCGGGTTGGTTCCTCATAAATAATTTTAAAAAATGTGTTCAGCATAAAAAAAAAAAAAAAAAAAAAACCGAAGTACTCCTGGTACATCCAGCGACCTCGTGTTCAGAAACAGAATGCCGTAGCCAATGAGACAACGCGACAGAGAGGGTGTGAAAAATACAGTTTTTTTTGTGATCATTATGCTCATAATAATGGTCTAAAGGATTGTGGCACATACCCGCTAAGTTTGGCTGCCCAGGAATGGGGCGATGCAGGCAACATCCATTATTAGGTGAACAGGGCGTAGAGGGCGGTGCGGCGCCAAGGAATTCTGAACTAAGGGAGGCCTCCCTCCATAAAGGACGACAACAACCATCTGCTCAATAAATGTTTATTCATCATCATCATGCAGGGGTGCCCGAATATTCAAAATTTCGAATATGAATCGAACAGTCTTCGCTACAATATTCGCACTCGATCGAAAATTGACTATTCCAAGATGTCCAATATTTGTTCCGTTTGAATATTTGAAAAGAAATTTGTTACAGTCCACAAGGATTTGTTACAGTCCACAGGGAGAAAGTCTGGTGCAAGTGGAGATTCTTATTAATCGTTTTGCTGCAGGATTCCAATCAATAAAACCATGATTGAATTCCTTTAAAACGGGATACGGTGCTTAGAACTGCACTTAGAATTTCCAACGAGCAGTACACTGTACTTCGGACATCTGGTGACGTGCAGTTGTTTTTCTTTTTTTTTTTTTTCAGTACGGCCACTTTTATGGTGCATGAGATACGATACCCTTGTCTCAGTTGCTCATTTACAGGCTTCTCAGCTGACTAGAAATCTAGTCGTTAACGCCACAAACATATCCAATGCCTTATACAAGTCTTTCAATTGACGAACAGATGGCGCGATACCATTATCTTTAAATTTGCTTATAAATTGGAAGCATTAAATATTCGAAGATCGCTTTTCTAAAATTTTGCTTCGAAGACCCCTACATTATTGCGGTACACATTGAAAGTTCAATTACTGCTTTTAGTGTAAATGTCATGATATACGATATCGTCTTCGTCGAGAGTGATGCATTAGGCAAGCTTCGAAACAAGCCTCTGTCACTATCATTAAGGAGTCCCTCTCTCTCTCTCCCGTTGGCTGATCCAGCGATTCAATTAAACTGCGATGTTGAAGGGGAGAGAGGATATATAGAGAGAAAGGTTATTCCGTAATTTGATGAAGCGGACAGAGAGTGTATGGGCCAGAATAAGCGTAATTGATCAGGAAAGCTATTTAAGCATCGACACTAAATCTCAAGCTATAAGGAAGCACAAGTAGCATGCAACGTTTTTTCTTGTTTGCACCATGCTAGTGATTTAATTAAATTGTCATGTAAAAAATTTGACAGTGAATTGGGGAAAGACCCAGGTAAAAAGGCATTCGTGTGTTAAAAAGAGACAAATTTATTCACCTTCCCACTGTCTAGCTCTATTCCATTGCTTGAGTTAATAAAATATAAGCGCAGCACGCCGAGAAAAAGGAAGAATGCTAGACACACATTCTTGCCTCGCTAGTGCTGCTCCTATTGCACCATTCAAACGATTCACGCTCATGTAGCAATACGAAAGAAGAGATAGGTGGTGTCAGCCGCACAGTCAGCAGATGGAAGCCAGCGCAATATGACGCTAGTAGCAAGTCTGTAGTCGTCCCCATTATCAATGCCATTTAGAAGTCTGCTATGCAAAGAAAAACATTGGGAAAGTGACGCGATCAACTACAACGTTACGTGACGGCTCTCTTAGGCTGCTTGTCGCAATTCCTTTATTTTTCGCAGATTCATCGCCAATTAAAAAGGGAATTCGAAGGAATGCTGACAACGGCAACGATCGCCGAGTGTGTAGTTAAATATCGAACCAAAGCTTCCTTCAGTTCTGAACCGATTAACAAGCGTCTTGAGCAGATACGCAGCGAGCTAGGACGCTGTGGAACGTAGTCCGTAGACAGTAAGTAGCCCCTTTCATAGTTCCGTGAAACGGCAGTGCTGAATAAAATAACGATCCGCAATGCACCAATTGCAGTGGTTCCTGGCTACGCGCATTAACTCGTGCGAAATATACCGAGAGGCTTTGATGCGGCAGGTTCATTCACTCGCCTGGAAGAAGTCAGAAAAGTGCTAATGATTTTGAAATGCAGCGGTGCTTTGAGACTCTAGAGCTTCTCGGCTTACCGAAAGGAAATATAGAGAGAAAGGCTAGTAGCACTTGTGTTCTAGGGCCTATAGTGTGCATCAAGGAACTAAATGTCCTGAGGGAGGCTTTTAACTAATCTGTACTTTTCAATCTCTTTAGAGCATCATTAGGCAGGAAAATTGAGCGGAGTCTTACCTTTGGATGCCTTCTTTATGGCTATATCTAACTTACGTCTAGAAGCAAACACGCTGATACATCACTAGCGCAGAAGGGTACGTATTTGGGTTGGTTCGTTCATGATTACGAGCGGAAAACAGCGCTAAACAACAGGACGAAGAGAGGGACACAGACTACAGCGCCGACTAACAACCAAGCGCTTTTATTCTTTCAGTTTTTATTCTGCGCTTCTTAGATTTGGGGCTGTCCTTCTTAAACAACTATGTATGCTGGGCTAATGCTCCTCGGTCTCATGAGAGCCTTCTCTATTTTCGCTCCGCGCACTCAAGATAGTTAAGCGCGGTATTGCAAGATCTTGCATGACCTCATTAGGTCTTGTGACCACTAAGTAGATGCAAGCTTCGAATTGCAATGAGCTCGGCTGAAGTTCGCATGTTTCCCATTAGCGCTTTTGATTAGCATAGCTGAAAGCCTCCCAGCAGGTCTTGAAAGCAAGCACTCGGCTGCCGCTCAATGTAAAAATTACTCGCAGCAAAGGTTGCAGTTATCCCGTATGTGCGCCAAGTCGCGCATAATCTCAAGAAGGTTGTCAGCAGGGCAGGCGTTAGGCTGTTGTTTGTTCAGTGCCTGAAATAAGTTAGGTAGCCCGTGCTAACAAGTCGATCGACAGACCGAGAGCAAAAAAAGTTGTAAATAGCCGCTGCAGGCAGCGCTTTGTTGTTGACTGCTGTGACAGTGTAGTTCGCAAGATTCCTCTTTCGTGCGAGCGTTTCTGTATCGGTCAAATGGGGCGGTGCGTCAATGACAGCATGCGCGAACACTCAAACACGGTTCAAAAACAAGTTAGAGATAGTCAATGGCCACTGCATTGCGATGAATGCGGCTGCAAGGCGTCTTTTAAAGATGTTATTTTCTTGTCAAAATGCCACGATGAGCGCGCCCGTCCTATTTCTGAAGCCTTTCACATTGCTAATAGCGGCGACGCATGTAACCGCTATTTAAATGTGAAAGGCTTCGGTCCAGTTACTTTCTATAGTTACCTTCTTAACAAAAGTGGAACGCCAATGCATCTCTGCGCAAAGTTCGGGAAATAATATCTCGAAATTGGCGTCATCCTGAGAGCTCGTTCCAAGTGGATTTGCCTTGCGAACTCCACGGCTAAAATTTGTAAATTACAATAAGAGCCATGAGATAATTACTTAAAAACTTGGTTAGATAATTTTTTGTAATTTGACCATTATGCATTTCAATTTTTGTGCAAGTAGTGTCCGCCGCTTCAACTAGACCATCTCGGAAAGTAGAATTGTGCTTTATGCCACAGGGCAACCTTTAGGAATTTTTAAAAGTGTTCGCTGAAACGCCCTCTTATGTGGACTGAAAGAATAGAAACACTCGGTTGTTAGCGCTGTGGTCTGTGTCCTTCTCCGTCTTGTCATTTAGCATTATTTTCTGCTCGTAATCATTAGCGCGTTGGTGTGAATGCAGAAACAGCTGGACTTCGCTTCTTGCGCTGTATTCGATCACTTGACGCCCTTAGAGTATGCCAGGCCGATTCGATCACAGCAAGAACTTGCTTAAAACGATAACATTAATTAATCTCTCGCACTTCTTGGTGTGCAATACTGCGACAAGCAAGGAAAAAAACACAGCATGCTGCATTGATAAGCTTCCCTATTACGGCTTCAAATAATAAAAAATCTGGGGTTTTATGTGGCAATACTTGGATATGATCATGAGGCATGCACGCAGTAGCGGGGGACTTTGGATTAATGTCGGCCACCTCGGTTTCTTTAGCGTGTATCTAACGCACAGTACACGGGTGCTCTTGCATTTCGCCTTCATGCAAATTCGGCCACCACGGCTGGGATATGACTCCGCGCCTTTGGGCCTAGCAGCGCAACGCCCTGTATACCCACAACGCCACCTGAACGGGCGCTTTCATTCTTGCTGCGCCGTGATAGGCTGTATGTCGGCAGTATTGGCGGTGCCTTTGCCGACATTAGAGCTTCCGCGTGCGTCGGGCGTTGCGGTGTCAATTATCTCTTAATGAGAAGCGCTGCCGAGTTCAACCAAGAACTCTTTTCCACTGAGAAGTAGCTGTTGCGTCTCTTGTCTTGTTTGTTGTTTTCACCAATGAAACAGCTCGCGCTAATTACGCTGCTATGAGAAATGAATAATGCGCAAATTGCGTCCACAGTGCGCTAATTCGGTTCATCACCGCAGTGGCTTTGTGGTGTGACCTATCTCCGGTTGGATCTGATTGCTCGCTGAAACACAAAGGGGGAGGGGAGGCTTCACCGCCAGTCGCGCAGACGTACACATTTCGTCCGCGTCGTTTATTCCTTCCATGCGTCGGAGTGTATTGACAGTGTTCGCCGTCCCTTTCGTCGGTATAAGCTAGGCACACTAAGCGGCTAAATATAACAGAACAAAAGTTCGGAAAAGATGCAAAAGGTTGACGCGTATTGCAGGCACGTACCCAGGATTTTTTTTCGGGGGGGGGGGGGGGGACAACTCAAGGTAACATTTCTGTGCAAACGAGGGGGGGGGGCGAGGTACCTTTACTAGTGTAAATGTGAATAATGCCCACAGTTCGCCATAAAAACGCGTAAACCCTCAAAAGAGAAATGAAATAAGGTGTATTTCACAGGTACATGCCTGTGAGATAGAACTCTCCTTTGCTTGACAAACAAGGAAGTACATCAAATGGACTCTAGGATGAAAGAAGCGCAGGAAGAACCCTGCCAAGACACGTAAACAAGAGAAAGTGTAAAATAAAGATTTCTAGAAGCATTTCTTCTTTAAATTAACTCTGGAGAAATACAGAGAAGTGTACATGTGCGTAACAATCACACTTCTTTGGATCCCTAGTTTATTGCTCTGCAAAGTTAAGTGCCACAACCGACTCGCATTGTTAGTTTGGAAGTTGCGTAACGATGCGTGCCTGCCAGTCCCGCGCACAACCGCGTAGAGCGCAGTACGCTGCGGTTCTAGACGTACTGCGCCCACCGCCGAAGGCTAGAAAAACACACATTTAAGCATAGCAGAGAAGTGGCTACGTCAGGCGGTTAGACTGATAACGGTAGAAGCGTCATTCAAAACATGGAATCCTTCTCCAGTTCTGACGGTGTTTTCTCTACCTCCTTGGTAAATAAAGATATGTTGATCTATAAATAGTTTCACAAGCAAAAGATAAATTTGTTAATTTTCGTCTTTCCTTCCTGTTTGGCTGCTGCTTCGGCTCTCTCCCTCAGTAGATAGCTTAATTTCTCAACTCCTTGAGACTCTTGTTTCCAGTTGCCAACTTTGCATGAAAAGTGCTGTACAATTAGGGAAAAACCAGACGAAGTAACGGGTGACATTCACATTGCTTATGAGTTTAACGGTTCTTGCAAGGTTTGATAATCGGCGCTGTTTCGCGTGATTTTATGTTCCACCTTAACTAACCCATATCACGGGTACATGTTTCCGAGCATATGGCAGGGTCGCGGCGAGCCGTCACTCGAGGAAATAATGAAGAAAAAGGAAAAGTTTATTTATTTATTTATTTATTTATTTGTTTATCTATTTATTTAAATACCTTCAGGGCCCATGAGCATTGCAGAAGGTAGGGGAATGCATGAAAAGTAAATGTATTAACACAGAAATGCGGCAATACAGAAAACAAAAACAGAAACAACAGTTAACTATGTTGCAGCAGAATGCAGATTATTGCAAATAAACAATAACTTCAATAGGAGACCTAAACAAGTCACAGTGTCGGTAATTGCCGCAATTTAGGTGGGCAGGCGGTTCCAATCGTTACTTGCCTTAGGAATAAATGAATAAAAATATGAGTTAGTTCGAGAAATCCGCCTACTTTATGAAGCTGATATCTCTACGAAATGAAATGTATTCTGGCTCAGATAGGACTTACTTAATATGGCGATGATGATAAATTTCGTGAAAGAGTGATAACCGAGACACTTTCCTTCGTAAGGAAAGAAGAAAAAGGTTCAACGTAGCGTTCATGGTGGACACACTAGATAGACGAGAGTAGTTGTGAAGTATGAATCTTGCGATGCAATTTTGCACCGTTTCCAAAGTTTGAATGAAACACTCAAGACCGGGATCCCACACCGAGCATGCATATTCCAGCTTTGGGCATAGGAGCTATTTATAGAGTAAATGTTTTAATGAGGATGGTGTCATAGAGAAATTGCGCCTTAAGCAACGAAGCACGCGACTGCCATTGTTGGCAACGCAACTGGAGCTGTCTCCGGCCGCAACTCGTTCCACGAGCATGCCGACCAGCTGACTACAAATTGAATTCCTTTCCCGGTCTCTGGATCAGCCTAAACATAGAAGGTTGAACGAACGAAGCAACACCGATGCGCGTGAGTGTCGCAATAGATGGTGACAACTGAACGCATCTCTAGTTAATAGCGCGGGCATCAAATCGATGAGAAAACTCGCCTTCACACCCCAGGAGATGCCGATAACTAGTGCCATCCAAAAGGAGTGTAAGAGGCAGCAAAATGTTGACCGCCGAATAGCTGTGAAATCTCAAGATTGATTTGGCGGCGCTTTAGGAATGTGTGTGAGGAGTGGTGGCGCGGGTAAGAGGAGGAGGAGGGGGGGGGGCGAGCTGCCCCCTGGGTACGTGCCTGATCACTGCACTTTACCCTAACCTATCACTTCTACATCCTGCACTATTCTGGCATCAGCAGAAAGTATGAAGTCAATTTCATTTCTTGTTTCACCATTAGCGCTTTTCCAGGTCCACTTTCTGTTGCTACGCTTCTTGAAAAAGATGCTCATTATTCGAAGCTTATTCCTTTCTGCGAATTCTACCAGCATCTCTCCTCTAGCGTTCCTAGAAGCGACGCCGTAGTTGCCAATTGCCTGCTCACTCGCCAAATTTTTCCCTACTTTTGCATTGAAGTCCCCCATTACTACTGCATACCGGGTTCGCACTTTTCTCATTACTAATTCAACATCTTCATAAAGCTGATCTACTTTCTCATCGTTGTGACTGGACGTTGGAGCGTAGGCTTGTACTACCTTTAATCTATACCTCTTATTAAGTTTGATTACGACTACTGCTACCGTCTCGTTAATGCTGTAGAATTCGTCAATGTTGCCCGCTATGTCCTTATGAATTAGGAATCCTACCCCGTATTGCTTCTTACCAGGGAGACATCTATACCAGAGGACCTGGCGTTACTTAGCAATGTGGAAGCCTCACCAGTTCTTCTAATCTCGCTAAGGCCGATGATATCCCAAACATTGTCTGATAGTTCCTCAAAGAGTCCTGCTAAGCTAGCCTTACTCGAGAGGGTTCGGGTGTTAAACGTTGCAAGGGTCAGTTTCCATTGGTGGCCTGTCCGGGTCCAGAGATTCTTAGCACCCTCTGCTGCCTTACAGGTCTGACCGCCGCCTTGGTAAAGTGCTCCGCTGCTGCTGGGGACTGAGGGCCATTGGGTAATCGAGTGAGCCATGTGGGAGGGTGTCACAAAAGTCGCGTTATTTTTTAATTCTCCACCCCCACACCTATTAAGCATCGCATCTTTAAGAATGGACCGCAAGCCTACGTGCTGCACCATTTCGCAAACGGTAGGGAACGTGATCTTGGGTACGTCCAGAGCTCGTGAGCTGTGTGCGTTTGCGACTGCTGTTATGTGTGTGATTAAATTGTTCGACGGAGAAGGTGACCGCTGGTAGGGTAGAAACCATGATGGCTACACACCCGGGCTACGTGAAGCTGGCTGCGTCCGCAGCTGTTCTTTTGTGTGCTATTAAATTGTTTACCAGTGAAGGTGACCGCTAGCAGAATATGAACCATGGTGGAAGCACGCCCGGCCTACGTGGAGCCGTCTTCGTCCGCAGCTATTGTTTTGTGTGTGATCAAATTGACTGCCGGTGAAGGTGACCGCCAGTGGAGTCTGAACTACGGCAAGATCCAGTGTGCACGCGTGTGAACCATGTCTGGCCGCCAAGAGGGGAAGGCCGATGCCTCGAGAGTTTTATAAAAACACACCGATCCGACACTTCGGCAGTCTGCTCCGGGGACGATAAACGAACGCCGAGCAACTCCCGGGCAAATAAGCTGCCGGCATGCCTTCCTCCCTGGGGCTTGGCGCGTATGCTCGGTGTGTATGCCAGCGAGTAAATTGCGTTAACCGCCTTGGATAATGATGAAACCATTTTTGTTGACAGACAATGGGAAATCGGCAAAGGCCGGCCAGCCGGGGGCTAGCCGCTCGAATAGCTAAATAGTATTTTTTAAGCGAATGCTTCTATAGATGGATGAAATAAGTCGTTTTTAGCAACCTCAAGGATCGTCCAGTAATCTTTCGTTTTTGTCCTGCCTGTTCATGTCGACGACTATTTACCTAACTTGTCATGTGTTATCATTTCTGCAGACATTTCGACGCAGTAGTTCAGGACACATTCTGAAACCTAAATTAGAACTGTTTGCGGCGCGCTACCTCTCACGTGATTCTTTTCTTTTCCAGTGTTTAAAAGAAATCCAACGAAATACTCTTCAAAAGTTGGGAAGCGATTTAAGGCGTAGTTGAAGTCGATGAAAGACAATGCTTTCCTGGGAAAGTGTGGGCTACGAATGTGATGTGTGAACCGGGTAATTTATTGTGAGAGTCAAGCTGGAGCGACAATGTTTTATCGATGTCATAGAGGTTCAATTGCCTGCCTTCCAACATTCATGGTCATCCCATTGTCACGTCCTCTTCATGATAATCATAATATTCATCATCATCATCATCATCATCATAGTGATGCAAGTGGCCCTAGTTGCAAATTCCCAGTAGCAATTAATTACCCTGCAGTAGCACGCACCAGAGTTAACGTCAGAGATGTTCATTCAAGAGTGGCGTGTACCCAGTAAAACATACCCAGTAAAACATGCCCAAAGGAAAATGGCCAGTTCCCCCAGTGGCACTTATGCTTGAACTTCAATAACCCCGGTATCGGCCCACGAAAGAGACTAGAAACACACGTTAGAAACAACATACCCGATACGGAGAAGTGGCAGTAACTGTTCAGGGAAGGCATTGGCTAGGTTCCAATGCTCGCCGTAGACGGTAAAGTAGACCGCTAAGCGGATAGCGGCCATCTCAAGTGTCGTTCCAATTCTGAGGAGGTGGTCAAAGAAGACAGCTTCGCGAATGCAGCATCGAAGTAAAAAACGATGCACGCTGCTTTGCTCTCTAAACAAGATGGCAGCTCATCGGGAAGTTTGGAAACTCGACGTAAAGATTGTCTGCACACAAGAAAGCATAGTCACGCTTTCCTTTGCGCCTTAAGTGAGGTTTCTTTAGCGCACGAAAAGGGACGAGAGACAATGGCAAGACGTGGACACAGCGCTAACTTCCAACAATTGTTTTATTCCACGAAGCGGTACACATATATATAGGTAACAGACACCACCGTACGCATGCGCGTATATGTATGATTTTCAATTAAAAAAAGAATGTACAAATTTTTTTTTTGGCTATGCATGGTCGTTTTTTCATCGTCGATATCATCTTAACTTTCAATTACACATGTCTCGTTGCTGTCTCATTTGATTAGAAATCAGTACATATGCGTATGCGTACGGTGGTGTCTGTTACCTATATATATATATGTACCGCTTCGTGGAATAAAACAATTGTTGGAAGGTAGCGCTGTGTCCACGTCTTGCCATTGTCTCTCGTCCCTTTTCGTGCGCTAAAAAATCTCAGTTATGGAATACCAACACGCCCTAACCTACGCCTTAAGTAAACTATATACGCTGCGTTTTTCATAGGTTCGCCCACGCAAAGAGTTAAAATGCCACGTTTGTATGTCCTTTTCTAAGCTTTTTCTATAGTCACTTCGAGATGTCATCAATTCGCAGAGATGTCTTCCAGATGGCTACAGACGCGTTCCATTGTACTTGGGCTCGAAGCTGTCCTCTTAGCTGTCTACGTAGACTGTCTATCATGCTGGCCCAAATTGGAATGCATCCACTGTGTTCAAGAAATGTGTCCCTGTGTCCAGCTGGCACGCCGCGGCAGGGCTGTACTCAAATATGATACAAAGGAACAAAATTCACGCTCTCCAAGTGTGACCCGGTGGCTGCACCACTTTGACAGCGCTTGATGATGGTCACGAAACGCTTCCTAGCTGTGAGCCTATCGTCCGAGCGCACGAGCGTCTGCGAAAGCAATAAGCATACTGACAGAGCCAAGTTATCGAACATCCTATCACTGGCTATAGATATTTAGCTATCAATTTGCTGCGTGAAGGAAGGAAGGAAATCAACTTTATTCGAGGTCCTGCAGGCCACGAGAGCTTTGGGCTCTCATGGAGTGGGCGTCTCCCACGACGGAACCGGGAGGTTGAGTTTCCTGGCGGCGTCGTAGACCTGCTGGACGGCCCAGAGTTGGGGAGCGAGTTCTTCGCTCCGGATTGCTTCTTCAAACTTGCGCTTGTCCTGTTCGTAGTTTACGTGAGCTTGCGAGCACGGCCAGAGTAAATGATATAGGTTAAGGGATCTATTGCAATTGGTGCAATAAGACTTGTCGTAGAGCTCAGGCATGCAATGGTGTAGTCTGTTTTGCGTGGGGTATGTGTCTGTTTGTAGCATTCTGAGTGTAACCGCTTGAGCTCGAGTGAGCGTGCGGTGTGGCGTGCTATACTCTCTGCGTTGTAGGTAGCAGTGTTTAGTGATTTCATTGTATGTAGCGGGGGCGTCCTTGTTCTCTGAGTGGTCGGGTGAAGCAGCGCGGTCTGTAAGCGCGCGCGCAGCCTCGTGTGGCGCCTCGTTAAGGTTTGGGACGTCGCCGATCTTTGGTCTGCTGGGAACCAGTATATGACGTGTTTCTTAATCTCTTTCTTTGTAACAATTCTGAGAGCCTGTGCGCAGATCGTGCCCTTTTGTAAAGCTCTGATAGCGGCTAGGGAGTCGCTGTAGATATGGCAAAGATTGTCGTCGGTGAGCGCAACAGCGATCGCAACCTGTTCGGACTGTTCAGGCTTCCTTGCGATTACCGTGGCTGCATGTCTTGTGGATCCGCGGCCGTCCACAACCGCCACTGCGAAAGCTTTGTTTCCCGCGTATGCAGCCGCGTCCACAAAAGCTGAGCGTTCGCGGTTCGCCAAGGCTTAGTTAAGGAGGAATTGTCCTCTCGCTTGTCGTCTGCCATTGTTGTTTTCGGGGTGTACGTTTCTAGGTACACCTCGTACCACGATCTTGGCACGGATGTCCCGTGGGAGGTCCGCAATGTCTTTTTCTATGTTTCCTTGAGCAAAGCCTAGCTTCCCTAGGATCGTGCGTCCCGGAGGCGTCATCGAAAGCCTAGCAAGCTGCGTGAAGCTGAGTCCAACATTACGTAGACGGCATCAATGTAGTCGTCACCTCTGCGGCGCATGAGCAGGAAGCCGGGAGGGTTTTAGTTTCAATGCTTTTATATTTTTATTTTTGGACGTTGAACAATTAAAGAGTCATACGTGTAAAAAATGATGGAGCGTCGCAATTAGCTGCATCTTATTTAATCTGTTCTAAAGTATCCTGTTGACACATTAGAGGTGCACCCGCCGTGGTTGCTTAGTGGCTGTGGTGTTGGGCTGCTAAGCACCAGGTCGCGCGGTTGACTCCCGGCCATGGCGGTGGCTTTTCGATGGCGCAAAATGCAAAAACACCCACGTACTTACATTTAGTTTCACGTTAAAGAACCCAAGGTGGTCCAAATTTTCGGAGTTCCCCACTACGGCGTGCCTCATAATCGGATCGTGATTTTGGCTCGTAAAGCCCCAAAATTTAATTTATTTTTAACGTTTGCCGTTAGTATAACGTTTAAAGTATAAAGAATGCTTTTTCATATATTTAAATATAGCTGTATAAGGTTTTACATTTCGTAAATAATGCTGGCAATTGAATTATTTGGCAGCAGCAGAATAAATTCTGGACGCTTCTTCAGGTTGCTGCTACAGCTATAGAGTTGGTTTCATCTGCATATATAGAGTGCTTTAATTTAGGAATTGAACATTCATCATAATTGGGACACCCAGTTTACACTTCAGCATCGAAAAGAGGGACTGGTGCTCGCGTAGTCTTTTTCACATTCACGGCACGTGAAATTCGCTGGACGTGATTCTGAGAAACTGAGAGTGATTCTATGGCAGACGATGCTCCATCGTACACCACCGTCCTCGTACCATACCGTCATCGCCCGCTCAGGCGTGGTCATTTCATAGTCGTCGTGCTGCCGTCGTCATACCATCGTCCCAACTCCTTGCTCGCATTTGCGTCGTCTATATACATTTCATAAATGTTTCGCATGACATAAATAGTCATCGAGGAGAGCTTGTGCCTTAATATTTTTAATGCCCATAATTACCTGAACACTTCAAACTGTCCGTACACGTCAAGCCAAAATGTGGTCCCAATTTCTTGGAAATATGAATTACCTGCCACCTTTGCTCCACTCAGGCAAGCGGATAAGCTTTTAGAACGTTTCGCATAACGCTTCCAAGCAGCCCGAAAACTAGGGTCTAGCCATTTTTATTTAACTTCTGATGGGCACACATCAGAGTTTGCCTGTATATTGCCCCTCTAATTCACCACACTTTGTCAAACCATAAACATCATCGTGTGTTATGTAGTTTTCTTTCCTTCTTTTTTTAAAGAAAACCGTGATGGCTGACGTATGACGCTTTCGAGCGCTATTATAGTCGCATTACCAAGCAGCTTCGCTGTAAAATTTCACATTCTTTAATAAAGTTTCTTCTTCTTCTTCTTCTTCTTTTTCTTTTCCTTTTTGTTTTTCTTCTTTTCTTCTTCTTCTTCTTATTTTTCTTTTTGTTTTTTTTCTTCTTCTTCTTCTTCTTCTTTTTCTTCTTCTTCGTAATCAACAGCACGTGCAAGTCACGGGCCGCAAGCTAGGCGCCAAAGAAGAAGCGTGACACCATGGCTGACGGTGCTCATTCACCACCGGTAAGTGTGCCCTTTCGCGTCTGTGGTGCTCCCGTAGCAACCAGTCCCATCAACGCTACGCCACTGAAAAACGCCAGCAAACGCGAGTTCTTCGCTGGGTGTGCCGGTGCAGTGTCTGCGGCCACAATCGTGGCGATCGTGTCCTTCCGTGTCCACGCAATTGTGGGAAAGAGAAGGAGCAAGCAGCCTTCCGACACAGACACACACTCGTTCTGCTGCCCCGACGAGGTCGGGAAAATAGCCAGGTACCTCAACACGAGCGTAGGCCCGTGCGACGACTTCTTCGCGTACGTCTGCTCAAGTTCGATCGAGCTCGGCCGCTACAAACATACCAGCCTTGACTTTAGACTCGATAGCGCCATGATAACAGGCGTGATGCCGCCCAACGTAACAATGCTCAAGGCAGGAAGCTTCCTCCACTCATCCTACGAAACGTGCGTGAAGACCACCTCCCACCGCGAGTCGTTCGCCACCTCACTTGCGAGTGCCTTGTTGCAGGAAGCGGGAGGCCTCCTGAAGAAAGTGGACTCTCGAAGCGCGATGGTATTCAACGTGGCGGCGTCTCTCACGTATTCTCTTACTTCAGTCGTCGATATATTTTACCAAGGAACTGGGAGCGTCCTTATGGCAATCGACCCTATTTGTAATCCCGACGGCCTCGCTCTGGGCTGTCTGAACGCTATAGTGGACGCGCTCAAGCATACTACGAATTCGACAGCTACAACAATGGGTACCGCCGAGTTGGCTGCAACACTCTGTGAACAAGTTCAAGAAAGATACTGGCAAAAGTACTGTCTATCAAACAGCAGCAGCAATTTTAGGCGTGAGGTTTGGAACATCGATGATGTTGATGCCGCGATAAATGCGCTGGGTCTCACCCTTGATGCTGAATTTGTAATAGTTCTAGGCGTGAGAGAAATTCGCCTGCTTTACGACATTTTCGCCAACTACACGAGTGCTGATACCATGGCGGCCTACCTTCTCTGGCACGCTGTCGTAAGAGGCATAAAACAGTTCGAGATCACGGGCACTCAATTTTCGCCCCAAGTCGCGAAAACCTGCACGGGAAACGCCTTGCAACTTTATGAACTTCGGGAACTGTTCAAGGCTGAAATTCTTACTACACCCGACAAAGATGTTGAGGTGACGTACATATCTACGCTAATAAAAAACGCCGTTCACGAACACTTCAAGAGGATCTCTTTCATTAAACCTAAAGACGCCGAGAAGCGAGACCGATTCTTCGAAAATACGAGGTTTGTTGCACCAATGGCGGAGAGCCGAGCTTCAGTGCCAGTCCCAAAGGCCACGCAGAACTTCGCCCAGAACTTGCTCAAAGGCCGGCGTTTTAACCTTGAAGTCTACGTTGCGCGATTGTCGAAGTTTTCACTCGCGATAACATCAGGAGACTACGGCGATTTGAGCCTGCTGGGAGACAGCATTATCCTGCCGTCACCAACGGTGTACGACGTCATTCGTACAGGTCCCAATTCTTTTCTTCTCAATATGGCAATCCTCAGTCAGAGCTTCGTGGACAGCCTGTGGAGATTGGCTGTGTATTTAGGGAAGTGGAAACGTAAGACAAAAGACAACTTCGAGAATTCCACGGCTTGCTTTGACGACGCATACAATAACAACGCTAAGTTAAGACGCAGGGACAACGTGCTCTACATTTCGCTCGCTATGTCCACGGTTCTGACTGCACTGAAGTCGACCGACTGGCACAAGGTGCAACACGCTTGAAGTCTCTGGACACTGTCTCACGCACACTTCTTTTACATATTCAGCAGCTACCACCGCTAGCTGCCCGGACGAGAAGTCGCTGCAGGCGTGCTTCGAGATCAGCGTGCCCTTAATGTATGTACGTTAAGTATTTTGCGCAGACATTCAGTTGCTCCACGAATGCTTCGATGACAAAACCTCGTCGGTGTCTTGACCTCGGCCAGCACCGCACTAGCAGTCGTCTCTGCGGTCCGTGTTGGTTTTCACTCTGTTTTGCTTTTAATATGATGTGATACCCGACTTCATGATGTAAAGATGCTTGTGATTAAGGGATCTGAAACCTCCTTTTTTGTGCGTCTGTTTGTGTGTGCTTGGAGTCGTTAGAACGGAGTTTTATGTTTTGATATAAGAGATTTTCATAGCTATTGGACGATGGCTTTTGTGATCTCTGCACTATTGTGATCGCTGCTAACTTATGGTGTGCCTTAATATTGTTATGCTTTGCCGCCTGCATTTTTCAGGACACAACTGGTGCTCTCGTGAGCGACTAGTCTTAGTCTTCTCGGGTTACCGTTCCCCTGTGAAAGGTTGATTAAATTATTGAT
This sequence comes from Dermacentor andersoni, assembly GCF_023375885.2. Taxonomy (NCBI): domain Eukaryota; kingdom Metazoa; phylum Arthropoda; class Arachnida; order Ixodida; family Ixodidae; genus Dermacentor; species Dermacentor andersoni. The sequence continues at coordinate 105,950,180 of NC_092815.1, forward strand.
AATGTAGAACTGTCTAACTTGTTTGTTTGCTACAAATGTCCTGTTTTATCGTGCTTAACTGTTCTCTCATACCAGTTTTTTAACTGTATTGCGTATCGCAAGGCTTCGCTCCCACCGCTTCGCACGTCGCACCTCGTTTTTCATTTGGCAAGCATCCTCGGCAGTAGCGTGCTTCCTACAGGGTATGCAATTCTTTATTGATGGTTCGGATGCTTGTTTTGAGCTTGTTCTTTATTGAAACGTATGTTGTTCTGTGTGTTGTATGAGTGATTCTAACGAATGTATGAGCCTTTGCCTTCTTGTTGCCTTACGGGGGTACAAGTAACTGTTAATGATGATAATTCTTGTACCAGTCGACTATACGCGTCACCTTAAGGGGCTACAAGCTTCATTGAAAGGTTCGTAACAGCGCAACACAAAATGCGTACAAAAGGAAGATAAAAACGACGACACGGCGCCGTGTCGTCATCATCATCATCATCATCATCAGCCTAGTTACGCCCACTGCAGGGCAAAGGCCTCTCCCATACTTCTCCAACTACCCCGGTCATGTACTAATTGTGGCCATGTTGTCCCTGCAAACGTCTTAATGTCATCTGCCCACCTAACTCTCTGCCGCCCCCTGCTACGCTTCCCTTCTCTTGGAATCCAGTCCGTAGCTCTTAGTGACCATCGGTTATCTTCCCTCCTCATTACATGTCCGGCCCATGCCCATTTCTTTTTCTTGATTTCAACTAAGATGTCGTTTACCCGCGTTTGTTGCCTCACCCAATCTGCTCTGTTCTTATCCCTTAACGTTACACCCATCATTCTTCTTTCCATAGCTCGTTGCGTCGTTCTCAATTTCAGCAGAACCCTTTTCGTAAGCCTCCAGGTTTCTGCCCCATATGTGAGTACTGGTAACACACAGCTGTTGTACACTTTCCTTTTGAGGGATAGTGGCAACCTACTGTTCATGATTTGAGAATGCCTGCCAAACGCACCCCAACCCATTCTTATTCTTCTGGTTATTTCAGTCTCATGATCCGGATCCGTGGTCACTACCTGCCCTAAGTAGATGTATTCCCTTACCACTTCCAGTGTTTCGCAACCTATCGTAAACTGCTGTTCTCTTCCGAGACTGTTAAACAGTACTTTAGTTTTCTGCAGATTAATTTTCAGACCCACCCTTCTGCTTTGCCTCTCCAGGTCAGTGAGCATGCATTGCAATTGGTCTCCTGAGTTACTAAGCAAGGCAATATCATCAGCGAATCGCAAGTTGCTAAGGTATTCTCCATCAACTTTTATCCCCAATTCTTCCCACTCCAGGCCTCTGAATACCTCCTGTAAACATGCTGTGAATAGCATTGGAGATATCGTATCTCCCTGTCTGACGCCTTTCTTTATAGGGATTTTGTTGCTTTCTTTGTGGAGGACTACGGTGGCTGTGGAGCCGCTATAGATATCTTCCAGTATTTTTACATATGGCTCATCTACACCCTGATTCCGTAATGCCTCCATGACTGCTGAGGTTTCGACTGAATCAAACGCTTTCTCGTAATCAATGAAAGCTATATATAAGGGTTGGTTATATTCTGCACATTTCTCTATCACTTGATTGATAGTGTGAATATGGTCTATTGTTGAGTAGCCTTTACGGAATCCTGCCTGGTCCTTTGGCTGACAGAAGTCTAAGGTGTTCCTGATTCTATTTGCGATTACCTTAGTAAATACTTTGTAGGCAACGGACAGTAAGCTGATCGGTCTATAATTTTTCAAGTCTTTGGCGTCCCCTTTCTTATGGATTAGGATTATGTTAGCGTTCTTCCAAGATTCCGGTACGCTCGAGGTTATGAGGCATTGCGTATACAGGGTGGCCAGTTTCTCTAGAACAATCTGACCACCATCCTTCAACAAATCTGCTGTTACCTGATCCTCCCCAGCTGCCTTCCCCCTTTGCATAGCTCCTAAGGCTTTCTTTACTTCTTCTGGCGTTACCTGTGGGATTTCGAATTCCTCTAGCCTATTCTCTCTTCCACTATCGTCGTGGGTGCCACTGGTACTGTATAAATCTCTATAGAACTCCTCAGCCACTTGAACTATCTCGTCCATATTAGTAACGATATTGCCGGCTTTGTCTCTTAACGCACACATCTGATTCTTGCCTATTCCTAGTTTCTTCTTCACTGTTTTTAGGCTTCCTCCGTTCCTGAGAGCCTGTTCAATTCTATCCATATTATAGTTCCTGATGTCCGCTGTCTTACGCTTGTTGATTAACTTAGAAAGTTCTGCCAGTTCTATTCTAGCTGTAGGATTAGAGGCTTTCATACATTGGCGTTTCTTGATCAGATCTTTCGTCTCCTGCGATAGCTTACTGGTTTCCTGTCTAACGGCGTTACCACCGACTTCTATTGCGCACTCCTTAATGATGCCCATGAGATTGTCGTTCATTGCTTCAACACTAAGGTCCTCTTCCTGAGTTAAAGCCGAATACCTGTTCTGTAGTTTGATCCGGAATTCCTCTAGTTTCCCTCTTACCGCTAACTCATTGATTGGCTTCTTGTGTACCAGTTTCTTTCGTTCCCTCCTCAAGTCTAGGCTAATTCGAGTTCTTACCATCCTGTGGTCACTGCAGCGTACCTTGCCGACCACGTCTACATCTTGAATGATGCCAGGGTTCGCGCAGAGTATGAAGTCGATTTCATTTCTAGTCTCACCATTCGGGCTCCTCCACGTCCACTTTCGGCTAACCCGCTTGCGGAAAAAGGTATTCATTATACGCATATTATTCTGTTCTGCAAACTCTACTAATAATTCTCCTCTGCTATTCCTAGAGCCTATGCCATATTCCCCCACTGACTTGTCTCCAGCCTGCTTCTTGCCTACCCTGGCATTGAAGTCGCCCATCAGTATAGTGTATTTTGTTTTGACTTTACCCATCGCCGATTCTACGTCTTCATAAAAGCTTTCGACTTCCTGGTCATCATGACTAGATGTAGGAGCGTAGACCTGTACAACCTTCATTTTGTACCTCTTATTAAGTTTCACAACAAGACATGCCACCCTCTCGTTAATGCTATAGAATTCCTGTATGTTACCAGCTATTTCCTTATTAATCAGGAATCCGACTCCTAGTTCTCGTCTCTCCGCTAAGCCCCGGTAGCACAGTACATGCCCGCTTTTTAGCACTGTATATGCTTCTTTTGTCCTCCTAACCTCACTGAGCCCTATTATATCCCATTTACTACCCTCTAATTCCTCCAATAACACTGCTAGACTCGCCTCACTAGATAGCGTTCTAACGTTAAACGTTGCCAGGTTCAGATTCCAATGGCGGCCTGTCCGGAGCCAGGTATTCTTAGCACCCTCTGCAGCGTCACAGATCTGACCGCCGCCGTGGTCAGTTGCTTCGCGGCTGCTGGGGACTGAGGGCCGGGGTTTGATTGTTGTATTCATATAGGAGGTTGTGGCCAAGTACTGCACCAGGGTGGCCAATCCTGCTCTGGTGAGAGAGTGCGTTACCGGTTCTGGTCACCGGGATCAGGCCGCACTCCAGGCCTGGCCGTGTCGTCATTTTTGCCTTATTCCTTTTGTCCGTGTGTTGTGCTGCGCTGTTACGAACCTTACTGTGAAGCCTGGCCAACTGGCCCAACTTGCCGTCTTAATGGGGTTTAAGCTATTTCAACGAGCCACTTGAGGCTTTTGGCTTTTAAAAAGTGTTAAAAAATTGGAGGACGCCTAAGCTCCGCCTCTAACAGTGGAACGAAGTTTAGCATTCAAAGATCTCTGACTGCTTCTCACACTTCCTGGCAACTGTACCTTACGTAACCGAAATGATTACCGGGAAAGGTTGGCGGCGAAGGCTACATGCACGAAGGCGAGCGCCATCTGGGTGGTGGTGCTACAAGTAACCGAGCGCAGCGCGCCGCTCTATGCATGGTAGAAACGCCGGAAAAGGGGGTTTGTGTATCGGTTTCCAAATTGCAATACGACGCTATCACGTCTGTAGGTTGTATTTCACGATTTTTCTGGCGCATCTTGCTTTGAGGAATTCAATTATTTCAGTAACGCCTCTGCGCCACGCGGAGGGCCTGCATGGTTGTGGTTAAAATTGTGGTTGTGGTTATCGTGTTAAGAATTGCAGTAAATCCAACGAGTTGGAGTCTATACGCAACGGAGCTCTGTGTGAGTGCATAAAGAGTGAAAACACTATTACACGCACACATGCACAAACACACGCACGCACAAGCACGGGCGCACAATAATATTGTAGCGAGACTTTTGTTAAGTAGTGTTGCTGACAGCTAGCGAGTACGACGGACGCCTTGAACGCACCATATTTTCAGAGTCAGCATGCCCATACGCTTACCGACCACACTATTTTACAGACCCCGAGATCTCGTAAAACGCTGAATTTCTGAGCAGCCTGAAGAGATAGTTAGTAAAACAGTGCATCACTATGTTGTTCGCATATACTCGAAGCGGCTGGAAATGCAAACACCAGGCTCCATTGTGAGGCTGCTGAGATATTAAGCTTTTTCTCAGATTCTGTGGTCCGTAAAGCTTTCTAGCCCGGTGTACGTAGAGCAATTCGGATTCTACCCACAAGAAGCTTTACTTCTTCTTTTACCGTGCAGTTTCTATTACCATCTCAGTTTGTCGTCGTATATTGCACCTAGGTAATTGTCAAAATCACCTTGCGGAATTATTTCCTGACGGTTTTGGAGAGAGATATTAACTGGTACATTCAATGGAAACACAGTCAAGGAACTGTTGTTCACCTTAAACAACATTCGAATAATGGGGTACAAAGCCATCCTGTTTCATATTTATTACTCCGGAGAGCTTAAGAAACATTCACAATCGCAAAGTGACTGCCTCACGTCTCATTTCTCTGCACCAAGTTCTATGCGTACACCATGGGACTTTTGTTTGTGGGTCTCATGATGGAACAAAAAAATCGCAATGTGTTTAGGTAACAATTGCAGTTTTCATTTACAGATGTCCACGTTCTTCTTTGCGGGCTTTGTTCTTGTGTACCTCTAGTGAATGATTAAGTAAAGTCAACATTAACAAGTCACTTTACATGAGTCCCGTTTCTTGTGAAAGTACTCACCAGAAACACGTAAGAATGATCGAATAACCTAGGTGTCTTAAATGATGTGTACTTATATACGTCATTTGACGAGACTACAAAATAATGGAATAAATTGCTGAAGAACGTTGCTGACAGTAGAAATGTGAATGTGTTTATGAAAGTTTAGCGGCGTAATTTTGCTCATATCCTCGCCGCTAAAGAACCCAGAGGGAGCTGATCGGTAGCGATCGCCGAAGCTGACTCATCGAGCAGATGAAAATGTTTTCGCGAGAAGTTTAATAAGGGGTGAGAAGCTCTGCTAAGGCCGAAGTTGGTATTTTCTTTAAACTTATACGGCACCAGCTCTTATTTCTCGCTCACACTTTACGATAGCTTTATCGTTCATAGAGTAGCGACCTTGTGCTTGTACGTAGGGTTTAGCATGCTACAATGCTAACTCCACAAACGTTCGCGCCATATCATGGAACCCTTGAAACACGCACCGCGATGACCGGTGGATGAAAACCCTTTTGCTTGTAGGTTTCACGGATGTAATTTTACGCACTAAAACTACGCCCACACCAAAACATATCAAGGTCACGAGAGACGCCGTAGCGGTGACACTCCTCATTTAAGTACACAGAACGAATTAAGGTAAAGGTGTTTTCCAGCTACGCCTTCCAGCAGTTTTATTGAAATTATATTTTTTATTAAATGCACTGAAGATATCGGTGCCGCCTGCATCTCTGTCGCAATGTACTCGTTTTGAAAGCGTGAAAGTTTGTGAGCTGATCGCACGAACTATTTTCAACTGATTTTTCTATGCCACATTTCCTTTGCTCTTCATTGAGAGCTTATTTTAATTATTATTGCAAATTTCTGCGGCAGCTTGTAAGGCTGAATCATAGCAAGTCAAAGGGCTTAAAATGTCAGACATATTGCCTACATAACTCCCTTCCAAGCTTCGGAACGATATGTGTACTGTAGCTTAGCATCCAACTGAAATTTTAGTATATATACCTCGCGCTAGTAAACGTTTACGATAAGGCTAGTAACCGACACGAACAGTTAGCAAATGAAGCACTTGCTACCTCTTTCTTCCCTAAGAGCGTAGCAGTGTGTCACTACAAAAGATGCGCTGCTTTCCAAAGGCTGAATAAGCGATCATAATCTCCAAAAGCGCGCGTGAGGCCTCAAACGCAGGATTTTTCGTGACATAAAGAGAAAACTTCTCTGCGAAGCGATAAATCAATGAACGTAGCAGCCGAGGGACACCAGGAACCAAAAGCCTCAAGAATACAGTGTCCAGGTTCCACTGACAAGCTTTCAGCGCGTTCTTAGAGATAGCGACAAAATATTGAACCGGTTTTCACATACTGTTCGCATAGGGCACTGGGAAACGTCGCCGATAATGGCCGCGTAACGTTTTCGAAGACTTGATTAAAGAATTTTTCGCAAAAGCTGTACATAACTGACGCTCTTGACTTTTCACCCACGCACCACGCATCACATGTGCGATGTACGCACAATATGTACCGAATCGTGGCGCTTAAGTACATTGCGGCGCGAGTAAATGAAAGCTAACCACGTGACGGTCAAATGCCGCCCAGTGGAGCGCCACGCTCCCTTCTCGCATTGGCGCCTCCGTCCCAGCGTTATCGGATCACGTAGCGCTTCTACGGTTGAAGACTCTCCGATATATAAACGGGCTCGCGATCCCACACTCGGTCAGAGATTGCGCTCCCCTCCTTCGAGAACTATACTCAGCGTTCCGGCGCGCACGCAGCCCCTCCACACAAAACCATGGACAGGGACCTCTGCATGTTGGTCCGCACCGACTACGGCGACGTCCTTCTAGTCTTCTAGTAAGGCAATCATGGTCCTCGGGCCTGCTCATTTTCTCACCCTGCTGATGACGTTTGATTGGCTCTCCGTCACCTCGGGCTCTGGATGTGAGTATATATGTTGAAGGGGTTATCCTCGCAATATCTTTTATTTTATTTTTGCTCAATATCTTGCGTGCTTGAGTAAGAGTACTCTTGGGATAAGGAATGAGTATAATCGTTTGATGAATGATACGGGGGCCGGTGCCGAGCTTTTAAAGGTGAGCGAAAAAGAAAGCTTCGCGAAACTTTTCGTTTATCAAAAGTATTCTTTTGGTGGCCCGCAATCGTAACTATGCTGTTTCCGTATAACAGTGCAGAGCGTACAATTAGTGATCTCTCCAAACCGATTATTGCTATGCATCGGACCGGCGTAAGAGCTGCTAAAATTGCTATCCCAAGCATGCTCAGATAACATTTTATGCAGAGGTGACGCTTGGTATGAGATGTTGTACAATGAGACAATTGGCGGAGGCGGTTGCCAGTTCCGTTCAAGTAGTGGCACACAGTTGACATATTTTAGTCGTGTTTTTGTCCGCAGGAGATCAGTAGGTGAAGCTGGGAGAAGGCGAATAGAGGTCGATTCACAGGCAGTGTGAAAAAACGGAAAGAGGGTTTGCTTTTCTGGAGAGTGGTTGTCATAGCCCTTCCACCTATGGGTGGTATATTCATATTTTTGGTTACGGATTATGACAGGTGGCAAGGGGATCTCTTCATTTAGTTCTAACCACGCAATTAACATGACGAAACGAGATCGTGGACAAAGCCTTCCAATAGACCTCAGTACGGTGCCACTACATTCAAGCCCAAACCGCGTCCTTCGTTCCTCTTCCTTCCTCGCCTTTCTGTCTCCATTTTCTTGTCCCAAGAACAAGGCAGCCAACCAAAAGGCCTTCTGGTAAACATCCCCCCCCCCCCCCCCCATCACACTCTCTTCCATTTCTCTATTTCTTGAGCATAAACTGCATTTTTAACGCTATACAGGAAATAAACATGCTTTTAGCTAGGTTAAACGGCTCGCGTCGCCTATTATCTGGTTTTTCTTAACATTGTATTGGACGACTAGTCAATAGGTACGCAGAGTGTAGTGGAGAACTAGATGGAAAAGTTACAAGCAACGCTCTTTCGTTGAGCGTTAGTTCTGGCGCACTTTTTTTTTTTTAAACCTCCGCTGAAGAATCAAGCTCCCCCTGCCACAATTCTCCTTCAAACACTTATGGCTGATCACATTGTCTGAGGGCATAAACCCATGCTAAATCCGTTCCCTTAATATTTCCACCCGAATTCCGCCCTGGATCCTTGGAGATTAGGTCGGTTCCATCTCAGGGTGACGCAAAAATGCACATCGCGCTCTCGATTCAGCATGTTCGGGGTGACAAGTTAGGTGAGACGTGTTCATCGTGGGAATGTGGTCCTGTCCTTCCTGCACAGACCGGGATTTCGGACGGCTGGCTAGTCGTACTTTTTAGTAGTACCTGTAATACTTTTGGGTGAGAAGCCACCACAGTGCACCTTGAGTGAGACGAAAATGTTATGAGATACGCACACAAATATATAGATGATGCAGAGAGAATAAAAGATTTGACTATATGTTTGTGTGTTACGTCTGTGTTTCGTATTACCATGTGCTTACATTGCAATAAGAGCCACTGGTATTCTACCGGCTGCAGCTGGTCTAGTCGACATGACTGGCCTCTGAAATGAGAAATAACGTAATTTTTCTTCCTTTGCATTGCCTGTTTTTGTCACAGAAAAACGACAAGCTCTGCATCTACAGCATGCTCTCAGTGAATTGACCACAACATCTCGGCTCGTCCCGCGTCAAGCCATCCCTTAAGAAGTCGGAAGATGGAAAGCTAACGTCGGCCAAGAACTTCATACTGCTTCATCATTTGTGAAACAATAGATCACCAGTTCCGTGGAGAAAAAGGAACCGCGTCATCTGTGGACAAATAAAATGATTTCTTGAAACAACAACAAAAAAGTTCTGCGTTGAAGATATTTACTTTCTCATCGTCTTAACGAGCGTTAAGCGTGTGAGCACATTCCTCACCGAAATTCCATGCATGCGCTTAGCTGAACTACATACAGCAAACGTGTACCGCAAACGCGCATATATTAATTTTCACTGGAATCACCCGTGAACTTATGGCTCTGTGATCTTGGCGTTCTGCTGCTAAGCACGAAGTCGTGAGTTACGTTGATATGGCGGATCCACAAGCACTGGCCAGCCACATTTAGGTCTTGGGGTAAATATTGATACGACTCCCCCCCCCTGGGTATGAGGTACATTTCTCCCGGTACATTGGGAAACGTAGCTGATAACGGTCGTACAACGTTTAAACGTTTTCGAGTCCGCTATGAAGAATTTGCTTTTTTTAAAAGACTGTAATTGAGGCACACGCATTTAAGTTCGCATAGGAGCACTGAATATGGTATTTACTTGTTTTCACCAAACTTGATATTGGTGGCAGCTATAGTTTTTATATTCAGGACAGCGGGCTAAATTTTGCGTCGTTCGCAAAACATACATCTAACGTCCGGAGCGCTTGCGTAAGTAATTTACTCGAAATGCTGCATTTGACCTACGCACTTCGAACTTTGGCTCCAAATTGCCCGTAACATGATGCACATTTTCACCAAATAAAAAGCAAGTGTCACGTCTAGTTCCCCGAGGACTTCGGGAAGGCCTACTGTGGGGCTCGTGGAACCTATTGAAATCGGCAGAAAAATAGGGCTTCAGTAATTATTTTGAAATTGATTTTACTTACAGGAGTGTCGAACGTTCTCCACACATCCCTTGTAACGTTGTCCCCATGCCAGTCGAATTCGAACCGGTTTTCACATACCGTTCTCATAGGGCACTGGGAAACATCACTGATAATGTAACGTTTTCGAGCACTTGGTTAAAGAATTTTTTGCGAAAGCTGCAAATAACTGACGCTCTTGACTCTTTGCACAGGCACAACGCATAAGATTTCTCATATATCTTCGAAATATCAACTTAAGCCGCGCTTTGAGTTCTTATAGAACGCAGGGGCAAACTTCTTGCGTGGTTCGTACGATACACTTGTAAAGCCCTGGAATGTTTGAGTAATTAATTTTCTAGAAAGGTTGTAATTATCGTACACACTTCAAGCGATCCCTATACGTCATCCACAACATAGGTCTCATGTTCTACAAATATAGAATTGCTTCTGCTTTAGGTTCTCTTACGGTAGTGGGAAAACTGTATTTCACATAACCCCTCAAAACTAGCAATAAAACGAGGCATTAGCCGTATTTATTCGGTGTATAATAAAACCACACACTTCAAATTTTCCTTCACATAATTCCTACTATGTTCCATATATTACTATCTAAATATAAATTATGTCAGTTATCTATTTCTCCCAAGGCGCCGTGAAAAACACGCGTATAACGTTTTCGAGCACTTGCAGTCGCACGATACCATCTTCGACGCGCGTAAAAGGAAGAAAGCCCACGCCTTCCAAACACAGCTATGCTAAATATGACATAAGGAAAACGATAACCGACTCAGGTGAGTGACTGTTTAAAAAGACCAAATTGAAGACGAGAAACGGGAGCGGCGACTCAGTATGACGTTAAGCCAGACAGGAGGAATCATATCGGAAGGCCAGCTACGCGTATACCATTAGGCAAGGGGGCAAGGGTTGCTTCAATGAAGAAGCGTGGCAGCGGTCGTGATGTAGAAACCGTAGAGTATTTCTGAGCGTGATGGGTTTTGGTCTGGTCTGTCGCGGCGTGGAGTGAAAAAAAAATTCATCCGCATGCCAAGGCAGAGATAAAGGCAGGATGATTAATTGAGAAGAAGAAAGATGCTACGTTTAATTATATCTAGGGAGATAGACATAGAAAGAGATTGCAATTATTTTTTTCAGAACTCGTTGGCGGGGAACTGAATGGCGACAGGTCAACACCATTCTACTGCATCGTGTCGGACGTGCTTCTCTGAAACGTATGAGACGTGGTGTTTATGCTGGTCTTAACCTGCACCGATGGGCTCCTGGAGGGGTAAACTTATCTAGTGATTTAACTAGCTCAAAATATTGACATACAGAATGAAAAGAAAGAAAATAAATATTGTACAGACACATGAACTCAAATCACTCTAACGCGACTACACGTACTAGGCACAGGCTACAGGGTTTGCTTCAGAGGTGCGTCCGACGAGGAGAGCAGTAACATATCCATGAAATTTGGTTACACAACGTGAACAACGTGCAAGATCATTGAAGTAACAACTCTTTTTCGTTCTTCTAAACGCAACGTTATAGCGAATAGCCAATGTTTTGCACACATGCAGGTGCAGGTAGAAAAAGGCGTGCCTAATGTGCTAATGCTAGCTGCAGGCTGAAGTTCCGAGTCTCGTGAGCACCAACATAGCGTGCCAATGTCTTCGGGTTTACGGAAGGGTGCAACGACTCGTTGGTGAATAATAAAAAAAAATGTATTTAGTATGTGAAGACCACATCTATAGCAGTTCAGAAGTAGCACCTCAGGGCAAAAACAATTCGCTTAAATCCAAAAGGGTTCTTTGAATTAGTGAGAGCTAAAATAGCAAAGCAAATCGAAGAGTTCGCGAGCGAGAGAAAGCAACTGAAGCCTTGCCTTTCGCTAAAGGGACTGTCGCAAGCTCGAGGCCCGTGTAGCTTTTCCACGGGAACTGCGGCAGGAAAGCTTGCTCATGATGATGTTGGTAATCACCTGCAACGTTGTCCAGATGTATACTGTAGCCCGGTCGCTGACACGGGATTGATCTCATGATCTGGTCTCAATAGTAGTCAACAGTGCGTAATTATCTGTCCTTTTTTACTAGCTTTACTCACCAGCGATGAACTCCACCGTGTTATCTTTATCGTCACTAGCATTCACTAACAAATTCTGTTGGTCTAACCTTATTTCCCTTAAATATTCAGCAGTGTTGCACAAATTATGCTTCTTGAAAAGGAAACTTAGAAAGGCACCGGTAAATATAGAATTTCTAGCATATAACACATACTTGCGATTTAAACTCGAATACATGGCGGTTGTATGGGATCCGCATACCAAAAAGGACATAATAAATTTGGAGCGTGTACAAAGGAAGGCCGTTAGATCTATCTTTGGAAAATATAAAAGCTGCATTCCGCGTCCTCACTAATGCTTATATATAAAATCAGTTCGTGGAACATAGGCGTAAAATTGGCCGTCTCGAGTTTTTACATAGCATCATAAATGAGAAAATCGGGGGTCAATTGTATCATTATGTAGCGCCTCTTAATGCATGAACAACAAGACATAGACACAACTTTTCCTTACGTCAATATTTCCTAATCCAAAACCTCACGTGAATAGTTTTTATCCGCGTACTATTGACGAAGAGAATTTCCTCCCTCTCCAGGTATTACAATCAAGGAACTTCACAAAAGAGTTGGAAAACCATTGACCTCATAAATTAGCACAACCTTAAGCTGAGTTTATAGCTATTTTCTCATCTTTATGTGAAATTTCCAATAATTTGTTATGTTTATTGCTCTATTGTCTGGCACAGAGTTTTGGCCGCGTGTAATTTCATCTGTGCGTTTCTTCTTTCTATTGTAGTTACTGGGCTGAGGCAAGCATTTAGATGCTTTGTAACATCTGCATCTTTTTCATGCATTGTTTATGTTTTCTTTTTTTTCATTGTGATTACTTTGGCACTGTATCGTCGCTCCTGCATGGGCCAGCATCTTGACCTGCAGTATGAATAAATACTTGTATATACAGATGCGGCGGCGTAGAAAGCACACTGGCCCCGTTGGTATAGCATAAAAGAATAAACACGACGTTCGTGTAAACACGTTCATTTTTAACGTGAGACGCTTGGGCTGGTACCCGCCATGGTTGCTCAGTGGCTATGGTGTTAGGCTGCTGAGCACAAGGTCGCGGGATCGAATCCCGGCCACGGCGGCCGCATTTCGATGGGGGCGAAATGGGAAAACACACGCGTACTTAGATTTAGGTGCACGTTAAAGAACCCCAGGTGGTCGAAATTTCCGGAGTCCTTCACTACGGCGTGCCTCATAATCAGAAAGTGGTTTTGGCACGTAAAACCCCATAATTTAATTTTCTTTCGCTGGTCTACGAACCTTTGTCAGAGGGACATATAACGAGACATTCGCTGCCTTAGTAATATATATATATATATATATATAAATATATATATATATAAGGGAAGTGGTTCTTGAGATCCTTTATTTAATAAACTAAAGGAAGTGCAGCAGGCGCACGTAAAAAAAAGCAAACACAAACATCTAATTTCGCCTTTTCGACCGGGGTTCGGCTTTCATCAAGAGTGCATTTGCAAGCAGCCAGAGCTCAAGCCTCAATTAGTGCATTTTCTATGTAAGAGTGAAAAAATAAAGAAAGCGTAGGTAGCCTATGACTACAAACACGTGTACGTTCATTCTATTAAAAAATAATAAGAAGAAAACGTAGGCAGCCTTTGTATGCAAACAAGCGTACATTCAAGGACGTCATGAATACCAACACACGTATATTCCCCCAAGTCGTAAGTAGCCTATGGATACCAATACGCGTACACTAAGGGGCGTCCACAAGGGAGGGACGTGGCAAACATACGATGGAAAGACGCAGCCAGTAGAAACACGGGAGAGAGGGGTCACATGTTAGCATAGAGCATGCAAGGGGTTGCAGCTGCCAGAAGAGCGTTTGTTTTGTTCCTTGTTTCAAGTTACTGCAATTTTTTTTGCAACGAAACTGCAGTAACTTCATTGCAAAAGGTTCAGAAAGATAAAGAAAGAAAGTAAAAGAAAGAATAACGCCAACGAACAAGTAGAGAACAGACTGGCGACTTAATTGGTAATGCATAGCTTGAGGTACAGCGCAGAAAGGGCAAAGGGCCGCGCTGTATCTTCGTCGCCACTGTCACCCTGCGGGCCCTTTTACGCCATACCTCAAGTTGATCAACTATAGAGCAGTAGTGATGAGATATGGCGTAGTAGTCAAGTTAGACTGTAGAACAGTATAGCATGGCGTGGTATACCACGCCGCGCACCGCCATACTTATGTGCATGGGGACCCTTTGAAGGTGCCGCTCGTGGAGTAGATATGGCACGCTGCAGTGTAAACCTCAGAGCCCATTTACGCCCGTAGAGTTTTGTCAAGACCGAGAGATCAACTTATTAGACGTCCCCTGTGAAGTCCAATTGGGAACTTGAGGTTCCACTGGAACCTCAAGCTAAGGGGAAGCTTTAGCTCGGGTCCAACTCCGGTGCAGCCTATTCAAGTATATCTGAATGTACATGCAAACCGCAGAAATGCGTTCCTGAGGACAGTACTGGGCCGATTTTAATGACATTTGTTGCATTTAAGAGAAAAAGTTAAATTCTAGTGACTGTTGTAAACAGAATATTGATTTAGGGCCTGCATTTTCTAACAGGTGTTTTCAGAAATTGGTAAGGTGGATAAAAATAGAAGAAAGAAGTTTACCAATATGTAGCTTTGCACCAAGAACAGATGTCGCACTTCTGTAAACGGCATCCGTTAGATCATCTAAAGGGGACAAATTTGATGCACAAATTTTTATTTTATGTGATTTTCTGACTTGTTTACGTCGGTTTTGCAAAAGTCCTACTCACATATTAGTGGTCTATTTGAGAGCCATGCAGAATAAATAAATCTTGTCCGCTTTAAATGTACCGTGAGGTGCAATTTACAGAACTGTGATATCATTTTTCATTGCTGGATTACAGAGCTGTAAACTTAATACTTTTGTTTTCTCCAAATTCGCGATTTTTCAGCAATCTTTATTAAGGAATAGGCGGTCTGACTCAAACATTCGCTACTAACAGTCACTAGATTCTAACTTCTTTTTTAAATGCAACAAATCTCATCAAATTTAATTGCCGCAGTGGCTACCGAGAAAAAGAATTTCTGCTTTTCCACTTATTTAGATAGAAGCCCCGCAGCTAAAGCTTCCTCTTAAGTAGCGGTCTTTTTACATCTCGAAGCATCCCGGTGGATTGTAAGGGGGGCCATAGTGATTTAGCCATAATAATTTTTACCACCTGGGGTTCATTAATATGCAAAGACACAATGAAAGAGCTTTTGTTGCATTAAGACTCCGTAGGAATGCGGCTGCTGTGGCAGGGATTCGAGCCCGCGACCTCGTGCTGAACAGCACAACGCCATAACCACGGAGCCACGGCGGTTGTACTTGTGCCTATACATTTTTTTCCCTGGTGAAAGAAACAAATTAAGCGAACATACACGCAGTTCTTTTTATCACAGTGAACGGGAACACGTGTCTGACGGCAGGCATGCTCAAAGAGTCGAGAAAGGAATACAGCAAAGAGCCAACGGCAGTATCAAGTGCATGGTCTTACAGATACGGTAGAGGGAATGAAGATAAGATGCCGGCAACTCCAGCGTCGCCGACTTTGCGAAACGAAACTATTCATTCGAGGAGCGATATGTCTCGAAGTACAGGTGCCCTTGGAGGGTGCCGCCCACTTTACCTTGGCGCGGAAAGACTCTCGATACAATATTAGCGCAGCTGCCTCTCAGCGAGCGCATATAGTATCGATTCCATGGGACCTGTTGCAGCTCTTAAGAAAGACGAATGAAATTAAGAAAGTTGAAAGAAAGTAAAATTATCTTTCGCGAAAAACTTACCTGGATGAGAATGGCGGCGTGTTCGTCATACGTAAATATTTATTTGTCAACAGTTCGTTGCCTTGTAATTTAGGTTTACCATGTGTTGAATGTACGAATAAGGATGTGTGAAACTAGGTCTGAAAGAACACTGGCGTTTGTATAATTTCTTAGCTTAGATCCATTTTGTGTGATGTAAGCAGAAATATGGACACTCATCTATTTTATACCTGCCGTGGTTGCTTAGTATGTTTGGTGTTGCGCTGCAAAGCCCGAGGTCGTGGGATCAAATCCCGACCACGGCGGTCACATTTCCATGGAGGCGAAATGCATAACCGCCCGTGTCTCGTGCATTAGGGGCACGTTAAAGAACCCCAGGTGGTCAAAATTATTCCGGAATCCTTCCCTACGACGCGCCTCATAATCAAATCGCAATTTTGGCACGCAAAACCACAGAAAGTAATAAAAAAAAAATTCCCCAAAGAATACAGCAATAAGTTTTTTTGCATTTCACCTACATCGGAAGGCAGCTGCCGTGACTGCGAAGCATAACCACGATCACGTGATCAGAGCAGGACGTCACAGCCACTGAGCCATCGCAGTGTGTGCCATATAAATAGTACCATTCCTAGTGGATAATTAATTGCATACTGTAGCTAGGCTCAGACGGAGTTCTTAAATTTTTCTCGTTATAACGTAAGTCAGTCGTTACGGCTCGTTTTAACATTTTCAATCGGTCATGCATTTGGAATGGGAGCCACTGCATTTCTTTTTGTGATGGAGCAAAAAAAGAAAGTAACATGTTCCCTTACAACCGCTACAAATCATCCGCTATCTGTGCACGCTAATACTTGAGACGTGCTTCTTGGAATCGTACGACCAGACATCGGGAGCATCGGATAGCTAAATAGGCAGAAAGAGAGAGATTACACTGCAGAAGTGCTTTGCGCATGCTGAATAAGATTCGTCGAAGGCACATACACAGCACTTGAAAATATACGATTTGTTCCATTTCTCAAGTGCGCTTGAAAGTCGGGAACAAACGCTCTCATGCAACGTCGACATTTTCTATTCAGTACAGCTGCACTGACGCTCTGCAGTGGCGTCGTCGTTATCTCTTGAATGTCAACGGGCGCCTTCATGCAGTGCAGAGTTCCACATATAAGCTGTCGTGGGACGCGATTTTCGCCACCGTCCCAGCCATTCGCGCTGCACGACACTCTTCTGCACGCACGAGCGGCCAATACTCGCCAGCAGACGCCATGGACGCCTACGTTCTGGGTGAGAGCCAGCCGCTGAGCGAATTCTGCGCTAACTTGGGCCTGTAGTCATCATGGCTTTCCCAGCCTTGCTATTTTGCGTCTCTTCACGTTCTTGACATGGAAGCTGCCACCTCTAACTCTTCACGTAAGTGCACGGACCATATTTCGTCTCCCACATGTCGTGGTTCACGCTCGTTGGCGATCAGATGGCTCATTTACCAACTGATTGAAAGCAGGTTAATTTATACATCAATCTACGAAAATGATATTTGTTAATTTGTTTACTTATTACGATTATCATACCATAGGCGTTTAGTGTTTGGGTGAACGTCCTTGGCTTCGATAACCGTCTGAGATGAAGGGTGAATCTAGATGCTGTGGATCTGGGGCAAATGAGCTAAATGAATTGCGACACTTCAAATGCTCTCGTCAGAGTCAATTTCACAGTACGCTTCCACGTTGAACACGCTTCTGTGGGCTGAATTCACTGCAGCGGAGACGTTGTCTGCACTGAGGGATGAGCAACCTGTAAGCTAGTGAACGAGATGATTGTATTTCAAGTACTCGTAGCCAATGAAAGAGCCGACTCGTGCGCCTATAGTTCAAAAGACTTTTCAGCTGGGGTTCGGTGATAGTACATGAGTGCCTGCCTTTGGTTCACTACGGCGTTTTCTTGGCATGAAAGGTTTAACAAGAATGAAGGCGAGGACTTGCAGTGGTGTAGTTGTGTATTCTTGCCCTTATGGGGATCGCACCTTTTTTATTTTGCCAGGAATGAAGTACAGCAAACCAAAACAAACCATGCGTACCGATGCTGTATGCAGTTTGGGATCCTATTTGTGGATAAATTGTAATGTCATTGATTCATTCGTTGCAAAATAAGTAGTAGTGGCGCAGACCACAATGATGCATTCTCCTAAAGGTCAAAGTCCATGCAGTCTAGTTTATCATTAAAGTCTGATTTTTTTTCTGTTTTTGCAAGCGATTCGCTTGACATTGACAGGATATTCACTGACAAATAGTTATCATTTATCTGCTGTTATATATCATTACAGGAACAAAAGCGAACGCTGAACGTCCAATATGCTTCTACTAGAAAAGCACCGGGCCTTGCGCACCACGAAGAATGGGAGCCTCTGAAGACAAAGATTCGACAAAGTGCCATCACACAAGCGTCAGATGCCTGGAAGCTACCAGAATAAAACATTAGGTGATTATAGTACCCAATAAATTATTTGTTAAAAAAGGAAACTCTCTATCCTATGTTAAAGATGTGATATGTGCGTTATCAAGTTACCGCGACCCACTGCCTGGTCTAGTGCCTAGAGTATCTGGCCTGGCCTACCAAGGCAGCGTTGTTTCTTGAACGGCTCACAGTTTAAAGGAGTACCGGTTCTCATTGTGGCATCTAGCATGTGAAGTCCTAGCTTTTCTTGTTGGCTTGCTATAACCTGACAGTCGTGCCCTTTTATTCCCTGATGATGTTGTAAATACTTGTATATACATTCTTCAGCCGTGCTCGCGCAGTTGCAGCATCGGTAAAACTTGGACGCTTATACGTACGCCCCCAGGAGACGACATCGAGCGAGACTGCCGAGTGATTACAGAATACCTACCGCTTTCCTTCGTGTGCCAGCTTCTGGCAAAATATTTCACGTCAATGAAGTACTTTTGGTCGTATATCGGAGCAGCAAATAGAGAGGGACAAAGACAGGCGTTGCGACGAGAATCGGACTAAGTACCGTGAAACGTGACTTGCAGTTAATCCTTAGCGCTGCAACGTTCTGAGGATTAACAAAGGCATATTTTTTTCACGTCGTCAACAATTTCAGTGTACCAAATTTTTTTCTAATCGCATTCCATACGGACCAAGAGCAACATGTTCACTCACGTTGTCTCCTGGAAATGTTTGCCCAAGATTGTAGACTGTCTTTATAATGCTAAAAACTGTACGACTCACTATATGCTCTGTAATACGTTCGGTATAGTGCCGCTGTCAGCAAGATAAAAACTGGCGCCTTAAAAATACTGGACTCCCTACACCCAATACTTTCAAGCCTTCAGTAGGGATCATGGTTCGCCTGTTGTCATCATTTGGGGCAAAATTAAAAATTATAGGGTTTTGCATGCCAAAACCACTTTCTGATCATGAGGCACGTCGTAGTGGGGGACACCGGAAATTTGGACAACCTGGGGTTCTTTAACGTGTACCTAAAGTTAAATATGCGGGTGTTTTCGCCTTCTGCCCCCATCGAAATGCGAGTCATTTGAGACAGAATTGAAAACTTCGTCTATGTACCTGCAGTGGGATATTAGAGGCATCATGTCTCGTATTTTATCCTTACATCAATGCGTTTTCAGGAACCGGCTTCCAACCCAAGCCCTCTCAGTTTCATTACACTATCTGGCAACGATTTCATCAACTCGTCAACGTCTGACCAACACTGCAAAGTGGCCGTTTACATCTGCACGGACCTCACATATGTTCACCATGCGGCACAGCCCCGTAACCAATATGACAAGCTCAGAAAGTGACATGCGAATTGGTGTAGTCTACAAACCTCAGCGGTCAACTGGGGTTGACGTGTACCTCCGGATCAAGCGCCAACATCAAAGTTCTCTCTCCTTTTTTTCAACAAGAGTCAGACAACTTGTAGCCGAGACGTCACACTACCACCGTTGAAGTTTCAAACCACCTGGAGACGGAAACAAACACATTGAATGTCGTTGATATCTTGCTATCGAGAACAGGAAGAGGAGACAAAATGATACCGGAGTAGAGGGGCAAATTAGGCTAGAACAAAAAAAAAAGCATTTCGGCGTTAGCATTTCGTCTTGTTACGATTTCCCACTGGCTCTCGCGCGACGACGTGTGTACTTAGAATAGAAGTTGTTATCGAGATATGCCAGCTTTCGCACCCTTACATTATTGCCACGTAGTGGTGACGGTGCCCATGCTAGAACACAGCGGGGCAAAGTCAAACGATAAGCTGTAACAGTTCGTTGGGTGAACTTGTGCCCAAAAGCAAATCAAACAATAATTCGGCATCGGTGAATGAGGGCAAGCGCAATTGGCGTCCGTCGATCGAATGCTACCGTACTCACCGGTTCGTTATTTACACATCCGTCGGCGAACATTTTCCACGCAGCGCTGGCGACCAAGTGCTTTCTAGAAAGCGCTACAATCGACTCGGAGCATGCGTTCAAACTGATATGACGGGCCCAGCTACTCTAGATAAGGCAAAAGGGTGATGATCGTTTTAAAGATTTACTTAATTTTCGAAAATCGCTTGCGGCAGACAGTACAAACCTTGTCATTGAGCTGGAGTATTCGAAGAGGCGGAAATTACTAGCACAAGGAATTGAAGCACATATTCAGCTAATCACCAGAACGAGCGATCTTTAAGAATTGTACAAAGCTTAAAAATGATCACCCCGCATATATCTGCCAGTGTGTTGCTGCACGAAAATCGATAACCAAGCGGCACAACCAATGCGCACGATCAAAACACAACATAAACGCACGTGGGCAATACCTTCTCTCCCGGTAGTATTAAGCATCACATGCTTTTAGCTCCCGTTGTCGGCGACCTTCGAGAGACCTTGAGCCAAAATCCTGAGCCGTTATGCGGGCACTCAAAACGGGAATGGAACGAGAACATCCGGGCGTCGTTTCGAGAACAAAACAAGACCATCCGGGCAACCAGTCAAAACGTATGAAAATGCGGCCTTTGGCCCCCAACCCTTCGTACAGGACCGCATAACATACCTAGTTACTGCCCCAAAAAAGCTTAAAAAATGTTGCTTCCGAGTGCTTCCTAATGTTTGTTCACAATATCACTCAAATTGTAACTTCTAGCATGCTGGAGTTTTATTTGTCATTTCCAATAGCGAGGTTCAACAGGCAGATACAGGGCACTATACACTTTATTATCGTCTTTTGACGCTGAGAAACGGTTGCCTGCGCTCTTTTCAACGCCAGCGGTCCTTGAGTTACGCGGCGGGTACGGCGAGCCGCGAATGGCTGTTTGGCCGAAACGAGACTGGCAATGAGGCTTTGTCTGTGATAGCAAACTATGGCGCCCATATGGACCAGTGCACAATATGGCGTGGTAGGTGCGGTGCGGTGGGGTGTGCCGCTGCGAACACGCACTGCGCCCACTTTAAGATTGTGGCTAGTATCATCTCCAACCGATCTGGTTTGCCGGTAGCCATTTCATGCTTGCATCTACTCTCAGTTACGCGAGAGCCAGCATTTTTTGTCCAGGCTCGCTTATTTGAGCACGCTTTGAGCACGCGCCACTAGCTCCATCGCATGCAACGTCACTTCAAGCGCTTCAAGTCAGTTTCCACAGATGCGAAATCTTATACGACATGCTTTGCTTGTTTACGCTGACAGAGATAAAGATAATTCATCTAGAAAAATTTAGCCGGACGCTATCGTCGGGATCACTATAAAAAAAAAACGCGTATTGGCTAGATAATGGTTCTCGTCGATCAACGTCATCTGCGCACGTGCGACGTCTGCATGTGACGCCCACTTTCGTCAAAAGCTACTGTGAGTGGCACAAGACGGGCTAGCTGTCACCAAGCACAGAGCACTTCGGACTGCAAGGTAAGTCCAGCCGTCCGATCATTTAATGACACCGGCTACACTAAGCGGTGCGCGGGCACATAGGTGCCTTACGAGCTTACACTTCAGAACACTTCGCGAATCCGCGCTCGAAGAGGAGCACTCCACACAGGGCGAGAAAAGCAACAGGACAGAGCGAAGCCGGTTCATAGCTCAGTTTCTCCTCTAATACCAGGCAAGCAACAGATGCGTTGGCTTAGTCAACTGCAGCTTAACTTGCATTACACGCGCCTATAGCCGCAAATTTATTACTGAAGCTGTGGCGGAAGATCTAAAGTAACGCACGCCCACTGGAACTTAAGACGTGTACCGTCTTGATTCTGTGTTGCTGACGTGAACACCTTATTTTTTTACTGCAGCGACCCAACTTCTGCATGAGTTGTCGCGCCGTTGAAACTGTGACAAAGCCTATAAAGTGTTCTTTGTTTTGTAAGTTGGCCTCGCGCATTGCCTTTTTACGGCAGGAACACATACGTGCATTCCCTTCGGAAGGGAACAGCGGAAATGGTACAAATTTGTCAACGAGCTTCGACACTAGCCTGCACTTGCGTGGTTCTGTACGTGCTCCGCTCTGATTCACTTAAGACGGAACACGTATACATACGTGATTGCCCCTTGCAAAATATTTCGAAGCCACTGGCCTGAAATCAGTCTTGGGAGTATGATTAGCTAGGGTTAAGGTATGGTGACTAGAGTGACCCATTTTTTACCCTGCCTTTTATTTTCCTCATCGCTTTCTTTCCTCAAGGAAAGTTTTATGTTTCGTTTTTTTAAAGATTTACGTGCCTTCTCCCAGAATTTCCGCATAGGTGTTTGAAGGTCATTGCTAATTTGCCCCGAAGCATGCAACTCTGCCTTGGGAAATGCAACAGCACAATAACACGGTGTCCCCACTGCGTATTCTAATCGATAGATTTACACGAAGGACAAAGTCACCGTTTTGGCTCGCGTACACGGCGTCAGATGACAACGCGCTTTTCAGATCTTGCGTTGATCCCGCCGAGCTGCACCCGCCGCGATGGCTTAGTGGCTATGGTGTTGCACTGTTAAGAGCCAGGTTGAGGGATCAAGTCCCGGTGGCGGCGGCCGCATTTCTATGGGGGCGAAATGCAAGAACACCCGTCTCCCGCACAGTGCCTTCCACTGCTGTGTAGAACGCGCGAGCGGCGGCCCTGCTTTGCAGGGCGACACCTGCCAGCAGTTGCTGGATGCGAGATAGTGTGCCCAGGAGCACGCGCGGCCTAATACACACTATGACCCGTTTTTGACGAGTGGCGACGTTGAAAAGCGCCTTTGTTTACCCTAGTCTTTACTCTGTCTGAGGGCTCTTGCGCTATACGGCAAATGTCATAGAATGAAGTGTATGGGCTGAGCGCGCCGGTCCTTTCGCAATGAACGAAGCGTGCTCACGGACTTTTCGAGATAAGAAAGGCGCTTACGAACACATCCTCTCGTCAAACGCAACACGCGCAAGTTTTCACTTTTATTAGGCCGCGCATGCTCCTGTGCACGCTGTCTCAGACCCACCAATCGTCGCCAGGTGTCGTCTCGCAGAGCAAAGCCGACCGTTCGCGCGCTCTACACAGCAGTGGACGGCACTGTACACTGGAGGCACGTTAAAGATCCCCTGGGTGTCGAAATTATTCCGGAGTCCCCCACTACAGCGTACCACATAACCCCCACTACAGCGTACCACATAACCCCCACTACAGCGTACCACATAACCCCCACTACAGCGTACCACATAACCCCCCCCTACAGCGTACCACATAAACCCTACTACAGCGTACCACATAAACCCTACTACAGCGTACCACATAAACCCTACTACAGCGTACCACATAAACCCTACTACAGCGTACCACATAAACCCTACTACAGCGTACCACATAAACCCTACTACAGCGTACCACATAACCCCCACTACAGCGCACCTCATAACCAAATCGTGGTTCTGGCACGTAAAACGACCCAGAATTTAAAAGAACGCTCAGCTGCCGACCATGCTGTCGCCACATGCCAACTGATAGTTTATCACCGCCGGGTCTGGCAGGAGCTGGGCAGCGGAGCGTGTAAATCTCGAGCAAAAAGTGTTTCGCCTACAAAATTAGCAGCTTCATTCCTTTCATGCCAAAAATGCTTCCAGTGAGCTATTTCACTTCAAGACGTAGGAGTTACAACGTCAACTGCGATACACAGAATTCTAACCTGATCACTAGTGTATTATATGGACGTATAGCAGTATGGTTGCTCCGAGAGTTTTAAGAATTCTTATGCGAAATGCGAAAACCCTCGTGTACTTTGATTTAGGTGCACGTTAAATAACCTCAGGTGGTCGAAATTTCAAGAGTCCTCCACTACGGCGGGCCTCATAATCAGAAAGTGGTTTTGGCACGTAAAACCCTATAATTTAATTTTTAGAATTATGAGCAACTTCAAAGAAGCACCTCAAGGAACACGAATGAAAGTAATAATTTGCTAGTTTTAGTACAAGCAATGAGAGTAAAAAGAAATCTAAAATATATAAAATGTGCATCTGGTTCCTAGTTCCCAAATTTTGTAAATTCGATCCCGCAAGGACATGAAGATATTTTGGCGCTGATACTAGCCATGGGGAAGCGCATGCTATGCGGGGAAGCGCATGCTATGCGGGAAAGCAGTAGCTTCGCAATGCGAAAACGAGTAAGTTCCTATGGTACAGGGAACGTTTGTCTTCACTCATAGCAGCACGTGCCTGGTTCGGTTTCTAGTGCATTCTTTAGGCTCGTGAAGCAATGGTTTTCAGGTCAGGGAGCATGTAGAAGCATTCTCGTACTTGATCATTGGCTTCTATCAGCTTTATACTGTGCAAGCATGGTGGTCCAGTGTGTGCCCAACTAGCACTGGAGCCTTCACGTGTTGTGTTCAGTTCCTGTACAGTGCTGTACAGTAATGCGGAGAGTTGCATGATATGGTACAGTGACAAGTAAGGGTGCTCACACAGGCAGTGCCCAAAATCTAAGATTAGGCAGCTATTCAAGCTTCGTAAGGCTGGTCTGACATCGACTGTGCGTTCCTGTGAGTGAAAACTACACACGACAGGAAAGATTGCTCGTAACAATTTGCACACGCGCTGTTGAATAAATTTGCACATGCGCTGTTGCACTTGATATTAGGCGAAAGCAGTTATCAAAATAACACGCACTCATGTGCCTGTACCGTAGTTCGAGACATCGATAAAACGGTCTGTGTGCCGGATCAGAAAATTGACAACCCACGAGAAGCTTGTCTGTCTTCAATGTTACTGTCATTTAAATTACGTTACCGAGTCGATCAAAGCGGAAATATTGCGTCTGCTAGGATCCCTGGAGGCTAGTTTCGATGGTACCTCCGGTCGAAGTTTTATTTTTCCAGATTTCCCAATCTGCCGAAAATTGTCAAGCCTGACAAATAGTTCAGTTCAGTCGTCGTTACAGACGGTGTGTGGTGTTGCTAGTAGAATTCATATTGTAATGTTTAACAACGCTTAAAAAATGCTGCAGATCAAATTGATCGATTTCTATAGGCGCGGTAACGAAAGAGTTAAAAACAGTTATTGCCTAAAGAATATGGCGTGTCCGACATGACTGAAAAGGCATCTATGTTCACTTCTTGACACACATCTTCTCCGGCAGGTTTGACGCCAACAACGATGGCGTTTCGCTGGCTCCTACTCCTCGCCGCAGCGGCCACTGGTGAGCAAATACTCTACCCTATAGAGGTGCTCAACAAGCAAGTACTTGATGTGACGTGCCTTCTAGGCGCGAGGCGAGCAACGTCCGGTCGAGGCATTCAGAGGTTTAACAATGTGTTTGATCTGACTAACTGCTACCTAGTCGTCGTGCTTAGAGCACAATTAAGGAAAACATGGTGTGCAGAAGACGTGAGACAACGAGCGTTTGCGCGTGTATCGAGTCTTCTGTTATTCTTGCTGCGGTGTTCAATGTGACCGTCAGCAGTTTCAAGTTGCTAATACTGTCCTCAATGCTGTCCAAGTAACCGAAGTGCCCACGTTGCAGCATGCGACTCGACGCATGGCCGCTCGACAGCGTCACACACTCACGTAGCGGCTTGGCAGAACAGATGTTTAGAGGCCACAGCTGCAGCCATTTTTTTTTTGTCGCAGCGTAGAAATGCCGCTTGAGGTCGAGATTAATTTGTGCCCTAGGACCATAGCAGCAATCCACGCAGAACAAAAATTCAATGTTTTGTCTGCTGCGATGATCTTCAAGTTTTGCTCACGCTGTTATCGTGAGCTTCAAAACGAAACGAGGCCGTGGGAGCCACCAAGGTCTTTTTTTCTACACTTTTAGTTAAGTAAACTCGCAAGGTTCCCAAGCCGCTGAGCCTGTGGCTGAATCAGCCTGACTTCGGGCCTTATATTGTGTACCCTGTAAGGATTTCATGGCTCTCACGAACAAAATTTTAAAAAGGTCACGTGTAGCACACGTCACAGTGTGACGTGTGCTACAGAAGTTTTGCAACTCGTTCGGGCGAGACAACTTGTTACTCACGGGGTAGCTTGAAAACTCTTGACGAAAACTGTACTTCACACACAAGGCGCGATAGCTCGGGCAGGCACAAATATTGCGAATAACGCCAGTTTTACTACTACCATTTCTGCGACTGCTTGTTCCCTTTCTTCCTTTGTCGGTCGTCACACCCTCCGCTGTGAAGACATACGCACGTGTCATGAAGTAACTGCACACAACTACGAGCACTTAAGGAACCCTTGTTGGCAAACGAACTTATCGGTATAATTATCGCGTCGCACACTCTGTTGGCTCCCTCCTGGAGCCTAATCACCATTTTTGATAGGGACAATCGAAGGCTCATTAACACACAGCTGCATTTTACTAATGTTCACGGCACCGATAGTTTCACCACGTGCGTCCTTTGGTCTCTTCGCTGCTCACGTTTCATACATTCGTGCTCGTATGCACTATTTGCAGTAACGATCAAGAAAGCTTTCTTAGGCCATGTTCACGTATATTCTATGGTCATTAACGGCACGCAAAAATTCGTCCGACACGCATAGGAGTTTGGTGAAAAAGAACCATTGGCAAGGTTGTCTTGCGTAGGTTTCTTTCTTTTGGTTTTGTTCTTTAATTGTAATGTATCTATGGACTTTTAAGAGATGTAGTAATGCTGTAGTTGGACGTATTGCTGCAATGTATGCCGATGGGGGTGTTTACTGACGTCATCGGGCTCGCTATAGCCAGCACGGTCAATATCTGAGCGTGATCTCCATCCGCTAATTACGAACAGCGCTGTGGAAGCTGTGAATATAGGGCAATATGGCGTACATGACATCACGTGTAGTCGCTGTGCAGCATATGGCATCTTATGCGGTGCACTGCATATACGGGGTGATCATATCTAAGTTTCATGGAGTGTTTAAAAAGCACCTGTGGCAGATAGCATAATTATAATCCTTGAGGCGGATTATTCAGAGGCCGACATAATTTGCACGAGAAATCAAAAGACATCAACTAATTGCTGAAAATTTACTATGTAACTTCTTAAGTAATTACTCTACGGCACATATTGCAATTTATGAATTGTAGTGTAGCCGGTGAGGTTGCAAGGCATAATCACTTGGGAACGAATTTTGAGGATGGCATGGATTTCTAGATATGCGCCTTCAAACTAGCGGTAAAAATGAACTGTTCAACCTTTCTTTCTGTTCAAATTTACTATGTAACTTCTTAATTACTCTACGGCACGTATTGCAACTTATGAATTTTAGTGTAGCCGGTGAGGTTGCAAGGCATAATCACTTGGGAACGAATTTTGAGGATGGCATGGATTTCTAGATATGCGCCTTCAAACTAGCGGTAAAAATAAACGGTTCAACCTTTCTTTCACAAAAAGCTATTTTATGCAGTGAAGCACGAAAGTAACTGGAACGCTAATGTAATTTGACGCGCACATTGGAAATGAACGAGAAGAAAGGGGGTTAACCGAGGGGCCCGATTTTTATTAATCATATCATGAGAAGCCAACAAACACTGACACCAAGGACAACATAGGGGAAATTACTTGTGCTTAATAAATGAAATGGAGAAACGATAAGTTAATGGAAATTAAAGTGGATGAAAAAACAACTTACCGCAGGTGGGAACCGAACCCACAACCTTCGCATTTCGCGTGCGATGCTCTACCAATTGAGCTACCGCGGCGCTGTTTCCCCATCCACTTTCTTGGGTATTTATGTGTCACTATGTTGTCCTTGGTGTCAGTGTTTGTTGGCTTCTCATGATATGACATTGGAAATGAGTATCTTGAAACTGGTGAAACTATAGTTCGTAAGTTGTAGTGTGTGCCCAAAATTAATTCGGAAGTTAATTAGTGTTTCTTCCTTTTTAGTTTAGTATAATACGCGCACAAAACATGACAACTTGCATAGGGGAGCAGGCTACGTCCCTTAGATAGCCATACATTGGAAGTTGTACAGCGATCACTCGATTCCTCTGAAGAACCCTGTGCATACGAAGAAACTACTTGTTTGCTCCTAGTGAATTTGTGCTTCGTGAGCATCGTTTTATATTACTTGTGATTATATTACGGCTATTAATTAATGGAAAACTATACGGAAGGTATATATTCGATTCGTACTCGATTCGGTCTCAAAAATCTCTATTCGCACGCTCCTAGTATCAAGAGTGTTTTTCGATGCCGCAAGGGCTGTGCGGCTGTAACTCCTCAAGCACAAACATAGTTCTACCATAGATAATTAACGCCTACGGGTATACATCGTCCAAAAGAGTCGGAAAGCTATTTAACCTCCAGTTGAAGTAGATCAAAGAGCAAGTTGGGGATGAGAATGGGGCGGAGTAACTGCGCACGGCACTCTATCGCGTCACCCCTCTCCTGAAGGGAGTAGGAGGAGCGTCGGACTGGTCCATGTTTTTTTTTTTTGCTACACTATTTTCGGGATCAGCCCACGTTCTTACTCTACTATATTCGTGATCGGCCCACGAGAAGGGCTAGAAATCCAAATACCCGATACGGAAAAGTGGGGGGTATAACTCGCTAAAAGCGACGGTTCTAAAAAAAGTATTTTGATCGACACAATCTGAAGTCTAAGCTTCATTGCACGTATCCGTTTCACTCTGTATCGGTTTCGCGTGGACACCGAAAGTGCTAAGTCTTGTGTGCCGCAGTAGGAACAAGAAATGACTTCCTGTCAGAGCTGTGGCTCGATAGATATAGTATGGCGTGTTAAATAATGCCCTTATGAAGTCGAAGCAACCACTTTTCAAACTGAAGCTGATACAGCGCCAGCAAGCACCGTCGTGCTGTCTTGGTGTCGATGGTGTATACGCGCGGCCTACACTTTGAAGCTTATATTTCCATGGACGTACATTGCGTCTGACTGCAATAACGACGAAGCCAAGTGGACGAACCATCCCGCTGGGCCCACACGGATCTGCCCGAGCCAGATCAGCCTTCTGGCATCAGCTGCTAGCACAGCAGCTTCGTATTGTAACAGGCCAACTTTACGTGTGCGCCTTTCTGCACCCTTCAAGAGCTGCTTTTCATTGCTAGTGATAGCGGTGTCAACGATAGGCGTTGTAAAAAGGTATTTATTAATAATAATCAAAGAAAATAGAGTTGTCTCTTTACTCGGCACGCAAATATAAATTTGATGATAAATTTTATTTTCGTTTATGGAAGAAGGAAGATGGAAGATGGAAGAAGAAGACCACGGAGTGCAGGCGTGCTTCGTGTCGGCTCCTCTATTTTCCTATGTTTTTGGTGGATTATCGAGCTTCTCGTGATTCTTCTTCTTACCAGCGATCGGCGGACTCTTCAGGACTCCCCCGACACCAAGTTTCGCCAGGTGGGCCCATCTTCTGGCCGTTAAGCAGCGCCTTTTGTCCCGCCACGCAGGCGGGACGAGCTAAGCCTATCTCCACGTAGGCCACTATTTCCCGGCCGCCGCGGCGGCGGGGCGTGCCAAGCCTACCGTGCAAAGTGCCAGGCCTTTCCTGACGTTAAATGGAAGTTGTCCAGGTAGAAGGAACAGATATTAGGCCGGAAGATTTAGGCGAGGGAGCGGGGTGGTGCGATGTCAAGAGGAAGAAACAGGCCGACGGTGCGAGCGAGTCGGCGCATAACCAGCATGTGCACATGCAGCGACGGACGGTAGCCACATCGACTACGGGAGTCACCACAGCGCAGTACAAAAGGAAGTACGCCCGTCAAGCGCAGCAGGTTGCCATGGCAAGCCGAATGCCAGAGTTACCGCCGGACGATTACAAAATCGTCGTACGCCCCCGAGGCGGCTTCAACGTGCGCGATTACGGGACGGATCGCATTTACTGCTGCCTACGTAACGCGGCGGGTGTAGGCAGAGAAGCGGCCGGGGAAGATAGCATCTGCCTCAACGTTAAACAGAACGTGGTGGTGCTCAGCACACCGTCTGAAGAGAGAGCCAAACGCTACGGAGCCATTAGCAAGCTTTGCATCGGAGACCGAGAGTTTGAGGCGAATACCTATCAAGCCGCCCCGGAGAACACTTCCAAGGGCCTGATTAGGAACATTTCCAAGAGCGAGAGCCCGGCAGACGTCGTCGCTAATCTAGTGACGCAGCGCAACCCCGGAGTGCTGCACGCGAAACGCATGAGCAACACGGACAACATAATCGTTTTGTTCGACGGATTCCACGTACCGAGATACGTATATTACGGACCTATGCTCGTCAGATGCTCCCTCTACAGGAAGCAGATTGACGTGTGCTACGAGTGCGGAAGGCTGGGACACCGCGCCGACGTGTGCCCCAATCCCAATGACAAGATTTGCCGTGGATGCGGACGCAACAATCCGTCGCCTGACCATCAATGCGAGCCGCAGTGTCGACTGTGCGGCAAGGGACACTTCACGGGAGACCGCAGGTGCAAGGCGAGATACAAGACCCCATACATAGTCAAGCGTCGCCAACTAGAGCGAAAAAGACAAGAGGAAGAAGCAGCCACAACGTACGGCAGCGGTTACAACAGCAGCAGCGACTGTAATGGCAACGCCGGCTACTACCTCAATTTTCCAAAGATAGACCGTCATTCAGTCACCGACAACCGAAGAGGACGCTCGACTAGCCGCGGCGGGAAGGGCGGTGCGGGGAATACCGATCTCGATCCCGCTCTCGCAACCGAGCACAGAGGCCGAGAAGCACGTCGATGACGCGCGGTGGGGGCGGTCCGAGCACCGCAGCTGTGGGCCACATCAACCAACAAAGTCAGCAGCAGCAGCCGTGGCAGCAGCAAGGTCACAGGAGCACTGGGCAACAGGTGAGCTGGGCGGCTGTCGCCGCTTCTCCCGGCGGCGGAGGCGCTTCGGCGGGCCGCTCTGGCGGGCCCGCTGTCGGCGGCGGCGGTGGGAACGAGCTCGAGCGAGCGATAGAGCGAGTCCTAAAACAACGTTTAGAGCCATTAGAATCAATAATTGCCGAGCTTAAACGCGAAAACGCGCTCCTTAGAGAGGAGAATATCAAATTGAAAGGCGAGGCTCCACAGCCGCAGCAACCATCGCAACGTCAAACGACGATGCCGCCGTCCTCGGCGCCGCGATCACCGACTCCATCACGGCCTGAGCCGGCCGGGATGGACACGGACAATGAGGGCAGCTCGAGGGAGACGGCGGATGAACGCGATGATCGTCCAGTTACCGCGAAAAGGATCGCACTAGATCCCGCAAGACCCGACAGCAAACAGGGATGCGGCCGTTATGAGAAACTACAGAAACGTGTAGACAACATCGAGAAGAGCCTGGAGGAACGTTTTACAAGACAGACGGCTCATATCAACGAAATGTTCAATAACGCGCTAGCTAAGCTCTCTGATCAAATAACACAAATGTTCGCCGCGCACTTGGCGCGCATAGACGACATAGAAACGAGGCTGTCGCCAGCTGCAGGCAGACCAATCAGAACAATGAGCAAGCCGTACGCTAGACAGCAACAACACAATCAGCAGCAGCAAAACACGCTCACAGACGTAGAGACGCAACCGCAGCTGCAACCGCAGCAGCAACTAAGTCGCCTCGATGGTGACGGGTTAAATTAAACACAGGCATCACCATGGCTACACACGCAACGAAGCACACTAACACTGGGAAACAACAATACACAATCTGGCAGTGGAACTGCCGGGGCTACAGGAGGAAGCGGGGTAATCTCCAGCAATTCATACGCAGCCGCGAGACGAAACCGGACGTGATCCTTTTACAGGAGACAAACCATCCGGTTAAACTAGCTGGCTACAAAGCCATAGACGCGACCGCGACGGAGAACAGGCAAAGAAGGAAACGGGCTACACCCCGCGTGGCGGGTGGCGCTGGGCCAGGGGCGATGGTGCCACGCCGGCCGTCTCCCCCGCCGCGCCCGTTGCCGGTCGCCGCCGTGCTCGTTCGACGTAATGTCACTGTGGCGCAGCGAGAACTTGCCTGCGTAAATATACCTCACGTGTTCGTAGAATTAATTCCTAAGAGCGGCCGAGAACTCTTCGTCCTTAACGTGTATAGTAAACCCACGCTGCAGCACAGATTCGGGGACCTACTGCGGGGCGCGCGTGCGGCTTCCGGCGGCGAGCCTCTACTTGTTGCGGGCGACTTTAACGCGCCCCACGGAGCCTGGGGCTACACCCGAGAAACACCCAAGGGCAAACACCTTTGGGAAGACTCGCAAGACCAAAGGCTTGCACTGATCGCGAATCCCGCCGATCCTACACGCAGAGGTAACAGCGTGAGTGCCGATACGTTACCAGACCTTGCGTTTGTTTCAAATGTAACAACAGCGCACTGGCAAAATACCCAGGAAGATTTGGGGAGCGACCATGCGCTGATCGAGATCACGATAGGCACGGGCCCGAGCGGTCGGGATACTAACCCTGAGGGCAAAGGTCGTCAGCTCAAACTCGTGAAGTGGGACACGTTCCGCAAGAAGCGAAAAGAAGCGGGGCGAGCCGACGAGCCGATTACGGACATAGACGAGTGGAGTGAGACGCTCAGAAGGGACGTAGGCGCAGCAACGAGCGACGTTCCGCCCGAGGCGAACCTCGAAATAATTGACAGCAGGCTCCTACACATGTGGGAAGCAAAGCGAGCCCTCCTAAAGAGATGGAAATGCCAAAGACATAATAAGGCTTTGCGCAAACGCATAGCACAGTTAGACAGAGGCATTGAAGAACACGCGCTTCAGGTATGCAGGGCACAATGGGAAGACACGTGCAACGGCCTCGAGAGGCAGATGACCGGGGCGAGCGCTTGGCGCCTTTTTAGACACCTATTAGATCCGGAGGAGACTCGGGCCGCTCAAGGCCATAAGACTCGTAGACTCGTAAGAGATTATAAAGGCGATAACTTCCTCGACGCAATACGTGACCGTTACTTTAAGAAGGCCGAAAGCATCCAGCACGCCGAGTACGACGGCGTCACAAACGAGAAACTGGACGCGGAATTTAGCGAATCAGAAATTCGGTTAGTCTTGTTTGAACTCAACACTCGATCGGCGCCCGGCCCGGACCGGGTTACCAACAAGACTCTCCGAAACCTAGACGACGAGTCAATCTCCCGACTCGCGGCCTACGTCAATGAGTGCTGGCGAGAGGGTTCCCTTCCCAAAGCGTGGAAACGGGCGCGCGTTATCATGATTCCTAAACCTGGCAAGCAAGTTACGCTCGATAATCTAAGACCGATTTCGCTTACGTCTTGCGTCGGGAAAGTCATGGAACACGCAGTTCTCACCCGCGTGACCAACTTTCTCGAAGATCATGACGCGTTCCCGCACACCATGCTAGGATTCCGCCGCAACCTCTCAGCACAGGACGTATTGCTTCAGCTTAAACACCAGATCGTTGACGACGCTACCAGCTCCACTAAGGCAATTCTAGGCTTAGATATTAAAAAAGGCGTTTGACAATGTTAAGCACGAAGCGATCTTAAAAACAATTCGAACATTAGGACTAGGCCAAAGAATGTATAATTACGTTAGAGATTTCCTCACGGGTAGGCGCGCATGCGTCGTCGTCGGCGACGAGGAATCACCGGAATTTGAGACGGGTCCGTGCGGCACGCCGCAAGGGTCCGTCATATCACCATTACTATTTAATTTGGTTCTACTCGGTCTACCCGAGAAATTAACAGAAATAGGATTACATCACAGTCTCTACGCGGATGACATCACCCTCTGGGTTCCTGGAGGAGGATGTGACGGTCACGTCGAGCGAACGCTACAGGCAGGAGTAGATGCGGTTCAGAATTACTTGCGTGGAACGGGCCTCGAGTGCTCGGCAACCAAGTCCGAACTCTTACTCTACAAACCCACAAGGAGAGGTCGTAAGACCCTGCACGAAGAGGAACGGGAATATTCCAAAATACGCATTACATTGGCAGATGGTACTCCCGTACCGCACGTAGAGAAAATTAGAATCCTAGGGTTACACCTGCAGGCAAATGGCCATAACGGAGAGACGGTGCGAATACTTCGTCGTTCGGTAGATGACACGATCCGAATCTTGCGTCGCATCACGAATAGACGCAATGGTATGCGTGAAGAGTGCGCGATCCGTCTCGTACAGGCGTACGCGATAAGCCGAATAACGTATGTTGCCCCCTACCTGAGGTGGATCGGGTCCGAGAAAAACAAAGTCGAATGCATGATCCGAAAGGCTTTCAAGAGGGCGGTAGGCGTTCCACTCAACGCGAGCACCGACAACTTTCTAGAGCTCGGAGTTCACAACTCCCTCAACGAGTTAATCGAGGCGCACGACATTGCGCAATACGAACGATTATCAAGGTCAAAGGCAGGTCGATGCATCCTCGAGTCGCTCACCATCGCGTACCACACTCAGCATGGAGAAAAGACGGTGGTTCCCGCCTCTGTTCGCGACCGCCTGATCATCCCGCCGCTTCCCAAAAACATGCACCCGACGCACCACGCCGGGAGGCGCAACAAACGAGCAAGCGACCTTCAGAAGAAGTTTGGTAACAGCAACGAGGCGGTGTACGTAGACGCGGCGCGATATGGAGGAGGGAGAAGCGCGCACGCGATAGCGGTTGTAGACCGCTCGGGTAGGTGCCTCGCGAGCGCCACGGTGACCACGGGACACACGGAGGCGGCCGAAGAAGCCGCGATAGCCCTAGCACTCGTCGCGGTGCCGAACGCTGCGATCGTGATCAGCGACTCGCAGGCGGCAATCCGCGGCTTCGCGCGTGGTCGTGTCTCGCGGGAAGCGGCCCGCATACTCCAAATTTCTGACGACGGCGACTCGCCCTCGCAACCCCAAAATTCTACGGTCTTCCTCCTCTGGACCCCGGCACACACCGATGTTCCGCTCGCGGGAAACGAGGCGGCCCACGCCACGGCTCGAGGTCTCACACGCCGAGCCGCTGCTGATTATGTGGCCGCCTCCGCCCCCGAGAGCGGGGCATCGGATCTGCCGGATCGGGACACTACAACAGAAACACAGCAACAAGAAACACACTGGGCGTGGGGCGATCGCCTAACCACGTTCAGAGACCTCACCCAACACTACAGACTTGAAAGACGCACATTCCCGCCACCGCACGATAAATTGAACAGGAACGAGGCCGTAACATTACGCTTGCTCCAGACACACACCTACCCTAGCCCCGCTATCTTACACCACTGCTATCCGAGTCTGTATCCAACAGACGCGTGTAAAGCATGCGGACACAGAGCAACGCTGCCACACATGCTCTGGGAGTGTGCCGGCAACAACGGTAATCAAAGCAGCTCCGTTGGCGACGCGTCCAGAATCGCGGCTGTTGCCAGAGTAGGAGAAGGCTCGAGCTCCGTTCTTCCCGACGCCGCCCCGGATGCGGGAGCCGCCGGGGACCTTCTCCGTAGGCGTCGCCGCCGCTGGGAGGCGGCTATCAGAAGTTCAGAGCTGGCAGACCAGCTCTGGGCCGTCCGGCAAGCCAAAGATGCCGCTCGAGTCCAAGAACTTCGAGCCGTCACCTGAGGCCACCACATCAAGAACTGCCGGACTATTCTTTACTAAAGTTTCTTCTTCTTCTTCGTTTATAACTGTCTTGCTTTAAATAAAAACGCTTTTTTTTCTTCCCCAGTGTTTGTTCCCTCCTCACATAGTCGCGCTTGAATTGCTGCTCTCATAACCACCCTTGCTGATGTTGATAATTCATTCTGAACCACTTTTCGCCCGAAGCTTCGCGGCCTATTTGGATGGACCGTGCGCAAAGTGCTCAGCGATTGAAACGCGATACTCGGACATTACGGCGGCCGGTGATTTTTGCACCAACGGTGAGCGCTGGGTGATCGCTGAGGGGCCCAATTGCGTCCCGATGCGTCGAAATGACTGTCGGTTTCATGTGACACAAAGGTGCATCAGTCCATCTCCTCAGCGTCCAACGGTGGCGCGAAACAGTGCTAGCCGCCATTGTGTCTGGGTATCGCGTTTTAATCGCTGAGCACTGTACGCGCACCTCAGCATTCCGGCCGAGCGGCTATGTGTGCGCCACGCACACAGAAGACAAGTCCACTTGTCGAAACGTTGGCTCCCACTTTCACCTCGTTCTCCTTTTGTTCATCGCCACACACCTTGGCGCACACACTGATCTGAGCGGAACGGACCGTAAATGTCACACTAAATCTGAGTTGTTTTTTTTTGTACGGAGAAACGCAAGTGTTTTCCTTCGGTCGCATCTCGTGCAAGGTCGATCCAAATAGCCCGCGAAGCTCCGGGTGAAAAGGGGTTCAGAACAAGTTGTCACACACATCAGAAAGGCTGGTTATCGGAGCAGCGATTGAAGAGCGACCATGTGAGGAGGCAACAAAGATTGGGAAAGAAAGACATTAAAAAAAAAAATCAAAACGAGGCACACTTGGAATAATTCAAGTAAAATTAAGTTCTTATTCAAATTTAAATGCGCGTGACGAAAAAGAATGAAGCAGCTCTATTTTACTTTATCATTATCGATAAATACCTTTTGGTAAATACCTGTGGCCGCTATCACTTGCAGCGCAATGCATCTCTTGAATTGTGCAGAAAGGCGCGCTCGAGAAGTTTACCTGTTACAATACGAGCCCCTCGCACGTTGCGTTGTTTTGCTTGGCGGCGTTTGTCTGCATTAGGTGGCGCGGCTCCATCATTTCTTAATCTGTGCAGTTAGTGAGTTACGACCGCCAGAGCATTGTTTACTTTAGCTGTTTTCATCCGACTGCGCTGGCCGACTGGCATGGCGTCCGACGATGGGACCAGCACTCTACACCCAAAGCTTTCGTCAGCCTCCAAAGAAAGTATGTTCTGTGCAGGGGTACAATTTCGACACCCGTACTACTGACTAGTTAGCGCATGGGTTTTCGCGCTGAAAGCTCGGGACGCCATTCAAGTCGAATGACGCGGTATTTGAATATACCGCTGTAATGGCAGGCCACCAAAGCAAACTTAGCGCCTTTAAGAAAAAAATGACGCCACTTCTGTTTAACAGATACGCGTCACCATAGTTTTTCTTCCACCGGAAGTGTTCCCTCGTCACACAGATGGCGCTAAGCCCCATGAACCGGAAGCTCACAGTAAAATCGTTTATGAAGGAAGACTGAGGAATATGGAAAAAAGTAAATGGGCTGGGAGAGTGTTGAGGTACTTGTACAGAAAAAAACATTGATTCACAGTGAAGGAAAAGAACTAGGAAGCTTATCAGCAAGTATGCGGCCTGTAGGGTGAGCAACATAGCAACAACGAACGCCAAGCGGAAAGTCAGAGAGGCTGAAATAACCTTATGGGTGGTGGCAATGGAAAGGAAACCTACCATGAGTAACTACTTAAGAGGAAAAACCGAAATCAGGAAAGAAACAATTTATGATATCTCAAAGGGAAGCTCATTTCTTTTTGAAGCGAGATCAGGATGCCTTAGAACACGCTCCTATAAAGCGAGATATAATAAGGAAGAAGCATGTACTTGCTGCGGCAAAGCTATAGGGAAACGATGGAGCATGCTTTATTGGAATGTGAAGATATCTGCCCAGCGGTCGATTTAGGCCCCACTGGCCTCCTTGAAGCCCTTGGGTTCTGCGAGAGCAAGGGGAAAGTAAACATGTCCGCAATAGATTAGTGAGAGCCAATAGGAAGATTGGTGGAGAAGTAGGGAAACGAAAAAAAAAACGGAGACATACAAAAACAAAGTTCACAATAGGGGGTCAGAGAATTTGTTTATGGGAATTCATTGTGGTTCTTTTTTCTTTTTATTTTTAACTGGGTAGCACATTAAGCAATATAATAACAAGAGCTTGGTGGCGCAACCCACCGCCCCGCTCCAAAGGGGGCGCTCCTACTATATACATCCATCCATGCATCCGCCGATGAAACCGCCATTTCTTGAACCGGGCCGACATATCTCTCACATATTTTTAGAACACCGTCTGTTCAACGCAGTGCTGAACCTTGCTATCTATTTCAATGCTTCGACCTTCGTGTGCTACTGCCCACTTTTTAAACGCGCGAGCATTATGAGTTTCGAACCTGCAATTTCTTGATTCATAGTGAGGTACTTTACCCCCGTATTCAGAAATGCATCTTAACATTAGCTCCATGCGCGACTTCATCTAAATGATGCCTGGCGTAAACGTCCCTAAGACGCTCATCGCGTTTCCTTCGGCACACGACAAGCGTAATTTACACTAAGTCAGAGCAATGGGCTACATATTCAGAATCATTTCTGAATACCGGGGTCAGTCACTGCGCTGCCCATGCGTTCCCGCAAAGTGATGCAAAACCCCGTATGTCCATCGTGTTTCGCAAGCGTAGCAACGTGGCGGCGCAGGTGGCATGATCCCGCAACCGTAGTAAACATGCAGAGCGTGAGCGGCAGGGTAGGCTACGACAGGAACAACTCAAGGAGGCACCTGCGGCGAGCGGGGAACAGCAACAAGAGCTAATGTATGATGGCGTCCAAAAGCTGCAGCAACAACAGGAGAAGAAAGAAGCTCGTGCGGCCTGCCAGCGACGCTACGGACAGCGTGATGCTGTCGTCTTACGCTGGTCCAATTCAGACCTCTGCGTTGCAACCGCGTTTTTTTCGTCTCTGTGCGACTGTTGTGGTGTTTCTCGCCATTGTGCCAAACACAGCAGCACACGGAGACGATAAGCAGGCGATTAGTAACAAATGCTTCTGCATGTTTTGGACAACTCCTAGGGGAGCTTCTGCGCGGATGTTTTAAAACCGCATCATTTCGCAACTGTTCTTTATATAAGGCTCAGTATTGAATAAAACAAGTTTGAATACTTCGAAAGGAGTACATTGTTGTATACTGCTGCTATATATAGCGTTGTTTTAGATCATCTGTATTTTTGTTATTTAGAGGTTTTTATTTGCAAACCCTCGCAAGGAACCTCACGTGCATGCTTGAGCGAGCGAACGCTGTTGGCATGCAGCGAAGCATGGACGGTACGTTCCGCCCAGCGAAGGGTAGGCGGACCGTGCGAAGTGATAACTTTTCTTGACCGAACTTCTTGTGTACCTTTCAGAGTGTTGACTCCTATGTATCGAACGTAGCCTAAATACGTCGGCATAAAACACGCGAACACTTCCCACCGTTTCGGCGTTCCTTCTCTCACTGGAGCTCGCGCCTTGTGGTGACTGAAACACTCATTGACGCTCAAAAACATCCGAATGCATAGGACGCCTCTATAAATCATTTTCGACTCCTTAACGCACCTTTCGCGACCAGCCCTGATAACGCAGTGGCTAGAATCTGTTCCCCTTTCGATGTGGCTCAAAATCACAGCACGGCACCTGGCTTAGCTTGGATAGCACAAACTAGGGGACCACCCATTACGTGTACACCTGTTTGTGGCTAATTTCGCTTTTGCTGCAGCACTCAGTAGCCTCGGCTTCTGTGGTGACCTAGTTTGTCTCCCAAATTGAACAACCCTACATATATTTCTTGCATTCTCATTTTGTTTAGCGTGCCCGGAAAGTTTGGGTGACTCCTACAATACTTACAAGCACCCTCGACAATTAACTATTCATGGGCCCCAGAAGGTCTTAATCTGCGGCGTTTGTGTATATATGTACGTTGCGCGGCGCAGCGATCTCCGTCGTTCCGACTGCACTGTCCGTCGGCGGAAATGGGGACAGTGCGCTCCAGGACGAAATGATGTGCGACGTTATCACGAACGCTGCCAGCGTTGAGTTCACTAGGAACTTCCACATATGGAACTCGTCGTGGTGGTTCTGGCCAGAGTTCTACGCCGGCCGCATCATGGGCCTGGGCAAGGAACTGCGACAGTTCGGCGGCTGCGCCTTGGATATCGGTGACGCGGCAGTCGCCACGTGCGACATGAGCCACGTGGTGCTCAGGCTACACTACCATTGGCGCGTGGGAGTCAAGGACCCGAGCCTGGTCGAGAACCGCCAGCAGAGCTATCCGCTGCTCTTAATCAATGCAGGGACCATGACGGCTACCATGGTCGGAGGACCGATTCGGATGACGCTGGAGAAAGATGTTGGTGAGTGTTGCACTGCCGATCGTCCGACGTTTCGTGGTGCACAGAACTCTTGCACAGCTTTCTTTGCGTCAGGCACGCGGAGTCCTCAACCGACAGAAGGTCGCGCATGCTTCCGAAGTAGTGGTCCTATACACGTAATTGTAGTGGCGTTGCAACATATGTCCGTATTTTCTGTCGTTTACGTGGGCAGACGCTTAGAGTACCTCAGCTGTCAGCCATGATGGCACGTTTCTCTATGCGTGGAGCGCGTATGCCTACACTGGAGCAGTAACGTTGTGATAAATCCACGCTGTAGTTTTCAACAACTGAAGGCGACGCCCACCCCTCAAGGAAACAGTCACTACAAGCATTTACACTGCCACGATAAATTCTTGTTACAAGATGACACCCACCCTCACCCAATGAATGAAAAACCATAATCCCCATTAGTTAGCTCCTCTGTGCAGAGAAGAGGTAGTATAGTTTTAAACATAAGTTATGAAAGAGCTTTCCAGGGTCTCGTTGTTTTCTTATGCTTTTGTACGCGCTAACAGCTGATGTCACATTTGTTAAGGGCTGTGCTATGAAATAACTTCTGACGGAACAACTTTGCTGCGCTATGCCCCCCCCCCCCCCGGTTTTCCTCATAATAAAAACAAAGGCCACATACAGACTTCAGACACTCTTGTCGACACCGTGCGCTGTAAGCAGCTTAGAATATTGTAGGTTGCTTTCTCTTCCAAGACAATGCATGCTCATTCTAGGGACGAACGGCCTGCTGAAAACACGCACAGCCGAGCTCAGAAATCCAAGTGTGTTTGATATGCTTTTACAAGGAAATATCAGAAAACACAATGGAAAATTACGCCCGAGCTCATCTCACGATGACTGTCAATAGTAATGCGAATAGCAATCGTGCAACGTAGTGACAGAGCATATTCCCAAAGTTACATTTATTTAACACATGTAGCGGCAATTCTGAGATTTTTGTTGCTTCGATCAGATGTCACATACTCCGATATCATCCCACTTCTTTATAGCACTCACTTTGCAAGGTCGCTCATGAGCACGGAGCAGTGGCGTAGTCACGGGCCGGGTTGGCCGCGGGCCCCGGGTGCCAGGAAGGGGGGGGGTCATATTTGTCTGAAGACGCCCCACCGTCTTGACTGCATGGGCGTAAATGGTAAAGAATGATCCGGTAACCAGCAGCATGAGCTCATGCACGAGATGTGTAGTGCCGCAGAATTGTCGGCTGCAGCTTTATCAACATCCTACGTAATAATTGCACGAATGTGAGGGCTAAAAAGTTCAATTCGCCAAGTGATTGCTAAACTACTCATCTTAGCGGAACGTTTCATGTGCGGGGCGCTCGTGCGGTGCGCTCATGTCCCATCATGGTTTGTGTGTCATCAGTATGTATACAGTGTTCCAGTTATTCGTTTCGTATTGTTTGTATTAGTCTTGTATCAGTTTCGCGGTGTTGAATAAAACGCGTCTCCTAGTCATAGCTAACCGTCTTTGTCATTTTGTTGTTGTTATCACGGTGGTGTCGCACAGGGCGGGCTATAGAGCCCTATTCTCTTTAACCTAACTCTCGTTGACCTTGCTCAAATATTACCCAGGATAATTTGCCTATCAATGTGCGCTGATGATATTTGTCTTTGGTCTTCTGCGGTGACTCGTATTCAAGTGCGCGCAAGAATCCAGCGGGCAGCCACTCAAACTTGTACGTATCTCTGCAAACAAGGCCTTAGTGTGTCTATCGAAAAATGCGCCTTAATCGCGTTTACGCGCGCACACCCATGGCCCCGTACCCTGTTTTTCTCAATGGCCAAGGTGTCAGATACCAGAAGTCTCACCGCTTCCTAGGTGTGATTATTGACAAGGACCTTTCATGGAGCCCCCACTGCATCTACCTTTAGCGGAGACTAGTTTCGATTGTACATGTAATGAGATTCCTGTGCGGAAAAACCTGGGACACGACGGTACGGCCCATGCCGCAGCTGTAGAGAGCAATGTTTCTGGGCTTTTTACAGTACAGCTTGCCGGTTTTGGTGAATACATGTAAACCAAACATTCATACCCTCGCAACTTTGCAAGGCCAGGCACTACGAACATGTCTTCGACTACCACGATGTACTTCGACTCACGCAACAATCATGATTGCTAGAGACTTGGTTCCAGCATATATAACGATTGACAACCTTAGAGCAACACAGTCGGCATCTGTGTCGCGTACCCAGCCACTATATTGCTGCTTTGCCAACACAGAGACTTCGGGCCACATTTTCTAAACTTGTTGCGACACATTAAGGCTACCTTTCGTCGGGCTTTACACCAGCAGCAAGACCATTGTTACTCCTCTGGTGCCTACGACAGCCACAAGTACGCCTCACGATTCCGGGAAATACGAAGACGTGTCAATCAACAGTGGCTCTACGTCAGTTGACACTATCATTACTGAAAGAGGCATATGAACAAAGAACGCACATTTACACCGATGGATCAGCCTCAGCCCCTAGCTCCACAGGCGTTGTTATAATCCCGGCCTTACAAGTCACAATTACGTTCAAAGTGTCGAAATATAACGACCTCCACGGCAACAGAACTTGCTGCTCTGCGTGCCGCTGTTAATTGCATCGCACAAGCCAAACCTAGAAAATGGGTCGTTTTTTGTGACTTAAGGCAGCCCTTCAGAGTCTGCAGTCAACTTACGACGCAAGACCCATGAACAACTAGTGTTTGAAACCAGAGAGGTTCTCCATCAAGCCCTCATAAACGGACATGACATCATCTTCCAGAGGCTTCCGGGGCTGTGCTGGTGCCGAAACATCACCCCCCTCCCCGGAGATATTCGATATCCTCGCCTTCCTGACTACACATGAGGGGAGGGGGGGTGACAGAAGTTCTATGGGCCCCGGGTGGCAGACGACCTACCTACGCCACATGGGCTTCATAATTTCCTCTTGGGTGAAAGGGGGACCGGCAGAGGCGCAGCCCCACACAACATGCCCGAAGTCCGCATAACCACCACACAGAGGACAGTCCGAGCTTGGTAACCGTTCGGGGTACATTGTGTGCAGCGCCGCGGGGCTTGGGTAAATGGGAGGTAACCAAACTACGAGTTGATTGTCAGCGCCCGTGTTGTCTTCCGTTAGTCCTCTTATCTGCGCTGTTTCTTCAGTATGTCGATACAAAACCACCTTCCCCAAATCACTCTTGAAAGCATATTTATTTATTTATTTATTTATTTATTTATTTTATTCATACCTCAAATACCCCATTTGTTGTTTTACATGAGGGGTGGGCATATTTAGGTCGCATGTTTTATGTATATGTTGCATCATTTGCATGCTTCAGCTTTTTTTGCACCCCTTTGAATGCAGCATTCTCTAAATGCTTAAACTTTGCGACAACACCTCTCTGCTCTTCTTTTCCTCACAGAAAGCAACCACTTCCTTGCTAAAGAGATCGACTTGGGTAAGTTTGAGATCAAGAACTTGGCCTTCAGCAATGCCACCGTCACCTGGGAAGGAAAACAAATGGACACGAACGATGCGGTGTTTCAGAGTAGGCTCCGGGAACTGCTTGACTACGTGCTCTACAAGTACTTCAAGGACATGATTTCATGATTTTTGACAATGCGGTCGTGGCCCTGGAGCCCTAAATCGTGGATTTTTTTTTGCTGTCCTCCTTCGTCTTTATTGCCCACATAGCCCGATAACATGACCGAATAAATTCCTTATGTTCCAAGCACCTTGGATGCCATGGAGTACCTATATATTCAATGATGTACGTGTCAGATGCCCTGACGGGTATGTACGTACACCGCTCTAATTTCGATATTTGCCAACGATGTCCCCGTTTTGACAGACAGTGGAATGAGAAGGCCCATACCTGTTTTCGGTGCACGTTGCAACGGTCCATTCCAACTGCACTGTTGTGCCACAGCTAGTAATCGTTCCCGTACGTGTACTACAATCACGTGCAAGAAATTAAGACACAATAAGAAAATGTACTCTTCAGCCCGAAGGGCGAAGCACAGAAAGCGAATGCGAGGCATAGAGTTGAGCCAGAGTGACTCGCACGGTGTGCTAATACGCGGAGGTGACTGTGCGATGCCGCAGGGCCAGCGCCCTGGCAGATACCAGGCGTGTTGCAACGGAGAACGCCGGCAGCGGCGTAACCGGCTTCGCACGTCTAAGGTGCACGAGGTGAGAACGAGGGGAAATAGTCGGCGTTTTTCAGTGCCGATCAATAAAAAAAAATTGGTTTGACGTTTACTGTTCGTTACTCTTATACCAGTGTGTACACCACCGTCTGGTATGAGCGCAGCCGGAGCACGTACTATCTTGTACATTGTCAAATTTCGCCATATTGTCAAATTGTGTAATGGCGGCATTTGGAGCCAGTCGGAGAGGCCGCATTGCAGCAGCTCTCAATCAATCGGAGGCCGACAAGTTGGCGAAATCGACGACATGGCGGCATTTGTCAGCGTTTAGAAAAGCAGTTTCGCTATCTTATAGAGGGAAATCTGGCGCCACCGTCTATCGGAGTTTTCTAACGAGTGCTGTGCCGTCATGGGGATAACGGTATATCAGTGTGCAAGGCTTG
The DNA here is from genome assembly GCF_023375885.2 of Dermacentor andersoni. Classification (NCBI taxonomy): domain Eukaryota; kingdom Metazoa; phylum Arthropoda; class Arachnida; order Ixodida; family Ixodidae; genus Dermacentor; species Dermacentor andersoni. The sequence continues at coordinate 105,994,774 of NC_092815.1, forward strand.
TGTATTACGAGGCTTCGTCTAAAACGTGGATATGGCTATAGACAGATAATGCGTTCTGAAAATCTGCATAAAAGGTTTTCATGCAACCATGTTACATTTTTTCAATAAAGTTTGCTCACACACAATGTATAATCCAGCGAAGAGAAGCAATAACAGACGATAAACTGTTCCAAAGCGAGCGCAAATATTGTCTGTCCAACTCTAGACGCCCGCTGACATTTTTTTTACGTTTCGTATATAATCGTACATCCGTGATCCAATCAAGTCCTCGTATTTAAACAAAACATGTTCTCGTGTAATAATGAAGTTGAAACAGATCTTTGCGTGCTGCTTTGATAGGAAATGAATCATTGTGACACACGGATCAGTGCTAGCCAGGCGCGTCTTCAAGGTGTCCTGGCTGTACGAGAGCGATGCCAATCCGAAGTCACCATATACCGGCATTCCTATCCATACAACAGCGCAGCAGCGCCGGATATCCCTCTAGGTAATGTAGTGAAAAACACTGTGCAGGATGGCACTCCTGCCTGGCAGGAACGGTGGTACGTGCGCACAACGCTCGTACCAGCTGCGGAAGCCAGAACGCTGCAGGACCGGCTCCGGCAGAGCTGATTGAGCGTAGCGCGATGGTGCGCGCGCTTGGCTTCGTCGCTTTTGCAGCCAAACTCGCTGAGCGTCTCTCGAAGCCTGGCTCTCCACGAGCTCAAGCGAGTTTCTTTCTCTCTCTCACTCCCCTTTCCCCTCCCCCCGTCTAGGGTAGCAAACTAGACTTAGTCTGGTTAACCTCCCTTCCTTTCCTTCTTCCCTTTCTCTCCCTCTCTCAAGCGCGTTGATACCTTGAGCACGGCGGTGGAAGACATTGCGAAGGCAAGGTCCATCTAAATAGGTCGCGAAGCTTGCAACGAAAAGCGTGCCAAAACCTATCGCCAAGGATATCAGTTAGGGGTGCACGATTGAAGCGAGACTAGGTGAGGCGGGGACAAACACCGAAACGAGAGAACCTCTGTAAAAAAAAAATATGCTCTCAAATTTTTATTCGTAATACCGGGAAAATAGGAAGAAGGTGGGAGATGGAAATTCAAGACGATGAGCAAAACGAGAACAAGGTGAAAGCAGCAGCCAACGTTTCGACAAGTGGACTTGTCTTCTTCAAGGCGAGATGTGCTTTCCTAGCCCCAGTATATAGACCATTTTTTCGTAGGCGCCGCCTATGAGCAGCGCCATACTGGCTTGGGTGAAAGCGGTCTTTTGCATGGCGCTCTCCGGTAGGTTCTGGCGTTTGTTTTCGTGGTCGTGTGGTCTATTTAGCATGACGTTCGTCTTCTACGTGGTAAACGCGGTTCTATGAGACGTGCTGAAGTGGTTTAAGGCGTCATGGCCGGAATTTCTGCTGGCGTTGAGGTGGACGGAACACGCAGCGCGATGTGTGCGCGCATATTTGAGTCAACAATCAGACTCGGAGATCAATTGTGTATTTCCGAATGTTCCAATCACTAATGTGACCTTATTGCAGTAGTATCCTCTATTTCTAAGCTGCGGTTTAGGAGCCATGAAACATACGCGACGATCGTAACAGCGTGAGTGCCGTTCTGCTACGATAGGAGCTGTGCTGTTATACCTTGACAAGCATTCAAACTGTTCGCTACAGGCTACATTGCGTGACTACTTGGTTGGATGGAGGAGGTTTCCACCAATCAATAAAATAATTTTGGCTAGCAATAGCAGCATACCTTACAGTCTGAATTAAGCTTGTCCAGCAAAGCGACCGTTTACGAACTGCGCGAGCGTTCTAAGCAGTAGTAGTTGCTGGATTAGATATCTTTGTTTTATATAGCGCATGGTCCAAGCATACGGCATCAGCGGTTATATATTTATTGACGTTGCGCGGCGTTAGCCCGTTTTCTCTTGCTTTTTAGAGAAAGTGGATGATAACCAAATTTTTTTTCGGTTGTGTTCGTTCAGTTCTCTACGACGCACTCACACGTATTACGAAAATTTTGCGCACAAATGTAGCCATCGCATTCTTTTTATGCGAACCCTCTCATATGTTATGGCTGTATACAGGCCAAAAAGGCAATGCCGAAGCACACAGCTTATATATGTATCGTGCTAGCTCACCAACCGCAGTGATCGCTGTGTTGAGCAACGCCATGGGCCTCATGCAGCAAGGCTAGCGTAGACATATGGTAATTTCAAGCATACTAGACGAAATGCGTGAGAACGATGCCAGTGTATCACAAATATTTGATAGCGCCTGCAGCTCAGATGTTTCGTGGTTACCTTAGGTTGGCCGTGCACGAGCATGCGCCCTTATGTTTTATGTTTTACTCCCTACGCCAATCGATCAGAGAGTGAGCTGATTTACCATTTAATGCTGGTAATACAGAGACGCCGGTTTTGTTTGTTTAATTAAAATCGATATAAGCAAAATAGTAAACAAGACATACACGCGCCGCGATTGATAATGCGCGTATACCGCGGTTGATTATGCGCGTCACATTTTTGCGCCCCCAAGACATATTTCTGCCTACAGTAGTTACCGATGCACCGAAAGGCTTCCCTAACGACCTTATATGAACGAACATGGCGTAAATTTCATAAAGTAAGATCTTAAACATCTCAAAATCATTCCGCAGCACGCGACAGCAATACTTTCAAGCAGCGCCGCGCCGGATCGCCCAAGCCAGAGAGGAGGAAAGGCCCTCCGCGCGCCCTATCCTCCTCGCCCCATGAAACGGTCTATAGGTGGTGTTCTTTTAAAGGGGAGAGGGCGTAAGACTGGTGGGTGCGGCAACGAGCGAAGGTGTGTTAGCGGCGAGGGTGTAGAATTGAGAATAAAGGAGGGCTGTGCACAAGGCCAGTGACACGGCCATCTGTCAATCACGTGTCAACGGCCGTGTGTCAGTCGGCGTGTCAACGGCGTGCACGGCACCCTTCTATTACCTACGTGTTTCGCTGGTGGTCGTGGGCTATTGTGTCTCTGAGAGAGATAACACAAGGAGCAGCAGAAACCGGTGCCCGTGAAAAAATAATGAAATAGAATAACATTAATAAATAAAAAGGGAAAGAAAGGAAAAAAAACTAAACAATCAAACTAAGTGGTGTTGTCTATAGCTTGAAATTTAGCACATCGAATAGTTTCTAAAGCTCCCTTTGAAACGTTTATGCCTGTTGGCTGCAATGCCTTGAATTCGTGGATGAGATATGATTCTCTGTATTCTTTCTTGTTCAGAACGGAGATTTGACTGCAAGATGTAGAGTTTAAGTTCATCAATGTTATGACGTGGTTGGTTGACATGCTCGGCGATGGCTTTGAGAGCTTTTTAGCTGTGCCCGCGCGATGTACGTTTAATCTGACGTTCAGTGATTGTCCCGTTTCACCGATCTATCGTTTCGTACAGAAGGAACATTCAAGCACATAAATCACATCCGAACTTGTACAAGTAAAGCTAGATTTGACTTCGTGTGTATAACTATTTGCGGTGCTTTCAATTTTAATGCCAGTTTGAAGGTGCTGCAGGTTTTGCTCCTGGGACGACAACATGCTCTTAATACGGGGAAATGATGTTGACTGAGTTTTGCGTGCACTAACAGGTCTTTAATGTTCCTGTTGCGGCGATAGGTAAGCCTCGGTACATCCGAGAAAGCTTTTCCCAGAGGCTCGTTACTTGATAATATTGGGTGGTATTTTCGTGGCATGTTGTTTATGTTTGAGAGTGCATTAGAATATTTTGCTATAAAGGCTGGCGGTCTGTCAGATTCTGGTGTAGGCTGTTTCTTCTCCAATTCCGACTGTCTGTCCAATCTTGACGCGACATCAGGATTGGAGAGACAGTCGGAATCAGCGAAGAAACAGCCTACACCAGAATCTGACAGACTGACAGAATCTGACAGAATCTGCTGTCGTAGCGGCCGTAATGCCAGACGCTAAAGAAATTCAACATTCGCTCTGAGCAGCATAAGATTTTGACGTCACTGTCATTTCCGGTTGTGACGTCACTTTCTTATTTTTTATTTTTTGCTTGATGTTAGTTGTCCCTACGATACCTAGATGGCAACTAGCCCCATTTTCTTGGAATGTGGGCTTCTATGGAAGCTTCGCTACCAGTTTGCATATACCTTTGCGAAGGCGCTGCGAGTGCCTGTATATATAACTGGTATCGAAAAAAAAAAACAACAAACAAATCGGTTTTCTCTCTCCTAGTACGTCAGTCGACTTTTAAAGGCGTCATAACTTTTATTTTTTTACAGTAGTCCGTAGATATCGGTCCGTTAATATCTAACGATATCCTTTCCAAAACGGTGTGTGCTTTGCTCGTCAGCCTGATAACTAAGATGGCAAATACACGTGTCTTCAACAGATACCAAGTAGTTCTCACGGTTTCGGGTCTTTAGTACAGTGCGTGCTCGCAAGCTTCGCTAGACGCGTCGGGGAAAAAGAAAGTGTGTATGAACGTACGTTTCTTGCGACACTTGGCATAATATTTCTACGGAACGCCTCCCGTGTTGGGACCCCTGTGAACCTGTACTTGTTCGCTTCCTGATGCGTTTCAACCGCGGCTGCTCCGACGTCAAGAGCGATGAATTTCTATTGGTTCGTTGTGATCACTGGAGCCACAACCGGTGAGTGACTCGTACTATTGTCCGTCCGAATTTAAATATACGAAAGACAAGCAGTGCGTAGTATTGCGCTATACGTTCCCTGCGTCACACGAGGTTCCTGGCCAGAGCTATCGCCGGGCCATCGTCGACGCTCTCGAGAGACCTGAGGTGTTTCACGTTACCAGTCGTCATTATCCAATAATTTAACAATTTAACGTTGCGCAGAATCCGGCGACATCTGTTTGTCCCCAATATTTCCAAGCCACAGTGAATAAAGTAATTCGTGTCTCCCTTGCTACCCAGCTTCGAAACTAGAAAAGCGGCTGGACAAGGCTCGTGCTCAACCAGCGAACATTCGCGATAACAGTGTAAATGATATATTTAATTCATTCGCGCAATGTGTTGCAAATCATGTACAAAAGCAAGCAAGGAAGAAGCAGTTTAAATTATGCTCTGACGTCACTTGAACTATACGCTGCAGGGTGTTTTAGCGAGCGCTTTCAAAAATCTTTAAAGGTTGCTTGTGGCAGATATCACAATTCTAGTTGATGAGCTGGTCTACTCGAAGCAGCGGACAATACTTGCGCAAAAAATTGAGATGTAAACTCGACTAATTTATAAGAAAATTCACTAAATAAGTTTTCAACTAATTACATTATGGCCCATGTTGCAATTTACAAATTACAGCCGTGGAGTTCGCAAGGGGATCCACTTGGAACAAATTTTCAAGATGACACCAGTTTCGGGATATAAATTCCCGAACTTTGCGGAGAAATGCATTGGCGCTGCAGTTAATTTGTTAATAAAACGTCGTTTCATGCACTGAAGCACACAAGTAACTGGAACGTCAATGCATTTCTCCGCACAGTTCGGGAATTTATATCTCGAAACTGGTGTCGTCCTGAGATTTCGTTCCAAGTGGATCCCCCTTGCGAAGTCCACTGCTAGAATTTGTAAATTGCAATATGGGTCATAAGATAATTAGCCAAACGTTAATTTGTTAATTCTTGTTAATTAGTTAATGTTGCATTTCAATTTTTATGCAAGTAGTGTAGACCGGCTCATAAACTAGAATTGAGCTATCCCCTGCCACAGGTAACCTTTAATAGATCTTGAAAGTATTCGCTGAAACACCTTAGTATATACCTATATACAGGATGTCCCACATAACTTGAGTCAAGCACTTAAATATGAAAGGCGCGTCGGAAGTGAATTGAACCGAACGCATACTATTTTCAATAGCCTACAGACAACTTAGACAATTATTTGTTTTCCCCATAATTCACTAATTAATTCACTTTAGTTACCCAGCTCTTTAATTATAGGCTGAGTACCCCAAGTATGGTACGCAGATCTGTAGAACACCTTCAGAAACCACCGATCGAGTTGTTTCCTTTACTATACGTCTCACGCAGTCCTTTTTTTCAGGGTTGAAAAGAAAGCCCTCGAAATATGAAAAGAAGCCACGTGACGGAGCGCTTGCGCAGTGGTATCGTGCTGCCCTCAAGCGTGCGTTCGGTGAACAAGGTTGGCTCCCGTCGGATGACGGCGAAAATGCATGCTGCTGGCCGAGCGCTGCCGATGAGATAAAGAACGTCCTGCCGTCTCCTCGTCGCCAGCCACGATGCAGCCGACCTTGTTCACCGTGTCGTAAAGAGGGGTAAATATGATAGGGTTACACGTTTACAAAGTAAATTCATTTCTTAAATGGTTTACTAAGACTGTCTGAAAGAAATCCCTTTCGGTTAGTCTGACAATGCTTGCAGGTGGGGCGTTCCGATCCTCTACTGGCAATGACAGCCGTGACTCTTGATTCTTGTCTGCAGTGCGGGCGAAAGTAGGCTTTATCTTGTGTTTGTGGTGAACGCGTGATGAGATATGGGCTGGCGGCCTAAAACGTTCGCGATAAAAATGCTAATATGCTTGGTTTGGAGCAAGTGGAAAAAATATAACCACGCAAGCTTTCTCCGCATGGCAATAACTGGAAGGTCAAGTAATCTTTTCAGCTGGAAGACGCTTTCGTGCCGCGAATATGAAGGCTGAATAAATCTGGCTGCTTCGTCCTAAACAGACTACCACAAAGTATAGTATTATTTGCGCAATGAGGATGCCAAATAACTGACGTGGTCTAATGATAACCTAAATAGTGAAATGTATGCCTGTAGTCTAGTATCTCTATTGGCCAATATGAGCGGCTTCTAAGAAGGTCAAATCTTTAATAACTTTCGTAACAAATTTTATATGATCGCTAAATGACAGTTTGATGTCAAGGATTACAGCTAGATATTTCGTCGATGGCACTGCGTCAATGTTGCACTCATATATTCTGTAAGGTTGCCGGTCAGTGTTCAAAATTGAAGCGAATCTCACGTGCTTTGTTTTAACAACATTAATGTGCGTCCGTCATGTGTTTCACCGTTCGATCATGTTTCCTAAATCACTAATTTCGTCACATCTTGTTAGTGTTCCTCGATACGTATGACGCAATTGTCTGCAAAGAGGCGCGTTGATGAAGTGAAGTTAGATTGTCATTGGTGACATACCTTCCTCATTGCTTACGGTAAATTCGTGCATCCTGTCCACGTGTAGCCTGTATTATTCGTTCGCAGCGTACCTGAGAGCACAAGTGAGGCTGCGCGCAAGCTCCTAGTAACGTGGTTTACTAGTTATTTTTTAAATATCGTGCGATGTCTGTTCAGCCTGGAAAATATTAAAACAATCACAGTTATCTACGGGGAAGCAAATCCTTCTGATATTTCTTAATACGGTCGTCAAGTTCCCCGTCGATCATGTTATTTCTTTCAACTTTGCAGACCTTAAAGACGAATTAAATTTTGGTAATTATTGGTATAAGCTTATAGTAAAAATACTTCGAGTTTCTCAAGAGGACCGTGAACAATACTGTGTTGGTTGCATTCTCGCTGAACCCACCTCGTTTATTTATTGGTCGGCACCCTCTTTTTTTTTCTTGGAAACACACTGTATACGTATACTGTGTATATCGCAGTGGCGGCCGTGATTCCCGTGGCCCCTCTCGTCAACGACAAAGTGGATCGAGTTCTTGAGGACGGCGTACTCTGCGACATCATCTCCAACAACGGATGCGTGGAGCCCATCAGGGACTTCTACATGTGGAACCAGTCGTGGTGGTTCTGGCCCGAGTTCTTCGAGGGCGGCCTCTCGGGCCTGGGCAAGGGGCTCCGGCGGTTCGGCGACTGCGCGTTCGAGCTGGGCAACGCGAACGTCGCCACGTGCGACATCGGCTTCACGGACCTCTGGCTGCGCTACCAATGGCGCGTGAAAGTCAAGAACCGGAAGCTGGCGCAAGCAGACCAGCAAGACAGTCCGCGCGCTGTCGTCGAGCTGGGATCCATGATGGCCACCGTGGCTGGAGGAACAATGCGAATGACGCTGCGGAGGGAGTCCAGTGAGTGTGGCACGCACTAACGCATGGTTCGCCTGTTTCCTGTAGGCAGGCTTTACCGCTAGTCTAAGTGGCACTAATCGATGGTGTCTGAACTCCCGCTGAAAAAAAAAAAATAATTTTTTGGGGTTCCACGTGTCGAACCACGATCTGATATGACGCCAGTCTTATTGATAGACTCGGGCATTAATTTTTGACCCCCTAGGGTACTTTAATGCGGACCTAATTAAAGGTACACCGACACTATCGCATTCCGCCGCGCGAACGTGTTGTTTTGTGTATATTTACGGGAGTCGTTTGGTCGGGAGTTGTCCTGCGGTCACGCCTAGTAGGCTACGTCTGTCGTCCAATGCAATGGTAAATAAACTGTCCACGCCGGGCGTGCGTATCGCGTTATTTATCATCGCATTCGACTTAAGTCACATGCTAGGCGTGACGCCAGCAGTGATGCCAACCAATTCTTCAAGAAGACCGTACATGTCACACGCAGCCTTCGCTTTGACCTTTCATTTGTCTCTACTCAGTAATTTCGCGTTCGAATGCTTAACTGCACGACTACCTAAATAGAATGAATTTCATCCAAAAATGACGGAGTTTCAAAATTAAAGACCGAACCTATAAAGTAACTCGCGCTGGCCACGTTTTCTAACGAGTGAAATTTCCTCTAACTTTCACCACGAGCACGTTTCCAAGCAGTCTATCATGGGTAAAATTCGCGCCTTTCAGGATATACGTTGTGTTTTGATTGATCGAGCGAGCAACATTTATAATCCGAACAGCTCCAATACTGTCTGAGGTACTTGAAATCGTGTAGGTGGGCTGCCTTTGCGAGTTAAGAATAATGGCGCGGAGTTCTTAGTTGCTGCGCTTTCTTAAAGCCCGTCCTGTCACAGCATCTCGTGCACATGTCTCATGGTGCGCTTTCGATAATGGTCATGCTCTATCGGCACAGCTAGCTTCCTTCTTCGCTAGAAACTCGGCATCTGGCCCATTTAATGGATGCCACGCCGGTGATGGAATTGCCCATAGTTGCTTGGAATGCTATATAAGCCCGCCAGCAACTAGCAGGCGTCCTCTCGCCTTCCTACATAATCCCTCTAAAAATTGTTTCGTGTTGACGTCGAGTTATAGCCTTCCGTAATCAAACACACCCACAACTATCCCGATTTTCGGGGACTCGCAATTTTCACACGGGAGAAACAGTGGGCGAAAAATGAAGCAAAGTCAGAAAAGCAAACTCGGGTTCACACTCAGGGTCCAATGTCGGTGGTGGTGCTTTTGCGCAGGATGCCTTAGAACACGCACTTATAAAGAGAAGAGTAAGAGGAAAGAATAAGCATGTGCTTACTGCGGCAAAGCTAGGGAAACGATGCAGTATGTTTCATTAGAATGTGAGGATATCTGCCCAGCGGTCGGTTTAGGCACCAATGGCCTCCTTGAAGCCAATGGGTTCAGCGAGAGCAGGGGGAAAGTAAACATGTCCGCAATAGGGGGGGGGGGGGGGGAGGATTAGTAAGAGGCGATTGGAAGATTGGGGGAAGAAAAGCAGGGGAACGACAAACAGTTAACGGAGGTCTACAAAAACATAGTTCACAACAGGGGCTCAAAATCTTTGGTTATGGGAATTCGTCGGGCTTTTTTCCTTTTCTTTATTCCCTTTTTAACATAGGCAGGACACTGAATTTGACAGTAAGAGCTTGGTGGCGCAATCCACCGCCCCGTTTCAAAGGACACACACGCGCACGCACGCACACACGCACACACGCACGCACGCACTTTGCAGCATCCCTAGCGGCCAAACGCATGAATGGTCAATATGAAATTATGAACTGTATAGTAATGTTCTGTGAACACTGTGAACCTGCTTGGCTTAGAAAGAAAAGCCGACAACCTTACAGAATGAACTAACCACATCTAATACTATACAATACTAATAATTCCATCCGCTTTTTCCACAAGGAAGCATGAGTGCAAGCACCGCGCGTGATATTTGCTTTTGAATATTTCCTGAGGTTCATTAGCACCATTAAGTACTGCTAAACTGAACATACCACTCGCCGTCTGTCGAGAAAACTGAATATGTTTGGTTTTTGTGAGTTTTCCCATCTGTTGGTTTTATGCTATTGCTTAAGTGTTTGGTCAATATGCACAGTTAATTGCACTCGTACTAACCCTACAAATTCGAAACACTACTCCACGGCAAGGAAACTTAAAGAAACTTGTTCGCCTTTACTTCTGGCCATGGATAATATTCATACAAAAAGAAGAAAAATAATAAATAAATAATAACTAAGCTAAATGATTTAATATAGTTTCAATAAATCAGTGATTGGCTGGCTGAACTATCAAGAACTGAAAACTCTCCAGCAGATCAGACTCTACCCTGCGCTTTGAGTTGTTTCGCGCCCTTAGATGAGTGTTTTCAGATATAAAGTTAAGCACAGCAAAAGTAACGCGTTAGGCTTTGTGGTGCTTAAGTACAATGATCAATCTGTCTACTTTGTTTTTGCAATGCAGCAGGTGAGGCACGATCTACCTGCACCGCTCTGAAGGATACATGCGGTAAGTACATTAATCGCCTCTCCTGTGTAGATATGACTTCCTACTCAAAAATACACATCTGGTGTGTTCACTGCGTGTTCGTTAGACCAAGAGCAGCTGGCCCAATCAAATACGCGAACATCGTATACTGGCGGCAGTTACAGACCAGATCCTATCCGAGTCCAGCTATCATGCACCTAATACACCCAGATTTATACCCAACCGACAAGTGCACACATTGCAACTCTAGAGCCACCCTGGAGCATATCCTATGGGAATGTACGGCTGTAATACAGGGTAACGGGGATGCAGCCTCAAACAGCGACAGCTTCCGCGCGCGCTGGGAGTCTGCGTTGCTCAGCTCCGACCTGCAGCACCAACTCTGGGCCGTCCAGCGAGCCGAGGAAGCTGCCAAGGGCCAACAACCCTTGGCTGAAACCTCGGCGGGGTCCAGGCCTACCCCACCAAATCGCAGGGCACTGAATAAAGTTGTTTGAATGAATGAATGAATGAATGAATGAATGAATGAATGAATCGTATACTGATTTCACCAAGAAAGTTTCGAATTACCTCAAAGGAGATGAAGCTGGGGAAGTGTGGGGTAGATCGGTTGGCCACCCTTGACTTGGGGAAGGGGAAAGGAAAGAGAAGGAAGGTTGATCAGTGTGCCCAACCAAAGACGACTGTTACTCCATTTAAGGTCACTAACACTCGTATAGTCTATTTGTCTTGAATAAGCGCACTAGCGCTTGGATAGCGCTTGGTGCTCCTTCCTGTGAGCACCAAAGTTCTTGAGGCTCAAGCTGTGCGACAACTTCGTGCTTTCTATTATTTGCCTGCAGATGACGGCAATTTTCGAGTCGCAAGTATCACGACGGGCCAGACCGAGATCAACGAAGTGGTCTTTGGCAACTCAACCGTAAGGTGGAGAAGAAAGGAGCTCGACACGAAGGAGCCAGATTTTCAGTGGCGGCTGCGGGACATGCTGGCCTTCTGGGTCACAGATTACTTCGAGACCATGACCTTCAAGGACATCTTTAACAAGGCGCTTACAACGCTGAAGCCGTGAGCGGCGGAAGAGTTTGCCCAGCTGAAAATAAAGGTGTTCTACAGCGTGTTAAGTTCGGCTTTATTGGCTGCAACGCCATCCAGATGGAACGAATTTCAGATTTGTTACGTGAGAACTTACAAAAATAATTACTTGTAATCAGCAAAATTTTCTGGTAGTTTTCAATTTCATCAATTGTTTTTTGCCTCGCTGACGCTTACAGTTACTCTTTGCACTAACCTCTCTCTTTGTTTCGTCTTTTGCAGTAAGCAATTGCACGTAACCAATAGGGAAGAGACAAGCTGTAGCAGGAGACGCAGCTTTAAAATTTGGATTTTGCGGGAACTACCGTAGAACGGCCGCGGCCTTGCGACGCAGCAGCCTCGCAGATGTGAAAGTTCAAAACGGCACACCGGGAGCTCAGTGTTAATTTCTTCCTCTTAACGCTCAACCGGATGTTGGCTGATTATGTTGGCGCTGCTAGACTCTGTAGGGATGACGACTACAGACTTTGATGCCAGGCAATCGTCAATGGATGATATTTTTCAGCTTTTCATTGGCCCTGCCGGAAGTTCCTTCCCCGAGACTCAGTAACCGGGAAATTCGTGCGCCTTATAGAGGGCAAGATGCGAGTGTCGCGGCATCGAGTAATCGCCATCTTGTTGGCCAGGCGCTCATACGTTAGAACACCGCCCTTCCCTTCAGCGCGCACACCTAGAGAGGTTTCAACGCCGTTGATGATGTCTTGACGAGAAAACGGAGAAAGACGACCGACGAAAATTTTTAACGCATTTCTTAGGAAAGATGAACAAAACGCTAGGGGCCGCAGATCACTCGCTGAAAGAGCCAAGTCATCTTGTTCATGTGTTTGAGCAATCTCAATAAATGTTGGTAGCAAAGTAATGTAGAAGTAATTCATTACTTTTTTAGTACTTTTTCAAGTGCTTTAGTGTGGCAGTAACTGGTCACTGTAGTCAATTACATTTTTTAATGAAGTCATTGTAAACGTTTCTTTTTCTGTAGCGTGTACGTGTCAGGTACAAATATACTCGCTAGCTCTTAAGATTGCTCCGCTACCATGATGCAGAAAATTTCGCTTTAAAAAGCTTCGCTTGCTTTTGAACTTCTTAAAGAAACGCTGCTACTCAACGTTCACAGAACGAAACGACAGCCTTTAGAATCAATGGAGGTTGTGAGGCAGCTTATCGGGGTTCTCCCTTAAGTCGAGCTAAGCTTGCAAAAAATTGGTTGTATACGCGTGGCAATGCGTCAAAAAGCTCACCGGCCTCCAATCTATCTCTATCATGCTACATTGGCATGGCAACGTGACTAGAGCTTTTAGCTGCTCCTTTCTTGTTTTACCCACCGCAGTTGGTGTGGCGTCCTGCTGCTGAGCACGAGGACGCGGGTTCGAATCCCGGCCGTTGCGGCCGCATTTCTGTAAGAGCAAAATGCAAAAACGCTCGTGTACTTAGATATAGTCTCGCACGTTAAAGGACCCCAGGTGGTGAAAATTAATCTGGAGCTCTCCCCTACGGCATGCCGCCTCATAGTCCTATCGCGGTAGGTGAGCGGGCGTCTCCTTCTGTGGCCCGGCCGTGGCTGCTCATGTCGTGCGCTGTCTTGGAGGTAATCTGCGACGGGTGCAAATATTGGTCGAGCCGCGATGGCCGGTGGCGTCGTGTGCGCAGCCTTCTAGCGCGTCGGTTGTTTGACGTCGCGTAATCTCAAGTTTCCGAGAAGCGTTGAAGTTAGAGGCAGCACAAAGGGCGTTCCTCGCTGCCGCTGCCACTCATCACGCCATCGTATACTCCGTTCCATACATAGCAGTCAACGCGGTAGAGGCTAGAGAGACTTCTTGCCGTGGCTTCGTTCGCGCTTTGATATGTAGTGTGATGTCTTTGATCGCAATTGTGGGCCACTGTTTTGAATATAGGCTCAGTAATGAATGAAACAAGTTTTAATTCTTAGAAAAAAACACAGCGTGGTATACGGCTGCAAATGCGTGGTATTAGATCATTTTTATTTTTGTTGTTCTGTTCGTTTTTTTTTATTTGCAACCCATCGCGAGGCGCCTCACGCGCATGCTCACGCGAGCGAACGCTGGTGGCGCGCGGCGAAGCATGGACGGAACGCGCGGAGTGATAACTTTTCTTGCCCGATCTTCTAGCGTAGCTTCCACAGCGTTGAGAGGAGATTCTTGATGATGGGAAGGAAAGGTTGGGGTAAAGTGCAGCGCAGTAACTGTCGCTCAGCAGAGGACACCTCAACCGCGCTGCACAGGGGGTAGGGAATGAAAGTAGGGGGAGAGAAAGAGCACCAGAAACAGCAGCACGCCGCGGGAATGGGATGGAGCTAAAGGCGGTCGGCGAGGCCGACAGCCTCGGCGAATGTCAGGAGCGCACGTAGAAGTGTCCTGTGTCGTGAAGGGCAGCCCGGGGGGTGCAGGAGTTCAGTCACGGTGTCGCACGGCAGGCCGTGCCCCCGGTAAACACGGACAAGGGACGCGTTGACAGCTATGTACGGAATGGAGTATAGTGAGAGAGAGCGTTCGCGATCGTTGAGCGAGATCTGCCCTTGTTTGCCTTCGTGCGCGTCACGCTATGCTTGTTGATTTAAGTTGTAAGTGAACCTTTACTGCAATTCATAGGGCCGTCAAACTACGAAGCTTTGTGTAGTTGTCTAATGCTTTGCTATCAGTGCTGCGCCATTTGAGCGAAAGAGCAACTTTATTTTTTACTTATCTATCTGAGAAAAATATCAAGACATATTTTCGACAGATTCCTTCCTTCTCCTACAGAATGCCTCAAAATGTCCTGGAAATGCAAAATAAATCGACAGCAGCCTACTGTGTAGAAGGTTCATCAGATTTCGCTAGAGGACGCGAGTGCCTGCACGCCAACGCAATTGTAGGAATGTAAAGATAGTGCTTGGCGCCGCGTGCATTTAACAATAGTAATCTAGCCACGCAGCATATATAGAATAAGACATTTCACACTGGGGCCAGGGCCTGAATGTCGTTCAGAGTCAGTGGAGGGGTGGAGGCGCTATTTAGAGACCAGTACGAGTTCCCCAAACTCTGTAGGACTGCCTACAGTGAGTGATTCATTTTTTTAGCTATTTCTGAAGAACCAACTTTTAGAAAACAACAAATCACTAATGCAAGTCCGGTAGCGTGCACATTAACTTGTGACAATATGGAATCGTTGCAAGCTCAATGCGTGCCTTGAGATACAGCAATGAAATAGCACATGTAACACCTCGTTTGTCAACAAACCTGTTTTTTTTTTCGATTGCGCTCGTCAGCGTAGGTGGGCAAAAAATTATTACGACGCATAGAAATAATAAATTCAAGGCAAATCCATGGAACTACGTTATAACCTATAGGCTTTTACCAAGCAGAGGCACAGAGATACTCCAGTTCGTCTACTGTTTTCGCGACTATGTGAAAATGCCTGAATAACGAAAATCAAACGCTTGTAGAACAGAATATCGTTCGCTTGTAGTTTTTCATCAATCGAAAGAACCTGTCGTACACCACAGAGCGTCACAAGTGCTGTGATTCCCCGGCACAGCCATCGCGCCGTATAATCCGAGCTAATCTGCCTCATTGTTTCTTGACACCTCGAAAATGCGGGTGGTTGCGAAGTGTCCCGTGGTCGGTCTTCCACTGCAAGCGCACATTGTCGCCAAAGCCAAGGAATACACGCACAACACTCCAAAACGCCCACAACAAGCTTGAGTGGCTAAGTCAGAGGAGCTGAGCAACCGTCAGTTATCGCCTTCTAAGACGAAACCGACAAACTCGTGTGAGGAAAACAAGCTGCTATATCTCGGAACATGTAGCTAGGAAGCGTGGCTACTGTGACTATAGCGCATAGAAGGCGAGAAAAAAATAAAAATAAAAAAAAGATAAATGTGATCCGCGCAACCGTAGCGAACCATATCCATATTTTATCTACACAGTTCGCGCATGAGCTGTCGATAATAGTTGCTTCAAATGTGGTCAAAACAACGTGCAGTGGGCCACAATTTGCGTACGATTCTAGAGGAAAGGACTCGCAAGTCTAAAAGGTAAGTCTAAACGTCCTATTCTTTGCAGGCGCTTCCTATGTTGAGTGGCACTTTAACTTAGGCGGCATGCTATACCGGCGCAACCGCCAACGGAGCCGTGCTGAATTAGGGGTAGCTCGTGTGTTGCAATTACGCCTAAAATGCACGGGGAAACTACAAAAGAACTTCGCTAAGTAAGGTATTTTTTTGTTGGCGAAGTAAGCAATTCCGTGATCGCTAGCCGTTAATTTAACTATATTCGCTGCTACTAGTCAAAAAGCCATGATGGCTCCTCAAGTATACCGCACAGTTACATTACAGCTATGGTGCAGCAAGTTAACGATTACATGGAGACACACACCGTGGCTGTGATTAGAGACTTTGGTGTTGCGTTGAAGCACAGGGTCGGGGAATCAAATCCCGATCATGGTGGCCGCACTTCGATTGGGGCGAAATGCCATAATGCCTGTGTGCCGTGCATTGGGCACACGTTAAAGAACCCCGAGTGGCCGAAATTAACCCAGAGTTCCCTACTACGCCGTGCTTTATAGTCAGTTCATTGTTCTGGCATGTAAAACACCCGAATTTAATTTCCTTTGCGGGAGAGCGTATGGCTCGTGAACTGGGACAGTGTAATTTCGTACACTTATGCATAGCTTGCATTGACGTCATCATGGCCGCCATCTTAGAGCCCTAGCATGGCGAAAAGAGATGCGAACAAGAAACGTGACAGCATGATTACACCACAGGTTCGTGTTGTTGCGCCGAATGGCAAAGCGACAACAGTGATAGGACGGTGACAGTCAGTATAAAGAAGCAAAACACTGTGCGCCTGATAATATACGATGCACTGACGTCATCGTAGCCGCCATGTTCGGGTACTAGCGTGGTGAGAGCTGAGTCCGTCACGTCACATGAAAACTATCTGCACTGAACTTGATCGAAGTGTAGATGCTTGGTTTTTAGCGCGAACACTCGAGTATCCGGAAATGCTATGCCTCGCTCAATGATTTTGCCAGTGCGACGTTGAGAAAAATGCGCATGAAGCTTTCGCTGTTTGTAAAATAACCTGAAACGCTGCGCGTTATGCTTTTCAAAGCGCTGAAACGGCGTGTGTTTATGAGATTCATGCGACTCCAACGTCTGCTCCTTCGTTGCACTGGCGAGCTCTTCACCTTTTACTGAACTATAGCAATTATGTTTCAATTCCTAAGCGCTGCCTTATCGCTGGCTTGATGTCTTCAAACTAAGCTGATTGATCACTGCGTGCTGTAGTTAAATATGTACTTGACATAGAAATCTTTCGGCCGCCGATCAAATACTAGAAACCAAAAGCTGATAAAAAACGAACCATAATAGACAAGCCATGCCAGTTCTCTTTCCACAGTAGCTTGTTTCGTTGAGTATATTTATCTTGTCACAACTTTTGCATAAGCATACAGGGATCACCTGTCCAGAAGGCCGAAACACTTTTAATTCGGTAAATACTGCACGTTTTGTCTTCTTAGCAACAATAAAGAGATGAGAAAAACGAGCAGGTTGAATGCCCGCAGAGTTACCCGACATTTGTGGCTCTAGTAGCACAGCACTCACGGCAATATGAAATCGCTTCGACAGGAGAAAGCTTTGCGGGGCAATATTTTGTACCGAAAGCACTACTCGTAAACCTGGCTTTTGGTGGATTTCTTCTAAGTGTTTTTTGTGATATCATTATCTGAACAGCCAATGTGATAACGTTTGCGTCTTCTGCCCTTCAAGCACCGCATTCGTGGCAAGTTTGGCGTCAGGAACGATGAGCATATTTTGCTGGCTCTTGGTGGTCGGCGCCGCAGCAACTAGTGAGTATTGTTACTCGCCCTCAATAGATGCGATCGTATTACTGTTGCCATAATGAGAGCCTGAAGGGCGCAAACTAATGCACAATCCATGTATAGCGAAGCCACTATACATTGCTTGGGCTTTAGTTTGAGCCCTTCAGGCTTTCAACAAAGTGTACCAACTCTCCTAGCAACCAGTTCTGCAGGACTGTTGCCATGTCCAGTTTTTGGTGGAAATAAAGGGACGCTTATATAGAGACGCTCTAAGCCGTTACAGATCGCCATCTTTATTAATGCGAAAGCATTATATGTCCCATGAGGCCAAAAAGCTGGCGTCCGCAACGAGTGGTAACAAAAATCACCATCAGTGACGTCATCAATGTCTTGTATGACGTCAGTAGTAATACAAAATTAGAACAACTTTGAGCAAAGTGAATGAAGGTGAAATAAAGTGGATTAAGGCGGATTAATGGGGATTAAGGTTGATTAAGGTTGGTACAAATTAGAGCAAGGTGAATTAAGGTGGATTAAAGTGGATGAAGGCTGGTACAAATTAGAGCAAGGTGGATTAAGGTAGAGTTGGAAAGGACACGTGACAATGTATGACGTCACTTATCATGGACGCAACCAATTAATTAGATAAGTCATAACGCTTTCGCATTCAAATCACGTAAGTATACTTAGGTGACTCAATTTCTCGTTTAAAATTTCTCTAGATCGGTCTGATGTCATTTGGTATTATTCCCCAGTTCGTACAGCAGAACCAGATTGGCACTGCCTCGCTTGTACGCCACAGTGGCCTCAAACCGGTGTCACGCTGGCAGTTTCGATGGTGACGGATACCAATCAGGATCCCATTAGGGGACCGCGACTGGCTCTTTTGCGCAAGCTCGCGGAAGGGAGCCAATCGGGATCGAAAGTGCCTATGTAACACCAGCATAACGCCAGCTAGATGACGTAGTAAAATATACTGCAGCCACGTGGTTAATCTCAGTGTCGTTTGCTGTGGGGCCTATTTAGCTTTTTACACGTCACTGCACTGTGATGTTTTCTTATGTACCATTACGATTCGGCACAGTCTACATGGTATTAAGCTATTTACGGCTAGTCGAATGTTTGGGGAGGTCGCTAACATAAAAGAAAGAACATGAGCCGAAGGATAAAGAAAGAATAAGTAGCAGGCGTGTTACTCAGACGTCTGATTTATTGCCTTTCATGACCAGGACGTATGTGAGATAACGAGAAAAACGGAAGCAATAGGTCAATTATACCGTGAGGTCAAATCAATGCCCAATTATATTGCACTGTTTGCGTCGCTCCAGACTTTCGTAGCTCTTGTTTTTGGCTTTGCCGGAGGGGCCACACTTGGTACGACGTTCTGTAGGTTTGCTTGAGGGCACATCCGTCCGGATGAAACATTGCATAAAATGACTATGGGTTGCCGCACCGAAGCCAACATGTTGGAAATGAGAGGGAACGTTCAAGCTACTCTTTCACGACAGTTTAAATGGGTCAGTTAAGTAACAGTCCTAGATACATCCACTATTAAAGCTCTTCCGGTGCACTTCATGTGTCGTTGTGACCCCAGTCGGGCACTCAAGGTAAAAAAAAATGCCACGTTGACGTTTTTTTTTTTTCTTCGGTCAGACACGTATTCCCCACTGTCGACCTCCCTCTACGTGAATACTGAGTGTTGATCCAAAGCGCTCTACATTTCGTCTTCGTTCCTTTCATGTTGCTAGTGTCGCCAATGCTATGACGAAATCCCAGTCGGCACAAAGGTCGTATAGATCTGAGCGAGTGATGAAACGTCTTTATTAAAAAAATAAATGGATAAATAGAAAACAGAATGAGAAAATAAATGTAGTCCGGTAATTTTTCTTCTCACTAGATGGCCTATCCCGTTCATCAGGCTCTGGCTGGCGAGCGGGTACTTGGTTGTTTCGACTTCGTAAGAAATCGGAGTGTGGCTTATGCCTTCTTTTATTTATTTATTTTTACATACTGCAGCGCAATAAGCGCTATAGCAGGAGTGGATTAACAGGGGTAAATTATACAATACGATACAACGATGAGGGTGATGTGCTAGGACCATTCATCCTGGATGGCAGATACAAAACTTTGGGGGGGGGGGGGCGTGAGCGAACAGACCCAGATGGGAAATAAGGAACCACGGTCATACTTGCTTCTTAACCCATTTCGAAAAAGTGCCGAATCTTATACAGATGTACAATGTTCACGAAGCCAGTTAGATAACACTCTTTACTTGTAACCTTCTTCTCCAGTTGGATGGGGTACGTTCTACATGAAAATAAGAGCTGGCATGTTAGTTACTGGAAAAGCACCGAAGTTTCACTTGAAGTAAGCACATCCTTGTATTCTGTCTCAGTGTAAATGAATAGATATTGTGGCCACAATTCTTCAAGTCACGCAAATGGTGGACAATTTCTCGTGAGTGTCTTTTTTTGAATGTCAGAACTAGGTGGACTGGCAACACCTATATCGCACAGAGCTTGCATTATCTCAAGCAACGAAATTATGACTCCGTTTTCTTGCACAAAAAAAAAAGGGTACATATTGCCTTTTATCGGTTCACCAGCCGCTCTCGCAGAAAATTTGTTGCCGTGCCGATAGACTGGCAGACGTTCTCAACATTTGCCAGTGGGCTTTAATCTGCATTGTCCGTACACTGCATATGCCGCTTACCATGCATGACGCAGCCGTGGCCGTGGGCCCACCTCCGGCATCCCTCAACGAACAAGTGGACGCCGTTCTCCAGAAGGGCGAGCTGTGCAAGGTCATCGACAACGACGAGTGCGAAGGGTCCCTGCAGAACTTCGGCATGTGGAATGACGATGAGTGGTTTCGGCCCGACTTCTACGATGGATGCGTCGTGGGTGTGCGCCAGGGTATCCGGCGGACCGGAGACTGCGCATTCAACACCAGCGTGGCCACTTGCGAATTATGCTTCGCCAATCTCACGCTGCGCTACCGCTGGGTCGTGGTAAGGAAGGATCCGGAGCGGCAGCGGGAAGAGCAGTTCCACGGCACGCGACCAATCGTAGAAGCGGGAGACCTGATGGCCACGTTGGCTGAAGGAACGGGACTGCTGCTGCTGCGGAAGGATATCGGTGAGTTTTTTTATACGCGTTTCCAAGAGTCTCACTTCCTGCTGCGGTGCGCTTAAAAACGTGCCACCACACGTGCTTATCCCAATCGGATCGTCGGAGGTGTCATAGGCGAAATTTAATTAATTCTGTGGCTTTACGTGTCAGATTACGATCTGATATGGACACACTGTAGGGGGGGAGGGGGTACCTTGGATTAATTTTGACCACCTAGTGTTGTTTAACGTGCAGCCAATGCTCAGTAGGCGGGCGTCTTTGTATTTCGCCACCATCGAAGTGTTGCAGCCATGGCCGGGATTCAGTACCACGCCCTTGGGCTTAGCAGCGCGATGCCAAAGCCACTAAGGCTTTGGCATCGTATTCTGGTTGTGAGCACACACATGCACTTGGAACAGACTGGCCGATACGATGACATCAAGGTTGGCAGCTACTAGCGGCAGGCTTTGAGGCCACCCCTTTAATAAAAACGATTTTTCTTACTTTTAGCTCATTTCTCTTGTGCAGACGTATCGATATAATTGGAATGCACTGTAGTTCAAGGCACTGTTTATTTTATTTCTTACGCACTGCCGAAAGAATGCAGCAAGCATTACAGCTGCGATTAGAAGGCGGCTTTGCAATGTCTGCAATACGTTCATGCCTCAAAGCCCTTGGGAGTAGCTGGTTTCCGAAATAAAGTTGACATAATGTCACGCTATTGAACGTGCGTTCCACATACCGCGGTTACTGCCGAGCCACTGCAGCATAATGGGGGCAGCGACAGTGCAAACGATAAACCAACACAATTAGTGCATGCCAATAAGTGCATAGCGTGCGCCGACACTCTCCTGAAGAAACTGCGTTGTGTGAGAACTCTGTACAGCTGGCCAATATCGCACCCACTTCCTGAATCATTCTTTATGACTACCACAGGGGCTCAGTTATTTTCCTTCGCGGAGCAATTTTGCTATGCCACCTCACTGTATAGGTATTAGTAAGTCTGATCATTTCTTATGGCTGTGACGAGGCTGTGGGACATTTCTTCCGCAAATACTCCGATTCTTTGACAACTGAGGTTTTCAGCGAGAGAGAGAGGGGGAGAGAGAGATAGAAATTTATTTACAGAAAGGCAGAGAGGTCGGCCTGAGCTATAACTTGCTCTGGCCTGCTACTCTACACGGGGAAAAGGGACGGGGAGGGAAAGGGCTCATGAATGATTATGATGGTATAAGGAAGAGATGCGTATATACAAATTCAGAGTTGTAGCATCTCTAAAGCCATGCGTCCAGCCCAGTGGCTTGGAGAAAAGCTATACATTCCACCCTAAACGCAATGGCTGGCTTACTGCTCACAATGCAAGGCACATGAGACTCTAGTCTCGACTGCTATCTGTACTAAA
This sequence comes from Dermacentor andersoni, assembly GCF_023375885.2. Taxonomy (NCBI): domain Eukaryota; kingdom Metazoa; phylum Arthropoda; class Arachnida; order Ixodida; family Ixodidae; genus Dermacentor; species Dermacentor andersoni. The sequence goes on from NC_092815.1 coordinate 106,016,765, forward strand.
GGCAGCTAAAACCATACTGCATGCCCTAAATAAAGACACTATAATTGCACCCGCCGCTGTGGCTTAGTGGCTATGGAGTATCAAATCCCCGCCACGTTTCGAGGGGGGCGAAATGCAAAAACGCCCGTGCACCATGGATTCGGGTCACGTTAAAGGTCCCATGGTGGTCATGTTTAGTCCGGCGTGCCTACGGCGTGCCTCATAATGAAATCGCGGTTTTGACATGTAAAACTCGGAAATTCAATTCAGTTCAAAGGTACTAGTGCAGCCGCCTTCCAACTCCCTGGACTGCTCTAGTTTGTGGCAGTAGATAACATTCAGACTGCTTTCCTTTTCCTCTTTATACGGTAGCACTGCAAGGAACAAACTGGTCAACGTCGCTGCTCCACCTTAGTTTTTTTTTTTTTTTTTTTGTCTCTCGACGCCCTATTCAACTATTCGCATTACTCTCTCACAGATTTCAGCGCCATAAGATGGACACTTCTCGGACGCAAGGACTTCAGTTGTCATGACTACGCAATTATATTATACCCTACCAGACAAGGATCAGTCAGGCACAAATATGTTCGTCGAAGTAAGCATTCTTAAATGCTGAAATTTTGATAACCGAATGTCTTCTTATGTTTTCTGCCCACAGTAGGCGGCCACTTCCGAGCTACAGCAATCGAGACGGGCATCATCGAATTCGACAGCTTGGTATTCGACAACTCCACCATCATCTGGCACGCAGACACGGTCGACACGAACGACGAGGACTTTCAGGGCCATCTCCGGAATTCACTCGCCGAACGACTTAATGAATACGTCAGTGGTATGGCTTTCCTCGCCGCCTTCAACGAAGCTCTTGAGAATGTGCAGAAGACTGGGAATTTTAGAAAATAAATAAAGGAATTTTACTTGTATTAGTTGTGTTGTAATTTGTTCACCGCGTGCCTTAAGGGGCCCCTCACCAGGTCTGGCCATTCTGAGCTGACAAGCGCAGAGCACACAATGCGCGCTAACTATCGTGTCTGCAAAGTATTACATGGCTACGCGCCGCGGAAAGGGCTGAAATGTCAGACCGGACGCCGTTTTTCCTTCTCCTCGTGGCCGCCGCGCTCCAAGCCGGACAGTGATGTAATCGCATCCCTGCGCCTACATAGTCGTGTCCGCAGTGTGACCTCGCTCGTAGTGACACGTGACTTCAAGAAATATTGAAGGCAACATCTGTTAGTTGTGTGATCTGCTGCTTGAATTGAAGCATTGAAGTTTAGAGCAACAATAAAACAAACAAACGGAATGTCTGCGTGTTTTTTTTTGTTTTACTTCGCACCGAAACAAGAGAGATGTACTTCTGCTTCGTCTGCTTGTTCGCACGGTCGTGCCGTCACGTGCGCAGGCACCGAAACAGCCATTTTCTACCGAGTTTCTGCGCGTGATCATGCTTTGCTATCCGCTTGTTCTGCCTCAGTATTCTCGTAGCACTGAATTATACCACTAATCAGGTTTCCTTGTGCACAGCGCACAAAATCTTGAGCTGCGCGAACGAGACAACAGCTCGCGCGCGACGCCGTCAGCAGAAGTGCGTAGCGCCGGAAAGCAAAAAAGCGAGGAGAAAAGGAAATGAAGGCGGTGCCTGTGTCGTATGCGTCACGCGAGTTCTGGTATGGGAGAACGCAGGGAAGGAATTTCGCTTGCGAAGGCTAGAGGGGGCGGGTGGAGAGAGCGTCTCGCTTAGCAGTGGAGCCCGCCTGCTGAAATCATACATTCGCGGCACTGAAATATTTCTATCGGCTATTAATGAGCCGATCTGAAAAGTTTTTGCGGCAGAACGCTCCCTAGAGGACACATGCCTTCCAGCGTACGTCCAAAATTTGTTATGGGGCCTGGTGAGGGGCCTTTTAAGTGTCGTTGGTTGCAAATTCGTCAATTGGGGACGACTATAATGTCGTGGCTGGTGGTGAATCTACATTGCCATAAAAGTTTATTGAGCTCGTAAATTCAACATTTCAAACATAGGCACAACAACCTTTCCTGCTCTTTCAATCAAGCGTATTGAAGCTTTGACGTGACTGATGGACAGCAGGTGCCAAGCTGGTATAACGTCGCGGAGCAGTTATTTCGCCAGCAAAATCAAGTGGAGCACCACGTGACCTAGGTCTCAAGTAGGAATGCGCCGCCTTTCTGCTTGTTTTATGTTAGCCGCGGAAGCGTCATTCAGGTGAGGGTGAAAGAAAAGTGACCAACCCTTCCCCTACCGGAAAATGGGGATAAACGAAGCTTATCCAGCGTGCACCTGACCTTCATCACGGTTAAATAACCCACAGGTAATGGTGCCGGACTGATTCGGCCTCCCGCTCCCTCAGCTCGGTTTCTTCTCGCTGCTGTCGGATTGCTTGGCTCGGGCGGCTCTAACGACTGGATCGGCGTGCCGACGGCGGGCCTTTTCACGGGCAAGTTCTTGCCGCCGCTCGTCGAACGCTGCCGATTCCTCGGGGGAACGCACAACACGTGGCCGCCCCATTCGTTTTCTGAGACTGAACGAAAACGAAGCCGGCGCAGCGCGCGCGATACTCTTTCCTACCGTTTCTCTCGGTGGCGGAAGCGACACAGCTCTGATTGGTTGCGCGCGTGGCGTGATCGCGCGCCTATGCAGCTGGAATCCTTGCTAATGACTCACGCTCCGGCGCTGGCGCAGCTGTCAATTCATCCAACCGCCCTGTCCCGCAGCTGCTCTGCTCTGGGAGCAACTGTTTTTTTTTTTTGCCTGATCACGACAACGCCAATTATGATCCAATACAAGCTTCGCTTGAAAAAATGGAGCAAAACTCGTCTCACGATGACTGCCCACGGTGATGCGACTAGCATTCGAGCAATGTATTGACATACAGTATTCCTGAAGTCAAGCTTATTTGCCGTGTGCAATGGTCGTTCTGAGACTTTCATTACTTCGGCTATGCCACAGCCGATGACACAGCCGGAGCCGGAGCCACGTCAAGTGATACAGCTGCGCACCGCTATAGAGTGGAAAGCGTGGGTTCCTGACAAATTGCCCCAAGACTGACAAGTGGTTATGATGCTCCGGCCTCTGATGAATACTCTTAGAATGCTCTTCAATAATCTGCACACTTCGTCAGCGCGTGGTGCAATACAAGTGCTGGATGCTCTCAATTCAGCATTTGCAAGTCCTGAGTAGGAATCATGGCTCACACGCAGCATTCTATTTGCACTGAAGTGAAAAAGGCTGGGTTCTTCTTTGACAACATACTACCACGTACTGCAACGTACTGCTGAAGACCGGTGGCTCCTTGGTCTTCACAGGTGTCTTCACAGGTGACTTCAACGTGCATTGCCTGCTACGAGGAAGCACTAAGATTAGCTTCATACAGCCGAATGATGACCGTTTAATATATCAGCGGTGGGCTTGCTTGGACTTGACTGATTTCACGACGCTTTGCTGCATGCACACACACTGTTCCCTCTTAACCGCTTTCCTCTTTCTGTTCCTTCTTTCCTTTGCCCCCAGTGTGGGGTAACAAACCGGGCGCTCGTCTGGTTGACCTCCCTGCCTTTCCTCTCTTTGCTATATATATATCACCTGCGGCTGCGAGGAGACGATTGAGCACCTCCTTTGTGGCTGTACCCGTTACAGAGCGCCAAGAAAAGTGTTCGTGACCGCGCTCGAAAAACTGGACAATCGCCTCTTTACAGAGGAAAAAGCTCTAGGACACTGGTCCAGACGGGCTTCGGCACTCATGACCTTAAAGGCTTTGCTGAAGTTTTTAAGGACGTGCGAATTGTGCGACCACCTTTGGATGTTGTAGCGCGTAGTATCGCGTTACTGTGTGAATTTTCTGGTTTCCATTTCTTCCTATTCTTCTTTCTCCTTTTATTCCCTTTACCCCTTTCCCCAGCACAGGGTAGCCAGCCAGTGCTTACACTGGGTAACTTCCCTGTCTTTCCTCCCCCTTGTCTCCTCCTCCTCTTCCGATAGCGTCCCGCTTTGCTATGGCACTCGTTTGTCAAGGTCGCGCATGAGCATGGCGGCATGACGACGACTGTATGAGGCCGTTGACGACGATGAAATGGCATCGACGAAACGACTAAGGAGGTATAACGATGACGGCATGATGACAATGAAATGTCGATTTTAATCGATGACAAGGGTTTATCGATGACAGTGTGATGACGGTCACAAGAGGACAGTGAGATGAGAGTGTGATGATATGGCGTGACGATGGCTGCATGAAGACAACCGGATGACGAAGTTGGAATGGCACTACCACAACTGCATGAGGCCGAAGGTATGACAACTGATGTATGATAGCGACTGTCTGCTGACGACGCAATGGTGATGATGGCATGACCACGGTGGCATAATCCCGATTGAACGACGACAGTATGATTATGATATGTGACGAACAAGGAGTGAAGTCAGTGGATCGACGAAGGCGATGACCACTACGTTATAGCAATAAGATGACTTTACTGAAGTGGTTATGATGGTAAAACGACAACGCCAATAGTGATATGACGACGTCTGTGCGTCGATGATGGCTTTACGACGACGGCGTGATGAAAGTCGGATGGCTATGTTATAAGGATGACAATGGAACGACTCCGATGGCATCGCGACGACGGTGTGACAACGAACGCATGACGACTGTCTGACGACGATGGCGTGACGACGCCAGCATGACGAGAGCCGTAGGTCAAAGTTGGAATGACAACAATGCAACGACCACAATGACATCGCGCCACAAGCAAATACCCAGTGGCCCAAGCTTTGAGACACCTTGAGTCACTGGTTCGCTGTAGAAGGCGTGATGATGATGGCATGACGAGTCAGATGACGAAGCTGGATTACGACTTTAGACCAACAATGAACGCCTCACGACCATTAGCCCATATAGTGGCCAAAGTTGATGGCTTTGGCCATCAGCTTTGGCCACTATAGGCTGCCGGATTCTCGGCAAGCAGTTACTGCTTGCGCTCGGCTGCAAGAGCCTGTTCTTTTGCCCGGGCTGCAGCATCGGCACGGCGTAGACGAGCTCATTCCCGGTTCTGTTTGCGGCGTTGCTGATCGAAAGCTGCCTGCCCCTAAGGAGTGCGTATGACGCGTGGCCTACCCATTTCGGAGCCGCAGAGAAACTGCTGCGCGCGCTCTCGGCTGCGACGGAGAGCAACGACGTCACCACTGGCGCAGCTAATCCAACACCACCTCCATAGCAGAAGGCCTTTTCACTCCGATCCGTGATGTCATGTTACCTGGTTCGACTGCCATAGAATATAATGGGATGGTCCCGAGTGAATAACAGTGATTTTGACGTCCCTACTTTGGCCATGCGAGCCTTGTCAATGGAAATTTCGGGCCAGGTAGTTTGACGTCATCGGAGTAATCAGGCCTTGTGCTATTAAGTGGTGTTGGCTAATCGCGTGCCTCTCTTTCCCTGTCTTCTTTTTTGCGAATGCACATAGGGTGGTGCCGTAGTTTGCGGCGTACAGGCGACCGACGTACGGACGGACGGACGGACGAATTGGCTAGCCATAAAGAGCTTCTCTGTAAACAACATGAACCATTCCTCTATGTGAAGGTGGATGAGCAGCGAGGCTGTTTAGCATACGAAACAGATGTGACATATAATTTTGAACATAGGTACGAACTCATTTACCGTGATTTTTATATACATTCGTGTGGACGACGGGACCGCCGCCCCGAGGAGCCGGAGGAAACTACAAATGTGTGACATTTCGACGGGACCGCCACCACGGGAGAGCGGAAGGAAAGGAGATACGCGCAAGCGTTTGTAACGCCGACAAAGAGAGGATGGTGCGAACGTAGACATGGTCGACACGGGTCAAAGTGTAGTATCAGTTCTTATCAGCTTAATATCCTTAATATCCGAAACGGGTTGTATTTGGAACCAAGATAAACTTATTTTTGCAAGTTGGCGGAGTGCTTGAAGCCTGCTTCACCTCCACCGCAGGTCGGCCCGGTATTGCACTATCTTCAAGATCCGCCCATGGTTTTTTGGTCTACGGACATCGATCCGCTGGAAACTAGCCATATGTAGCTTCGCTGTAAAAGATGGCTGTACGGTCGTCATCCAGGTGTCGAAACAATGTCCTCATTAGGTTGTGGAGGATTCCATCAACGAGCTCCTCCAGAGTCGCTGGTATACGTGTACTAGATATGTGACTGTGGCACAAGAGCCCGCTGCACAGCTGCCGGGATAATCCCACAGAACCTGGAGATTATCTGGGAAGCCGCCGCACGTCAAGCAGGTGGGAAACAAGTCCTTATTTTGTATGCAATGTGGAATGCGAAGGGACGGGGTTTACCGACCAGAAGAAATCAAAGCGCAGTACTTTTAATGCGGTAGATGTCGCCGCTAATACCACTTCACACACCCTGCAGGGGGCCCCTCGCAAACAGGCACGACAGTGTCTTTTACGAAAATAGATTGTCGCGCTAATTCACTTCTGCAAAACTAGATCTGTTTGAACCAGGACAAAACAACCCACGTACGAGCGCAGACAGCGTTGTGCGTTCGTATGTCATTTCCCTTCGTCTGGTTCCGAAGCATCACGAGTCTGCTGTACTCATTATTTAACCCCAAGGCAGGCAGGCTGCCACTTGCCTATTTCAAATTTCGCAGTATAATCCGTGTATATGCGAAGATGTAACACGCTCGTTCAAGCCCTGTGATATATTGCACGGCTGAGTGGCCCACGTTTCTGTAAGAGCTAGCATATATCTGATTTGGATGGCATGAAATCGGCCTTCAGATATTCTGCGTATGCCGAGAGGCTGTGCGCGTTTAAATTGAAGACGGAAACGGCCCCGTTAGTTGTGGAAGGCTCGCCAACCGCACGCAGCGTCTGATCATGAATTCATGGCCGTGAAAACAGCAAGAACCAACGTTCTCGCTCGATTAGTGGCTGCCTTCAAGTGACCTCACCCGCACTAACAAGACTACGGTGGCGCCCTCTTCCGAGAAAACCAGGGGCAGTAGCACGCAGTGCGCTTTCTGGCCCCAGAGACGAAGTAGTACAGCAGGCGACAAGGTAAGCCAGTCCATCTCATTCAATACATGTGCTCGTTGTGGCAACAGATCTCCAGGCGTAAGTGATGTGAAACGAGTCGTTTGCACTGCAGCTAAGCGATAAGCGTATAGCAAGAAACGTTCGCTGAACAGTGAATGCTTGTTCACGAAGCACGCTAGGTGCAGACTACGTACGTGCGGTGTTCGTTGCTGCAAGCGAAAAAAAGTTGTAACAATTGCTCCAGATGTACTTTCATGCCAACACATTTTACCCACCATGAAGAGAATTGGTTTCGAGGATGTTCTCTCGCCGTGACATAAAGCCCAATGGCGTCTGCGACGCGCGCCGCAAGATTGCTGTAACAGGCTAAGACGTACGATCAATTACAATGTTAACAATATCATGCGAACGACGGCCATTCAACGCCACTTAACGGCAAGGAGTGACGTCAACGGGGATAATTATGTGCAAGCGCACAATGCAGGCTCGAATTAGGGAGCCTTCTACTGCGTGGTTCACTTCAGGAGGGCACACAAGCCCTGCTAGAGCCCTGCTGGGTCCTGCTTACAAAACACGGTGTGAAACCAAACACGTGAACGAGCAAGTTGTGAGATATCTGCAATGAGCTTTCTTGTTTATGTTTTGCTTTTATTGCTGAAACTGCACAGGCGCCAAAGAAGAAATAAAAAGGAAGCAGTTAATTCAGCAGGCGGGGCCTCACGGATAACCAAAGAGTAGGGCGTAGCTGACAACGCTGGGAACTAAAGAACGTCTTGCGCGCGTATTACTGTCGCCAATCTCACCGATTCTCAACCTTGTATAAGGTGCTAATCAACGCTCGCGGGATATTGTAAAAGCTCTATCTGATTGTACGTGCGCGTTTACGCGCATGTAGTACGAGGCCGTGTTCACAACTCTGCGCACGTCAGTAGCTTTTGTTGCATTTGACTCTTTACGCATGTGATATGTGGGCCACAGTGCGTACGTTTTATTTGCGGTCGAGGTGCATTTTTTGGAAGAACAAAAGGAAGTTGAGCAGAATAACTAGTTGTTTGTTGGTTGAACATAGGTCAGCGCTGTGTCTGTGTACTTCGTGGGCCTCCTTTGTCTCCGTCGGTTCTCGCGCGCTGTAGCCTTCCAATATATAAAAGAAAGTAGTTGTGCGTTGTGTTGTGTATAGAAAACTTGCTACTATAAATTTCCCTCGCCACACGATTTTTCGTCGCTGTTGTCTGCACTGATGCGTGATTGCTAACACAAAAGTGCTATCTGACTGCCGGGGCTCTGCCTCGCTGAATCATAGCGCTGGTGGAACGCTCGAAAACACTGCAGAATGTTTCTGCAGTTCGCTAGGGGAAATCGAGCGCTGCGTACAACGAATATGAAGCGACACAAAACTATGCATTAAAAGCCTAACTGGCTTGTATTAGGGAGCTCTGGCGTTGGTATTTATACTTTTGCGTTGTTCTCCGTTTTAGTGTAGACAATGCAGACATTCATTAGGGAAGGCGGTCCGCGAAGGTTCGGTTCAGCTGCTGATCTCAAGGCCTCGTGTAACTGCCATGAACCACCATTACTCAGACTGTGGCCCCGAAGTGGATAAATGACACCAGTTATATCTATTACTATAAGAAGCATTGCCTTCTATATATAGTTTCACCGTTATCAGCTTATTTATGACCACTGCAGGCCTAAGGCACACTTTCACTTGACTTACCATTGGCCTGCCTCAAAAGACTCTATTCTATGCTTGAAAATGTCATTGCCTCATCACAAAGGAAACTTGCTGGCTGCAGTCCTGCTTTTTATTGTGTCGAGGATTAATTTCATCAATTTTTTGAGCGGCGATTCATGTGACAGTGAGCGCGGAGGGGGGAATTTTAATTCCGGAGTTTCGGGAGTTGTAGCGAACTTAGTCAAGGTGGCAGTGCGACTCGTGGTGCCTAGCGTGCGAATTTCCATTTCCTTGGAACTTATACGTGTACAAGTGAGGACATGTGTGACTTACTGAGAGGACACATCAGCATAACTCGGTAAGAGCATGGCAGTGGATAATGGGAAGAGTCCTGTGTAAGAAACGTAGGACTTTTATGGCTCGAACATTTTCTCGGTCCCGTCTTTGCTGCGTTCGCGAATAAATCAAAGATCGATATATCGATAGTGCTACGAGGCGCTGCATGTAGCGAACGATGATGATAGGACTGACGAAGACGACGATCACCAATAGTCATGCGCACGGGCCCCATCTTGCATGCCTGTCTTCTCCCCGTTGTATATATCTTGTAAATATACTGTCAAGCGTCTTTTCTCCCCGTGACATTTTGGTGGAAAGTGCGGGTGTTTCAAGTTTCAAGACGGATCTAGTCAGCGGACGCTCCTTGGCGGGATCTACAATCCAGCACACGGCGGGGACGAGAATACTTCGAGCGGATCACCAACCGTGCTTCAACGTCGGAAAACTGACGGGCGCAGCTCCGAGAGGTGAGCCTGACACGACGATCCGACATGAAATTCCTCTGCTCACACTACCTAGACATCACAACCTCATCTATGTAGACGTAGACGGTATACCTGTCATCGCACTCACTGACACCGGCGCCCACATATCGGTCATGAAATCGAACCTCCGTATTCGTCTGAAGAAAGTTCTTACCCCTGCTCCGATCGCTGTAGTCCGTACAGCCGATGGTGCGACTCCGGCTGTTGCTAGGCTGTGCACCACCCGTGTCACCGTTCCCGAACGTCACACGTCAGTGTTGTTTTACGTCATGGATTAGTGACCACATGCCACCATCTTAGGACGTGACTTTCTCTCGGCACATTCGGCTCTTATTGACTGCTTTGCAGGGATTATCCAGCTTGCCTTACCTCATGCCGTTGAGCCTGCTGATCCTGCCCGAGTTCCGCCGATTACATTCGTCCACCACATCTAGCCGTGACGTACATCGACGTCTCTCCTCATCCCCCTGTGGACGACGGTGATTACATCGTGCCGCCCAACGCAGCGCCCTCTGTTCGCACAATGTCATGTTCCCGCAGTCGGTCATCAGTAGAAAGGGCAATGCCGCATGTCTCCATATTGTGAATTTTAGACTATGCCCTGAAGTCTACGCCGCTCTTTTTCGCAAGAAAAAAAGGTGGCCTGATGAAAATAGGAAATGTACAGGCATCACATGCACATACATATACATATCCAACGCCTTCGGTATCTGTCATTCTTCATTATGCGTGTGTTTAGCGACCCTTTCTTCTAGCCAAGTGGAGTCGGTGTGTATGTGGCATTGAGTACACGCTGCTCTTCATTGTTCCGATGACCCCACCTTGTTTTCTGGACTACCTGCGCCATCACTGCGGTGTGAGTTTGCATTAATTGTGGCCTTTAGTCGATTTAAGAAACGGTGCTTCGCTTTGATATAAACAATCGCGATTATACATTACAGCCTATTTAACCCCGCTAGTTTCCGTGAATGATTGCATTGACCTTGCATCATTCTCTTTCTATTAGCGTATGAAAACTCTTGGTTCTGCATGATTTCCTGTGAGGATATCGCTCGTTCATGTTGCATTTTCTTTAAACATTATACACCAACATCACAAACGTCGCCGACAGCCTCGATTAACACTTATTGTCAGATACGAATGGTATCAGGAAATGCATTTTCTTCATTTCCTAAGGCACCGTACCATCGAGCTTATTTATTGATCAGATTACTCTGCCTTGCTTCCCGCTTCGGCCATCACACCAACGCAAACCATATAAGGTAGCTGAAGCCCTTAACTTACACCCTTCGGGGTAACGCAGTGGCTTGGGGGTTGCGCGACTGCGCTGTAGTGGGACGGGTTCGAAGCCCGGCCCCGAAGGCCGCGTACAAATGGAGGATGTACGCGAAAACCCTCTTGTACACACCCTGCAGACCTCCACTGCAGGGCTGTATATATTGTATATAGTGTTGATCCGTTGATACAGTGTATTGTTATTGTGTGTTGTTAAGTTTCTGTTTGGGGGAAGAGGTTGGGTCGGGATTTTTTTTTCCGAGCTTTTTTTTTCCTTCCTCTACGGAATTGCCAAATGCAGCTGTCACTAGATGCTCTCTCGCCCTCATCGCTACAACTTGGACTACTGTGTATGTGTCACTAGCTATGCGCACGAAAAGACAACTTGGGTGACTGGGTATTTAGATTTAGGAACGTGCAGTAGGGTACTCGGGCCATCAAGGAAGCTGGGCTACTCATGTACAACACGGGAACTAATTGCGTCAAATTGCGTCCAAATTGTAGGCTTCGCGGCGGCGATGGTAGCTGGCGCCGTGTGTTCTCAGGGAAGCGCGCAAGAGGCATGCCGCTGCACTACACGCCTCATGCATAACCCGTCTTGACCGCCGCATTTGTTTCCGTCGCTGTGGTGATTCAACGTTAAACACATCGCCGTCGGCAGTCATGATGAAAGTAACGACGTGACGCAGACGCGGCGACGCAGATGGATATCTCTCTTGCAACCCTTGCTGCAGCCTCCGACTATCATGCTTCCGTCTTCACTGAGCCTGCTACACCGCCTCCTGCTGCTATTGATTCGAACCCAACGATGTTAGGTAACATAATGAAGATGAACGCCACTGACCTTTTGGCCGAATACGTACACGCGCTTCGAGGCCTGCTCATTTTGAACCAGGACATTTTTGATCTCGATGACAGATCACTGGGCCAAACGGTCAAGCGTCGGATTCACACCGGCGATGCCAAACCCATACACCGACGGGCACGCCTATCGTGTCTCCTCCGCTGAGCGCCAAGTTATACAAAAGGCAGCTACAAAATGCTCGCCCGTTATATCATCGAACCTTCAAGTCCATGGACATCTCCTGTCGTGCTCGTTAGAAAGAAAGACAACAGCTGGCGCTTCTGTATCGAGTACCGGAATCTTAACTTAAGTAACAGAAAAAGATGTGTACGCCTTACCTCAGATAGATGACGCCCTTGACTGTCTCAGTGGTTCCAAGAATTTTCTTTTCGATGGACCTTCGTTCAGGGTATTGACAGATTGCAGTTGATGACATGGATCGTGAAAAGACGGCGTTTATTACACCTGATGGGCTCTATCAGTTTAAGGTGATGCCATTCGGGCTATGCAATGCTCCCGGCACATACGAACCAATGAGGGACGCCTTCCTTCTCGGCTTAAAGTGGTTAATCTGCTTGTGCTACCTTGATGATGTCATTGTCTTTTCTCCGACTTTTGACACACACCTCGAGCGTCTCTCGACAGTTATTTCAGTGTTCCGCAAGCGAGAATTCAGTTCATTCGACGAAATGTCACTTCAGCCACCGGCAACTTGCTGTGCTCGGACACCTCGTCGACTCTTCCGGTGTTCGGCCCGATCTGGAGAAATCTCGCGGGGTCAAGGGTTTCCCTGTGCTCACCTGCGCAACGGACGTTCAAAGCTTTGTAGTCCTCTGCTCCTACTTCCGCAGATTCGCGCGAAATTTTGCTGACATCGCACGCGACTTTTGTCTGGGGTCCCGACCGAGCTAGTGCATTCGTTGAGCTGACAACGCGACTCACGTCGCCACCGATTCTCGGCCACTTTGACGTGTCCGCACAACGGAGGTTCGCACCGACGCCAGTGGCCACGGTATCAGCGCTGTTTTGGCACAACGACAGCACGGTTGCAACCACGTCATTGCGTACGCTAGCCCTCTTGTGTCACCAGCCGAACGCAATTACTCGATAACCGAACGTGTATGCCTCGCCCTCGTTTGGACAGTAGGTAAATTTTGCCCCTACCTCTACGGAGGGCCTTTCACGGTTATTACCGATCACCACGTTCTATGCTGGCTTTCGTCTATAAAAGATCCAGCTGGACATCTCGGTTGGTGGGCTCTATGGCTCCAAGAGTACTCTTACACAGTGGTGTATATGACAGGTCGACTCCATGACGACGCTGATTGCTTGTCACGTCATCCAGTAGAACCACCAGACCAGCCTGAGAGCGGTGAGCCAACTTGCGTCCTTGCGCTTACCGCGTTTGGTGACATCGCCGATAAGCAGCGACGCGACCCTTACCTGAGATACATCATTCTCAGCCAAATTTGACTAGGGCGTTCGTGTGATTGGTCGTATTGCAGCTGGTGAATTAACTTGTGCCCACTTAGGATTGTAGACGCCACCAATAGCAGAACTCACGCTATTACGCAGAACCACTTTTGAGGCAGCGGTCGTGGCAACTAGAACCTGTGCTGATTGCTTCTTGCTTGCTGTGCAGGTTGCTGTCTTTGCCTTCTACACGCAATTTTGCCATGACTGTTGCCTCTTAGTGCATGTTTCCTTTTTTTGTATGTGTATTCGCTGCCTGCGCTGACCATGCCATCCAATGTAGAGATGGCCTGAGTCATTGCCTTCGCCCTAATCTTGACAGAAACTCTCACTAAGTGATTTAGCAGCTAAAATTAAAGAGAAGTTAGCTCAGGAAGGCCTCGGGGAACACACGTTCCTAAGTGAGAGTGTGCGATTTTTGCGTAACAGTTTTGACTCTTTCCGGGCGAAACAGGATGAATAGACACTAGCTAACGATGAAATGGTCGCGCAAAATGAAGCGCTAACCAGAATAGTCGCGGAAATTGAGCAGGATTCGCGGCTGAGTAATATTTAAATCAAGGGCGTACCAGTCACTCCGGGGGAGAGGACTGTGCGGCCATTGTGAAGCAGATTGGGGAAGCTATTCAATGTCCTATCATGCCCAGCGAAATCGATACAGTTAATCGCGTCTCAACAAAATCAAATGAAAAGAATTGTTACGCGGTTTTTCAGCCGGGACAAGAAAAAAGACTGCGCATAAGACCGTCCGAGCCTTTTTGATGTTGGCTTCTCTGGCAGCTCTCACAGGCCGGTTTATGTGATCACCCGTCTCCTGAGAAAAAAAGATTTTCGCCATTGCCCTTATACACACACACACAAAAAAAAAAACACGCACAAATGACAATTCCTGTGGACATACAAGTGCCATATCAAGGCTCGCAACCTTACCTATATATACTGTGCCGAGGAAAGCATATGTCGCCTTGCAGAAGACAAGTTCACTTGTCGAAATGTTGGCTCCCGCTTTTACCTTGTTGTCGTTTTGCTCATCGTCAAGATTGGCGATAGCAAGATATATCGCCTTGCCAAAAAAAGTGACATAGGCTTCTTTTCATATCCCCTGGGTTGCTTGTTCATTTTTGCTCCGAATACTTTATTTACATCGATCTGTTCATTATGGCCTTGCCATCTTCTGAAGAAGCACGTGCAGTACGTGTTAGCTGAAATTCGTTGTTCCCCGGCACATTTTAACGCACGATGCCTCCGGAAAATTTCAGATAGTATTAGGGACTTTCCAAATCCCTTTGCTCATTACTTCTCAATCGTTTTCATCCTGGAAACTTGGCTATGCGGGTATTATGGGTACCTTTTCGGTATGCCATTGTACAAAGCTGAGCATTGTCATCGTTCTTCAGGTAGTTATGGTGGCTCAGCAATCGTTATCAGCTCAGATTTACCGTACACCCACTGACAAGATCCTTCTTTAAACATCATATACAGTGAATCAGTATGGGTTGAAGTCGATCATTTTCTTAATGATAGTAACAACTTTATTCTGGAGTGCAGATAGCGCTCTCCTTCCTCGAACGCGAAGGATTTTATTTCTCGTTGGTACACCATTTTACATCAGTCATCAGCTGAAAGTGAGCGTGTTCTTTTAGTTGGAGGCATCAACATACTGTTAGTTGGATACATCAACACAAACTTGCGTAACATCGAAAATTCTGCGTACGCAGGATATTTGTTTCAGTGGCTATGGTTTTGAATCGCTCATATCTCATTCCATCTCGCACTAGATGTCTGTTTTCTGCTGATGCTTCATTGATGGATCATGCGCTTCATAATTTGTCGTCCTCTTCCTATGCTGGAGTAATTGATGTGAACATTACTGATCATTGTCCCATATTTCTTACATTCAACCTGGTGAAACCCTTTAGAATAATTACTCATGTTGCTTCCATATTTCACCAGAAATATTATATTACTTAATTACGACTGATTCGTCTAGTGCTACATCTTTATGGGACGTTGACTAGACATTAAACAAGTTTTCTTCTCTTTTTCTCAAAGCCATGAACGAGCGCACAACAATAGTCAAATGTAACAAGATATACAAATATGCTCAGAATCCGTGGTTATCGCAGCGATTATTAAAAAGGATGAGCACGAATGATAATCTTTACAAAAAGGTTAAAGCTTCGTATTATAAAGAAATATACCAACACTCTTGCATGTCTGACAAAAAATAATAAAAAATATTACGAAAATCAATTGTGCACCAACACAAATAGTTCTAAGAGGCAATGGCAGCTGCTGAGCGATTTTTACACCGATGACCACATTGTTCATCTTTGCAGAAAAATATATATATAATGACATTACACCTGATAGTGACAGTGTTGCTAACGCTTTTAGTAACTAGTTTTTTGAAAATATCAATCAAGGACATAGTGCTTCACTTTGTAACCTAAATCGTTTTGACCACTCTTTTTTTCACCCGTTGATCAGCCTACAAATAAATATTAAAGAGAGAGCAATCCTGGTATAGAACAACCCCGGTACCTAAATTTGTAGTTCATGTCATTTGCAAGCAGCTTCTGTAACTATAAATCTTGCGTTCAAAAATGGCTCTAATAGTATGGCTGTAATAATAGTAATAGTAATAACAAAATGGCTCTCTTATAGTAGCTAAAGTTCTTCCGGTATTCAAAAAGGGGGATGGGCTGTCATTTTCTCATCTATAACCCTTCTGTATCTTTCTTTCCCTTATTAAAGTTATTGAAAACCATAATTTGCCTAAAGAAATACCTGTAAAAAATCTAATTTACTTCATCACCCTCTTCATCAGCCTGGTTACGCCCACTGCAGGGCAAAGGCCTCTCCCATACTTCTCCAGCTACCCCGGTCATGTACTAATTGTGGCCATGTTGTCCCTGCAAACGTCTTAATGTCATCCGCGCACCTAACTTTCTGCCGCCCCCTACTACGCTTCCCTTCCCTTGGAATCCAGCCCGTAACCCTTTATGACCATCGGTTATCTTCCCTCCTCATTACATGTCCGGCCCATGCCCATTTCTTTTTCTTGATTTCATCTAAGATGTCATTTACCCGCGTTTGGCCCCTCACCCAATCTGCTCTTTTCAATCTCTTAACATTACACCCATCATTCTTCTTTCCATAGCTCGTTGCGTCGTCCTCAATATCAGCAGAAGCCTTTTCGTAAGCCTCCAGGTCTCTGCCCCATACGTGAGTACTGGTAAGACACAGCTGTTATACACTTTTCTCTTGAGGGATAGCGGCAACCTGCTCTTCATGATTTGAGAATGCCTGCCAAACGCACCCCAGCCAATTCTTATTCTTCTGGTTATTTCAGTCTTATGATCCGGATCCGTGGTCACTACCTGCCCTAAGTAGATGTATTTCCTAACCACTTTCAGTGCCTCGCTACCTATCGTAAACTGCTGTTCTCTTCCGAGACTGTGAAACATTACTTTATTTTTCTGCAGATTAATTTTTAGACCCACCCTTCTGCTTTGCCTCTCCAGGTCAGTGAGCATGCATTGCAATTGGTCTCCTGAGTTACTAAGCAAGGCAATATCATCAGCGAATCGCAAGTTGCTAAGGTATTCTCCATTAATTCTTGTCCCCAATACTTCCCAATCCAGGTCTCTGAATACATCCTGTGAACACGCTGTGAATAGCATTGGAGAGATCGTATCTCCCTGCCTGACGCCTTTCTTTATTGGGATATTGGGATTTTGTTGCTTTCTTTATGGAGGACTACGGTGGCTGTGGAGCCGCTATAGATATCTTCCAGTATTTTTACATATGGCTCATCTACACCCTGATTCCGTAATGCTTCCATGACTGCTGAGGTTTCGACTGAATCAAACGCTTTTTCGTAATCAATGAAAGCTATATATAAAAGTTGGTTATATTCCGCACATTTCTCGATCACCTGATTGATAGTGTGAATATGGCCTATTGTGGAGTAGCCTTTACGGAATCCTGCCTGGTCCTTTGGTTGACAGAAGTCTAAGGTGTTCCTGATTATATTTGCGATTACTTTAATAAATACCTTGTAGGCAACGGATAGTAAGCTGATCGGTCTATATTTCAAGTCTTTGGCGTCCCCTTTCTTATAGATTAGGATTATGTTAGCGTTCTTCCAAGATTCCGGTACGTCCGAGGTCATGAGGCATTGTGTACATAGGGTGGCCAGTGTTTCTAGGACAATGTTCCCGCCATCCTTCAACAAATCTGCTGTTACCTGATCCTCCCCAGCTGCCTTCCCCCTTTGCATAGCTCCCAAGGCGTTCTTTACTTCTTCCGGTGTTACTTGTTGGATTTCAAGTTCCTCTAGACTATCCTCTCACATTATCGTCGTGGGTGCCACTGGTACTGTATAAATCTCTATAGAACTCCTCAGCCACTTGAACTATCTCATCCATATTAGTAACGATATTGCCGGCTTTGTCTCTTTACGCATACATCTGATTCTTGCCTATTCTTAGTTTCTTCTTGACTGCTTTTACGCTTGCACCGTTCCTGAGAGCAAGTTCAATTCTATCCATATTATAGTTCCTTATGTCAGCTGTCTTACGCTTGTTGATTAACTTCGAAAGTTCTGACAGTTCTATTCTAGCTGTAGGGTTAGAGGCTTTCATACATTGGCGTTTCTTGATCAGATCTTTCGTCTCCTGCGATAGCTTACTAGATAGGATATGAATATTTGATATGAATATTTACTTTGCTGATACATATATTAACGCTATCATTACTTAATTACTGTTCTTTTTAGCGTGTTCAAGCGATGCCACGAAATGTATTTATTAATTATTCCATATTAATCTAGAGAGAGAGAGAGAGAGATGATAAATGAAAGGGATGGAGGTTAACCAGGACTGAGGCCGGTTGGTACTAAATCTAGATTTCTGGTTTCTAAGACACCTCAACGCAAGTCAACCTCATTGCCGGCCATCCCAACTGATACGCATTTCATTAGTGTCAGTGATAGCGTATCATTCCTTGGCATTCACCTCGGCGCTTAAGTTCGTTAATCATATTGCTCACATTACAAAGATGGCAGCATTCGGCATGGTTTTCTCATCAGACTCATCTTTGTCTTTACTTCGCTTTCATGCATAGTCGCATCAGCTATGGTATCGTATCATGGGGCAATACTTATTAGTGTCATATTTCGTCATTTCAGCATTTACAAAATCAGGCTATTCGGATTATTTTTCACTGTTCTCGCGACGGCACCACCACTTACCTGCTTCGCTGCAACAATATCTTGCCTGTCAATAACTTGTTTAGGTTTAGTCTGGTTGTGTTATTGTATAAACAAACAACTCAACTTTCTAGTAATTTCGTCGATTCATATATTTTAATTATTGCTAACTGTACCAGGTTTGCAGCTACCGATAACTTCATCCTAGCCGAGGTTTCTACTAGTTACGGTAAATCATCTTCATCTTTCTGTGCGATCACATTATGGAATCATTTACCTATGTCTCTTAAATCCATCCCCCTTTCCCTTCATTCAAGAATTCATCAAAGGTTTATTAGTTATGTTCTTGATGTTCATGCTTCTTTATTTTTTGAACTAGATTTGTGTTCATATATAAGGTATTTTTTACTCAATTTCTTGCTTTCTTGCATTTAGGCTTTTTGTTTTTTATTCTGTTATGCGTAGTGTTATTTCTTATTTTACATATTGGTTCTACTGTTCACACTGCTGCTAATCCTTGTAATATTTATATAAAACGTTAACCGATTGTCCCATTGCAGTCTTGTATTTTGGGACCATCGTGTGTGCATTCTATATGCTGTGATTAACCTCTAATGTATTATTCACATTGATTGATTGATTGATTGACGTATTACCACTGTCTCACCATTTCTGCCTGTGCGGTCGGGGATAATTTAGCCATGTTAAATTGTAATACGCCGCAAAAAGTTTAATGCCACAAAGTTATCGAATCACTGCGATATATGACACACATTTAACTGTTTTGTTCCCACGCTAGGAACATCTCGAACAGGTTCCGCATCCAGTACCATGAGTGCATTTTCCTGGCTTCTGGTGATCACAGCTGCGGCAATTGGTAAGTGCTGTACTGGCCCGTCGTTTCTAGCACTTACGCCACCGGATGCCATCATGGCAGTGCCCTCGCTGCGCTACGTGGCCTATAAGGTTAAACGTGTTCTCGCATCAGCGTGACGCCATTTTTTTGAAGTGCTTGAAGCCTTTGCAACGCAGGCTTTGCAATACTGTCCACAGATTAGAGAGCTTTAGTTAAGGGGACGCAAGCGGCTTGCGTACGCAAGAACTAGGGGCAACGGTACTGCGCATGCGCAGACCGCTACGTCTACTTGCATCCTAGGGTTGTTGGGGAAGCCGAAAACATCGCTGACCCTAAGAGGTCACGTTACCCACGGGACTCTCGCGGTGTATGAGAACTTAGGATAAACGAGACAAGCCGCCCTTCCCGCCACGCTGACGGAGAACATGGCTGCGCCGGCGAGGACGTGTGCACGTGTGCATTTCACGGCCGACGTGGTAAAGAAGCTGGCCGCAGAGCACATCGGTACGTTGTCGCCGCAACGGCGGCATGTCAAAATTTGCAGGAGGCTTTAAATAAACAAAACACAGACCACAACGGATTATGCTGCACAAGACGCCTAACTGCAGTTTACCAAACGTATGTTTGGATTGCTTCGGCTCGGCCTCAGTCGTAACGTAGAAGAGTTGCTGATCCATCTGCATAAATATGTACGTCATCGGCGCACCTGTCGGGCAAAAAGAGCAGAGTTACTTGTTTAAGAGCATTTGATGACAGCTCAGATTTTTTTCTGATTGCTGGTACGGTGAGGTGCACTGCAGGTGAAGCCAAACACCAAGGAGGAATCGATGGCTGAGTTTTGGAGGTGAAGCCTGATGTAAGGCTGGTGTAACAATCAGAAATCTTCTCGCAAAATGATGTCTGCGGCCTTTCTAACGGTAGTGTTGCAAAATTGTGGGAACGGACTCAGGCATAGGGCCTAATGTGCGCTTTCAGCCCCTCCACTGCAATGCGTTTTTGTATTGGTTGTTCCCGGGTGATTCCAATAGTCACTGCTGCTGACACCGCATTTCGGCAAACCAAGACAAACTCTGACAGCCCAAGCTTGAACAGCCTGTAGAAGACGAATATTTGTCCTGCAAGTGTCGATCAATAAGGGCCAACTGTATCTCAGAAGTCCAAAAAAATAGAGCCTGGTACAATTCCAACATTGCATGCCCTGACATTCCCCAAGTCTTTCCGCCCAGGAACTTTAAAAGCTGGAAGATTTATGCCAGGCGCTGTTTCAAGTAGGTAACGAGTGGGCGCCATGAAAGATATATACCAATGATTGTGCCTGGAAATCTGCGAGTCTTCTCATAAGAAATGATCAGCCCATTTATAGAGATGGCATAGGATGTCATTGGTTTGCGAATGAATGCCACCAGTGCACATTTGTCTGACGAGATTTCAAGGCTTTTGTTGCGGAGGTATACAGCTGTCAGAGTAGCAGCTTTTCGAAGTCTTGCACGTATTTGAGGACCTGTCACACCTGAAGTCCATACACATATGTCGTCTGCGTACATTGATATTTTGATAGCTCATGGCAGATGTTGAACGAGACCAATGAGTGTGAGGTTGAGTATGGTGAGGCTTAGCACTCCCAGACTATCACAAGCTGCCCCTTGAAATATGCGCATTTGGCGAGCATGCTGGTACCCAGGCACCCATATGCAGATGTCCGCATATGACCGCATTTGACCGCATATGACCGCATTTGAACGGTTAAGCTAAACTGGTTAACCTCCCTGCCTTCCTTCTCCACTTTTTCCTTCCTTCTGCATAAATTGACATCTCTACTTGCGTGCTGTTCCTACCGAGTGCTCTCGGGATGTCCGACAAGGCGAAGATAAACAGCAGTGGGGATAAAATACTCCCCTGAAGTACATTTCGGGTGACACGTCTTCCCGCCCTCCTCAGAGCAGAACTCGAATTATGCGGTTCGTGAGAAACACATGAATGAAACGTAGAGCGTGGGCGTCTATTCCAATGACTCACAGCTGGCAGATGATAGTTGTTGTACTGCTTATCGTTTCATTGTGTGCGTCTGTAGAGAATAGAGGCGGTCACCGGCGCAACTATGCAGGTAGACTACGGACGGCTGTATAGGCCGATTCGACTGTCTCGCGACCGGTTTGGTCAGTCTACTCGGTGAGAAACATAACCACACAATACCTCAGGTGCGTAGCAATATCAGGAATTGCACTAGCAATCAATTTTATGGTTCGCTGACGCATTTCAGGGTGTGATTTGTCAGTTTCCCTTTCCATTACACCCATTGTAGGGGAAAACCCGGAAGCTCCCCTGGTTGACCTCTCTGCCTCTCCTTGTTTTACTTCTATCAAATGTTGTCATTTTAGCGATATTGTTGCTAGATTTAGCGACTCCATTGTCTGTTTAGCGACGACAAATTTTTCTAGTTTGTTGCCGACGAGATTTTTTAGCGACATAGCAGAATAATTGGCGGCCTTCAGCGAATTAGTAATAATAAAATTTGTTTCAAAAAATTCTTTCTAGTTCGAATTCTTTGTTATTCAAAAACTACAAGTCAGCGGCAGTAGCCTGGTCTTAATGATGATTATAATTTCCATACTGTGGCACATATCCACAACGGCGGATCGGGCAAGAAGCGGCCGGTACATGTAAATTAAACAAGAAAAGGATGAAGAAATATACAAACCAGTATAAGATTTGTCAGAGTTCGTAGCGCGGGTGCACATGCGCGAGCCAGTTTCCTTTATGCCAAAGACGCAGGAACAAAATAGGCATATTGATAGCATTTCATTAATTACTTCACGAATGCTTCGCGTAGATTCCAATATATGCATTGGATCTGCACCATCATTTTTTTTAACAATTTAAAATGGGTCTCAACGCTGCAAGCTCTGCCGTTTCGCAAGTACGTTCGATGGGTGAATGTTCGCAACCGTGGCAGTAAGTTAACTTAATAAACCTAATTGCAGTAAAATGTGAGTGAGTGAGCCAAATAACTTTATTCGGTCCAGAGAAGACGCAGAGGAGGCGCCGCGGCCACCCGGCTAGTCCCACGTAGGGACCGCCAAGCCGAGCATGATGGACCGACCGCGGGCACTCTGGACGGCCAGGGTTTGGTCGTTGTGTGGTGAAGCAGCAGATGCATAATGAGACATATCTGCTGCAGAAAGGCGCGTACATATATCGGAGCAGCTCGGCTCGCCCACTTGAATTTGAACGCACTGCTTCCGCTTCTCTCGTCTTTGGGACAAATTAACGCTCCACGAAGATTTCGGGTGGACTGAGGGGATGAAGCGCAGTAGCTGCCCTGCTACGACCGGCCTTGAGCATGCGTCTCATTTCTGGTGCACCAGACTCGTGTTCCAGACCAGCCGTGCACCTATACATAATCATTACGTCATTGTCGTATTATAACGACATACGACGAAGCTCGTGTCGAAGAATATTGTTCTTCTTTCACAAGCTCCGAAAAAAATACAATATTTGCAGGGATAGTGTTTGGTCCACGTGCATTAATTTTCGTGCTAAGAAAATCAGGAATCCCATATTTTTTTTCATCATCGTCCTGTATTTGTAAACTTACAATCTGAAGGCAAGCTCTAAATTCCAGCTTGCCTTATCCGTTGTTGCGTAAATAGATCAGTAAATTAAAATCCCCGTACACACTTCCTGTAAACTTGCTGTTTCATTTTCGACCTGTACGCACACTGGACAAATGCGAAACGCTTCGGTAGATAATTCACGCTACGTTCGGTCATTTCATATATTTCCAAACACCTACATGTATAAAGTTCACTCGACAGTTTTAGCGACATCTTAAACTACCTTGAAGCTAGATTTAGGGGAAATTTAGCGACTTACGATCCGAGTTTAGCGACAAACGTCAAAAACATATGGCGACACTGTCGCTCTCTCATGGCTTCCTCTCCCATCAAAAAACAATTATGTGTGGGGTTTGGGCTTTCTGGTTGTTCTTTTTAATTACGCAGGCATTTATTGTCACTTGCCTTCCTCGAAAGCTCCGGCTTTTTCGACCCCTTGAAAAGCTGCTTTCAACACATTTCTGTATTGGGAAGGCAACAGTAAATGAGAAACCTTCATTGACATCAAAGCAGTGAGTTGAATTAATTATACCGGAAATTTGTTAAAATGCACTCACCATATGGATTCACATCAGAGTGCTGGCAGCAATCCTTTCTCATTATTCTTCTCTTTTGGACAAAGCTGTGCGCCAAATTGACGCTAAATACAAGGAAAGCAAAGCAATTTAAATGCTGCATCCAAGAGGCATGGCCACTTAGTCGGTGCATTTCAAGGGTACTGAAGCATGACGGTTGCTTAAGTGTGGCGAGCCATGATGGATTCCCAAATTTGGCACTAATCGGTTCAAACCAAAATTCTGTAATTGGAATCGGCAGGCTGTTTTCGGCATTTATCGGCAAAAGAAAAGAACTGCGATCCCTAGTTGTGTGTTTGATAACTTGCATCGTGGGAGGCACATTGTTGAATAAATAAGGGAGATTAAAAATAAATATTTCTCAAAGGGACCCGTGTGAGCCCAGCACCGGTTTCTCAATATGACGGAGTATCATAGCGTTCGGAGGGCTCTTTTTCATGCGATGTTTTCTTTTTCTTTGCGCGTATATATATATATATATATATATATATATATATATATATATATATATATATATATATATATATATATATATATATATATATATATATATATATATATATATATATATATATATATATATATATATATGTGTGTGTGTGTGTGTGTGTGTGTGTGTGTGTGTGTGTGTGTGTGTGTGTGTGAGAGAGAGAAAGAGAGAGAGATTTCGCGTTACCTTTGATGTCAATTTGCGCGTTCTCTTCAAGGACCACTGTGGCATGACAGACATGTCGCGGGACAGGTGGACCCGACACTGCTTCGATGGGTACAGTGGACCCACAATGGTGAGTGTAGTGGTCAGCTCATTACAGGAAGTGAAACGGAACCACATTTGATAGCAAGGCAGTCGCCATCAGTTTATGAACCGCAAGATCAGTGAACTCGATAAGCTTCGCGCTTGTTAAGCCCCGTAATTCGAAAAAGAAAATCCCGAAGCTTGTCAAGGGGTTATTCCCTTGGTGTGGTTATAGACGGCACGCTTACGCTGCATGCGTAGAAATATACAGGGGGCCCCAACTATCGTGCACCAAGGTTTAAATATATGTGAATGCTCCGTAGGTGGACAGAAACAAGGTAACGTTGTTTGCCGTCGCTTGGAGATACTCGGATTGTATTTTGCGTTCAACCTAATAACACAATTAGTCTTAATTAATTAGCCAACTTCTCAAACATTATAATACAATGAAGAGTGTCAATGAGAAAATTGTAGAGTGAGAGGGAGAGAGCAAGGAAAGGAAAGGCAGAGAGGTCAACCGGACGAGTGCCTGGTTTGCTACCCTACACTGGGGGTAAGGGTAAGGGGGAATAGGAAGCGGAAAGGAGAGTGAGAGTAAGCACTGAGTGCACGTCGGCTAATGCCCAGGACATAGTCTCTTAAACCGGTGCACTTCAAGTAGTGTACTAAGGCACGAATCACTTCTTGTGCCACTGACGGGTGTATCCAGTCGGAGTATTTTTGACTCTGAGAACGGCTTCGAGTCCAGTCGGTTTAAAGTTCAGTATTGTGGAAAGTTGGGCTAGTTGGTGATTAATCATCATACCTTGCTGGTGAAGCAGCGCACTGACACGGACACAGTGAAGACAAACAAGCAGCGAGTGTCGTCTTGAGTGTCTTCACTGTGTCCGTGTCAGTGCGCTGCTTCACCAGCAAGGTATGACGGTTTAAAGTTGTCCTAGGAGAGAGAGGCGTTGTACGTCGTAGCGAGGGCAGGTACACAGTAGGTACTCGATCGTTTCCTCGCACCTACAGGAGTGGGACATCGGGCTCTCGGCCATTCCGATATGATAGGAGCAAGCGGTCGTGTCTTGGCGCAAACCGCTGGAAAATACCCACTTACGGCTTTTTACTTGCTTGAAGTGTTTAAGTATCCGAGCATCCTCCAATTCTGCAAGGTGTATGTTTTGCGCGAAACGGCCTTTTAGCACCCTGAAATTAGAGGCTGCAGTAAGGGTGTTCAGCAATCGAATGCACCCATTTTCAAAATTTTCAGAGAAAGTAAGGGCGCAAAGAGAGTTTTGACATCCAGTCCACCTGCGAGGGTGCAATTTTCCTTAGACTGTATGCTGGAAAGCGGTGGCTTCGAATATGGTAAAACGGGTGTGCATCTATTTTCAGGGAGCGTTTGTTCTGATGCCGTGAAGCAAGCGCCAGGCTGTTTTTTTTCTGAATTGATTGGGCTCTTGAATCAATGACTGTTCAGTTTGGGAAGCATCCACAAGCCTCGTCATGCTCGGTTATTGCACTCGATCAGCTTTTCTGTAGGGCCAAGCTAGCCTAGGCAGGCACCCTAAAGTGGCGCTGGAGCCTTCCCGTATTTCTTATGGTACTTAGTCACTGTGGTACATTAATGCACAGTAATAAATATCGGTATTTGCGCAAGCGGTGTTCCAAAAGAAAGTGTTCGGAAGGTAGTCAAGCTTCTGTGGAAGGTTACTCTCAGAAACCGACTGCGCGTCCCTGTGTGAGTGAAAACGCCACACGACCACAAGTATTTCTCATCACAGACAGCTTTAGCTCGTCTGTAAATGTATTAAGGTTTTCGGAATACCGGATTGCATAATCGGGAGGTTTACGGTGGCAACAGCACTGCTAGCGGTATCTTTTGACGCAGAGCTTAAACAGAGGTCTCACAAAGATAATATGACAGTAACCTGCAATATTCTGCTCAACTTCCTATGTAAAGCTGTCGTAGCAACGTAATATTTAAGGTGAAATAGTTTTGTGCACTCTTTCTTTATGCGATAACTCCCGCGAAAAAATTTTCATGCAGATTTTAGTTGGACAAAGCGTCCCAAGATGTCGCTACAAGATTTGCTACTGCCGTCTGCGCCTCCGCGGTAACCCGGAAATGCCTAAACGGTAACAAATTTATGTTCAAGTTAAAACGAATGTTTACGTATACGCTGTAGAAATGCTAGCAGACTGCGGAAAAAATAAAGTTGCATTTGTTATTAGTCAAACGCACTAATCAGAACAACTCGCACTGCTGAGCACGTATTGGGCATCTTTAAAACAGCTTAGACGTCGGAATGGAAAGTAAGACAGCTCGACAGAAACTCCTGCGTATTCACTACTGCTGTCATTTAAAAATAATTGTAGTCGATTTACCCAAAGCGCGAATTTCGCGTTATCTGATCGTGGTAGTTCTATGGGAGTACTGGAGGCCAGTTTCGATGATGCCTCAATCCTGCCGAAGTTTTTCAGATTCTCCGTTGTGTTGAATAGTGCGGAATCGGACCATCAGTAATATTACAGCCGAATTATCATATACGCGGCATGGCGCTGCTGAAGGAAGATTCTTGGCATCAATATAAGCAACGTGCAGAAAGAAATGACACAATGTGTGTGACACCATGCTTGTTAATTTAGTAAGCATATGTTTGAAAGTTTACATGGGCGATAAAACTGCTATACTAACTTCGCATAGCTGTCTAATAATTTGCTATCGCAATCGCTGCTTTGCCTTTAAGGCGAAACTGTGACATTTTTTATTCAACGGCATTTAGTCAACGCAATTTTTTCTTGCTTCCGTTTTGTGCTGGGGCCTTGGACATGTGACGCAATTTTAGGGCATGGTTCGGTGCTCTGGTTCAAGCGGAAGTTCAAGAAAGGGAAATAGTTTGGCCTTCAATGTTCCCGCTAATAATCAACCTTTTACCTCACCTCAGTTGCTTGCAATGTTTGCAAAGAATACTTAATCAGTCTGAAGTTAGTCAGTGTCATTTTTTTTGCTTTCTTTTTAAAGGCTCTTCGGGAGACTGCAACCCTGTGGAGATAACCCGCAACACTGTGCGTGATAATTTCTCCCGTGATCTCGTTTCAGCACTGAGAAAGATTAACGTTTCAACGTCAAGCGGCTGTCCAGTCATGCTGAGCGTCGAAAGAAATGGAACCTGCGTCCCACTTGACATGACGGCGGAGCTTCAGCGTGCCGGACATTGTAGGCCTTTGCTGCGAATGCCTATAAGACATTTTTCTTTAGTGCCAACTGCCAAAGATACACTTCAGTGGGGTATCGGAAAAGTCGGTGTCATAGAGTTTTTGCAAGAATCGCTTGACGGAACTTTGGCGCTGGTATATCTACGGGAGCTGAAAGTATTTCGCTTCATCAAACCCAAAGAATGATTGGCAGAACATAGATCTGCGTAAGCCTTCGTCCTCCTGGGTTTAGACGGCTCTGCGACTTTGCAGGTTAAGCCCAACAACATGTATTTCGTTGTAAGAAATGCAACAATTCGTGATGAGTATGGGTACGCATGTGCACAGAGGTTTGTATTGCCTCAGTGTGTTTTAGGAAAGGTATGCATTCTTGGAAACTTTTACGAAGATAAAGCGTCAGAAAGATAACGCCAGAAGAACGAGCTGAAGCCACAAGGACGAATATTACACACAAATTCATGTACTTTGCTCATCATTCTCATAGAAGCTGTACGACTGCAGCGCCAAATTTCCCTATAGTCATTCTTTGTAGAGAAACTCTATGGCTTAAAGCACGGCACCCAAGATCGGGCGGCGCGTGCGACAGTTCTCGGAGGCCACGGTTGTAACTCTAAAGCGGAGGCGGGTTGGTCAAGATTCCTACGCGCACGTGTGTGTGCGTGGTCGATAGCCAGGCGCACGCGTACACTCACGCACGCGTACACTCACGCACGCGCACAGCGAGAAAGACAGACGCTGATAAGAAATTTGGGAACGTTCTTAGCGAAATGGGCACACCGCGGCTGTCGGGCAGTGTCCTGGCCAGGAAATTTAAGCGGGAAATCGTGGGTCGCATAAAATCGAGCGTTACAGTGACAGTTGTGACCGCTTGAAATAACTATCTGACCAATTAAAATTAATAAGCGCACAAAAAGGCAAAAAGAAAAAGGAAAAGGAAGTAGATTTGTGCGAGCTTCCAGCATTACAACCCAATTTCCAGCGAAAGTGTTTTTCTTGAGTATAGATGCTATAAGAATTTCAGTTGATTGTAATTAAATCGCGTACTTTAATACGTTGCCCGTACACAATTGGTTCGTTTGAAACTTCAACCGCATGTATAATGCTTTCCAACGTTAAGGGGATCTTGCGAAGGCTGTGATTTATGCACACACATTTTACTTCGCCAGTATACATTGAGTGGTGCGAGGAACGGAGGGCGGCAGGAACGATGCCACAGTCACGTATGTTAACGCTTTAATTACAATTAGATACAATCCTATCCCAAGATCCGCAGTCTTCATTAGGTCGAGCTAGGTGTGTGCAGAAGCGCACTTGAAGGTCTTGCATATCGTCTATACCTCTTGGTCAGTTATATCGTCGGTAGGCAAAAAGGCGGTATATGCTTATAACCCAGATAACTACTAGCGCCTTTCGTCGGCGTTTCGCTTTCATTATACCAACAACAAAAAAAGGTATGCGTAAAGGTATTGAGAAATAAGATATTTTAGCGCATTGATCCGATCCGCCGAATGAATTAATGTCATTTGTTTGTACGATCGAAAAAAAAAAATGGATGTCTCTTATTCTTAGACCACTCGACTGTGGAGATGTAGTAGTAAATGCACCGATCTGTGTATATATAGGGATTTAATTCTTACTTTTTCTTGTGCGCGCGCACAGTGAACAACGCAGGGGCGCGCATGATGCCCGCTCCGCCGTCGTTGGACGACCTATTGTACCAGGCACTCAAGGGTGGTCGACTGTGCGAGATCATCCCCGCCGAAGCGTGCGCCAATGAGACTCGTCGATTCTCGTCGGACCAGTGGCACGATGCGTGGTGGAGTTGGCTCGAGTTCTACGAGGGCCGGGTCTCTTGCGTGGACAAGGGCATCCGGCGAAAGGGTCACTGCATCTTCGGTTCATGGTCTGGGAGCAATGCCAGCTGCTTCGTGCGTTTCTCCAAGATCCGCACGAGTTACCGCTGGCGCGTGGCGGCCACAAACACGCGGCATGGCGAACCACTAGCCGTCGTCGAAGCGGGAAATGCGTCCGCCCCCGTGGAAGGCGCGCAGGCAACGCTGTATATAAGCAAGTAGTCTGGTGAGCATTACGCCTCTCGTAAGAGAACAACCTTCAACGACCCTCAAGAGAAAGACGAAACAGTCTACAGTCGCGAAAACCTTCATGTACTAGTGAACGTAGCGAAGCGAAAGCTACGGAAACAAAGCGCGCACAAGTAAGAGCGCTATGAAAAAATAGTCCCACATTCTCATCCTATTTACAACAGCAACACAAGGCAAACTGTGTTACGGTGTGTTAAATTTGATTGATCTTTCTGCTTTTCTCTTCCGCCTTTGGGTAAATGCGAAACCGCCGCACGTGAGACCTGCGCTGATTCAATATCTATTGCAAGAGAATTGCTGACAAACGCTGCCGGACTACTTGGCGCAGTAACACTGTACATGAGTGCAGAATTTGGCTGAGCTGTTCGCGGCAGCGTATGTTATCCGCTGAACGTGTTTTTTCGCCAAGCCCGAGGGGCGGTCCAGGACCCCCTTAAGGGGGGATGCATAGTACACCTAGGTATTCAGCTACAACTGGCGCTAACATTGTAGACTTGTAAGCAAAGTAGTTCAAAATTTTCAAACTCCTTGTAATAAATATTTTGTAACAACGTGACAAATTGGTACAAATATACTGCATATTTTCGGAGTGTTAAAACATCATTTGAGCTATTGAGCTCCATAATTGCCATCTGTCAATTCTCCTTAGAACTGACAGATGGGCGAGTTGGCATGGAAACGGTGCGACAGAAAAAAACAAAACAAACATGGGTACGAAGTACGTGACATCACCAGCGTCGATCTCAACTCAAGGCTTATTGGCAACAAACAAGATATATATCAACGCACGAGAGCAAACAAACAAATAAGAAGTTAGCCATCTATATACGAAAGTTTTTTTCTCACGCAACACAGTCGAAGGAAAACTGATACAAGCATTCTTTTTCTGTGTATTACGGTGTACGTACTATGTCTCGATAATCTCCTGAGTTGTCTGACTACGATGCCTGGCTGAGCCTGGCTGAACTCAGGTGTGGAGCCCCATTCTTCGCAGTGCAATGCAATGTGTGACTGACAGTGGCCACGTTACGAACACTCGTGCTCCCTTCACCTTATGTTTAGCCACACTTATTATTATTATTATTTATTACCCCACGGAAGAGGTTAGTTATACACCAACCACGGGGCACAATAATTTGCCTGTGACCTGTGCTTGACGCCGCAGACAACCTTCACATGAACTTTCGTGGCTTCCGCTCGCTCTCTTACAGGAGCGCAAAGTTCGCCTAACTTATTTCGCACAGACAAAAAAAAAAAAAAAAAATCTTGCGCACCGCGTCGGGCAGCTACGTTATTTAGTCCACGAGAAAGCGGGTGAAAATATGGGACCACGATGAGTTTCTTGGTATTTCCTCCAGTTTTTCTTTTTTTTTTTTTGCACTACCGTGTCAGCTTTCTCCTAACTTGATTCTATGAATTATTTTTCCCATGCTCTAGTCGAAACGTAATCTGGAAAACCTGCGAATTTTAACCTGCCTACTTGTCTAGAAACGCTACTTTCTATTTGATCAGCACACGTTCTGTGGAGCGCGGGACAAAAAAAAATGGCAATATCATCTTTCACAACGTTTAGTGCCCAAAAAAAGAACAGATTAAGATCCCCTTCTGGTGAGCGAGGTCGGCATCCTTTCTCCTTGACCCCTGGGTAATACCTGTCTTAACGGCCTATTTTGAACGCTGACTAAATTACACGACTTGACGAGCACTCTGCCCGGTTTTCTGTGAGGGTATACGATGCATTAATTTCATAGCGGTCCTCTGCAAACTTCAACGTTGAAGCTACGTGTACTTTCTTTTTCAACGTAGGATCAGCTATGACCGTTTCCGGGCGCCGAAATTTGTGTTCTTCTTAACAAGCCTCCCATGGTTATAAAATTGCACCAACACGTATCTCCCGCTTTCTGTTCGCAATAGATGACCGCTTCCACATTGTGTCGCTCAACCTAGGCAGTGCCCGGATGAAGAACTTGGTCGTAGAAAACTCCACCGTCGGCTGGCACGGAAAGACGATCGACACAATGGAGCGGCGGTTTCGTGACCTTTTTCGAAGTGCGCTTTCCGACTTGGCTCACGACTTCATCACGAACACCTTTTTCGACCACTTGAAGAAGGCGATCGTCGATGTGCAGGACTGAGCTTTGCAGGCGTCTCGGCCGGATCACTCGAAGCGTTTCAGCTTTCTATGCTTACATTATCGGCTTGGACGTCCTTCCTACGGGAAGAATAAACTTTTTAGCTCATGATGTATTTTCAGTAAATAGGTGCTAAATGTTCCACACATCTTCAGGCACCATACTTTGAAAGTAAGATATTGTTGGATCAATATTCTTGTTGGCTAGTTTCTGTTCCGATATATCGTGTGCACCTGCTAACCTTAGCCAAGCTATTAAAAAAAGTTAGGAAACATGTTGCAAGATACCATTATCAGATCTACGGTGTTCGGTCGCCATAGGTCTGACAAGTGAGCACCGTAGGTGGTAAAATCGTGTCTTATACCGTGACTTTCTAATCTTCTTTTTTTCTTAGTGGGACACCTTGGCTAACGTTAGCTGGAACACGCTATAGCATACATGTTAAGTCAGTCTTGGAAATAGCACAAAATAACGCTTGCACATCGCAGTAGAATAGCACATCGCTGTGAGCAGGAGTATGGGTAATAATTAGCCTTTATTTTAACCTTACTTTAATTTATTTTAACCTTACTTTAACGTTATTTTAGTCACTATTTTAACCGATACACAGCAGGTGCGTCGTTCAGTTCTGCGATGACACCTGAGGAAGCATACTACGTGACCTATGGAACGTGTGGAAATAGGCAGAAAATGGGTGTTCAGTAATATTTTCCAGTGATCATAAGCCAGAAACGTTAAGCTTTCCGCACGCACTACCTTTAATATGGCGCCAATTTTCATCGAATGTGAACTCTGTGTCACACATATTTCGAGGGAACTGGGAACCACTGCGAAAAATGTCGTATAACGATTTCCAGTAAGTGGCGGTCCCACGCCGTCTGGAGATACATGCCCATATCTGAGCGGACGCTGCCTCTGATATGCTCAGAATGTAATAAAGATGTACATAATATATCAAAGCCTAATACATCCTTTTTACAACGAATGGCTTCTGTGCAACTAAGCTGCTTTTATTCTAATGATACGCACTGAAAGGGAAAATAAAAGCGCACTAAGGGAACCGTGCTTGCATTTTTTTTTTCTGCGAGCTTTTCTGCAAGACTGACCGCACGAGGGCCGAGATATCTTGCACTTAGCCCCATACAGGTCCTAATCCAGGTGCGTACGGTTCATAACTGGCGTTCCTTCTCAAGGTTTTAACTCCAGGTAAGTTCGAAAACTAAGAAAAGAGAAATTTATATCAACTTAACGTTTATCTCGTGTAACTTCGATATATAATTTTCTCTTTACTGAATGATCACAGTGTGGCGTACTTTCAGGTAAAATTTCGTTGCAATACATGAAATAGCTTTTTTACAATAATTGTAAAACCGTTGATTTTGTTCGTTACTTGTTCATATTTTGCTTAGTCGGCTGATTCCAAAAACACACTCGAAGTACAACAACAGCAAACGTTGTCCTAGATGCACGCGGTTTTATAAATTATTTTCTGCTGATTTGTTGCGCGACAGGGCTCAAATGACTAACAGTATGTTTTTCTCCTTAACCACACACAAATCGACCTGTTTCTGACTTTTCGAGCAGAAAAAGGACCCTTTGGGAGTTGATTGGTCATTATTGCTGCGAAATTGTGAAAGTGTTTAATAACCAATCTGTAATTTTCGTCTTTCAGTGTTTAGAACATACTTTATTTTGGGGAAGGGAAGGAGGAGCGCGGAAGGTTGCGCCTTCTACGAAACATTTTTGGTATTCGCGAGGCGTTTTTGCGTCTGTCGGAGGTGGCGAAAGCACACAGTTTACTTCAGGGCCATACAGTCTGCTTCATGTGTTTCCGTCTCACCAACCCCTTGTGGTGTGGTCGCATCAGAAAATAAACGATATACATTTTTATTGTCCGCCTTTGATCGCCTTCCACGTGATGCCGACTTATAAGAAGCTTTCCTCAAGGATTGACCACTCACAATGGGCCGTAGTCCGGAAGACGCTGCCAGAATAACAGCTGCAGCCTCCGCCACGCTTTTGACAGAGTCAGACATGTGCAAGAAGTCTGCAGGCTTCATGACCGAAATGTTGAAGGAGGAATCTTGCGATGAATTGCAGATTTTCTGTCACATAGCAGCATATTTATGATGACGAGTAACAGGCGCTGTGTACCTATGGATTTAAATCAAGGAGTGCCTCTTAGGTGCAGTTTTAGGACAAATATCTTTCAATGTAGTAATGTGCAGGCGATCTGATGTGCTAACCTCATCTGTTAATATATCGATCTATTCGGGTGACGTGCCTATGAACATCGGGCTCCGATTGTGCTGAAGGGCAAGTCCTACTTCAAGAGAGCAAATGGCATTGCCGCACGCTTTTTGGCGGAGAATGGCATAAATATTCCAGCCGAGAAATCCGCCGTGCTGCCCTTCACAAAAAGAGGAGTTAAACACTTCAAGCTCACTACCAGCCAGCTACTAGTGCCCGTTGCGAGGGGTCATAGTTTTCCCGGGAATAACATTGGACCACTCGTTTTCCTAGAACATTTGAAGAACATAAAAACCAATCCATCAACGCACTACGTTGCATTTCGTGTACCGCATGGGCAGAACTCTATCTTTCTGGAATAAGGATATTCCTCTTCAGCAGCATTCACCGGGATTCAAACTCCTCTTCAAGAGTGTATCACAATTACTCGTAATATAAACGAAGCAGAAGAACAGAATGCCGTGCAACATTCAAATCACTAACCAAAATGGCCCCAGAAGATATGCACTTCGAAATAGTGAATTGCTAGGCAGGTTGGTAGGACAGTTTCTTCAAAGGGGAGAGCTAAAGATGTGTGGTTGCAACTAATCGTTTTACAGCGAAGCTGTATATGGCTAGGGTTCCGTGCATTCTTGTTCTCCGTCAGTAAAAACTGTGTCCTCAATGGCTCATACCCTCGTGAGTAAGCAAAAAATGTAATGACTCATAGCCCCGAAAGGCAGAGGCTACAAGCAATCGGCAAAGTGAAGCAAACAGTCCTAACGTTCTTTGGACCATAAAACGCATGCAACGTACACAGTAGATGTAAAAAAATGTACCGCCCCTTCCAGTCCGTGAAGATGGTCATACAGCGAAGCTGTGTTAGTATCATTGAGTGTTACACCATGCAAGTCGAACTTCGCAAGCAGTGTACATTGTAAATATTTTACCGTGATAGCGTTAAGGGCCCCGCGTCACATAAAATCCGGCGTAGGCGTTCCACGTAGGTCTCTGGCGTCCAGCGTCTGACGCATTTCGGGCATTTTCTGAGCATCTATACCCAGGCTCTCTATGCGGCGCAAGGAAGTTCTTGAACTAATTGTATTTCTCAAGCCAAAGTACATAAAAAAATCAGAAAGTATTACTTAGACTCGACCTACAGACATGATAGCGTCGGATTGTAATTTCAATATCAGAGAAAACATAATTCTGCTACACGAAAACTCAAGCAAACCCCTTTTCCAGCGTTTCTACCATTCATAAACTGACCACGGCGTCCGCCATTTGCACGCGCCGGCGCGAGAATATCTCGGAGTCCTCGGAACGGCGCGCCCGTTTCCTTGAAACACTTCCAGATGGCGCTCGCCTCCGCCGCATCGAGGCCCACGCAATTAAGAGGCCGCGTTTTTACCAGAAAGCACGCCTTCATGCATAGCGTTCGCCGCGAGCGTTTCCCGGTAAACATTACGGTTACATAGGCTGAAATTGCCGGGAAGCGTGAGAAGCGGACAGGTATCTTTGCATGCTATCGCGTTCCACTCTTAAAGGCGAAGCTTAAGCGTCCCCCATATGTTTGTTTCGCAATTCTTTCACCTCATTTGCACTTTTGTGTGCTTATCGTGGTGAGCATGTTTTAGGAATGCTTTTTTTTTGGTCCTCCCAGTGTCTTCTTTTTTTTTTTTGCGCGGGAGACAGGCCCTACAACAACGAGCCCGTTCACAAGACAACTTTCGCTGAGGCTCGCAGTAGGCAACTTCTTCCTCAGGAGTTCGCACTACTCGCTGTCGTAGCTGGGATGGAATGGGCGGAACCACTAATCTAAAGCTCCGTATATTGGGCGCAAAGCCCACCACTGGATATGCAGGCGCTGCAATCGTTTTGACGATTGCTTGGATTGGTTTGACGACTGACGTCATTGTTTTCTTAATGAGATTGCACACACGTTCGGCTGCGACGGAGAGAACGACGTCAGTGACGATAATATGCCTGCAGTCCACCGTTGTCGTGTGCGTTCGATGTCTCGAGTTTGCTCCGTGGCATGGTTAACATCGTCCGCTCGGCATTGACGCTTGCGATTCTTCAAAATAAATTGCTATAAATTAAATCTGTCCGTCACTAAGACAACGAATGACTCATACCCCCTTAAGCAATGGCTCATACCCCCGTAAACGCGGACTCCCCATTGCGACGACAGAAGAGAAGTGAAATTCTAGGCTGGAATTACGAGCGACAACAAAGCAAGCTGTGAAAGACGACGACGACGAATGCGGGAGCAGTGGCACGAGCACGTTCGCGCAGTAGCGCCGAGGGGCGCCAGCGAGCCAACATTGGAAGAAGACGACGATGCTCGAGCCATTGCTGATGATGATAGTTTTACCGAACTCCGACAACGACGGCACAGCTAGGGCCCATATAAACAGCTTCACTGTAAAATGTCATAATCAATGGTTCATACCCCCGTAAGCAAGCAAAAAATGAAATGGCTCATATCCACATATGGCAGAGGTTACAAGCACTAGGCAAAGTGCAGCGAACAGTGCATACAATCTTTGTTATCACGCATACAACACAGAATAGCATATGCTTCTATAAAGAGCAAGCTTAAAACAAACATCAAAACCCCGTAATTGATTATAAGGCAGGCTCTCGTGATAGCAATGTGAAGCATGCAGTGCTCCCCGCATATATTTCCCGGCAGAGATTACTGTTGCGCAAGCTGACGTGGTGACGCCAGCTTTCGACGTGCGGTGTGACGTCCCTAGCCTTTCGTATATAAGATAACCAGCCTAGGAACTGATTGCAATGTTGCTGCAGCACCGCTATCGGCGGTGGCGCACTGTCAAAATTACGGTTACTTCCATTCCTACCATTGCTCTAACATAGCACTACTATATTACTCTAAAGCCATAAAGCATTGTATAGCACCCTCAGCAGTTGTAATGGCGGCTTTCAACAGCTGCGCTGGTCATCCAACTTGATAGAGTGGAATGACTCACTTATTTTTGCTGTTCCAAGTTCTCTTCTTCTTTTCCATACCACTCTGGTGCTCCCCTTTGCACAAGAAGGCCTCAGAAGACGACTTCTTTCTTGAAACGCCCGCCTCACGCGATCATTTGGTCTCTCACATTCTTCCCGATCTGAGCCACGTTCCGTAAGCGCTGCAGAATGTAGCGTCAGCTTTTCCCTTCTCATCAAGAACCACCTCTCTCTCTCTTCCTGATCTGCAGCTTTATTGCCCACAACTTCTTTCGTTTCTTAACCTTTGCATAGTTGCGGGGGCCTACTTTCAATGACGTTCAGCGGCTTTTGCGTTGTGGCACAATGAACGTACGGCCATGTTCCGTCCGTCCATCGTTTGTCGCAATTCTGAAAAGCGCCGAAAGCGGCAGAATCCGCGTAAGCCGGGAACCCGTCACCGCTCTGCGCCTTCGGCAAAAATACCCGCAACGGCGCCATCGTGTCTCGAAAGTGCGAATGCTCAAACGGTCGTGAATACGCAAATGGTCGTGAAAAAAGAACAGCGTTTTTCACAAACGCCTTGCTTAAACCCCGATTCCTGCAGCGCGTGGCACCTTCAGTTTCCTTCGCTCGGTCCTCTGCCGGCGCGTCTCGCAAGGGGAGACGCGCGAGTGGCATTCAGATCTGCACCGGCCAGATATCGGAGTACGCGCCTGGGAGGCTGGGGGAGGAGAGGGCAGGTTGTGTGTCCTAAAGTCAATGGAACTATAAAGTCACTGGTCCTAAAGTGACTGGAAGTTCCAATGACTTTAGTACGCTCCCTTCAACAGCACCTCCCCACAGGCCCTTCTACAAAGGTGGGGACCGTGCTAATTTCAGCAATCGCACCCTTATTCACAAGTGCTCGCGGGAAGAACTGCATAATATGGAACTGGCACGGATTCACAAGAGGGCCTGCCCGGGAGGCAAAATGTCTCGAGCAAACTGAACCAATAACCGAAACAGTGCTTTTCTTGTTACCTTTTTTCGTCTACACGTCGTTTGCTTTCCCCTGTTCTTTTCTCCTTTGGTTGCTCCCCCTTTCTGGCCAGTGTTCATGTGCGAGTCGTCGCGGGTGCGAGCAGCGAAATTTTCCTCTGTTTTTCTTTCTCACAACAGCGGCAAATAACTGTCGCTTTTCCAGACACACACAGGCTGACGCCGACGCCGCTGCGCATGCACGTGATTCGCACTTAAGGGTCCGACGTTTAGTTTCAGGAATCCTTTCCTGAAGCATAGTTTTTTTTAAACCCGGAATCACAAGCCAGGCGGCTGGAATTACGCTTTATCTCTCTCTCTCTCTCTCTCTCTCTCGTGTTTCTAACTCATTTTCTGTAGACTTCATGCGCAAAAAGCGATACATGCAATAGCGCTCTCATACTATTATTTTCTTTAAGGAAGTCCTTTTTGATTGCGCGAACAATAAAAAATACTTTCGCTTCAAGATAGTTGAAGATAGTTAAGGTCACCTCTGTGTAGCCTATGTTATTTCTCATATTTTTACGACGTAGCCAACGCGTCGCATTTCAGGTCCAGTCAGCAAGAATCAGCTGCGCAACAGATCATACGAACACATGCGCCGAATTCTGCATCGAAGAATTCTGTGCTCGTGCATCGAATGGGCAATTGAGTCTATTTGGCGCATCGTAGCCTGCATGGCTGCTGCGCAATAAAAATCCCAAATCATCATCAATTAAGTCTATAAGAAGGTACTACCTTCGTTTAGAATCGCCTTATGAGGAACCACTTCTAGCGTTACGACAGTTTGAGTGTGCAAACAAAAATATGCTGACGCCGCCCGGTACAGAGAGACAACAAAAATGGCGCTAAATTTTGAATGATTACAGCTGCGCGACTGTATCGACATTTCCCTTTATTCTGGCACGTCCAGTCAAGCTCTCTCAACGGCCACGCCTGCAAAAAAAGCGCATTCGCTCCGACGTCCTCAAACGCCGGTGCCCATATTGAGTGGCCAATTTGTCGAGGCGAAATAACAAAGCGTGTCTACTGAAAACCGCGTGGATCAAACAGAGCCTTTGTGGAAAATTCATTTAATAAGTGCTGCAAGTTTGGCGCTACCGCTATCAGTTACGCTTTACAATGCCCCGAGAGAACTTGGAGTTGCACAAAGCTAACATTTAGCAGAAGTGTGGGGCATCTTAACATTCCTGGTTAATTAGGAGCGTTACAAATATTTATTGGATCCTCGATTCTTTTTTTTTAAAGTCTTTTTCATGCATGTTGTGATGTTCTTCTGGCTTCCTAGCTCTGTGAAATAAACAAGGCAGCTTCTTTCTATTCGGTCGAAGTAATAATGACCAGGTAATGGTTAACGGTTAACAGAACTTTTCCATGTGGCAAAGTTCAATGTGAGTGGGTTAATTTGGGCCTTGTCAATCAATTAAGTGTGCAAGTGCTCTGGGAGCATTATGAGCGCGTCTTACGAGTGGCGTTGAACTTAGTCCTTTGCGCTGCAGAACTACGAGTTTCATCAAGATCAAATTTAGTGACATTGTATGGAACGCTATGGCATATTTCTGTACGTGCGAATTTAAATGCGGTTATATTAAATCCAGTATTTGTTAAAAAAATCTTAATGAAATGTTAGAACGTGTGCTACGGCCGCGATCAACTATAATTTACAATCTACCGACATAAGTGTTGGTTACGCCAGGTTTCTATTTCGTGGAAAAGGAGGCCATGGTAAGTGAAATTCGTAACAAAGTTTCACGCTACTGGCCTAATTAGAGCACTTGCAAATAATTACTGAAACCTGCTTTCTTTGTTTTTCTTTATTCTTTACTTTATATATATATATATATATATATATATATATATATATATATATATATATATATATATATATATATATATATATATATATATATATATATATATATAACAACATCTCCTACGTCATCGACGTTCATACTTGCCTACTTCGGTGTCCTCAATAAACTAAACAAGGCCCATTGTTTATATTTATCGGAAATAAGGGGCACGTTAACGGTAATGTGCGGGCAAAGTTATAATTGGAGGGACTAATTACGGACGACCTCCACCGTAAATTACATACGCAAGCGTTTCGGAGCTCTTTAAGTTGTGCTTTACGAACAACGCGGAATTTAGCCCGCTGCCCTGGGAGAAATGTACGCGCTGCTGAGATCTAATTTAGCAAAGATGGGGGCGAAGGTGAGGGGATACTATGGTCAACCTTGTAGAGAAGTAAAATGTGTGCGGATGAATTGCTCTTTTTGTAAAGAAGTGCACGAAAGCAGTGCACGAAAGCTATTGCGG
This sequence comes from Dermacentor andersoni, assembly GCF_023375885.2. NCBI lineage: Eukaryota > Metazoa > Arthropoda > Arachnida > Ixodida > Ixodidae > Dermacentor > Dermacentor andersoni. The sequence continues at coordinate 106,056,839 of NC_092815.1, forward strand.
GCAAGGTTTCAAACGTAACAGTTATATACAGGCAACTTTCTAAAGAACATAATTTAATTTCAGTCAACTGAAACTCTTAATGAACTTCTCGTAAGGAACAACCTCATCTGCAAATTGGGTTGTGATTCTGCAAGGTTGCACAAGTCTGCTGTCTTTTGTTCTAATTCACTCACGGACGCTGCAAGTTTCTTCAATCAGGTCCATCCCTTCTCCTTATCTACGGCTTTTTTAGCAGTGCAACAACGTCGAGATGCTTCTCCAAGGTTTCTCTAACTTCTTTTTTTTCCCTTCTATTCTCAGCAGGATTAAGTATGCATCTCGGAGGCATTTTTGCATAAACAGCGTAAAGAACAAATGAAAGACAAGCGCGCAGCACATTAGGCAAGCTTGTATAGTGTGATCGCCACTGGCACCACTACAATAACAAATTTAAGAAAAATCTGAGAAGCCGTTAAGTTGTTAAATATCACGCGCTCTTCCACTTAGATGTCTGTTTATGCTGCAGATATTTTACTATGCAGCATAAACAGATAGTTGTTGCAGATAGTTTATGCTATGGGGCGACAACGTATACTTGCAGGTTTTTTTATGTCGCGATTTAATGTCGTATTACGCACAACATAGGCGCTCTCGCTGGTACTTTGGTCCCAGCTTGAGCATAAAATGGCTCAGCCCGTTGTTGTCGTATGCTTACCGCCAGCGTTCGCCAGTCATGGACTCACGGTTATGGCGTCAGCTGCTCCGTCATCAAACCGGCCGTCGAGTTGCTGGGCAGCGTTGACAGACGGGGTCGAGACGTGCGCATCATCTAAGCCGTGTGCGCGAGTAAAGAATGTGCGCTGGTCCATGGCGGAACCAGCGCTGAGCAGAAGGCGCAATGGCAGTTTGACGTCACAGTTGAAATCTACTAGCGCCGTCCGGTGAAACCACGAAAACTTCCCGACATTTTGGACGATAACGGACGCGCGACAGTATCAACGTTTGATTTCGCCCGATGCGTCCAGCCAAGCCTCCTAGACGGCACAAGACCTGTGCACTTCGATCCATGACGTCATACTACTTTACCCGACTGCCATAGAATCTGATGGCGATGCTCCCGGTGAGCCGCCGCGGTGATTTTCCCGTCACCGCTTTTGTCTCGCCGGGCTTGGCAGTGGAAATTTCGGTCCAAGTAGCATGATGTCATTAAGCAGCGTGCACAGGCCTGTTATCTAGGAGGCGTTGGCCAAGCCTGCCATGACGGGGAGCGCATGCGCTTTCACGATCTAGCACGCCGGTGCCCAGTCACGTCACAAGCTCGACACGGGTGTCTCAAGGTGAGCGGTAAACGCGTACAGGCTCCCGGATTCGCAGCACGTGCTGCTAAACCATTTCTTCTGATCACTAGGTTGTACGTTATGGCGTTGCTGTTGGTACACGAAGTTTCAGCGCTGGATGCTCATAGGCAAATGTCTAAGAAATAAATTTTATTACTCACGACAGCAACTAATAAAGCTAGGTTAACTTCAGCATTGATACTGACACCACAAAACGTGCCGCTTGTGTCCCTCCTTACGACGTCGTACGTTAACGCATTGTCAGCCCTTCCCGGCGCGCACCTTTACACTTTCCTTTCTTAAGCCTTCTCAGCTCCGCCGCACTACACTTTCCTCCTCTCCACTCCGGGGCACATTCTTCCCATTCCGTTGTCCTGTGCACTTCTGTCGTCCACTCAGAGTGACCATGAGATGCCGCGAAAGCGCCAAAAAGAAAAAGAAAAAAAGACTACTGCTTTACAAACGGTCTACGTAGCCGAAGCTCTATGTTTTATCAACATAATCTGCCCAGCAGTGTCGATAATGCTGCCATCAGGTCTGGTCAAAACTACGCGCAGTGGCACACAGCGTGCGTCTCAAGCACAGAACGCATCGAGTGGAAAAGGTAAGCCCTGTCGTCCGATTCTTTACAGGCGCCGCGCATAGAAGCCGACGCCGCAACGTAAGCAGGTCGTTATGCGTACGAGGCCATAGATCAGCGATGCCGCGCTTCAACGGTAATATCCTGTTTGCTACAATTAAGCAGGCAAGCAATGGTGGGGGCATCGGCGTTTACGGTTGCACGATTTCGCTAATCTCGCCTCAACCGATTGTGGTCTGCGCTTTACAGTTGCAGAATTTTAATTTAGAATGAAGTGTGTAAAAAAGCTATTCGATGCTGCGTTCGTATTCGTTTCTTCAAGCACGACGTCGGTGGCGAGCCTCCTGTCAAGAACGATGGGCTTGTGCTGCTGGCTCTTGGTGCTCACTGCAGCAGCAAGTGGTGAGTACTGCTACTCATCCGCATAAACATAGACAACAAAAGCGCAGTTCGAATTGTTTTTGGCGCGCCCACTTTACGGTGGAAATAGAGACGTAGAATTATTCACTACAGATGCCCATTTTGAAAAACTCTACTGATGTTCTTTGATGTGTACACGAGGATGGACTTGGACAGTCACGCGCTTGCACGCCACGGTGGTCTGGTGTGTGTGTGTGTGTGTGCGCGTGTGTGTGTATGTGTGTGTGTTAGGGGTGAAGACAAATACAGGGTGTATTTTGTTCTTTTAGCTGCACCAAATGCGTAAGTTTTGTGTGTGGCAGATAGCTCAATTCTAGCCCTTGATTTACCTTACTCGATGAAGCGGCCATTAAGTCTACGAGAAACCAAAATACTTAACTAACATATTACACTAATAATTTTTCTATTTATTACTTTACAGCACATATTTCAATTCATGAATTGCATATGCAGGCATATTGACTTAAAACTAATGCTGAGGATTGCGCCGGTGTTGTACTTTTCTTTTTATCCGTGACAGAGCGATAGCTGTTCGGTGGACTGGTGTATTATGGCTCGGCGAAGAAAGCACACAGTCGAAAAGGAAGGGGTCATCCATGCGCATTGCTCATTTTAGCGTCCCTGTATATAGGGAGCATATACAGGAACACTAGCTCCGCCAAATGCCTACGCCCTCTCCACTTTTTCTTGAGAGTAACGCTGCAGCCACTGCTCGCGTGCTGTATTGCGTGCGACAGTACATCGCAAATCGCATTCTATTGCATCAAAGTTATGGTTCCTCCTTGTACGAAAATGGATGCACGTTGCTCTTTTATCTGTACGCCATAGGCATACGCAGGAAAATTGCGCATGTACCGACAAGATAGCAGACTCCTGCCAGCACTGGCCAGTGGGCTTTAACGGAGTAATGACGATGCATTTTTGCTCTTTTTCCTATTTTGAAGGTCCCGGACGTCGAAACAGCACAAAAATATATATACGTAAACAAAAATTATTGCATTTTTCTGCGAACCGGTTTCGTTTCCCGGGAAGTGTAGATGTCGCCACGTCATGCCACAGGCGTTGATCACTTGGTAGCACATCACTACGTTTTGGTACTTTATCCAACTCTCTCTCCCCGTTGCCTGCTACTGAGTGAACGGTGAGCAGCCAGTTAGCAGAGCAGAAGACCACCGTAAATGTCACAGTAGTGCGCCCTTACCCCTTTTGTCAAGGCATACCCAATTTTGTACGTGATTTATCCTTTCCGGTTTTGTCCAGCAGGGGCAAATGAAACACACTAAGATGCGGATAGTTTGAAGCCTCCCTTAACCGAAAGTGGCCTTATTCAATTCCACTGCGCAGGTCGTTGCTGTACATGGCCCCGTATTGAAAGCACTCCAATGTTGTCTTTTTGTCGCCTTTCGCACCCCTTTCCCTCTTCCGCGGCACAGGATAGCCAACTGGAGATATCCTCTGGTTAACCTACCTGCCTGTCATTTGCCGTTATCTCTGTCTCTCTTTGACAGAATGTTCGACGTGCCCTATTCCATCAGTAGTGTTGAAAGAATATAGTATTCCTCCCTCGCAATTCCTTCAGAGAATAGTTAACTGGTGAACGTGCTTCGAGCCTAGATAATTCATTAAATGGAACAACGTGACCTGACTCAATTTAGCCGAACACAATTATCAATATAGCACGCACTCATGAGCATCTACCGTTGCTTGAGACATATCGTTAAAACAGCCTATATACGTCTGATAACAAAAAAGACAACCCGAGAGAAGCTTCTGTGGCTTCGCTGCTGCTGTCGTAAAAAAAAATCCTTCCAAGGCAACCAAAGCTCAAATTTTAAGTCTTGTTTATTGAAGTGCTATAGGAGCACCGGAGCCTAATTTCAACGATACCTCCAGTCGAAGCTTTTTTTTTTCCAGGATCCCCAATCTGCCAAACATTGGCAAATTTGACAAATAGCAAAAATCCAGTCGTTCTTTCAGAAGGTGCATGATGTTGCAAGTAAAATTATTCACACAGCAATGCGCAGAAAAACTGTCGATCAGATTTATTGATTTCTACAAGCACGATAACGAGAGTTAAAAAATTTTAAAAAATCGCCTCTGACTGATAGCACAATTCTAGTCCTTGTGCTGGTGCACTCGAAGGGGCGGGTTTTTCTCGCTCGAGAAATCGAAAAGTATAATAAAATAAGTAACAAAATTAAATAATTACGTTTTCAACTAATTCCCCAACGGCACATATCGCAATTTACAAATTGTCGCTGGTGAGACTGCAAGCCAATGTACATATGAAACGAATTATATACACGATACAATTTTAGAGATATGCTTCATCAAAGTTGCTGTAAGAATGCGCTATTGTTCCATGCACTTACCTTCTTAACATAACGTCGTTTTATATACCGAAGCACAAAAGAAACTATATAGCCGATGCATTTCGTCGCAAATTTCGGAAATTAATATCTCGAAACTGGTGTCATCCTGAGAATTGGTTGCAAGTGGATCCGCTTCGCGAACATCTCCAGCTACAATTTGTAAATTGCAATATGTGCCATATGGTAATTTGTTAAAAAACCTAATTAGATTTTTTGTTAATTAGTTGCATATTTCCATTTCTCTTGCAAGTGATGTCCACCTCTTCGAGTAGAACACCCTAAGGACTAAAATCGTGCCATTGTCTAAAAAAATTGCCTAAAGCCTTTCCAGAAGTGTGTTGTGTGTGTGTGTTGTGTGTGTGTGTGAGGTATACCACATATTGCGAATGGCGCAGTGCTGGCTATGAACCCACTTACCGAGTTCCTCAACGAACAAGTGGACTACGTGCTCCAGAGCGGCGAACTGTGCAAGTTCTCGGAGAAAGACGGTGCCTGCGACGACCATATCGGCTCCATCAACATGTGGAGTGATGCTGAGTGGTGCTGCTGTCCCCAGTTCTACGAAGGCTACGTCACCAATCTGGACCATGGCATTCGGCGCACGGGCGACTGCGCCTTCGATCCGCACAACACCAGCATGGCCGTGTGCGAGCTGAGCTTCGCTAACGTCGAACTGCACTACCGCTGGCTCTTGCTGAGGAGAAATCCCATGATGGAGGGGAACGTGCATTTGGCGCATCCAGACGAACTCGTCGACGCGGGAAACTTGACGGTCACGCTGGCCGAAGGATCGGGACTGCTGTTGCTGGAGGAGGATGTCAGTGAGTGCTATTATACACTTCAAAGTCTCTCTCTTCTAGCTTTCTGGTAGAAACGTGGCCTCTTGCGTGGGCCGATCCCCGAGGTAGTGCAAAGCCACGCCAAGAAAATTACCTAATTTTCAGGTTTCTGTTATTGTTTCGCACGTTTAATATTTAAGTCTGAGAAGATAGAGATAAACAAGGATAGGAAAGGCAGGGAGGTCAACCAGAAGAGCATCCGGTTTGCTACCCTACACTGTGGGTGGGGAAAGGGGAATAGAAAGAGGAAAAAGGGAGAGAGTAAGCACTGAGTGCGTGTGGGAGGGACACTATACACAAGGACACTATAAGCGGTCGCTTAAGCTGGTGCACTTATGCATTAAGTATTGCGCTAGTGCACGAATCGATTTTGAGCCAGTGACGAGTGTGGCCACGGTCCGAGTATCTTTGACTCGGTGAACGGTCTCGAGACCAGTCGGTGTAAAGTTGCCCGCAGAGAGAGGCGTTGGACTTCGTAGCGAGGGCAGGTACACAGTAGGTGCTCGATGGTTTCCTCGCACCCACAGGAGTCGCACATCGGGCTCTCGGCCATTCCCAAACGATAGGAGTATGCGTTCCTAAACGCCACTCCCAGCCACAAGCGGCACAGCAAGGTTGTTTCGCCGCGGGAAAGGCTAGATGGCAGTTGTAGCCGTAGCGTGGGGTCAAGTCTACGTAATCTGCAATTGAAGGCTCTTGAAATCCAGAGATCTTGTGATTTCTTGCATGCAAGTAGGCGAAGTTCCCTGGCAGCGTCCGACCTCGTCAAAGGTGTTGAATGCATCTGGGTATCTTCGTGGGCAGACCGTACAGTCTTGTCAGGTGGGTTGTTGCCGACGATGCCACATTGAGCAGGAATCCATTGAAATATAATGTGGTGTCCTCTTTCCAGAGCATGGTGGTACACTTCCCTGATGTCAGATATCATCTGCTCGTAAGTTCTGTGATGTAATGCAGATTTGATACTGTGAAGAGCTGCCTTAGAATCATAAAATACGACCCGCTTCTCTGTCGGCTGTTCGGTGATGTATGTACGTCATAGCGGCATGGAGAGCTGCAAGTTCTGCCGACGTAGGTGTAGTCATGTGTGACAATTTGAATGTAACTGTAACCTGCCTAGCTGGAATGACGAATACAGCATTTGGGCTGGTAGGTGAAGTCGAACCATCGGTATATATATGAATGTGGTCATGACACGTCTGGTGCAGTAATAGGAGCGTCAGTTGCTTCAGAGTCGGCGGCGGGTGATTGGCCTGCTTTGTAATTCCGGGAATAGCAAAATTCACTTGAGGCTGTCGTATGCACCACAGGGGAGATGAAGGCTTTGCCGCCGGTGTAAAAGATGTCGGTATGCACTCTTTATGAGCGCTAATCACTCGTGAAAAGGTCGCTTGAGGTCTGAGAAGATAAAAGGCATGCGTTGTCGGTGTTTTGTTTAATGACATTTCTTTGTGGGCTGTCATTCTCTAAATTCCGAGGAATAACTTTTTCAAGAATATACGACACAGTATGAGCAACTCTAGTGATATAATGGTGTTACAATATAACCCGCATATACCGCATGTCATACAGCAAGACGTGGCATATACATATACCTAAATATATACAGAAATTTTCGCCAAACCCATTCTTTTTAACGATATCATGTTAAAAGGAATAGGTTTCTTATTGATTTTAGAGTGTCGGCACCGGCTGGTTTCAGGCAGCGTCGGCCACCATTGTCGAGCAATGTGATGTCTGTCCATGCCAGATAACAGTGCCGACGCCCAAAGTGGCTAGCAGTGCATAAAGCCGGTGGACATCGACCGATGCCGCGTCATGTTGGTCGACGCCGAAAGTCCGTCGGAAACTCGTTGCTTGTACAAGTAGTTGTGCCTTTAAGGTAGCGCACTGAGTAGCAAACTGATTATCTTCACTGTTATTCGCTGTTTTCTCTCTTGACGTGCGATTTACCGTTTCGCACTACTCATTCTTCAGTTTCAGTGCTATCGACAATGTAGAGTTGTCTGCAGCAAACTGCAGTTCTGATGACCTCATTTACGCCATGTGTGCTCTATACAACAAAGATCAGCCAGGCTCGAACTTGCATCCAAAAACCTCAATTTTCAAAATTCCGACCACGCAATATCTTGTCCTCTTTTTTGCTTGCAGCGGACGGCATGCACTATCACGCTACATCGTTCGATACGGACACGATCAAGATTGGCAAGCTGGTATTCAACAACTCCACAATCAGCTGTGATGGAGAAGTGGTCGACACAAACGAGAAGGTGTTTCGGGTCGAACTTCAAAAAGCGCTGGCTGAACGGATCGAAGAATATGTCAGCGGTGACGGGTTCCTCGACACCTTCAACGAAGCGCTCGAGCTGGTGCAGTAGTTAACGCGGGAACATGGTCGCCCACTTAACGGGGGCTTTGCATTCTTGTACGCTGTGTTTCATACGCTTTAATGATGTTGCTTGCAACGCCCTCCAGCTGGGACGAATAAATTCAGTGGCTCGCGCTTTGTCTTCAGTGTCGCGCATATCTTCCACGGTGCTTCAAGGAGACTCGCGTTCAGTATGAATGGTGCTCATGGTCGAAGGGGCTTATTATCTTTTTGCACGTCAGCACGGCCGTGCTGACGTACGAAAAGGTTGAACACTGTGCATTCCTATTAGCGGTATTTATTACGGTAAATTTTCCTATGTTGGCTAGCTGCCACCGTGCCGTTTTCGAGCTCCTTCGATGACGGGCACCTTGTTTCAACTCATTGAAAGTGAGTGTACATTTCTGGTGTTCTGAAATTAGCGTTTTTTGCACTCTTCCAATCAAGTCTGTTCAAATTGGCAGATTTAGAGGAGACGTCAATCCGAGCTAACATCGCATAGTTGTGATTCACTCCGATGAAACTGGCGAAATGGACCTGAACTCCACACACTCATTTCCAGCGTAGGCGTCTCCTCACTTGCTGTCGCATGCACTTGCCATTTCCAGACGTGGCGGCCGTATTTAGATGGAGGCGGCCTAAAGTACTCGAAAAAGTATTTAATTGCTTCAAGGATACTTAAGTGATAGCTCTTGCTCCGAAGTGTGAATGAAAGTAAAGCGAATCGAACTTTTACCAGAAAGCCTTATTGGCCCGTAGGAAGAGCTGCACCTTAACGTTTCTCTCTCACAACTTGCCCCTGCTTGGACCCTCTTCTAAATAATTTACACACATTCAAATAACTCTCGTAAGTAAGGCCCAGGCAGCACCAACCTTGTTTGACGGGTCCTTGGTGTCCATCGCTGCAGGGTGCGAATTCACTTCAGTGTCGCCATGTAGACTGATCAACTTTTGCAACATGTCGCATTTCTTATTCTAAAGCGAACCACGCATGCTGTAAGTCTGCTGCAGGAAAGGCGTGGTCGGTTTTACTTTTGGTTTGTCAAGCTTGTGAATCGCACCTTCTAACTTTGTTTCTTTTTGCAGTAAGCCTGCAGTTCCGCCCGTTTCGTCTGTGTCGTAACCATTCGGGGCGCCGAACAATTCAGACCAAATGGGCGGTCCCGTCCACCTTCGCATGGCGCGCCGAGCTCGTTGAGCGCCGACACAGCACAGAGCAGTTATGAAGGTGCTATTTTAAACACTCGGTGCAAGATACTGTGAAAAGTACTTAGAGAATACAGCAAAAAACACCACGTTGTCATATTATTTAGTGGGTACCAAGATACATTGGAAAGCGTTTAAGACACAGCATTTCGAGTAGAGTATTTAAGTTGCGACCGCACACCACTCTTGCAAGCAGCTGAAGGCAGACCTTTTCCCTGGCTACGCCAGCAAAGCGATTGAGTTTAGCGTTGACAGTGCGTCCACTTCGCTTCGTTGTTTTGCCACAGAGAGACGTACATACTTGCATAGTTCCTACTATGGTGTTTTGTAGCCAACGCACTCGATTCCCTGGATACCATTTAGCACTCCGCGAGCGATTGTACGTGCCGTTGATAGGCAGGACCCGTACAACACTACAGCGCTGACTGCGCGAATGCGCATTGAGCGTTCGTATAACTGCTATCGCAATAGTTTTAGAGCACATTATTTCATTTCATAGGTCGCGTGCAATGCGGTGGAGGCTAGAAGGACTCTTTGCATTGACTGCGTTCGCCCCAACAAATAGTTCTCTGTTCTTGCGCGCGATTAGGCAAAACCGTTTTTAAATTCGTGAGCATTTCTATGCCTACTCAACGAGCAAACCTGCCTGTCCCGTAAGACGAATCACTGCAAAGAAAATAATGCATTAACCTTTGTTTCTATGAATGCTTTGCTGAAATATTTGGTGATGGTGCAATAAAAGCCATCTCTAGAACCACGTGTAGAGCCGACTTGGTGCATTGTAGACATCGAGAAAACTTCAATTGTGCGAAAATTTATTGCCAAACATGCCATATCCCCGTTGCGTTTCGGTGGTCGTGGTATGCGCCTTCTGTTGGAGCCTTCCTTCACCCATAAAAACACCACTGATCTATGAGGGTTATGCACTTCACGTCGCGCAACATAGACTGATAAGCAGGTAATGACTTGATAAGGATGATAAGGAATGATGGGTTATATAGGTCTCATCACGGTTGATAGTGGTTCGACGCGGATGGATAAGGTGTGGAAGAGCTATAAGGGCTTATAATGGTCGGATCAATTCTGATAATGTTAATAAGCACTGACAACGGTCGATAAGAATCGAATGAAGTTCACTAACGCTGATAAGGGACGGATCATGTCCGACAAGGTTGATAAGGGTAGGTAAGGGTTGATAAAGATCGAATCGATTGCGTTAAGTTTGATACCGATCAATAAGGGATGATAAGGGTCGGATCAAGTCCAATAAGGTTGATAACTGATAAAACTGGATAATGGTCGGATCTATTTCGATAAGGTTGATAACGACTGATGAGGGTTGATAAGCTTCATACAAGTTGGATAAAACTTCACAACATTAATAATGGCACCGGGCTGCATGGAGTAGCACAATGCTTACGCATACTTAGACAACTCTCAGGGGAGTTCCTGGGTAAATTTTTATATATTGATTCATTATAAAGTGAACAAAGATTAATCCTTAAAAAGAAACAAACCGTGTATATATACGACGGCTCAAACTCTGTGTAGTGAAGAATGCTCGGCGCTGCAGACACATTGCCAGTCCCCGGGGAGGCGCGAGCTCGAGATTACCTGGGCTGCTCTGCTGGAAAAACGCTGCAAACGCTTCATGCTGATCTCGCGTCCGGTCCTTTGCTCGCTTTAGATGTTGGTGGAGGTGCGATGAAAGATGTGACGTTCAGCTAGGAGGGCGTTTACAACTTCGGAGAGGAACACACGCCTCCTCTATCACTCAAAAGTTCGCGAGGTGCACCCCGGAGGAGCATAAAGGTTTTCAGGAGGAAGGAGGCTATATCACGAGCTGTGGCAGCAGGCAGAGAGGCTGTTTCCGCGTATCACGTCAAGTGGTCGATGTCGACGACTGTCCAGCGTTTTCCGGAAGTTGTACTCCGAAGGGGTCCACACAGGTCAATACCAATGCGATCGAAGGATCTGACAGGGCACGGGATTGGATGGAGTGGACTAGAGACATGCTGAGCTGGAACCTTGCGACGTCGGCACTGAGAGCACGATCGAATGTACTTGCACACAAATGTGTACGTGGCACGCCAATAAAATCTGGATCAAAGCCTGGTGTACGTCTTCAAGACACCCGCATGTGCACACCGTGGAAGGCAGAACATATTTCACCACGAACATATCGAGGTATGACCAGCAACCACTTGCGAAAGTCAGACACGTAATGCTGACGATAGAGAAGGCTATACCGAAATCCGAAGGGAGAAGCTTGATGGTACAAAGCTCGAGAAGGTGGAGGAAGAGTCAACGGGTTTGAAAGGAAGTGGGTAAGAGGGTTAATCCAGGCATCCTTGCGTTGCTCCGAAGCCATGTCGCAACCTGATGGGAACGAAAGTACTTCGTCAACATCAGATAGGCAGGCAGCGCTTTCAGTTGACACGGGCGAACGAAGAAGTGAGTCGGCATCGATGTGACGGCGGCCAGACCTGTAGACAAGGCGCACGTCGATATCTTGCAACTGCAAAGCCCAGCGAGCTAATCGGCCTGAGGGGTGCTTCAACGTTGACAGCCAACAGATGTTTCAAATCATGTTGCGTTTCATTAGCATTTTCACGTTTTCACGTTATTGACAGCTTATCGCTGCAGCCTCAGGTACGTGCTGCTGCGGCTGACGCGCAGCAAAGCTTAGACGGAAAGAGCATGCAGCGAAGGCGCGGAGTGATAAATTTTGGTGAACGAATTTCTTGCATAGCTTCCCCAGTGTTGCACGCTAAGCATATGAAAAGAACTATATACGCGGTGTCTTTCGTTGCCAGATTGTGGCTTTGGGCTGCGAAACCCCGTGCTCATTTGAATTCGATATATACAGGGACATGCATATTTCGCTTGACGTGTCCGAAAAATATTTTGCACTAACCTCTGTAGAAAGATCGCATTTTAGCGTCTACATCGTTCAGTGCAGCATGCGCATGGCACAGTTAATTGTCTGGTTTTTAAGAAAGAACTGCAAATTTGCCTTTGTTTATGTGAATTCGAGCTGCTGCCGCGACGGCACAAGCATAAACTTTGCCGCCGCCTGCCAGGACGCGACAACACCTTTATCTAAAAAGATGACTAAAAAGAAAGCATTGTTAGTTTTGAGATGAATAGCGGCCGTTTGAGCGACACGAGTCTTATACACCGAATTTGTTTACGTCTCATCTGTGCGGCCAACTGTTATTTTTTGGACTATAAAGTCATTCGCGAGAGACACAATTTGGTGTTTCATGAACTGACTTGATCGTGCACACAGGCAAGAGGCAGATTTTATTGCCTCCGTTGGACCACTACATTTATGCATAATATTTCCTCTGACAATGAAGTGCTCCTTTATATGGATTCAGTAATACAAGTAAACGCAGCAGCGCAACTGCATCTCAGAAGCAAGCACATGCACATTATCATGGCCTGAATGTTGGGTTGCTGTTCAACTAGGATCGACTCCCGTCACTTTAAACCATGCGGGAGCGCAAAATTTGGCAAAATTATCCAAAATGTCGATCTAAAAACGGAAGCAAAAGGAACACATTCAAACTTTTTGTTATTACTAGAAGTAGTCTGTAATGTCTTCACGTTTCTGTTTCTTTTTCTTTCTTTCTTTCTTTTTTTTTTTTTTAAGCGCGACTCAACCAGCACGAGGCGAAAGGCGCCCACATGTATAAACACTGGCTCAGCGTGACACGCCACGAAACAATTGAGCGGCAACAGATTGCTTCGCGGACGAAGGCAGCGTTGGCCGCTAAAGGATAATACATTCGTATAAAACGGCAACTTGCCTAGGGAAGCAGTAGCATCGCAGCAGCAATTATAATAACCGCTGCGCGTCAGAGGGGATGCCGATGCGAGTCGATGGCGATCGAATTAACCGGAGCTGCATAATATCGAGTTCGAACTAAACGAGTTTTCTTTTCAAAGCAATGCAAGGTTTCTCGTCACAGCTTTTCAGTGCGTTCAAACTGTATTACTTGAGGTCGAATCAACGGAAGTTTACTGTGTCAACAAACGAAGCACTGTCACTGCGGTGAGTGTACCACTTGTTAAGGTCAAAGTTTGGACTAGTTGAATGAAGTTTCTTTTTCTCTCTTTCTCTTGCGCTAGCTGGTAGGCCTTCCGAAGTATCCTTACATCGCAGGACTAGACGTACACATAGACACGAATGAACACGGACATTACATACTTCCAACTGATTTTATTCGCAGAAAGAACACTTATACAGGTTTGCGCAATGAAAAGACCGAAATTAAAATGATCAGTAAAAATCACCTAATCACATCACATGCAACCACTGTTACTTCTACGATCTATCGAAGGCACTTGTTATGCTCAAATAATCTAAGTCTTTATCGGTGAGGGCAGTTGACGGCACACTTAAACAGATATTGCCCCTTCCTCAATGATTTCTCTCCTGGTGGTATTGCCTAGAATTACGCAGCCTTTAATATTTCAGTCTGCAGCCACACTCGTTCCAGTGCACAGCCTGAGGCACTACTATACTGCGCCTCACATTGTAACGTTCACGCAGGCGGTCATTCACGCAGAGTGGGATCTGCCCCGCATAATATTTGCCTAACGAAAGCGAAGCCTTCTGTGCATCTCGTGCCGGACCTTTCTATGTCAGGAAGGTGCTGGTACCCCGTGGCTGTCAAACTAAACTAAAAAAATACACAAGATGAACGAGACAGAGCAATCACACTGTTTAAGTCGGTGGTACCAATGTAAACAGGAGACCCTTCGACCACGGACACTATTCACATATAGAATGCGACCGCAGTTAAAGTGCTGTAAGGAACACATACGGCAGTGAAGACACAGCACGATCCACTGCATTTATTCGCCCAGGTTGGTGGGCGTTGCAAACAAGAAAATCAAAAGCGCAGGAGGTACAAGAATACAACGCCCCCTTTAAATCAGCGAACAATTTCCAGCGCTTACTTATACTCCTCCTCAAGCGCTTCGTTGAAGGCGTCGACGAACCGCCCACCGCTGATGTATTCATCGATCCTTAGAAGCAGCGCTTTTCGAAGCTGGACCTGAAACGCTTCCTCGTTCGTGTCGATCACCTGCCCGTTACAAATGACGGTGGAGTTGTCGAATACCAACTCGCCGATCTCGATTGTGTCCGCCTCGAATGACGTAGCCTGGAAGTCGCCGTACGCTGCGAGCAGAAGACGGGTCGACAAAATATGGTGTCAAAATATTGACAATTGAGATAGCTCAGCTCAACAGACAGGTTTGTGCCTGACTGATTTTTGGTAGAGTATGATGTAAGTGAAGTCACCAAAACCAAAGCTTGCACTCGAGAACTCAACATTAATAATCACTCTGAAACGAGTGTATCGTACGTCAAGAGAGAAAAGAACAAAGGCAGTGAGGATTAGTCAGTTTGCTACCGCTGTGCGCTAGATTAGTTTTCACAGGTGACGCCCCAGATGCAGCCTCTCGCCGCACTACTTTGGTCGTGAAAGCCAATAGAAGTGGGTGCATAACCGAAGAAAGCTGCCTGCGGACTCCACCTTCTCAGAGCATAATAAATTGGCTGGGTTGAACGAGGCACAAGATACTATCGTGACGTTAAAGCGTTCCAAAAGCTGTTCGTGTAGCCACTGGGTGTCGGTATATCGCACGTATGTTGGATGCGGCTTGCGTTGCCCGTCACACCTCCGATCCAATCGCCGCTCTCAAGTACGGCGCGCAAATCTTGCGATGCGCGCGCTACGGCTAGAAGCGAGACACTCCAAACTGTATATAGCACTCACCGACATCCTCCTCCAGCAACAGCAGTCCCGATCCTTCGGTCAGCGTGACTTTCAAGTTTCCCGCTTCGATGTGTGCGTCTGGCTGCGCCGAATGCTCGTCCCCCTCCATCTCGGGATTTCCCCTCAGCAAGAGCCAGCGGTAGTTCAGCTCGACGTCGACGAAGCTTAGTTCGCACGTGACCACGTTAGGGTCGTGTGGATCGGAGGCGCAGTCGCCCGTCCGCCGAATACCCTGCTCCAGATTGGTGATGTAGCCTTCGTAGAACTGGGAATGACAGGAAGACGCAGCGCCACTCCACATATTGATGGGCCCCGCAAGGTCGTCGCAGCTGCCGTCCTCATCCTCGAACTTGCACAGTTCACCGCTCCGGAGCACGCAGTCCACCTGTTCGTTGACCATTGCGGAAAGTGGAGTCGCGGCCAGCGCTGCGCCATTCACAAAATGCGACTTATGTAATGTACAGGCACAGTCAGCCCCCTTCATTCAAGAATAATGACTGGCTATCAAACATGCGTCAATTAAGGTTACGTAACTGTATTCTGAAGTCCTTAAGGCTCCGCAGGAAGGAAGTGCAGGTGGTGTTATAATCCTTTGTGCGTTCTTTTTTGAGGGAGTCTTCGTATTTGCGGAATAATTATATTGATATCTATCGCAGTCAATTGTGTGGCTTTTTATTAAGAGAACTGTCTAGCTCAAAGCACACGCACAATTGAATTCATTACGAGAGAAAAAAAAACACTTTTTCACCATTATATATATATATATATATATATATATATATATATATATATATATATATATATATATATATATATATACAGAAAGACGAAACTTCTATATCGGCAATCCTTTAGGCCAACCGGCCGGTGTTGGTAAGGTCTGAAAGTCTCGTCGGAAAGCCCAAGAATTTTCTGCCTAGGCCACTGGTGTACCGATAGAAAGCAACATGCCCCCATTTATGTGCAAGATGGAATCATAACTTCGGTGCTATAGTGCATCCTCAGTGTGATACACGTGTTGCCAGTCCCCCTAATTGTTCTGACACTTGAAAGGGGCAAAACGGGCAAGTGGTGTTCGTGTGATTCGAATAATTTGACCCCAATGTTTCATCACTGACAGAGAGACAGACTGAAAGTGTATATATACTTAAGAGGAAGCTTTAGCTCGGGCCAAACTCCGACGCGGCCATTTCAAATACATGTAAAACGCAAGAACGCTTTTCTGAGATATCCCCTGGGCCGATTTTAATGAAATTTGTTGCATTTGAAAGAGCAAGTTAAATTCTAGTGACTGTTGGAAGCGGAATTTCGATTTAGGGCTTGACTTTTCTTAAAAAGATTTTCAAATATTTGACCGCTTGAAAAACATAGAAGCACGAAGTTTACAAATTCATAGCTCTGCATAAAGAACTGATATAACGGTTCTGTAAACGGCATCCATTAGATCATTCAAAGCGGACAAATTCGATGTGTCATTTTACATCTTACGTGAATTTGTTACGTTGGTTACAAGGGTTCTGCAAAAGTTGTATTTCCCTATTACAAATTTTTTTTATATTCCTGCGTAACACATCAATTTTGTCCGCTTTAGATGTACTATTAGATACAATTCACATAATTGTATTATCGTTTTTCATTGTTGAGTGACAGAGTTGTAAACTTGATAGTTTCGTTTTTTGAAAATTTTCGATTTTCGCCAATTTTTAATAAAAGATTGACGACCTAACTCGAAAATCCGAAACCAACAGTCACTAGATTTTAAGTTTTTCTTTTAAATGCAACAGACCTCGTCAAATTTGGTGCAGTGGTTGCCGAGAAAAACGAATTCTCCTTTTACATGTATTTAGATAGGAGCACCCGAGCTGAAGCTTCCTCTTAAGGATCAAGTAAAGCTTAAGTAATGCAATGACTAACATGCGCCGCTCATACTTACATATAGACCGAGCCGCTTCGGACTCAAGAAAGAAAGAGCTCGTTCGATAATGGTGCTATAAGGCCTATTCTCTAAACGACGTTGAAAAGGTGCCGCGTGAACCACGTTCTTCCGATTATATTTAAACTCCTCTTCCAACGGAGTTAAATGCCCTCATATGAAAATTACTGCGGCTACGGCCATAATTAAAGTGGAAGTGCGTATCCAGAGTGCGTATCCGCTTCCTAAAGCCTAGCCATCGTGACAAATCGAGCAGGAAAAGAAAAGGTACCGGCTCACCTTAAAGACCTTTGTGCCGACTGTGATTGTGGTATATCACTGGTTAAACTATTGTAACATTAAAATAACTATTGAAGTAACATATTTGCTTCCTAACGAGAGAGCACGTAATCTCGAGCGTTCTGTGTCACCGCTCACCATTGTCATGGCAAGAGATCAACATGAAGACGCCAACAGGGAAATTTTTTTTTTTACTTTTGGGTACATTTTTGTGCAAGCAACGACATTGTACGTGCATCTGAAACGTGCCAAAATTTGATGCATTTGAGCCCGTTACTTCCCATGTAAACATATGCGATCGAATCTCTTGCCTGTCAAGTTCTTATTTCACAAGATATTGCCTTCAGCGTGTATAGTCATTTTCCAACATGTTCTGGCCGGACGAGACCGGCTTCCATAAACCTTGAACTTCATACGAAGTATTGCGCCTCTACGGTAATCATGGGTGCAAAATCACCTGTGAAATCACCTGTGAAATCACCTGTGAAATCACCTGTGAAATCACCATGTGAAATCACCTGTGAAAGCGTGGAGTGACATACGAAGTACAACATAAGTGCACAAATGGCTTTTTTTTTCCTAACGTCATATTTCGACTCGTTGGTCTTCGGTAAATATTATTATTTCTTATCTCTTGATCTCCCAAGCATCCTCACTGGAAGGTAGCCCATCGGACACCCGAATGATGAATCAGCCCGTCTCTGCTTAATTTTACGGATCCCCCACAATTAACATTCTCGCGTTATCTGCCCTGCCCCGTTTTCTACCCCGCTGTACATTCCGCTAGCCGTAAATATTATTACTGCGATAGCAGTTATTTTCGTACTGTTGCAGCTTAGGGTGCCGTTGGGGCAAGGGTCCACCAAGCCCATCAACGAATATGCCCGGTAGTATGAATGAAGGAAAAAGGGTTTATTTAGCTTAGTTACACGGCTCCAGTACGGAAGCCCACTCCATGCAGGAGCAAGTTAAGCGTCTCAGTTCACATCAGGACCCTCTGTCCTCACTCTCAAAAAGTATCTGCTTTTAATACCGTCGTCTTCCCTAGGCGAGTCGACTAGGGAATCTGAAGATTGTCTAGCAGCAAATCACAAACATAGAATCCGTCGCGATACCGCGCCCATGCTATCGCAACTCTCCGCAGTAACCCCGCCTCCGAAGCCCGATGGTATAGAATATGCGGCAGGATAGCAACCTTCGAATCCCAGGTCGCCGTCGTTGTTCGGTAACATTTGATGCTGCCGGTGGCCTCAGTGCAACGGACCGCACACCTCAAGCTAGAAGGGTGGACGGTTTGCCTTCGGTCTCATTTCGTGTGCACCACCGAGGTGTGACGCTTGCAACGCTAGTGGGCCGTTCCTCATCACGCGGGCATTCGAGACGCCTAGTAGCTGTCAGGGCGATGTCGCTGCTGCACAGCAGCAGTTGCCTCGTGAGCTGCTTCACGCCAACACGAAGTCCCTGCGTATTGTTAGAACACTGTCCGGAGAGTTTCAGGTCAAGGCTAAACCTTTGCTATCGCTTTCAACTTTTCGCTGTTCAGGCGAAACTTCTCGATTGTAATTGAATTATCTAGTGCGCCGAATCGCAGAGAAATATACAAAAACTCGACAACACAACGGCTTCAAGAAGCCGTTGTGTCGAGAAGCCTTCAATATTCAACAAGCTAACACCCGCACATGCACCACTGCAGGGGGCCGCGGAGTGCCATCAAGTCACCTCAAAATAATCTACCACGCCCACGAAGGGGTACCAGACCCAGTGTGGTGTTCTACAAGGCAGCCCTGGCCAGTCAACTTTGGTGTAGACGCTAGTGAGCAACAATAGAGTGGTGCGGTAGAATGTTTCGAAATTAATTTTGAAAGTTTTTCATTCCACTGTAAGGTGGTCGTGCCAACAGAACTACGTGTTGCGCTCCAGTTGTCCCTTTCCATTACGACGAATAGCAGTACTTACCAGTTGCTGCTGCAGAGAGCACCAAGAGCCAGCAAAAATACAAGCCCATTGTTCCTGACGTCAGACTTGCCACAAACGTGGTGCTTGAAGAAACGAAGACAAACGTAGCATCAAATCGGTCCTTTACACAAATAATTTAAAATCAAAATTCTACAACTAAGGACAGGCCACAATAGCTTGAGGCCACCCCAGCAAAATTAGGCAAGCGTCACCACTGATGTATCAGCACTTTGCTTGCCGAAGCGCTAGAAAAGAAAGCGCAGATTAAATTTGAAATCATTCGACAAAGATGGCGCCCGCCTGTTCTACACATAAATCTAGCGGTGAGAAATTTCAGCGCCGTGCTTCAGTGCAGTTATCATGACTCAATAAGCGACAGAACTGCAGGATACCATAACACTTTGACAAACTTTTTTGCCTCCCCAGCTGGACCTTCAATAGCACCTGAGTGAACTTCGTATCTCCTTTTACGGTATGCGTCACTGACGTGTTAGGCAACTGTCGAATGAAACCACACATTTGCTTCTTTGTTTTTCTATGAACCAGTCTACACAAATTGCCAGCTCTGGATCCCGGGAGTAAGTTCACAAATACAGTTACGCGAATAATTATTCCATTAAAAGGTTTTGATTAAAACGCGTTAGCCGATGCCTAGCCCTAGAAATCGTCAAACAACACCGAGATGCACATAGTGGGCCTAAGACACTAGCAGAGTTCGCAGATCAATTTGATGCGCATCGCTTTAAACTCTAATATAAAATATAGCTGAGGATTCATTACAGCTTTCCGAGTAGTAGTAGCGATTATCTTAAAAAAATATACTAATCCACGGAGTAGCAAAATACTAGCGTGGACTGGTGTTCAAAACTGCAGTGAAAGAAGAGGTTTATGGGACGCGAGGATGATAGGCTCGTACCAGAGCCGTATAGCGTCTTAGTTGTCATCGGACCGAGAGCTGTTCGCGTCGCCTCAGGTCTAAACCGCATCCGAACGCCACCCGTCTTTTTCTTTGTCTTCAACTCGGGGTATAGGTTGCTTTCCGAGCAGCTTACCGGGTTTCCACATTTAGTGAACCAACTTTTTCCGCCGTTTTCCACTGCGTTTCAAGCTTAATTGTAGCATACATGATAGTACCAATCCAGCACGCCCCCGCTGATCTAGTAGCGCGATTACATTAGGGCTTCAGTTTCTACAGGCAGCGTCTGTAATTTGGATAGCAGACCTTACCTTTTCCGCCCGATGCACTCCGTGCTTGAGAACGGTATACGTACACCGCGTGCTGCTGCGCAGTAGTTTTGAATAGGCCGGTTGCCAGCATTATCGATGCCTCCTGAGCGCCGTGTATGTATCATTTATGTGCCTTCTTGCGTCCTTGTCTTCCAAGGCGCCATACGAACGATCCAGCATTGCAACGCTCCTGAGCAGACTATGTTGATAAAATAACGCTACGCGCTATGCGGTTACGTATAGATTGCTTTTTAAAGCGGTAGCATTGTTTGCTTCTATTGCAGGATGGCATGGTCGCTCTCATTGGACGAGAGACGTGGATAGGGCAATGGAAAGGGAAGAATGTATCTAGGAGCGGAGAGGAGGGAAACGTGGTGGCGGAGCTAAGATTTCGATAAGGAAAGTGTATATATAGGTGCGCGCTGGCGGGATGCTGACAAATCGTTATCGCGCCATGTCGTATAAAGGAGACAGACACGGCAGGTATCGGGTGTGTCAGCATCAATTCTATTGTGAACCTTTATTAGTCGCTGTCGTGAGTAATGAGCATTTGCCGATGAGCAACCAGCTCTGAAACTTCGCGTGCCAACAGCAGCGCCCGAACACCCAGCTACATGATTGGGGGAAACAATCTTCGGTAGCGCATGCTGCGATTTCGCGCCATCAAATTTACTGCTCAACTTGAGGTACATGTGTCCAGCTTCTCATCTGACTGCATGAGCACCGGCGTACTAGAATGTAACAGCGCGTGCATACGCTCCCCGCTCAACGCGCTTGATCATACGGCGTCCGTAAGCAGAACTTGGCTGTACGCATCGGGCAAAAGCAAACGTTGCATATACTAGCGGCGCAGCTTTTGTCGTTCAAAATGGCATACCATTTTCGCGGCCTCCCCACCTGACGGCGTCAGTATATTTCAAGCATGGTCAAACTTCCGTAGCGCCTGCTGCAGCCAGCGCTGGTTCCCGATAGACCAGAGTTGCTATTCTGGACCTTTCATAAGAAGCCAACAAACACTGACACCAAGGACAACATAGGGGAAATTACTTGTGCTTAGTAAGTGAAATAAAGAAACGATAAATTAATGGAAATTAAAGTGCATGAAAAAAACAACTTACCGCAGGTGGGAACCGAACCCACAACCTTCGCATTTTGCGTGCGATGCTCTACCAATTGAGCTACAGCGGCGGCGTTTGCCCATCCACTTTCTTGGGTATTTATGTGCCCTAGTAAAACCCTGGGATTGTTAGCCAGCACCACCACTCACAGACCTTGGCGGCGGACGTGGAACGTCCTTTTTGCCGCAGGCGTCACGAGAACGTGATCGTTTTGGATGATGGCAACTGGTCAATAAACCCATGCATGCTACCTGAAGGCATCAATGTTACCGGATTCGAGAACCTCGTTATGTAATAAACGAGAAGAAAGGGGGTTAACCGAGGGGCCCGATTTTTATTAGTCATATCAGAAGAAGCCAACACACACTGACACCAAGGACAACATAGGGGAAATTACTTGTGCTTAGTAAATGAAATAAAGAAACCATAAATTAATGGAAATTAAAGTGGATGAAAAAACAATGCCGGTGACAAATGCGGTGCTTCTTGCGGTGCTGGCCGCGACTAAGTACAACACATTGGGTGTGGCTCTAATTTTTCCTGAATCGGGGAGACGTGCATAGTTTCCTGTATTTGTTTGGTGATTTTTTTCTAAGTGCGTTGTTCTTCCGTACGTAACGTCGAAGACGTTTCAAGACCCAGCGTCCCACTATCGTGCGTTGTAGCCTTTCCTTCTGGCTTACTAGGTGGGCCTCTATGATTTCATGTGCCTTTCTGTGCACCCCTGTCTCTCGAGACGAAAAGTGGCCGTTCCGGGTGGGAGTCCGAGCGCTTAGCTTATACACCTTGCGTATCAGTCGGTCGAGAGCCTCCACTTCCGCGTTGCCGAAATTTATATATGGTGTCCAATACGTAATGCGGTTCACCATCAGAGCCTGCAGTTGTCGGATCAGGTCCAGTTCCTTGAATCCCCTGTTCCTGCCGATAATTCGTTGTTGCATCATGCGCAAGATCTGCGTGGTCGTGTGTTGTAGCTTCTCTATGGCGTATCCTCCGTCCCCGACTATTTGTGAGTGTATGCTGATGTAACGGAGTCTGTCTACCTTGGGGATTTCTGTATAGGACCTATTCGTAGGTCGATGGTTGGTGCCAAGGTTGTAGATCGTCCTAATGAGCGCTTCTCGACTATGAGGAGCTCCGACTTCGGCCGACATTGCAGTTTGCTTGTCTCCACGTATCTTGCTATATGACGTTACGTCCTGTAATGCCTCTTGTTGCTTTCCTATAGACCCCCCGACCAACCATATCGTGATGTCATCTGCGTACAAGGCATGTGTGATTCCCGTTATTTTCTCGAGTTGGACTGAGAGTATCATCATGTCCACCTTGAAAAGTGTCGGCGATAGCGCTGCTCCTCGTGGCGTTCCTCCATTTGGTGCGTCTACTCCCTGCGACCTCACATTTCCCAGCACTATTGTGGCTGTACGATCTGTGAAGAAAGTCCTCACGTAGTTGTATGTCCGTCGTCCGCAGTTCGTGTCACCGAGATTGGCCAGCATGGCTTCGTGCGCCACGTTGTCAAAGGCCCCCTTTACGTCTAATGCAAGAATTGCCTTCGGGCAGCACGGCGTCGTTGCATTTAGTACTTCCTCTTTGAGCAGCAGAAGAACGTCTTGCGTTGACAAGTTTGGCCGAAGACCAAACATCGCGTTCGGCATCAGTTGGTGCTCTCCTAGATGCGTCTTAACCTGTCTAGAATCACGCGTTCCATCAGTTTACCGAGGCAAGGCCTGGGCTAAATGGCTCTTAGGTTCTCCAGGCATGGCGTCTTTCCTGGCTTGTGTATTAGCGTAATTTCCGCATGCTTTAATTCCGAGGGTAAGGTCCCTCTGCTTCAATCTATATCGAGTAGTTCCACTATTGCGTGCACGGTTGCATCGTCCAGGTTATGTAGCAGCTCGGATACTAGGAGCACATCGCGTAGCTGACTGCACCGGATTGGAAAACAGCGAGCTTTACCGGGACATATTGCGCTCCGAACTGACGTGGGCGATCGCAAGACTCACTCGAAACACCACCCCGGGCAAGGGCGGAATCACCAACAAGGTGCAGGTTTAATGAACAAGCAGCTGACGACAAAACTCTAACGAGCGAGCGCTGGCGGCAAACAAATACGACGAGAACAGGCTGACGCTGAGCTTATTGCATACCAGTTCAGCCTAGCTCTGTTCTGCGTAACACAGCAATAAATTGCTGCTAGAATAATTTGTTGCTGTGTCCTTGTCTAGAAACGGGCTGTGTCCATGAGGGAATAAGAAAAGCGTCTTCACACTGCAGACACGAAGCTTATCCCGATTGTCATGCAGCGATAAGTGAAGAAAGTTCCGGTAGAATTACCGATGATTATCAAAGTCTGCGATAAGTTTCAGGACTCTGGCGCTGCGTTGCTATATGGCGTTATACGGCCTGAATAGCAAAAGCCATGTTGTTTTGCTTTGCATGAGCCCATCCTAAAATGCAAATTGTTTGTTCCAAGAGAGAGAAAGCAAGGACAGGAAAGGCAGGGAGGTCAACCAGAAAAGCACCTGGTTTGCTACCCTGCACTGGGCGTGGGGAAAGGGGAATAGAAAGAGGAAAAAAGGGAGAGAGTGAGCACTGAATGCGTGTGGGAGGGACGCTATACTGAGGGACCCTATAAACGGTCTCTTAAGCAGGTGCACTTCAAGTATTGCACTAGTACACGAATGGCTTTTCGTGCCAGTGACGAGTGTGGCCACGGTCCGAGTATACCGTTGACTCAGTGAACGGTCTTGAGTCCAGTCGGTACAAAGTCGCCCGCAGAGAGAGACGTTGTGCATCGTAGCGAGGGCAGCTACACAATAGGCGCTCGGTGGTTTCCTCGCACTCACAGGAGTCGCACATCGGGCTCTCGGCCATTAAACGATAGGAGTATGCGCTTGTGAACGCCACTCCCAGTCACAAACGGCACAGCAAGGTTGTTTCGCCGCGGGAAAGGCTAGATGGCAGTTGTAGCCGTAGCGTGGGGTCCAGTTTACGTAATCGGCAATTGAAAGCACTTGAAATCCAGATATCTTGTGACCTTTTGCGCGCAAGTAGGCGAAGTTCCCTGGCAGCGTTCGACCTCGCCAAAGGTGCTGGACGCGTCTGGGCAGATCGGGCAGCCTTGTCAGCTAGGTTGTTGCCGACAATGCCACAGTGAGCAGGAATCCACTGAAATATGATGTTGTACCCTCTTTCCAGAGCATGATTGTGCACTTCCCTGATGTAAAATATCATCTGCTCGTAAGTTCTGCGGTGTAATACAAAATTGGTACTGTAAAGAGCTGCCTTAGAATCACAAAATACAACCCATTTCTCTGTTGCCTCGTTCTGCCGACGTAGATGTAGTCGTGTGTGACAATTTGAATCTAACTGTAACCTGCTTAGCTGGAACGACGAGTGCGACAGTTGAGCTGGTAGGTGAGGTCGAACCGTCGGTATGTATACGTATGCGGTCATGATACGTCTGGTGCAGTTGGTTAAGAGCCGGCGATGGATGATTGGACTTTTTCGTAATTCCAGGAATAGTAAAATTCACTTGAGTCTGTCGCAGGCACCACAGGGGGGAGGAAGGCTTCGCCGCCGGTGTAAAAGATGCTGGTATGTACTCTTGATGAGCGTTAATCACTCGTGAAAAGGTCGCTTGAGGTCTCTCGGCTGGTAGGGAGGCCAAATGGTGGTCGGGGATCCTTGACAGATGGCGAATGTGCGCTCTGAGAGAGTCGACAGCTACATGTGTCTGGATTGTATGGTCTCCTGCGATGGCAATTGTTGCTGCTGTTGACGTGCACCGAGGCAGCCCCAAACACGTGCATAGGGCTTGACCTTGTATGCTCTCCAAGGCGCGAAAGTTCGTCTTGCATGCATTTGACAACACTGGTAGACTGTAACGTAGGAGTCCGAGAAACAAAACCCTGTACAGCTGCAACATAGAATGGACTGGTGTACCCCAGTTTTTCCCGCATAGAAATTTGAAGACCTGAGCAATGGCAGCTAACTTCTGCTTCAGATGGACGCAGTGAAGGCTCCACGAGAGGTTGCGGTCAATGATTACACCTAGAAAGCGATGCGTCTTAACATAGGATACAGCTTGACTATTGATTAAAACAGGACACAATGACATTTGTTTGCGCGTAAAGCCAACCAATGCGCACTTTTCAGGAGACACACTGAGGCCTTGATCTCGGAGATAGGATGCCGTCATGGCTGCCGCCCGCTGAAGTCCGGCTCGTACCTGAGGGCGAGTCACCGCAGAGGCCCAGATGCAAATTTCGTCTGCGTATATTGAGACATGAACTGTCTGCGGTAGGTACTCCGCTAGTCCTACCGGGACGAGGTTGAACAAAATAGGGCTCAACACTCCACCCTGCGGCACACCACGGCAGATGTAATGTTCTGAAGTGTTTGTTCCAAGTTATTTATTAATTGAATATAACTGATTCTGAACTTTTCTAAGATTTTTACTAATTATGGTAAGCCATCTTCACCCTTCTGGGCGATCACATTATGGAACCTGCTCACGTATGTAAAAGCCAACATTACTTTCATTCAAGAATTCATTAAAAGATTTTATGTTAAAATCTGTGTGCTCGTGCATCTTTAGTACTTGTACCTGATTTGCGTTTCTATATAATGTACTTATTTCTCAAGTTTCTCCTCTTTTTGCATTCGGGCTTTTTATGTTTGTTTTATGCTTTATGCTTAGTATTATTTCTTAATTGATGTACCGATTCGATTGTTCTCAGTGCTGCTAATCCCGGTATTATTTGTATGTAACCTTCACCGAGGGTGCCGTTGCAGTCTTGTTCATTGGGACCCTCGTCTGCACATTTTATATACTGTAATTAACCTGAGCTGTTATAATAATAAACATTGATTGATTGATTGATTGATTGATTGATTGATTGATTGATTGATTGATTGATTGATTGATTGATTGATTGATTGATTGATTGATTGATTGATTGATTGATTGATTGAACGATCGATCGATCGATTGGCTGTTACGTTGCTTACGAAGTCGGGGTAATTAGCCACGCCTGAAAACCAGTAGAGTTCAAGACTGACTAGGCGAAGGGTGGCACGGCGGCCCTTTATCTTGACTCCATAAAACGGCAACGATCAGACAAAACGTCATTTTCAGCTTATAGAAAATGCGCCGGTGGCCAATCTGGTTGTGTCAAGGGGCTCATTGAACTAGGGTGCCAACTTCCGGTGGTTGTGGCAGCGCTGCAGGCCGTGTAAGCCCTGCCCTATTTTTCGGTACGTTTGAAATTCATGGCCAACTACGCTGACGAACACAGCTCTGCGTAACCTCTGTAACGTCACTCCCAACCGCCTTCATAGGGTGAATACATATATGAAAGAATTGTCATAGGTAAATTTAGCCGCATAGCTTTGCTGGAACTTCGCAAGAGGTCTCCCCCACCGCTGCTCTTGTCGAGGATGTTCGCCGTTGTTTCGTTGCATGTTCAGTATGTCTGCTCAGCTAAAGTGCCCCGAACATTCTTAAAAACAAGAAACGCGTCATACCATGGCGAATAAGATTTGGCTAACTGCCTTCCATGTAACCTCACGAATATCATCCGCATCACAATGTAGTTATAGAAAGTAGGCCATGAATGTATATAGGCTCTTACGATGGCAACAGTAATTTGGTCCGGGCTTGGCCCAAGCAAGGCCCTTGGGCCCGGACTACTATATTGCAACTTAGGTCACTCTGGGGCAAGCACAAACATCTATTACTGGTTGAGGTGCATCTGAAGGTTTAACTTTCACACGATAAATGTGGAATTGAAATCAACATAATAAATTGCAAAAATCATCTGCAGACGTTCTTCTCGATCTTCTTCCGCCAAATATCGAACAGTCAGCGGTTGTTGCTGCATAATAGGACAACTACAAAAACGTCGTTTATTTCGAAATTCGCATTGAAAAATCTTAGATAGTAAGATAAGTGTGCCACTTTCACCATCGCTGTCTGCCTAACTTTTGTAAGCGCCACTCACCATAATAAAGAGTGCACTCGTGCAATATCTAGTGCACTCGTGCACTAGATATTTGGTGTATTTGTTTCAATGAAAGAAGCTATAAAATCGGAATTTTCGCTGCATCCTTGGACCAATAATCTTCAGGAATTTGTATTCCACCTATCTCAAAAATTATTTTTTTCATTTTTTTACACCTGTGCGGCTCATAATAAGAAGGCATCCTTTCTCGCCCTGCCTTATTCTCTGCATGCGTGCGTCGACTTATCCTGTAACGAGCCGTGAAGTAATCACACCAAGCGAGCAAGGTTCGTGGACACGGGATGTCTTCTAACTCGCAACAGCACTGACGCACAGTTGCGAGGCCAATCGAATCGTGAGGACCTGCGATATGTATATATTACCTCCCTTTCGGGGCCAACCCAGCTCGAGCGCGGGCGACACGCAGTGAGGTGCACGGGACGGGAATTGCCCAACAGGCTGCAAGCCGGCATCTAGCCGAATCCAGGAAGCCCCGCGAGCAGACCGCTGACCCGGAACCCGCGGTCTGGCCGAGCGCGACGGTGGGCCCGAGCCCAGAGTGGGCCTGTTGTGCGGCCGGGTCTCCACGGGTAACCAACAGGCCGCGATACGCTTGGTGGCACTCTCCGGCACTCACCGCATCGCGAACTGCAAGCCAACGCAGTCCCCTGGAGACCGGCCTCTGCCGCTGGTGAGTGTGCGTCTAGAAGTCTCGCTACTTCTCCACATAGAGGGGGAACTTCAAAGACCATGCAATGCTGTCAGTAAATGATGTAGCTTCTCTGCACGAGGCTTTCCTGGTCGTCTCGTTAAGGCTCATTCACACCGGTGACTGGCAGCGGTCGTGCGACCAAGTTAGTCGCAAATGGTAATTTCTCGAAAAGCGACTACTTTGGGCCAATCTCTCGCTGCTCGATTTGTCAGTCGCGCGACTGTGGTGGCAAAACTGCTAAACCAATAATCGGCACGCCGAAAGTTATCTTAACATGTGTTTTCATCCGGCGGCCTCCTGCGTCATTCCAAATACAAAGTACAATATGCACCATGGCAAGAATGTAACTGGTGTCTTGCCTCGTCATGCTGGGGCGCAGCAGTTCCAGCAACGTGTCGAATGTATACGGTAGCATTTGCAGCAAAACAGCAGCAAAAGAAAGCACAAAAATTATGCACCGATTCCCAGGCAACGCGAACTAGAAATTACAACTTACTCCCGATATTACTCCTCCTCATGCGCGCGAAGTTCGATCAGGAGGCGGCTTGCGTGGCCGGCCACTTATCGCGAACGGTAGCGCACCCACAAGCTTCGCTTTTTCTTCAGGGGCTTCCGCGCTGCCACAGCTGACACCACACACGGCAGAGCCCATCAGCACAGTAACGACGTCTTCCTCTTCGCTCGAATAAAAATCCATGGCTGTTGCCTGAACGCGAAACCAGTGAAGTGCGCGCGAACTGCGTAGATCCCTAGAGGTCTCACTGAGAACGATTATCTCCGGGACTGCGACTTGTAGGTCGCGCTCGCCCGGGCTTGCCCGTGTGAGCATCGGTCGCCTTCAGTTGCTTTTTGGTCGCCAGTCGCAAATGGTCGCGCGACCTCACGAAGTCGCCGGTGTGATTGAGCCTTGGGTTAAGGTGCTCTAAACACAGCCACGGTCCCAGAAAATAGCACGTAACGTTCGTGATTCTCGATCTCGCATATCTTCGTGTTTTGTATTCCCTACCTTGTGCCCAGTTTCTCGTGGATTCCTTTGTGCACCTACTGTGCATTATCCAATTACCCCGCCTTTAGGTGACGATTGTGGTGAGAAGATTTACAGAAGTTACCAGCC
The DNA here is from genome assembly GCF_023375885.2 of Dermacentor andersoni. Taxonomy (NCBI): domain Eukaryota; kingdom Metazoa; phylum Arthropoda; class Arachnida; order Ixodida; family Ixodidae; genus Dermacentor; species Dermacentor andersoni. Next base: position 106,086,082 of record NC_092815.1, read on the forward strand.
TTGCATTGCTTTTCATTTTAATTTTATTGCCTTAAAGAACCCCAGAGACATACGACGTAATACGTAGGTTTTTGAAAAAAATAATAGAAACATGAAAGAGTACCAATCATTTACTGTGAAAGATGACTTCATACGCTTTGCATGACGCGATGTTGTGGGAAAGGCTGCTCCAGTTTCCCGCAATCATCGCCTTCCGCGCGACAACAGCGCACCGGTAAAATAACTTCCTGCCGTATCAAATTAATGTAGCTTTGCCAGTGGTAGAGAGAGCGCTCTCTTTATGAAGAATAAAAGAAAGCGGACTTGCCTTCTCGAGTCTAGCTGCGCGGTACCGCATATAGATGTGATGAGCTGTGGTCACTGGTGTCATCTGTCTTAAGTGACGTAGCAACACATTGCACTTCCTTCGGAGTAGGTGCAAGCCCTCAAGGAAGTGCGCCGCATCTCTAACGACATCACAGCACATGCACTTCGGCCTGTCGTGGGTTCTATAGTCATGCAGCGACACGCAATACGAGGAGATCAGGTAGAGCAGAAACGAGAGAAAATTGTTTCGCCAACTCTCTGACAAAATAAGATGCAAACTTGGCTCGACGCCCTCTATTTTGAAAAATTGAAGTTACCCTGTGGTTTATACTAGACGTTGGAAACTCGGCAAACAAACTAATAGCTTATCGTGGTTTTGAAATACTGTCTTGTAGACTTGCTACTGAATTGTGCTCCGTGACCGTTGGCATAAGAAGCGTATCTTTTCAAGTTGGTATCCACCACCAATTTCATCATGTTCAAAGGATGTGGTGTTACTTTATGTTCCGTGATTAATTAAATTTCAGTATGTATGTACAAACATCAAAGAATACACGATAACTGCATTTTATATGCAGTATATGAACACCCATTCGTCAAGGTATTTTCGGGGTTATGACATAGCGCCAGTGTCAATACGTCACTACGCACTTTCGAAAAGTTTTCGCCTGCTGAGCACGAGGTCGCGGGATCGAATCCCGGCCACGGCGGCCGCATTCCGATGGGGCCGAAATGCAAAAACGTCCTTGTACTTGATTTAGGTGCACGTTAAAGAACACCAGGTGGTCGAAATTTCCAGAGTCCTCCACTACGGCGTGCCTCATAATCAGAAAGTGGTTTTGGCAGGTAAAACCTCATAATAATTTTTTTTTATTTTCACATTTTGCTGCTTACGTTGTCCTCCCAGAAAAGTCGTCTATCTTGCTTGCACCACCTTACTTTGACGCTATATTCCCAGTACCTGACGGTCACAAACAGCCATGTGCATGTCAGCACGACATACAGCATTCCTGATAGAAAAGTAAAGAGTGATGATTGTTAAGGAATGCACAGAAAACAGATCAGGCTCATCGCTTGGAGACAAGATAAACCCCAAAAGGTGCGAACATTTTTTTCGCAGTGCACTTTCATGCAATTAGTCAAAAAATTGCAATGAAACTCCCCAGGCATACAGAACAACCGAACATCTCCGTTCGCAAATGAAAATGTATACGTTAGCTTACGTGAGCTAGGTACAGACAGCTTAGTTTAGAGTCAAGAGCTGATTAAGTGGCTCACTGATTGATTCATGGGATTTAACGTAGCAAAGCAACACTGGGATATACATATAAGAGACGCCATAGTGGGTGGGGCGCCGTTTAAATTTCGCCACATGGGGTTTCTTTATCTTGCACACCAGTGCAAGAACACGAGCGGTTTCTTTTTCTTGTTTTTTTTTTTCGTTTTTGCATTTCGCTCGTGTCGAAATGCGGCCGCTCCGGCTGGGATTCGATGTGTGGCCCCATGTTCAGCAGCATAACGCCATGGCCACTACAGCGTCGCTTCGGCGGGTCAGGAGCAGGGACAGCTGTTTGCAGCTACAGATTGCAATCAAGCCATATTCACGCAGCGTGCTTCCCGACGTGTGGCCTCGCAGAAGCGAGCACAGTCATTTAAAGCTCTGCGGGACCCACGAACAGCACACAGGTGGTCATTTCGCTTATTTCGGCCCGTCTGCTGGAACGATGCTGCTGTGTGAGTCTGCGCTTGTAGACTTGCCTATAGAAATCAGCCCTAACTGCATTCAAGCGGTGTTGACTGGTCCTCTGCCAGCAATAAAGGCAGCGTTTATGTTCGTGCCACTTAAGCGGCCACGAAGTGATTCTTATTCTTATTTTCGTTCTTATTTTGGCGTGGGCATATGTGAAGCTTCTGGTCGGGCCTGCGTGCAAGATATACAGAATCACAATGGAGCGGAGCCCAACAAGCGCTCCGACTGTGAATGTGGGCTTAGTTCAACTTATATCAGCTTCTTGCCTCTGATTTGTGTGGCACCGAAGCAAAGGCTGAATTTTTAAGCGCAACATGTCCGTCTGCGCACCCTGACGCACTGCTTAAGTGCGCAACGCAACGAAACTATGAGAATTCAAGCTATAGAGTCAACAGACACCAAAGAAAAGTACATGGAATCCAATGCCGGCCACGTACGCGTTCACCAAGAGGATTAGCACGCCGGCGCCACGGCGATTGCATCATATATATATATATATATGGTTTTACGAGCCGAATCAGCTATATCATTATGAGGCATGTTGTACTGGCCAGATCATAACTCCGGATTGAGAGGAAGCTTTAGCTCGGGTGCTCCAATCTAAATACATCTAAAAGGAGAATTCTCTTTTCTCGGCAACAACTGCAACGAATTTGGCGAAGTTTGTTGCATTTAAAAGAGAAACTTAAAATTTAGTAACTGTTGGTTTCGAATTACTGATTTAGGTCGTTAACTTTTTATTAAAAAGTGGCAAAAATCAAACATTTTCTGAGAATGAAACTATCAAGTTTACAACTCTGCTACTCAGCAATGAAAAACGATATCACAATTACGAGATGTGCATCAATTGTTCATCTAAAGCGGACAAAATTGATATGTCGCACATGAATCTAAAAAAAAACTTAAATACATGGAAATACAGCTTTTGTAGAATCCTTGTAAACAACGCAACGAATTCACATAAAATATAAAATGATATATTAAATTTGTCCGCTTTCAGTGATATAGAGGATGCCGTTTACAGAACCGCGATATCTGTTGTGTGTTTGGGGGGGGGGGGGGGGAGGGGGCGGTTAGGAGCGGCGTTGTGCTCCGGCAGCAACTGCGCATTTCGTGCTCGCGCAAGGGGAACTGAGGATCGCGGCTCAATTTCGCGCTTAATATATGGAGGCAAGCGGGGAGGCAGCGCGGTAGGGAAGGGGGGGGGGCAGCTTCGATTCCGCCAACGTGTGTGTACTTTGTACGGTCGCGCGCGCCGTATATTGAAATGATCTGCAGATGGGCTCATACCTTTGTGCGCGCTGTGGGCATGCCGCTCTTGCGTTGAAGAGGCAAACGGCACGAAGATCACTTCGCTCGTTACTGCTGCCGCGTTGCTTACACCAGCGTTTTCACGGCGAGTGTTCGTGCTCATCGAGTGTGATTGTGTTCATGTTTGCTCGTGCGCGCTGACTCCATATGATTAGTTAGTTAGTTAGTGGGCGAATGTTTCCAAGTCCGATAAAACTGCTATCGGAATCGTCGGAGAAATTTGCTATCGCAATCGATGCTTCGACTTGCGGGCGGAACTGCGACTTTTTTACCATCCAGGTTCCTTAATGTGCACCTAAATATAAGTACACGAGTACTTTAATGCAATTAGCATTCTTGGGATATTTCACGCACTTTCTGCAATGTTTGTTTCTTTCTGGTTTCCCGCCAACTTGGATCACTGTGTAGTTTGTGGTCTATAATGGGTAGAGAGAGCATTGCACTGCTGTGCTGATGTAACCTTGTTCAAAACCAACTATTAGGCCTACTTGGGTCACTGTGTATGAGCTACTGGGTATGTGGCGCTTTCCAAGGAACCTCTTTGACGCCAACTTGGATCGCAGGGCATGTGCGACTGCGTATGTTCCGCTCTTCCATTAGAAAAAAGAAAGCGCTTTAAAATTTCTCCGGTGCTGGGCGGAATCAAACCCACGTCTCATATATTAAGACACGTTCCAGGCCCAGACTAAGCTTTAGCTCTGGCCCAATTCCGACGCGGCCTATTCAAACACATGTAAAACGCAAAAAAAAAACATTTTTTTCTGAGGTAACCCCTCGACCGATTGTAATGAAATTTGTTGTATTTGACCGAGAAAATTAAATTCTAGTGACTGTTGGAAGCGGAATTTCAATTTAGGGCCTCAATATTGTTGCAAGAATTTTTAAAAATTCGAAAGTTTGAAAAAGAAATAGAAGCACGAAGTATACAAATTAAGAACTCTACATCAAGAACAGATATCGCCGTTCTGTAAATGGCATTCATTAGATCATTGGAAGCGGACAAATTCTATGTGTAATTTTATATATTACGTGAATTTGTTACGTTGTGTACAAGGTTTCTGCAAAAGCTGTATTTCCACATTACTAAAGTTTTTTTGAAATCCATATGTAACGCATGAATTTTGTCCGCTTTAGATGTACTCTTAGATGCATTTCACAGAATTGTGGTATCATTTTTTAATCTTGAGTTAGAGAGTTGTAAACTTGATAGTTTCGTTTTCTGAAAATTTGCGATTTTTGCGAATTTTTAATAATACATTGACGGCCTAAATCGAAAATTCGAAACCAACAGTCACTAGATTATAGGTTTTCCTTTTAAAATGTAACATACCTCGCCAAATTTGGTGCTGTAGTTGGCGAAAAAAACGAATTCTGCCTTTACAGGTATTTAGATAGGAGCACCCGAGCTAAAGCTTCCTCTTAACGGCAGCGTCGCTAGATGGCGCAGCGTGTCAAGAGTAAGGCGTGAGAGAGGAGCCAGGATGCAGTATGCGCCTCATACATGACGCGTTGAGGTGGCGGTAATACGGTGTGTCGCTGCATTGCTTCAATGCTAATCGCATTAATGTCGACATTGATCGTGAGATGAGTTCCGACACACTTTTTTTTCTTTTCGCATTTTTCAACCTCAGAAGCCATCGCAGCTGAGGGCGACGAACACATTGTTACAGTTTTTAAGGACAACGGACCTGCACACGCCCATTAATTGGTGTTCGTTGTGCTACAAGTGATACTGTGCTATCATAGTGTTCGGGGATAGTGACCAGCTGTGATCGTGTGTTTGTGCTCCTTGTGTGTCTCTCTCTTTCTCGGCTTTCTTATATTCTAACGGCCCTACCCCGTTTCTTAGTGTAGGGTAGGAAACCAGATATTTCCTTCCAATTAACATTCCTGTTTTTTTCCTATTTCCTATCATCACTTGGAATAATCCATTCCTGCTTTAACCATTTCACCACAGTGGGTGCCAGACGTATTTTTACTGAAGAAGAAGAATGACGACGACGGCGAACAACAACAATCCGCCTATATCATTGCTGCTAGGTTTCAGAGATTAACTATGATTAACGACTTGTGAAAATCTAACCTGGTCTCCCATTCTGACTACCCATACCTACTATTCCCCTGGTGCCGCAAATTCTGCCTGACACGCCAATTAGAGGTCACATTAGCGAGGCGACGCTGCCGCATCCCGGCAACACATTTCTGTATATACAGATCTGGCTTCACTGCATTTCCTTTGTGTATACAGTGATGAACCGGAAGCAGTTGACTACTTTTTGCTTGCTTGTCGCCGATTTACCTCAGTTAGCAGAAGGCTGATCGAGGCCCTATAAGCAAGCTTGGCCTCAGCATGAAATGTCTTTGTACTGCTTTCTTTTTTTACACGTTAGGGTGCAACCGCCGGAATGTTTCCAGTGCGTTGAACGATATTATTATTGACACCTATCAGTTGCCTTCCTAAAAAAGTAAACTTATAATTATTATTTATACATTTTTCGATTCACTCTACAGTATGATGACCGTTCCATTATGCACAGTGTGCAATATTACCTATTTCCCCAGCAAAACAGTCTTTTTTTTCCTCTAAACTTTTCATTCTTGTGTGAAACCAGGTATCCGCCACTATATGCACCCATTTCTTGCTGGGGATACAGCTAAACTTATAAAGATTAATCGTTCGAATATTTCCTTCATTAAGCAAGGAATTCATACCTGACCTAGTTGCGGATGAGAGATATCTGGAAAACAAAAGCACATTGCACGCAGCGGCCCTGACATTCGAAGCCAGTCTGATAGTGCTTCCTATGGTAATTGGCCCCTTATCGTGGACTAATACCAGTGAAGCTTACTTGACCTGTTCAAGTTTCACTGCTTCCGCTAACATTAATGCCGCTAGCACGTGTGTGCGGAAAATTATTGAGTAGCTACGCTCCAGTAATATCGAAACTTCTTGCATCGATGAGTGAGCTCTGATTACACACGGTCAAGAATAAACCGTTTTACTGAGCAGCAGGTACACACTCCCATTGCCAAGTGCGCACATACCGTGAAGAGTCACGTCACATTTTTGACGCACTGTCATGCAAGAAGCTAAAACAGGCCATTCACCTTTCTTTCCTCGCTCGCTTTTTCGAAAACAAAACACTTTGTGCGTCCTTCGGACCTCGCCCGGTAGTTTCGTATTTAACGCCCAGGTCACGTCGCATAGGAGGCCTCTATCAGAGCCGCTAGGCTCTACGCACTTCACAAGCACATCGTTCATCTTCGAAAACGCGCCAGTTCGTGACGGTGCTATTGCGTTTAATAAGCGGCGATCACTTTGGATTACCGTGCAGCGCACGGGTGAACGACGAAACAGGTCCTCGACAAAGCACTGCGATGTAAACTATGATAAACAGACCTTATGGAACGATTTCATATTAGTGAGCCTTCAGCTAGCCCGTACATTATTGCTGTTTACGGATTACTGTTTACGGAAAGCCGTTTACGGAATATGCGAACACGGAATACATATCGGATAACTATACGATGGCTGCAGCGCTAGTAGCGACGTCGTAATTTAGGTGTTTTATTCGACAACACCGCGTCACAAACGTTCTGGTGTTGCATGAGTGTTCTTGCCGTAGCGACGAAAGATTCTCATGTGTGCAACAAACTCTCGTTATGAAGAAGTCCGTAGGACAGAACGTTTACTTCGTTATAAGCGGTTTTTTTTTAAAGCGGAGGTGCTATAGCACACTGCAGCAACGCTTGAGCTCATCCAACGTACGTAGAAATAAAACAGCACTCCATAGTGGCGACACGACAGCGGTAAAATTCTGCCGACGACCGTGAACTGCCGCCTGGTCAGTCGGTTACCTTTACGGGACACAGTAGGTCCTAAGAATCTGCCGCCAGGTGGTGGGGTAACCTTCGCAGTGCTCTTTGTCTCAGCAGGTTGGTCCGAAAAGACTCAAAACTCGTGTATGGTACGACGATCTGTCCCATGCGTATTTATTGCTCTGCACTTCGTGCTAAGCGAAGTCCGGTGCTACGCTGCACATAGAATGAACCAAGTTTAAAATCCATGCACTGCCGTCGGGACCACTGAAAGCTTCGAATAGAGCGATATTTCGAACAAAGCGACTTCGTTATAATTAGGGCTTACTGCAAGCGATGCGCTGATAGTTCTGTGCGCTGCCTCCCAGATCAGGCGGCGCAAGATGTCATGTTCTGTGGGCTATTGGCAACTCCAGAATCTGTTATATTTGTGCTGGCCACACTGTCCAAATAAACAAAGATGGCTATGACATCCAGGTTCAGGGCGGCTGTGTCGCTTGGTGCTGGGCTCAAGTTTCTCGTATGTGGCGTAGAATCGAGGTGTTTTGTCGAAGTCAAAAGGACTTTTTCTACCAATTACCTTATTTTAATCAGTCGCAAGAATTTCAGCGACGAAGCCACGGAAATTGTTGCCCTGTGCGTACAAACGTCCGGCCTGCCTAGCAAGCCCTATCAGTCTTTCTTAAAGACAATGTTTTTCAAGCGAGCCGGTGGTTAAAAAAAAGTGATTCTATATAGCGGGCCTCCGAAAGGTGCAAGCACTTATTTGCGGTGTTGCTCCTGCACTAGGTATGACACGTGACTGTTTTCGATCTTCTTAGACAACTCCGCACGGTGGCTGGTGTTGCAGTTTATCACACAGCATCCCACAATACATAAGCACTAATGTCTGTCGTACTTTCAGAAGGTGAATACGGATATTTTGCAATGATAGAACGAGGCTAAAATCTTTTAATTTACCTCTTCGGTGTGTCTTGGGATAAGAATAAATGTGAGTTCCGTTCTTGAGTCGGGGCGCACCTTTCTCTTTATAGTTAGCGGACCGTGTGATAAGGTAGTCTGCGTCTGATGACTGGCGCTTGTTCGTGCTCGCAGTACGCAGTGTTCGAAGTAGGGTCCAGGCTGGGGAACACAACAGACACTTGCCGCCCGAAGGCATTCCCAAACCCCAATGATAGGCGAGGAGTAAATTACAACTAATCGGGCCAAGTTGCGTTTCTTCCAACAGATTTCCGAAATCTAGGGAAGCTTTACTTTTGAGTAATATCACTTGTATTAGTGTAAATGCGTGACTCGGAAACGAATTGAATTAGTTGTAATTGAATGTGGATGTGCCCACAGTGCCGACAAGCAAACTAGTGGCGCTGCAGTGTGGCCAGGCCAATGCTCCAAATCTGGAACGAGCGCTATCTACAGTTGCTTCTAAGTTTCTTGCGGCCAAATAAACTGACAACTTACCGCACGGAATGAGAAAACAGCCTCTTGGGCTTACACCGCCATAATAAAGCATGCTATCAAAGCGATATGTCGACTCGCAGCATAACACGTGTCATGACCAACTTCAGACCTTCCGAGCTAGTTTCGTTCCTGCTACCAGTGCCTGCGGACAAAAGTACATTAGCGAGAACATTCCTGCTGCTTAAGCCATTATTAACACTAATGCAGAGGCAGAAAACTGAACTACCCTAACCAAATTAAGGTTAAGCGTACATCACTAATTTATTAAAGCACCTGCCTAAACAAAGCACACTCCGCGATTTGAAACGCCAGCAACATATTTATAAGATTTAAAAGGCAAGCAATGGTCTACACCAAGGGAATAAACAAGTTGTCCTGAGTGAATTGTTTCGAATAAAGCACCCTAGTGTGAGTCACCTTTTTTCCCAATGCGCAGGTTTCCTATCCATGTCGCTCGCCGTTGTGCGTCTTTCGGGAAACGATGGAATTATGAATTGCTATCTTTCCACTTCGATGACATGCCATAATAGTACAAGTAAAGTTCTCTCAACATAGTTTCTTTTTTTGCGGGCTTGTGCGCGACGACATCACGACGATTTGAGAACTATGAGGCACTGTTGTAGCATCCGCCGTAATGTGAGAGCCTGCGGCCGAACCTAGATAGGCTGGTTTCCGGCGCGGCCGCTAGGGGGCGAGCATTTAATTGCGGTTGGAGTTTTGGGCGGGCCCCAGACAATCAGGATGGAACATTAAGTATTGAGTGTAGCGACATACCACCAAGGAGTAGAATTAGGCTACAAGGAGTGAAGAAGAGACGCACAAAGGATAAGAATAGAAACGGTAAAATTTGCTGCATAAGCATGCAGGATGGCCGCAAGCAGGAAAAGTGGCTGAAAATTCAAACGCGCTTGAATGACGAAGCCATTAGTGTGTACGCCATGACCGAAACGCATCTACGGGATTTGGAGCAGCCGCCTGTTATTGACACTTTTGTATGGGAGGCGTGCAACAGAATGACTGGGTCAAGGAAAGGCGGAGGCGTAGGCATGCTAATTAGGCGAAGTTTGAAGCGGCAAAGGGTAAAAGAGACATGTAAGGAGCATTTGTGGATTAGCGGCACATGTGAAGGCAAGAAGACGTAGCTTCGAGCAGCTTACTACAGGCAGTGACAGCAAAGATAAAAATAAAGAATTAATCGATTGCATTTGAAGCAATAGTAATGAGTTCAAGAAATCAGGCCAGGTTATGTTAGTTGGAAATATGAATGGGTACATGGAGGATACTGATACTGATTACAACGGTTCTCTAGTACGGTCTCTGTGTGTCTCTGTGTTAGTAGAATGGTCTCTGTGTTAACAGGGCGAATAAGTGTCATGGGCAGGCAACGTGGCAATGAGAAAATATGCAGTCATGTGTCCATTACGCTTTAGTCTCGGAAACGGTCTACGAACGACTAGACCAAATGATGATAGATGAACATGGAAAAGAAGGTGGCCTAGGTAGCGATCATAAACGTTTAGCCTTAAAATTTGGGAGAGATACTAAAGCAAAACATGAAATAATAGCTTCAAAATTTCTAAATATGAATGAAGAGCAATCACAGAGATTACAAAAAACATAGACAAGAAAATGGAGGCATTTCATGCAACACTCTGGGAATACAAGGAATTCGTAGACGTTATGCAGCAGCAGATAAGACAGATAAGGCAAAAAAAAAATTGTGTTGGAAAGAGGAAACCACGTAAGTGATGGAACAAGGAAATAATTAAAGTAAGCTATAGGAGAGTGTAAGCAAGCGTCTGGTGATCATCGAGGAGCCAAAATGTTGGGATCATGCGAAGAGGTGCTCCTTAGATGGAACGAATACTAAGAAAAGAAAAGGGTGGTGAGTGAGCTCGCGCAAGAAAAAAATTCATCAATCGCAAAAGAGACAAAGGAGCGCCAAAAAATTTCTGGAACCATGTAGGAGCGTTCAGAGCTCCAAATAAAATTCGCAAACGACTATAAGTGATGGAGACGGTAATATCTCCGAAGGAGACGATGTGCTGCGGTACGTACAGTAAAGATGTTATTGGGGACAACTTTGACACAAAAGAAAGCGTAGTTCAGACTCAGATCCAGCAACAACAGGGAAGCCTGAGAGATCAAAATTTAGCATAGAAAACTTCTACTGAAAAAAAAAACAGAAGGAAATGTACCTAATAACACGGCCATAGGACCCGATGAAATCCCAATACAGCTAATAAAAAACCTAGGTCTAAAGATTAAGGCACTGCTGACTCTAATGCAATTGAGCAAGTGATTAAAACGAAGAAAATTCCGGTTGGGTGGCGTGAAAGCACGAGGGACCTTATCTACAAAGGCAAAGGTGATAAGGATAGGATGAGCTCGTACAGGTCAGTTACAGTAACGTCGGTGTTATATAGAATGGAAATTCAAGCCATAAAATTAGAACTGTCGAAGTGGGTAGAGAACAACTGATGCACTACAGAATGGGTCCAAACCAGGCGGACGAGGATAATATGTTTGTATTAAATCAGTGCACAGATATTTCAGTACCTCAGAATAGACCTTTATAGGTACTATATTTAGATACTAATATACGACTACGTAGACAGGGAATTGTTGTGGGATGTTCTCAAGCGCGAAGGCATAGATGATTTCGTGGAGCTGCTGACGTACATATACAGAGACAACCGAGTACAAATTGTATTGGAAGGCCGCAAATATAATGAAGTGGTGAACATTTATCAAGTACTGTCTCCATTGTTGTTCACGCTTTATGTTAAGGGCATAGAAAGGCGAGGGGAAAACAGTGAATTAGGGCTTGATTTATCGCACGTGCGCAATGAACAAATGGTGCAACAGAAGGTCCACGGACTGATGTATGCGGACGACATAGTACTACTATCGGACAAAGAAGGAGGTTTACAGGCACTTGCGAATACGTGTGGCAACGCAGCGACAAATCCAGGCCGTAATTTCAGCGCAGAGAAATCGCGAATTGTGATCTTTAATGGACAAACGAGTAATTACGTGGTGTTAATTCAACAGCAAGTCATATCCATAGTCAAGCAATATAGATGCCTCGGCGTATACATGAACCAAGGAAAGGCTTACTCAAGCACCCAACAAGATCATCTGAAAATAGAGGGTAAGCGTAATGCAGCAATAAGAAACATAGAGCCCTTAGGGGCCACAATAAATATGAGGTGGTGCGTGAAATCTGGAAAGGAGTAATGGTACCAGCGCTAGCGTTCGCAAATGCCACCCTGTGCTTAAAATCGGATATATTGTGGGGCTGAAAGTTAACCAAACATCAGGAGGCCGGTTGGCTTTGGGAGGACACAGCAAAACCACAAATGAGGCAGTGCAGCGTGACATGGGCAGGGCCTCGTTGGAGTGAGAGAAGCGCAGAACAAAATTAGTTTCGAAGAAAGACCCAGGAACAGGGTTCAGCATAAATGGGCTGTTAAAGTACACGAGTATCTGTACCTGAAAAGCGTGGACACAGAAGGGAGGAAGAGTTCCAGAAAGTTGGCAACCAAGTACAGGGTAATTGAAAGCGTAGATAGAGAAGCGGGACTCATAAAAAAGAGAGTGAGAGAAACAGAGGTGGCAGATTGGATGCAAACGGTGGAAACGAAAAAGACGATGGAGATTTACAAAAACGGCAGGAAATAAATCAGGAGGGAATATCTGTACAACAACGCGAAGGGAAGTGTCTTGCTATTTGAGGCTCGAGCTGGTTACCTAAGGACAAAAACACCGGAGCAAACAAGATAAGGCATCTGTATATTGCAGCAAAAATCCACACACCCTAATGGAATGCGAAAGGATTCATAAAGTGAGACCCGTAGGTAACGTAATCCTTCCAGAAGCGCTTGGATTTAAAGTGGACGGAAGCATCAACCGGTCAGCAGTCGAGATAAGCAAGAGACACATTTAGAGTATTGGTGGAAAAAAGGCAGGGAAACGATTGATACGGCCGGTTCCTTTACAGTCATAGGTAGCGGTACAAGGCACATAGAGAAGTTTTCAGGAAGAGAAAAAAAAATTAAAGAGATGTAAACAAGAATGCTAGAATGGAAAGCATGTACAGCATAACAGACTAACTCAGACTAGGCGACTATTTGTCGCCGCCCCGTTTCAAAGGGGATGCCAATAAATAATAATAATAATAATAATAATAATCATCATCATCACTGCGAACAGTTGAACTCAACGCCACAAACTGGCGCCACCAACCTGCTAGCTGGTCACGTCTGCATCTCCGGTATTCCGTAAATTGTAGAAGCGGTAACCAAAAAATACTAAGCGCAGAAAAGCAAGCACGAGCGCTGACCTCGAAACAAAAATCCAAAGCTCAGAAGATTGGTCCATCTTCATTTAAAGTTTTAAGCGGTAGCATAGATAAGAAATTTTTATATTTTTCTCGAAGTTACAGGAACGGTATGGAATTGGTCTTGCGCCCACACCAACCTGTAACCTCATGTAGCTTACATGGTCAATGAGGTTCCCATTACGGACGGACGGACGGACGGACGGACGGACGGACGGACGGACGGACGGACGGACAGACAGACAGACAGACAGACAGACAGACAGACAGACAGACAGACAGACAGACAGACAGACAGACAGACAGACAGACAGACAGACAGACAGACAGACAGACAGACAGACAGACAGGTTGGCCTGAGCTAGTGCGTCCTGTTAGTTGTGTGCGCTTTGTCTGCGCAGTTAAACAACCACTAATCAATTACCAACCCCAACTTGACCTTACAGAGGAATAACGTCAATTGTTAAAGTTAGCGACTGCTGAAATTGCTGAAATTCCCTTGTATATAGTATGCACAGCAAGAGCAACAGCTATGCCAGAAATTGAGGGCTCCGAGCAATCTTTCATTGTCCCTTGGGACGATGCTTGGACAATGGGCTGTTAGTGCCCTTGACAAAAACTGCTTCCATTTCAATAAAGGGCTTTCTTATTAGTGTACGGACCTGTGCTCAGAATACTGGTGACAATTTTAGGCAGTGGCTTGTGTTCGATGCTGATCTTGGTCTTTATTTTTAACTTAGACGTGTTGGCATATTCTCGTGCTAAAGTGTTTACTACTTTTATTGCGATAGCAATTATACGGACACTCCTGGTAAATTTTCGCCGTCATCGACAGCGTGGTTGTCGGCGTTGACATGGTGGTCGGTACGAAGTTTTAGATATGCTAGGTATATGCTATAATATTGAAATACCAAAGTTGCTCTGGCCAAAATTTACAGCCAGACGAATTCATTCGTCTGAATTTCGGCAAGTGAAGAGCCTAAGGAAGACTCATCAACATTTCATTCGCACTGTATATGCCTTTGAATCTAAGTATTAAAAACTACAAAATAATATTAGAGCTAAAATCTGAAAGTTAAATTATAGGGTTTAACGTGCCAAAACCACTTTCTGATTATGAGGCACGCCGTAGTGGAGGACTCTGGAAATTTCGACCACCCGGGGTTCTTTAATGTGCACCTAAATCTAAGTACCACGGGTGTTTCCGCATTTCGCCCCCATCAAAATGCGGCCGCCGTGGCCGGGATTCGATCCCGCGACCTAAAATCTGAAAGTTGTGCAATTTAACTGGCACATGCGCCAGTGCTTTTTATGGATGTGATATTTCACTGGGCGCCGACTAATGCCGACAGTTTCCCGTATAAGTCTCATATCGGGCAGCGTCGAACAGCGACGCCCTGCAACGCCACTGGTGGCGCTCATGCCGCTAGCGTTCTCAGGTGCCTGGTAGCTGCCAGGGGACTGTTCCTTCTGCAAAACAGTGATGAAAACTTTATTTTTACTTTTGAAAGAAAGGTCTGGGTCACTCTGAAGTGCGCGTCTCACGTTTTGAATCCAAAACGCGAGACGCGCGCTCCAGAGCAGCTGAAAAATAATTACCTTCTATGCTGTTCCGAGCAATGAGTACCCACATATAGGTGCAACACCGCCCGAGGACTTCAAGCTCAGAGCCAAAACTTGCTATCGCTGTCAATGCTTGGGCCTTCGGACGGAACTGTTCGCTTCTTTATTTTAATTTGTTCATTTCTTAAAGCAAATTTACATTTTTTTTTTCTGTACGTGAAACGGAGCAGCCGGAGTCGTGCTGGTTCCAACCTCTACAGTTCGACCCCCCTCATAAATTTAGAGATGGTTTGCGTTCACTCGCTTCGTTTATGACTTATTTATTGCGAATTCACTACGTTTAACCATGTTTAACGTGCAGGCAACTCTTTTTCCGGAAAATAAACGGCCGCGCAGTTCACCGACCAGTGTTGTTCTGAGCGTGTGGACGGCGACATCGCGCGGCCAGTCTGGCTACCGTCCTGGACTCCCCCGACGTGGTGGGCTGGGCGGGCGCGCCCGGTGACACCCTCCGACCAGCCGTGGGTTTCTTCAGCCGGTGGGCGCGCGTCGACGACGACGGCGGCTCGTGCTACGGCGGCGACGGAGGCGACGCTTCGGGAAGGCGCACGGCGACTCGCTGGCGGGATAGCCGCCGAGCGGGCGGTCGTCGGACGGTCGCCTTTGTCAACGGTGCCGAAGACTCGGCGTCTACCAGCGACCCGGGAATGCCGCCGTTCAAGGTCAGTCTGAGGTGGACGCCAGTGAAAGACGAGGACTCGTGCTTTATTTGAATGGTAAATTTGCAAGGCAGACGTGCACTGGCGCGCAAAAGGACACCCCCGCCACCGACCACCCACCCCTTTTCCGGTTCCGAGCTGTGAATGTGCTCGGCCTGGAGGTGCAACAGTCATTTCCTTTAAATTCATTTACGCTGTTTTTACTTGACTTTACCGTTCTCCCTGAAACAAAAAAGCAGTAAGCCAAACCTCAATTTACCGACGCTCGATTAAAAAATTTTTTTTTAATTTACCGAACAGTTGGCGATTCCCCGACACACATGCATTGATTGGCATAATGGGATGAAAACTTCGTAGCAACGCAGCGACCTCCACGGCTTGCCCACTTTAACGAGGCTTTGGGGACGAATATATGTAGAATGTTGGGAAGATATTAAAGCGGCATCATTCAGTAGAGGTGTCGGACACCCATTCAAATGTTAAGAAGGTTTGCCGCTTCCCTGAAGTAACACAAACTTCGCTAACGGGCTACTGTAAGGGTGATCGCGAAGTGCGTACGCGGACAATAAATATGTTTCTTGCTCTTGAACAAATATAGAACTATTTGCGGACTCAGCAGTGCTCGGAAAGGGGATGTCTCGTTAGAGCCAACGTTTCAACACATTGAGCTAAATGTGTTGGAAACCTCGAAAAGGCAGAGCGAGTTCAACGACTGACACCCTTACTCTGACAAAGACAAGTTCCCTTTGTCGAAACGTTCGCTCCGGAGACATCCTTTGTTTGACCATTGTTCATCCCTTCAAGTCTCCATATTTCTGCGTACCTCCGTCTTGTTATACGCGAAAGTGTTCAAAGTGTTTTGGATCTAACGAAGTTCTCAATTTAACGAAGGAATCCTCGTGTCCCATCGACTTCGTTAAATCAGGGCTTAAGCGTACTGAACTGTGGGGCAGAAACTACGAGGGCCACAAAAAATGCTCGAGAAGAAGCTAAAAACAGCGCAAGGAGTGACGAAATGAAACAGTGAGATGTAATTTTAAAAGACAGCAAGGCAGCGGAATAGTTTACAGAGCAAACGGGTGTAGCTGATGCTTTTGTTGAAATTCAGAGGAAGAAATATAGTTGGGCAGACCATGTAATACGGCGTACATGAGATAAGCGGTGGCCTCTCAGAGTAACCGAACGTGTGCCGGTTGAGGAGGGGGAGGGGGAACGCTGTCGATGACAGAAGAGATTAGTAAATTTGTAATTGTAGAACTGAACCAGCCGACGCCGGATAGATGTAATCGGAGATCGCTAGGACACTAATTACAACGCAGATGACATAAATTAGGCTAATAATGACGATGATTTTCTCTCAGCCGATATTTACAACTTAGGTCCGTGATGAATCCCATGTGGATTGAGGCACATCGAGCACATGAGCACTCTCGCATCTCAGCATTGTCTGTATCAAGCAATTGCAGCAATTATCTCGGTGGTCGCGAACACATCGCCACCTCACATACGTCTTCCGCTCTTCCAAATTCTGTATAGCATATAGTTCAAATTGTTCTCGATTTTTTTCTCTCTACTATGCATGATTCTGCATACTTTGGACCGCACTGCGTGTATTCATGAGCTTCTTTCACGCTGTGAAAAACACTTTTATGTAGCACGTATTGAGCAACAGAAAACTGTATCGGGGGTTTTTCCTGTTGCTCTACAATTTTCTCATTGACACTTTTCATCTAATTATAATCGTTAAGAAGTTGGCGAATTAATTAAGACTAATTACCTAGTTGGGCTGAATGCAAAAAATTATCTGAGTATCTCCAAGCGACGGCAAACAAGATTACCTTGGTTCGGTCCGGCTACTTCGGTTCGGTCCAACCTCAATATACGTGCCTCAAGCCCTGTATACTGCAAGTGTCTCAACAGAACGAGAAGCAGCGCTTAAAGCCTCCGTAACAGTGATGTCCATTTTTCGCCCGGCACTTTCGTGCGGCTTTATTCGCCAACCCGCAAAGTTGGCCTTTGTGAAAACTGTTCTCCCGTTACGCAGGCCGGTATATGCCGCGTGCTCCGCCAAGCGACCGATGTGACCTATCAGAACATTCTAGCCACACCCACTACGTCCTCCGCAGTGACAACCAGTGACATTGTCCATGTCGCCAGTCCCAAGCCTTATATCTCTCCGCGCACCTTAGACATATGACAGCACGTGTACGGTGTTTTTGCCGCCTGTGGTTAGTCTATGCCATCGACAAATGCTGAAGAGACGAGCTGCCGCTATAGGAAGACGACGAAGGGTCTGGGCTCATGGCGCGAGCGAGTTTCCGTACGGCCATTTGCCTGCAGTGTAAATACAGTATAAATAGTTCATGTATTTGTCCATCCACACGTGACAATATATATTGTCCAAAAGTCGCCAACAAGTAGCTTAATATGGTCTGTTATTACCCGCAGACCTTAAAATTGGTTGTTTACAGAAAGGTTGTAGATATATTAGTCGACAAAAAAAGTTTTAAGGCCATGAATTTATTGACCGGCGGTCTATAGAAAGCATGTGCCCCACTCGCAGAAAAAAACGCCAGTACATGATTTAATATAGACCGCACGAGTAATATATTTTGTGAGGCCCAATACAACTAAGCGCCTGCACAAAGACGCGAATTGCGATTTTCAGTGTGAAAATGAGCTCCAGGCTTATCATAAAACTCCGAGAAAGCCGCCCGACTAACTCGAATTGGCCTTCCTCCTCTCCACCTCGCTTTCTTTTCCATTTTTTTTAAATCTACCGGACAACCTCTCACATGAAGTGCACTTCCCGGAACTCCCGCCGCAACAATCCCGCCTAATCGAGTCCCCGCAAACACAATAACCCTGTAGGCGTGAATTTAAACGAGCGCCATCCGGGGGAAAAGTCATTACGTAGGCGCATAAACAGTTTGAAAAATGACTCCGCGCCTTTATCGAGGCCACGAGGATCCCGTCCTTGGCCGCGTGAGCTTCAATGGCAGTTCGTCTTCCCTGTTTCCCCCCCCCCCCCACTTGCTTTTTTTTTTTCTGGTTCTAGCTTCTATTCATTTTTTTTTTTCAGTAATCGGTTTTTATTTTTTCTTCCGCAGTTGCGTACAGATGATGGATAAAGTGAGTCGTTGGAGAACACTGGGTTTAGACACAACAATGGCTAGTTATTCCCGTTCCTCCTTCTCTCTTCAACCTGTGACGCTTGGAGAGCAATAACGACAATGACAATGACCGAACGACAAGCCCCGAGTAGAAAAGAGTACGTTCAACAGTAGGTGCAAGCCAGTCTCTGCCGTTGTAGCGTGCCCGCAGCACGTGACATATAGTTAACGCTTTGCCTGTTTTCTCATATTAGGTTGGAGTTATACCGGAGGACGTAAAGAAAGGTGAAACATCGCTCGCTATATATAAGTGGCAGAAGCGCCCTTGCATTTAACCTGTGATCGTATACACAAAGGACCGATCCGCGAAAGAATCGGTACGGCCAAACAGAACGCGGGGATGAAACCCGATAAGCTGTTCTCAGAGGGTCAGGTCATTCGGATCACGCGCGCACACCAGAGCAGTGACATAAACTGTAAGGGAAAGGAACAAACAGGGGGAAAAAAAGGAAGAAATTTGTGCGCAGGTTGCGTCGAATTCGGAGGGAAAGGGACTCTCCCGCGCCAGCAGCAGGCAAGCAGTTTTGGCGAGATAATCCATCGCGGTGAAGAGACGAGGGGGCAGCCCGTCCCTGGCACGCCGCCGGCAGCGGCCGTTCTAGTATCCCGAATCCCTCGGGGGGGAACAGGTCGTTCCCGTCCCACCGACGCCTAATTGTCCCCTTACTGTGCGCGGGGAAAGCCCACCGCGACACATTCGCCCCGAGCCCGAGAGTCGCGCGAGCCCACGTGACACCCATATTGGCGTCCCAGGAGACGTAAAAATGCGGCCGAGCTCAAAAAAGCGCAAAGCGTGCTCGGTCTATAAATGAAAGCAGCGCAGATAAAATCCAAAGGAAGAAAACTGGGTGTGTATGTAGTGTGTGCGTGGAGCTGCAGGTTGGTAGCGAGGGAGTGCCCGGTTAATCGGCCTAATGGGACGACGCTGCCGGTCGGTCGTCCTGTGATTGGAGCCGACTTGCCCAATGGCAGAAGCGCGACCTTGCGAAGAACCAGGTGTTGAACCGCGAGCCACAACGCGGGGAGGAAGTGGTCGAGATGGTTGAGTTGGGAGAGTCGTTCTGCCAAAGAGAAGGAATCAGCAAGTAGGCGCTTTGCGGAATGAGAGGTACCTGCCAGTCTGGCCAGCGTTATTAGTTGCCACATGCCGTCACCGGTAGCGAAAGGTGAGATATGCTCATCCTATGCAGGCAGAATAGCGGCCGTCACTTGACTTGTGAGGTTTTGGCCCGTGAGTGCCACGTGGTGCACCACTGAATCCATATTTAAATGCTTAAAAAAATGAAAGCTTCCGTGCCAACAGGTTGGTCCTCGTGTCCGTGCAACCGCATAAGCGCATGCTTTTTGATGACCGCTGCTCTTGAATATGTCCGTGCTTTAGGTCCTCATAGTTTAGTCACGTTCGCACAACCAGAATAGAGGTGGGCGTTTCATCAGTGCTATTAATATCAAGAGTTGCGCTCGCCACCATAGCTATGCAGGACACACGCTTCCCGATGTGACGTGGATCCTTCGACTGAAAGCATGGAAATGTGATGTACGTGGTTGAAATGTCAAGATTTTCGCTGTCGATGCATGGATGGGCAAACCTTTCAGCATGCCTGATACATTTTCGGATTAACTCTTCAGTTGCGTATCAGCAGTGAGTAGAAAATAAGTGGTTGACCTCCGAGAATGATATGAGTGCAATGTCGCAGTTAAATTAAGCGAAAGTTGTCAAAAGTACTAGAAATGCGTTTTGACACGATTATGATGTATTGGACATGCTATTAATAGTCACAAAAATAGCTTGGTGTTAATAATTGTCATTTCTTCATTGACTCTTACGTCCAGCATTCTTATTTGACAGAATGGCAAGAGTGTCATTTTTGTTATATTTCTGATTACGTCTACTACTTGCGTGAAATTCGAACATGTGCGTTTCCTTGGGATCATATTTTCTGCTATTTGCTGGCCATTTGCGTTATTGACCAGGGAACAGGCGGTCCGGACTCACAAGTGACGCCGTTCGATCCAACATTAACTATTTTTTTTAACTGCAGTGCTTCTTAAGGGTACTGATCAGCTTATCTCATTTTGTGACCTTCAAGGACAGCCGATTCCTAAAGCGAAACATTTCTTGTGCCAGTGAGCAGGAACACGTTTCCTAATTTAGTTGTTCATTTGAATGATATAGTTAGACACATACATAAAGCTCTATTAAACTTTTATTGCACATTTACCAGTCAAGCAAATGAATCCAACTCTTCACAGCCATACAGAAGCAAAAGAAACCTTGGAATATCTATGCCAACTTAAAAAAAAGAAGACACTACACCAACAACAGCATCCGCGTAGTAATCGAACATCTAGACGTTTGCAATGATTTCCAAATGCAATCCAAGTTTTCTTTGAAGGTATCACTAGCATCTAGCCTGCATGCACTCACGATATGAAAAGCTACACTTCTATGCATCCAGTCTGCTTCCTGTGAGGATCTATTGCCAATACGAGTACGTTTACCAGTGTGACATTCGTTGAAGCCTAGACCGTCACACCACCGGACAGTGTATTCATCCGATAGCACTCGCCCGTGCTAAGCGTGCCTGTGTGTGTGTCGTGTCGCGGACATCCTACAAGAAGTACATCCTCATCCGCGTGGCCCCAAGTACATTCTGGACTATCAGCTATTGAAATGTTCAGTAGAAAGTGTTCTGTGTACGCGGCACCGAGCCGCAGACGGTGAATGATTATTTCAAAGGCTCTGGTTGTATCCAATGTGGACGGGGTTTTAAATTGAAGTGGTTGGTCAATGTGAAATAAATCTGAAGATATCGAGTTCTGGTCGAATCATGTCGCTTTGCAACCACAGGCTAAGAGCTGTCTTAGCATGTGTCATAGTTGTGATTTGGAATTGACTTTTAGTTTTAATGAGTTTATGTTAATTTTTTTCTCATATCTCTATGTGAAAAGGAGTAGCCGGCGCCAATTAGAGGCGCCAACATCTCCTATGTACCATATAATTAAAAACAGAGCACTGATCACAAACTCACTTCAAGGCAATAGTATTAACGAACCACCATTCCTGCTTGAGGGCCGGAACTTTGGGAAAGAAAGAGCGGGTGGTTCAAGAAGCCAAAATTGCTTAGGACACCTTTGCTCACCCATAGACCAAGTCTCGTTGCAATTCTGTTCTTTCCTGCAAGTATCTGATTTTTACAGTGTAGTTTCACGACAGTATATCGTTCGTGCTACCCAGTCACGATTTACAGGGCGATTACTTCAAAGCAGATCCATGTCGAAATCCGGCGCTAGATTTGCAGGCATCAACGGATTCTTAGATACGCCAACCTCCTGGGTGGTATATCTTTACCTTTCGCATGTCTTCGTGAAACAAAATTAGTTTCACTTTCGAGGTTGTAAATCCTGAGCCGTTTAACGCAGAACCCGCGAGCCATAAATAACTTCTGAAAGGTCAGTGGACTGCAAAGCTGACTGGTCGGAAGTGTTCACTGTACAGCACATACTGTTTTGCTCTCGTGGGGTCGGCCACATGGATTGAGGCTAAGCTGCGTTAGATATAGTTGGCTTAAGTAGCGTGAGCGAAGTGAATGACGGCGACCTTATGTATGTACTTATGTATGAGTGCGACCTTGTCGTCATGTGACTTCATACGTGGTCCCATGTGGCATTGAGTAACCTAACTCACCTGCGAATTTCGATATGATGAAGTTCAAGCATTCTGCTGCGTCTGTCTTGCCGTCATTGACGTAGCAGCCGTCTGCGTCGTCTATAAAACCTGAAGAGCAGAATTATGAAAGTCTTCGTTTTGAGATCGTGATCACACTGATTTGCGACCTCTATATACGAGAAAGACGAATCTATCATGTTTCTTAGGATCATCTTTCGTCGCTTAACACAGTACATGTTACACAGACATTTAAAGAGTGATCACTTAATCAAAATGGTAACCGAAGGTTGGTGTAACGTGTTTTTTTCACCATTGACATATCCTATCATCCTAAACATCTATCGTTTTGTCGGCATATCGATTGACGCAGAGTATAAGAAAAAGTTTATTTGCTGTTCTATGGCACGGATGATGGCAGTCGAAGTTCTGACACATCTAAGATTGTACTTCCTGGTGAACACGATGTCAATTTGACTTGTAGCTTCCATGAAGCTGTACGGCAACATCTGTATTAGATATCAGTTTGTTGGGAGCTGCTGGAGGTTGGAATAAGGTCACCTGAAGGAAGTTCGGCCTCGTGTGATGAGATCATGGTGAGATCACGGAAATGCTAATTCTCCAGACACTGTTGCTCCTGCATGTTTATACGTTTTTCTTTTTTGCAATCCCGTTTTATACGATGACCAACAGCAAGTCGTACATATTTCCAGGACATTTCATGATATAGTCTTTCTCAGCTCTCTTTTTTTTAACCTAAACCTTCCTGTTTCATTCTCTTTAATCAGCAGTTGTGCAGATATAGCGGCTTTCAATGACCAATGTATGGCAGAGAACACATTCCATTTGTTTAAATTCAAAACTAGTCATACAGTGAAACAAAACAGAACTTAAATAAAACAAGATCTCGCTCTTTACAAGGTATTTAAACAAGACATGTAGTATGAGTGATGCTAATCCCTGCAATATCTGCATGTACGGCGCTCACCAAAGCACACTGTCGCTTTCTAAAGGGACTGACCATATTTAGGACTAATCAAATCAAATAGTTTTGCAGCTGTGGCTCTTAAATGCCGAGTCTGCCACTGCGAGCAACTCTTATCAGAACGTTCCTTTTTCGAACCGGCACTGTTCGCTTGCTTTGCAGCCATTGCTGTTACGACACGGTTACCTAATACTAGCTTAACTTTAAACGACAGGCAGTCAGTGCATTACGTCGCGTGGTTTCGTTGCTTCCTATCACACTTTTTCGATTCATCTGGGAGCAAAAGATCAATGTAACCACAGGGCGGACCTTTCATTAAACTAATTTTTATCGAAGATAAAAAGGGGAAAAAAGAAGTCCCGGATAGCTCGCTTAGCACGTCCGATGACATGCGTGTGATCGCAGTTCGCTGGGGACGCTTCTGTCCCGGTGTTATGGCGTCTCTCGCTGAACCTACGCAATATCGCCCCTCCCTGGTACTCGCTCCTAATAGTTCTGTGCTGTGCAGCGCCGCCTCAGCCCGGAAAACCCCAACAAACCTGGTGTTTCTTTTTTTTATGTTTCTTTTTCCTTTTTTTTTCTCTTTTCTTTGATGGAGCAACCAAACTGGAAACCGGTTACCACACTGTCTATCCCCCGAGTCGCATAATTACTTGTCGTCAACTAAACATTCCATATTTTCACCATTACACCGTATTCCATCCCGGTACACCTAACCATATGTTGCGTGTTGCTTTCTGCGAATCTTTGAAATAGGAAATATCATTTGCGCGGCAAAAGTGCGGTTTTTATTTTTTAACAGTCTGTGTTGGTGGTACTAGTAATTATGCCTTTACGGGCAGGGGGTCGTGCATAGATCTGTGTATAATGCTGCAATCCCTTTCGTAAACTCATCAGCTTCTTCTAAATGTTTTTAGGAATAGTCCCTTACGCGCTCAGTGGTCGCTTTTCAAGATGAGCAACAATCTTGATCTACGAATGTTCGCGAACATTTATAGAATATCGAGGTGCGCCCGTGCTATTAGTGATGCTGTAAGACTGTGCGTCTAGCACCCCTCCAATTTGTACTCGTCGTCACTCATCCGCCTTTTTCCCCATTTTCACCCTGTGCAAAGTATATATATATATATATATATAAGGTTGAGCTTATATATATATATATATATATATATATATATATATATATATATATATATATATATATATATATATATATAAGCGTGTCGGCCATTTATTTGATACTCAGAATTTTGGGGCTGTAATCCTTTCAAAACTTTTTTGTTTTGTTGCCACATTTTAGGTTAGCATCCTTTCCCCTTGCCAACGGAGTCAGCCATCATTGTCATCTTGCCGATGCACCTCTCAACCTTCCCTAATTAACGGCCAAGACATTTCAAATTTTGCTCCGTTACTTCAATAACAACTGATTCGGTCGTTGCTGGAATATAATCCTTACGAACTCTCTTTCCTATAGTGACCATGTATCGATTTCATAAAGGCCGTATTTACTTGGGAAGAACATGCGCCACGGAAACCGACGACACATATACGGATGAACCAGAGGACGCTGTGCAGAGGAGCTCAGAAAATGAGGAGTATAGTGATGATATTATAGCATTACATCTACAGCATGGAAGAGGTCGAGGTTGCAGATGCGTGGTTAGAGAGAGTTGGGTGACAAACTATGCCCCATATACACAGTGCTTTTTATCGCGTACACAAGTCTGCACTTGCATAACACTGGAAGTTTCATTTCCATATGCATGACTTGCTATGCTTATGATGGTATATTCTGTGGGGAGGGGGGAGGGGGGGGCGGAGAGGAGGGCTGCCCGCGTTTCTGGAGAGTGTGATTCGTTGCTAAGAGGACTTCGGTGGAGGAACATGAGAGCCGATACTTCAGTGGTCATAGTTTTTTCCCGAAAGTCGGGAACTGCTAGACACAAAATGACGCGTCTGTTTCGTATGTTCTAGGAAGCTGCCGGTGTACTCGGTTTCCCGTGAAACACTTAGAATCGCTGCCAAATGAGCGGTTGCTAGCAACAACTCTGAAAGGTGTAAAAATGCTGCAAAAATAGCACCGAGAGCTCGCAGGAAAGCCAGCAAGAACGGATCGCAAATAACGCGGATTCTCGGGTGCCTGCTCTTGCTGGTCCACTCTAAAAATATACCAACACAAACTTACTCGAGAGTGCACCTAGAAACGAGAAATGTGACAAAAAGAAAAAATAAAACGCCAGGAGATACTGTGTAGGACAGTCCCGAGAAATGTCACAAAGTTGCAGAGTGTTGCCACACTGATTCGTCATGTTCCCACTCCTTTCACTGTACTGCAGAGAACTATTGAAATGTGAAACAGAAGGGAGCAAAAGAGGACACAGCGACCAAAACCTCAGCGGTCTGCTGAACGTCACGAAGCGATGACCGGAGAGCAAGTGAAGTGAATGTTCGTGCTGCAGGGGTGGAGTCTCCACAACGAAGGGGGTCAGGCGTTTTGGACGTGTCGGCCTTCCTGTTATATACTCTTTTTTATTGTTACACGGCACGCCCGTGCATGGTCTCTCAGAATCCAACTCACCGAACGTCGACGCGGTTACGTGCACGGCCCCGTTATAGCAGTTTTCGACATATATACTGCAGTTCTAACGACCGTTCTTATCGGTTTCAGCAAGAAAGAGAGAGATGTAGCGACGGAGATGAAACGCCCGCAGATTACACGTCCGGTGCGACAAACTTGCGAAATCTTCTGCACGTCGGCTAATCTCGACATTACCAGGGCGTCGTACACAGATACAGCTGGTCACTCGCAATTTACGGCGACTGAGCGTTTGCGCTGTTCTTTATAAACGCTCCGCCGGTTCAGCTAGGTCGTCGCAAGACTTTGTGAAGTAAAGTTAATTCTGGCTTGCAAAGCATTACGCGGGCACTTTGTCTATATATAGATGCCGAGGCATGTTCACAAAAAAAAAAATTAAATAGCTCCGACAACAGCGTTGTTAGGTTGATGGTGCTCCAGTGCACGTGTTATGTACATTGATAGCTCCTGTGCAATTCTTCACTGACCTTGTCCGCCGAGAGCATAGAAAAAAATGCTATGAAGCTGATTAGAACATAACAAAGAATGCCATCATTGTCACTTTCATAAACACAGTGTGTTGTTGTAGGGACATCGAGAACTCGCGTGCAACTCTTGTCAAGACGGCCTGGCATTAAAGCATTGGAGTCCATGTGGAACGTGTAGCGATTAAGTTGTCGCTGTATTGTCGAGAACCAAATGATGAATAACTCATGAGAAAATTTTTGATGACAACCTGAAACCTTACTTTTGAGAGACATGAGTAAGAACGAATGTGCTCCACCCATGCAAGTTACAACAAAATGTTTTCTCTCACTCTCATAGAAGCTGGAAGTTCTTGCAGTGTATACGATATAACTATTCGCATGGTCGTATGTTTCGTAGTGTAGTTGTGTGAAGTGCCATACATCATCGCGATCGTGGTCCCCTCCGACGGCACCAAAAGTTGAACACTCGGGTGCTGATGTGTTTTGCTTCCCGTTGGAGCACAGCCAGTGCAGTCAAGTATATTTTGGTTGCCATCGACCGAACCGCAAGCTAGACGTTTTAGATGGTTACCTACGGCCTTGAGTAACGCGATGTGTGTGATAAGTACAATAAAGTAGGCGCTACACTACCATGCCAATAATGTACCATTCCAAAGCACATTTCAAGGCAGAATGCCTTGGGTATTTGAAAAACAAATCGTTTTATTTGGCCTTCGTTTATCCAAGGAAAAACAGAAACGAATGCTAAAACAACAAGTGGAAGCTGATACGCAGCAGCTTCTTGTAAGTTACTTATATATGCGTTCTTTCTTTTTTTTTTTCAAAAGCCCATTCATTCCTTATTGGTATGGTGGTCAGAGCCAATCGTAATACAAATGTGGCTCAGAAGCAACTTTAGGACACCCGTTGTCTGACTGATCATCATACGACGCTTGCCCTTGGGGAAACACTCCTGGAAAAGCAGACGAGATGGCTTTTAGGGAAGAGAAGATCCTGAGACCATGACCTCGCGTTCCTGCGGCGTACAAAGCCACAAAAGCGCTGCTGCGTTTACTGAGATGCGCCAGCCTGTATATGACCGCCTGTGACGTACTGAACAGTGAATGCTTCAGGATGTATGTGTGTGCATGCTGGGAGCAGTTTTCCTCTCCCCTTGTCATCTTTCAGTCCCCTTTCCCTCTTTCTCAGCACAGGGTAGCCAACCGGGGTCAGCCTGGTTAATGTCCTGCTTTCCTTCTCATCGTTTCTCTCTCTTTATTTCAAAAAAGCAACGACACGCATAGACGTTTCCTCCACACATAACTATTTGGATCCACAGTTACCATCTGTCGCGTGCACAAACTTAATGTGTGTGAATAGTTACGTGATTAATGAATGTGAGTATAGGGTTGATGTGACAGTTTGTGCTTGCTATTCATGATGCCCTTGCTTCGCGCTGTACATATGTGTGAGTGTAATTCTAC
Organism: Dermacentor andersoni; assembly: GCF_023375885.2. Lineage (NCBI taxonomy): Eukaryota > Metazoa > Arthropoda > Arachnida > Ixodida > Ixodidae > Dermacentor > Dermacentor andersoni. The sequence continues at coordinate 106,113,701 of NC_092815.1, forward strand.
ATCTGTGAATGCTTTGTAACGCGGTTAATGATAAAAAGTTTTCCCCGGTTACTGCGCACTAGATAGCATGTATGTGATATGGAGTAGTCGGCGCAAACACGTTTTCTAAATTTACAAAGTAAAATTCTTCTGTTTTTGTTTTCCGCAGGACACCAGAACCAACTTCAGGAACATCTACCATGCTGTAAGCAATATCGTCGTTTTTTTTCTTTTTTTGCTTGCATGTAACGGTATCGTGCTAGACTGCGACAAATTACACCAGGCCGGCTTATGGCTTGTCCCAACGGCCGAGCTGAGCCAGTTGGCGTCGCTGCGAGAATAATATTTTGTGGAACTATAAGAAAAAAAAAAGAACATTTTGTATCACTTCCTGCGTTGGCTTGAACCATATATTTGTCGCCCTGTTCCAGGGTCCGAAGAGTGAAGGAAAAAAGAGGCACAAGGTGAGCTATATTTTTTTAACTAGAATATTTTCCATGAGCCCGAACGAGTTTCCTTTATTCTGATGCATTCATGTGAATGTCATCTCCTCCAAGGTAAGTTATAAAGCTTTGTCGCTTGAGGCAGACGTCGCTGGTACACACACACACACACAAAAACAGAACTAGAAGTTAGCGACTTCAAAAATTAACGTATTTATTTGGTATTGTTTAAGGTACAGTGCACATTGCGGTTGCGTTATTCAAGCTTCCCGTTGCTCAAGTGGCCACTTAATAAATATAACGTGAATATATATTAGGTACCAGTATCGAGATACCTGGTCACTAAAATGCGTCACATAATACAGTGACACTCCATTATGCCTTGCATCAAATTTTTTTATAACACGTGAACATCAATGCATTCAACTGTGAGTGTTGAAACGTATATCTCGGGACAAGTGCCTCAGTTTTACCATTTCTATTAGCCATAGTGCGTATCCACTATGCACTCGCCAGATTCAATTCCGGGATTGCAACATGATGCCTATAAATCGTTAATGAAATACTAACTGGTCGATAGTTTAGCCCGTCTAACCACCCATGGCGAATAGCTGTGCCAAGGAATGGTGGCACGTCTTCAAGTAATGATAAAGGGGAAATGAGACATCCACCCAGTCATAGCAATTGCTACAAATCAAACCCATACGGGTTCCTTGAAAGAAAAGCCTCGCAGTTGAAGAAAAATTCGTCCTGGTCCGGGACTCGAACCCGGGACCACCACCTGTCCCGGACCAGGACGAATTTTTCTTCAACTACGAGGCTTTTCTTTCGAGGAACCCGTATGGGTTTCCTTTGTAGCAATTGCTACGACTGGGTGGATGTCTCATTTTCCCTCTATTAATTAGTTCCCTTCAACTTGCGGGTTTCTGTAGAACTATTACGTCAACTTTTTCAAGTACTTCAACTGAAGGGGTGCAATTGATCTGTCCGCAACAGTTAAACCTTCAAAATATTTTCGAAAGACGGAGAAGAAAAAAATCGGCCATTTATTAATAAACCGATTCATAATTCGCTTCGAAATGTTTTTGCGTACACTTCAGCAACAAAGCGACAAGCGATCACGTTGTTGTTTCACTTGGATTTTGACTTGTCTAAGCCAACCTCGTAAATTACCCACAAAGTTATTACTTAGTACCTGTACTCCAACCTTCCATCACAAGAAGCAAGAATAAACAATTTTTCCATCTGATATCCACCAAAGAAAGAAAAATCGGAAGAATCCACCTCACGATGACTGTCGATGGCAATGCCTTTAGCGTTGAATCAATATAGAGACGCAACGTATTGCCACCGTCGAAACGACTTATGTACGAGGCGTTTTCTGCAGCGGGAATGCTTTTTCGCGCTTCCCTAAGAACACTCGGCGCCATCTAGCGACGCCGCCGCGAAGCCTGCGCGTGGTCCCCTAAATGAACGGCGCGCCGGCGCGTGCGAACGCTGAAAAAACGCGCCATGCGGCAACCAGGTGTGGAAACTATGGTGCGGTTGCGGCAACCAAGTGGCAACTAATCACTCGCGCTTCTTTTTGGACACGCTGTGCCGTCCAGTGACGCTGGATGGCACAGCGGGGTCTGAAGACCCCATGCTTTCCGCCGCCTTGATTGGGCGTAAATAGTAAATAATGCTTCGGTAACCAGCAGCCCTAGCTCATGTAACCGATGTACCAGATGTTTAGTGCCGCAGATTTGTCGGCTGCAGCTTTATCAACATCCTACGCAATAATTTCGCGAATGTGCGGGCTAAAAAATTTCATTCACTAAGTGGTTGCTAAACTACGCGCCTTAGCAGAACGTTTCATGTGCGGTGCGCTCATGTCCGATCGTGGTTTGTGTGTCGTCAGTATGCATACAGTGTTCCATTTATCAGTTTTGTATCGTTTGTATGAGTTTTGTATCAGTTTCGCGGTGTTGAATAAAAACAGTCTTCTTGTCATTTGCAAGGTCAGGCTCTACGGACATGCCTTGGACTATCACGATGCGCCTCTACTCGCACAACAATCGTGATTGCTTGAGACAATACTTGGTTCCAACATATATAACGATTGACAGCCGAAGAGCACACATTCGACATCTGTGTCGCGCACCCAGTCACTATATTGCTGCTTTGCCAGCACAAAGACCTCGAGCCACATCGCTTTCCAAACATGTTGCAACACATTAATGCTACTCTCTGATGGGTTCCCCCCGCCCCCCTGGCAATTCAGGTTACTACGCCCTGTTACTACGCCACTGCACTCGACAAACGTCCTGCCTTCTGGAGGAGCGAAGTACAACTGACGGTGGTCCAAAGCAGACCACCGTCATTTGCTCTATATATGTACGCTATATGAAAGGTCGGTCGTCGGCCGAAACGTCGACACAATAAAGTTGTTTTTAATAAATGCATCATTCTAATATAATATATAATTTAATATATATACCACGTGACCGGCTTCCCACACTTCACAGATATACACTGTAGCACTCCTAATGCTAATAGATTAAAAATTCGGTGGGCTAAATCTGGAAAGACCGACGAGCCGCGCAACATACATACCATAGGGTATGTGCGCCACAATTAGCTGTTGTCCTAGATGCGCTGGTTCTCGCTTATAAAGTAAGGTGCTAAAAAATAAATATTCATCCGCAATGCTTCGCCTTGTTGACACCACTTCGAACACGTAGTATAGCTTGAGCAGCGGTGAGCGTGTATACTCTGCCTACGGCATGCTGACTATAAAGCCGTCATTTTGCATGCACCATGTCACCATGTAGATCTGCAATATCACGCAAGTATTTGGCGCAAGGGCAGCGACTACACGTCGGGTGAACGTAGAAAGCCATGTCGTCGCACGGCAATATGGTGCAATATGGCACTTTCCGAAACAAAATAGTCCAGATATATGGCAACCATACGGTACACGAGCATCAATTACTGCGGAGCCTCAGCGCCCCGATGTGCTGCTTGCTGTTCCATGCGTGTTACAGCAGTTCCTGCACGTTTCGACTATTTCTTGATCGCGCAGCACTGTGTATGCGTATCGACAAGTTCTGCTATGTACGATTCGCTCGGCGCACGCGCCCTTTAAGTCGCAGCCTTCTGTGTACGGCGCTCCTCCGTGATATCATGTTTCTTTGCCGGTGACACCATGAAAACGAGCGACAGCCACCGATGTAGTCGTTTTATGAAAAGATGCTGACGTCACACGTGGCTCCAGCAACATGCGAGTGAAGAGGCCTGCGACTCCATCCCTACAGCTGACGGCTCCTCTACCATAGCAACATTGTGCTCTCTCCACCTGCTTTCCTTAATAATAGCACACACGGAACCGGTTCGAGAGACCTTGGAGCTTCCTTATACAGTTTTGCTGTAAAACATACCGAGCAACTGTAATCAGCTCCTGTTAAGCAGGGTAGCTGAAGCCCACGACAGCAAAAAGCATTCTTTCAATTAAGGCACTGAGTTTGCTGCTTAGAAGACAATGACCTCTGAGGAACCCATGCCCTACAAAACGACGCTCGACGATGTATGCCGAAGCCGATATAGGCTTGCAGGTCCACCAACATTGCTCATACTTGGCATTGACTTCGTCCTGTTCACTTGTTCGGAATGCTGTAATGGCTTCAAGAGTGACAGAATGCAAAAGAAAACTGAAGTGAGTTGGTTTGTGAGACAATGTAACGTACTGTTTGGCAATAAGACACTACTGCACGTTGCCGGCACTGAGTGAAGCACACCGTCGATCTGTCTCGTTGTCCTCGCTGCAACCTTCAACGACCCGGCCTTGAGCAGCGTTAAGCATGTTGCACAATACATATTGTTACGTGTGCTTTCAGAAACACGTATCGGCTCTTTAGCTTCCTACGTCCATAACGCAGAGAGCCACAAGACCACTGCCACGGCACTCGAAGCCAGCGGATCTGAAAGAACACCTACAATACTCTGTTAAGGTTTTGCCACAAATTTTCCAAGAAATTCTCTTGTCCCTCCTTATATGTGCAGAAGTCATCAATTGAAATGAAATCTGGCTAAGCTCACTTCCTTTCATTCTGTACTTTCTATTTCCGGGTGAATTGCGGCAATTACTCGTTTGCAATGCAGCTTGTATTGTGCTTTGTTGTGTGTGTTCGTGTACCTTCACTGCAGACAACTTTCGGTCTATACTTGTCCACTGGCGACAGAGTGGTCAGTCCATCGTTCTCCATAACTGGCGCTACTTCGGACACTGCCCCTTTCTTTCACACGGCTCGCCGTTCCATTGTATGTCAGAGCACATTCATAACCGCTCTTGTGGCATGTAGTTAAGACATACAGTTAAGACACTAAAATCCATGCTTTAAGTCCTCAGGGGCCACAGAACGAGCTCTGTACATTAAGTTCGTCTCTGTCAATGATAATTTTTTGTATATCCACATGGGCTTTCTGTCACTTCAATACATTTCGCACTCAGCGGCCTGTGGTATCCTTGAACTGTAGCTTTTATCCTCACAGTACGATATATAATCCTTGGCAGTTTCTTTCTCAAGCGCTAACGTATGTTCTATCGCGCAGCACATGTTCCTGCCGCTGCTCTTGGAGGTTGATTCCACGCAAGGGTCGATCCGTCATCAGGGCACGAGTCAAGTTTCTTCGGGGCTGAAATTCAAGTGCGTTCAATTTCAGCACTCTTCCACTTGTCCGCTGCTGACGAGTTCTCATTAGAGAAAGTCCGATGCGTTCAATGACTTTACTTCCTTTGGTTAAAGAGGCACTTTGCATAGCTGGTAATTTTCAAGTAGCGGTGCGAAAAGTAACTTGTCAAGCGCTTCTCTCATTCTTTTCATGCCTGCATGGCTTTCACATGCTGTAGTAAACCGACGACCTCACGAGGCCTTATTGGAACACGCAGTTTCCGTGGCCGTCATGAAGCACGACTCGTGGACTCTATCTAAGTTCCGATGGAGGAAGGAGAAGAAATCACCGCTCCCACCGCGAGCGGACAGCAAAGCACCGGAAAAAACGCCTCAACCCACGCTCGTGTCGCAGATGGACCCTGGCGTCGACCCCACCGTAGTCGCAAGATACAAACGTAATCGGTACATGGATCGCAAGGTGCGCTGTGCGGACGTTTTGTTGTTCTCAACGCCTGTGATATCGTTGAGGCAGGCACATTCTTTCACAACTATACACCAGAAATTTTGCAAACGTATAATATACGCTGCCTTGATGTGCTGCTCTTGCTGAATCTGTTGGACAGTGACATGGCTAAATTAGACCAATCGTTGAGCGATGAAGTAGGTGAAGTCGCACTCTCCTTAAAAAAATCGATAGCACACCGGTATCTAAGAGAGTACCGTATCTGGTGCTGAGAAAATTAAGTAATTTTAACAGGAGGACAATAATTCTGCCAATCACGTACGAAATACCAGGCTTGCCGCGTGCCCGTCGCCACGTGTAAAATATAGTGAGTACAGAGCATGCTACCTAACAATTCGAGCATTTTTGTGAACCATTTCTCTCGAGTACGTATGTGAAAATTTGGCATGAATGTGAAGACTATCTTGTTTCCATTGGTGCGTTTGTGTTAAACTTCTCAAGAACGACGAATCCCGTTGTGTACGCGGAAAAGTCTGCTTTAGAAATCTGCTAGAAAATAGTAGTGCACCTTCGGTTTACTATTACATATAGGCGAAAACATTCACACAATGCGATCGTCCATGCAATGCGTTCAGCGTGAATGAAGAAATGTAAAGCAGCAGTGGTGAGTACAATGCAGATATCGTTACGTATGCAACGTGTTGATCTTCAATGCACTGCAATTCGAGGCATTTGATGCTCATGACTATGAAGCTTTGCCGTACGCACTCATTTTACTGCTTGGTTACGTTCAGTGCAACTACTAAATGTCTTTCTGAACTGCTCAAGTGATTTTCATATTCCAGTTTTTATCGTACAAGCCACGAGTAACGGGTATTTAGAGGGATAGGCCTGTCAACCACTTTTTTTGAAGTGCCAATACATTTCACCATACCTTTCTTTTCCCCCATGCAGCTACATACAGTGAAAACTCATTACCTAAGCTTACTGGTGATTCGAATCACCTTTGTAGTATATACTCACCATAAGTGATGAGAGGTGTCAAAGCACACACTCACGTTCTCTCTCACAAAAAACCACGCACACGAATGCACATGCACACACACACGCACTAGTGTTTTCGCATGCGAGAGACGTCATGAAACACGAAGCGTTTTTAACGAAGAGTTTTTAACGAAGACAGGCAAGTCATCTTTGGAGGAAGCATTACGAACTTTGTGCAAGGTTATAAAATATATAGGAGAACAGGGCGCCGTAAATGTAAGAGTCAATAAAGCTAAGCAAGCTCCTACATGGATGTAAGACTCGAAGTTAACGATTCCCTTACCATGTTCAAAATTAAGTCCTTGCACCTTCTTCCACATGCATCATCTGGGACTCGCTCAGTCGTGCAAAATGCAATATATTATAATAGGCATTGGCCAATTTACTGCTTTGTGCCGTTACCGTAAAGCTTGCATTTTTTTTTCACGCAGTTTCTACAGAAGCCAAAAGTTGCCCAGGATGCTGCACAGGATGAGTTCGGTTCGGCTCTCTTTGGGTCCAGGGTGAGCTCTGTTTATTTTTTAATCAACGACCGATCCCATGGCTACACTAACACGCATACATACACGCGTGTCCCACGTACCTGCGTAGCTCAAGTTGTTCAAAGCGAATATCTCTCTGCCTCTTCCGTCTATTGTTTGGCCGAGCAAACTGGGCCGGTATCGGAGACGTTCCCGAAGGCAATATAATCAAAGGTAATAAATTGGTTGGCCGATCCTAATACTACTGGTTTGTAAAGCGGACCTATCCTGGAGGCAATGCAATGTCACACATGTACACTAGTGAACAAAAAGGTAAGATATATATATATATATATATATATATATATATATATATATATATATATATACACACTAGTTGTCGGCGTTGGCTTGACCACTGATAGTCTAAAAGGTCTTCGAACCCTCAACCTTTTGTGTGAGAGGAACCCACGACTTTGGTATTAATTAGTGCGCGGTGAATTAACACACATTTAATTAGGGCGCTCGAACCCACGAGCTATGGAGGAAGTCGAACTGATGACCTTGCGTTGTTGCATGATGTCTAAGCCTCGCGCGGTGGTCGCAGTGCTTTCGCATTCATCCACGTAGGGATAAGTAAATGCCCCTTGATTTTCTTTTCCTTTTTTTTTTTTACTGCGACGTTGTTTACCGGAGGTACGCAAATATTCTTGTGCGGTTCATGGTGAAAGCCGGCGTGCGGTGGCGAGGTCGATATTAAATTTAATACAACGCAACGTGTCTCAGAGTTGATTCGCTTTAAAATTGGCTTTGAAACGTAATGATCAATGATTATTTTTCTCACTGCATGTGGTACTGCATCTTTTAGCTAAATGTTGGAACCCATGTTCATGTACTATATTATGAAAGAAATGTGCAGGTCCAATTACATGTTCGTATTCAGATTTATTGGTTCCAAAAAAAAGTGGTTACAACATAAGAAATATACAGACGAGGATCCCAAAGTGAAAGAACTGTAGTGGGACCCTCGGTTAATAATAACATTGATGGTGATATCTATACACAGAAAATGAGCGTTATTCTCAAATAACATCGACAGATTAAACACATCATTATACGTTTCATTTAAAATCGAACCTGAAAAAGCACGTCATAAGATAAAGTGGGGAAAAAGCATGGATGAATCACAAGAAGTTACTTGTGAGACAGAAGTCAAAGGCACACCGCCGGGATCGTAGTAATCACAGGAATGTATGTATGTATGTATGTATGTATGTATGTATGTATGTATGTATGTATGTATGTATGTATGTATGTATGTATGTATGTATGTATGTATGTATGTATGTATGTATGTATGTAGCAGTTTTCCCGCCTACCTGGGTCACAGGCTAGAATGGTTAGCGCATTGGGATGCTGTACTGAAGAAACAGCGTGCGAAGCAAACCATCGGACCAACTTGGGTCACTGAATATGTGACAGTGTGTAAATACGTGCCGCTCTTCAACGAACCTCTTTCACGCCTACATGAGTCAATGTAGACGCCAGACCGGGTAAGTGCCGCAGTACCGCTGAGTATACGTGCCACTCGGTTTGTGCTAGTCTCCAATTGATCTATTTGACGTCAACTTGGGTAACTAGGTATGTGCCAGTGGGACTGTGTCGCTTTACAATGACGAAAAATGTCCCTTAAGTTTCTTCTATGCCGAGCGGAATTGAACCCACGTCACAAGGGTTACTCAAGGACAGCTACACGACGCACTACCAGGCTGGGCCGCAAATGCACAGGGCATGTGCCGCTATCAATGAACTCCTTTCACGCTAACGCTATAGTGAGCTGTCCCACGAATGCATTGGGCATGTGCCACTCTTCAATGAAACTCTCGCCTATTTGAGTCACTGAGTACGTGGCCCTGAGTGTGCGGCAAGCGAGGGAACAATTCTCAGCGTTCGCAGCCACGCTTCCCGTCTGGGGGGCCGCGCCCGGACTGCTCGGCAACGCCACGCTAAATGAAGCACAGTGTGTCAAGAAGGATCCACGAGACAGGAGCCCGGTTGCCGCTTGAAGCGTTTCACAGCATTTACACGCACCGGTGCGTCATGCATTTCGGAGGCCGCGCGCAAGCTTCGCGGCGGCGGCGCTAGATGGCGCCGAGTGTTCTTAGGGAAGCGCGAAAGAGGAATCCCGCTGCAGTACACGCCTCGTACATAACTCGTTTCTACGGTAACAATACGTCGTGTCGCTATGTTTATTCAAAGCTAAACGCATTACTGTGGACAGGCTTGACACAAGGCTAATGGTGTAAATAAATAAATGAATAAATAAATGTTTCCGTTACGTCCTTTTTTAATCCTTGGACTACTACTGCTAATTTATACTTACCTGCCTTATGATCAACTGTAATGGAGTAACAATCGAGGTTTCCCCGAGTTCTACTTTGAGACCTCCTCCTGCGGCAATTACGTACCAGCGCACTTCTGTATCTCTATGCCATGCGAGTGAACTTCGGACTGAGGAACCACATGTACAACTCATGGAAATCGCCGCGCGGCTCGCGCAGGTGTCCCTGCGGACCCTGGGGCCCACGGCACCGGATGCGGCCTCGTTGCACTCGACCGCGGCTGCTGCGACCGGCCCGCCCCTGGTGCCCTTCTTTCCCCCGCGATCGGTGCTGCGCGGCGGCTTCGGCCGCTACCAGGGCCCGCTGAGCCAGTGGCAGATCAGCGCCGACATGTACATCGACAGCGACATCCGCAAGAGGGGCCGGTATGCGACTGCTTCCCACAACTGTCTCTATTTCAGCGAAGTCTTCTTTCTTTCCTCTTTGCCCACTTTTCTGGGTTTGGCGTGACCGCTCGGCTGTTGGGTCGGTCACTATCTCACCTGATATATTTGTGCATTTATATATAAAGGTCGTGCGAAAGTACCCCCGAAGTCACTTATATAATAACACTTGTGCGCTGACTAGGCATCCTGTTTTGAGCAAAAAAATAAAATAAAATAAGCTTCGTATATAAAACCTGGACATATATTGTCGGCTCATAAATACCTCTGAAGCACACCGATTCGTTCGTAGAATGGTGAATTATATTTAACGGATTACATTATTTTGCCGTCCATATGTGCCACATAGGCTGCTGCTGCTGATGATGATGACGATGATGAGGTGCCACTGTGTGTGTGCCCATCCTTGGCCAATTCTCTAGTATGGGGATTCCCCACTACGATTCCTACATAAAACCTGAAATATATGTCGGCTCACAGACATCTCCAAAGCACATCAATCTGTTAATAGAATACGGTGAATTATTTCATGGTACCTTTGATATACTTTTTTTTTTAGCCATTCCGTATTTGCCACCGGAGGTCTGCCCGTTCTTGGCCAGTCCTCCAGAATGGGTATGTCCCTCTGTGAAACATGGTCGAGGTACAGATTCCCTAACTGTTGCTTGATATACTTTCATGTGCATACACGTGTTATCATCATTCTTCTCTCAACAAGCACCGTACATCGTTTTCTTTCACGCTTGTGACACCGCTGCGTATATGATTATGTATACATACATATATATATATATATATATATATAAAGTAGTTTTTCGGATCCGGTGTTTAATAAATTGAAAGTGCAGGCGCAAGTAAAGAAACAAAGACAAGCATTTAATTTCCACCGGGCTGCATACCAAAAGTATGCATACAAATGTATTAGTCATATCATAAGAAGCCAGCACACTATGACAGAATAGGGGAAATTATCTGCAGTTCTTAAGTGAAACAAAGAAATGATAAACTGGCCGCAGGTGGGATATGAAGCCACGCCTTCGCATTACGTGTGCGATGCTCTTGCCAATTGAGCTACTGGGGCCCCGTTTTCCCATCCACTTTCTGGGGTATTTATGTACTAGAACTAAACCTGGGAGTGTTAGCCAGGGCCACACCTCACGGCCTTGACGTGGGGTCTTTGTTTGTTGGCTTCTTATTACATGTCTCATTATCAAAATTGTACTTGGTGAGCTTGCCGGGACGCCATGAAATTTGACGTCCGCTGGGGTCCTGTTCATTTATTCTTAAGGCGAAGGCCTTAAGTGGCTCCTACCCCCGATGACCTCGAAAAAAAAAAAAAAACCCGTCGTCCGGTCCGATGGTACAAAACTATCGTCATCAACAATGGCTGATAGCGCCCACCCCCCTCCAACTCTCAAGCAAGCAAAAAATGCAATGGCTCATTTCTCTCGCAATGCAGAGGCTACAAGTACTCAGCAAAGTGAAGCATACAGTGCATACATTCATTGGAATAACGCATACAACGTACAGAAACGCGGCGCCTAATCGAGTGAAACAAAAACCCACGTGACCTTCTCAATGGCTCCTACCCTCGTAAGCAAGCAAAAACGCAATGGCTCATACCCCCGTAAGGCTGAGGCGACAAGCGCTCGCCAAAGTGAAGCGAACAGTGCATACATTCATTGAAATTACCGATACAACCAACAGAACCGCACACATTTCAATGCCTTGCTGAGAGGATGCAACGCGAAGTCAAAGAGAAGCATCGTTGGCGTGAGTCTGACCCTGCTATACAAGCGCGCGAAGCCACAGCTAAGCGCCGAAAACGAGCCGAAGAAACCGAACTGAGAAAGCAGCAATACGATGATGCGAGACGGCGTATTACCAAGTGTGCAGCAGGCTTTCGCCTCCGCTGGTTACAGGAGTGTGACATGCTGCTGAACTTTTTATCGGTTGAGATGGACCACAAGTTGTGTTCCCAAAGAACCAAAGGTTTAACATGACAAGCTTCAAGAACTTTTACTGAGCTAAACATGGCTAAAATACTAAAAGTACTAGGAAATTCATGATGTCACAGTGACATGTGGGAGGTGGAGTTACGGCACGAAATTCAGTGAACTTTGATCATCATTTTCTCCTCAAATAATTTAGGTTACTACCGCGAAATTAACGGACAGATTTGAAAGAATAATTTATCAGTCTAAACTGATTTAGTGCCTCTCTTCAGCGTCCCTTTAAGCGCAGTCTGTCAGGCGGCCTCTCAGTCAATTCAGTCAGAATGACAACAAATTCTCTTAATGCTGACCACATGGTAGCGTGCTCTTCCCCTCCCGGGCGGAGCTGCGAAGTCTGTGTGTCCGTACTTCACTCCTAGTGATGATGATAGTTGTTACCAATTGCCTTTCACCCCGTCAGGCGAAGAGTGGTGAGCCACTCATGCGGCGAGGCGAAGGCTCCCATGGCACCAGTGGAGCGCGTGGAACGGCGGCCGGCCCGACCACCAGCCGAGCCCTGCCCTCGTCGCGAGGACGTGGACCGTGAGATGGGCCTACCGCGGCGCCGGCTCGTGCTCAAGGGACCGCTGCACGCCACATCGTACGCGCACTGGTACTCGAGGGTCTTCAGCCCGGCCTCTTCGTCCAACGAGGACTGTTGAACATCACGCCGTGTCTGCTGAATACTAAACTCGAGCGATCGACGTCGCGAGGTTATCTACCATCGAGGTGAACGTCTGTGCAAGCCGACCCTCCACTTCCGCTGTTTAGAGAGCGTGGCGGCTTTGTAACAGATACATACTGGACAGCCTCACATCGTGGACTGACGGCCCGATATCACGAAACGTTGTGGTTCGTTCCTATAATTCATTTTCGTGAATCACTGGCAACTACGACAGAGTTCGTATACAACTCAGTGCCTGATAGTCCAGGACCGCAGCCCCTTTTGTAAATGAGAAACCGTGATACTGTTACAGAGGACGAATTTTCAAAGCAGTCGCTGCAAGAAGCTTAACCAATGCCGGTAGCGATCTGTGTTGTGCGCTGCTCGTTTGATTCGCCATTTCACAGAGGACAAAGCTAACAGGACTGGCGTTGTTCGTGCAGACATGAGAAGGCCATCTGCTGTCATTCGTTCAGTGATTAGGCCTAACAGAGTTGAAATGACAGTAGTGCCTGCCATGAAATTTTGCATAGTCAGTGTACTTTGGAGTAATAGAATAACACATTCCGGGAGCAAAACAACGTATAGTAGTTGCTGATCTGTAACAAGCACATGCCAATAATAATGGCAAGTTCAACCTATAGTTTTTAACTTTCATCTGAGCTGACATGAAAAACATCGTTTGGCAGCAAGAGGTGTCACGAAAAGTCTCGTTCGTTACTAGAGCATGATGACAGCATGCTCTAGTACCGTGCAATACTAGAGCATGATGCACCTTGGGAGTGCCACTGCAAAATGTTACTCTACAGCCACAATATATGTATGGTTTGCAAACGGTCATTAAACGAACAAAAAAAAAGATTATCCAGTCTATTCACCTTAACACTATAGCATTGAGACAGTATATATTGCAAACTTGCTTTATATTTTGGCGGCACAGCCTTTAAAAACCACAGACTGGTGGGTGCTCATTATATATGTTGTACGGCCTGGGGAAAGACTCATTAGTTATTTACTAGCAGGCAGAACTTGCAGCAATTGTCTTATCCGTCTTATCGCTATAGCTGGCTGCCAGCGACTATCTCAGGTAGCTTTTAAAGCCCCATGGTGTTTAATAAATACATGTCAAAGCACTAAGCTTGTGCTAGTCCATCTGCACATGTTTGTCTACACTACACAGAACTAAGCAACACAATGCTGGCAGCAAAGGAGTAAAGGTTGCCCATCAGGCATAGCATAAGCCACAGTTGCGATGCATTCCTAGCTTTGAGAACCTGCACAATAATGTGTTGCACGCCTGCACAGCATCATGAAAAGCTCGATGTTACTTTTGAATAGAGTCAAGATTTAGCAAAATGCGATATCAACAGACGCAATGAGATAACCGACATTGAATTGCCCTGGTGGATCACAGTTCTTTGACTACCGAATCATACAAGCTGCTTGAAATTCCCAGAACTGTTCTTATTGAATTTACATCCAGTAATACATGCCCATAAGGCACGGAAATGAGGTCAGAAGTGTCCAAATACCTTGAACAAGATTGGCAACCCATTCGATGACGACAGGACTGCAACAGAAGGATTTCTGTTTTATAGACATACCGAAATAGAACTGTTAATAGCTGTGGAGCTTTCTGTTGCATTGTAAGCAGCTTTGAGCAATCTGCCTTACTTTTTTTCTCTATTCAATGAAAGTAATATCCTTGGGGCATTGTCTAATGCTGGCAGGCAGCAGAATACTAAAATAAGTATGAAATGTGTTGCAAGGGTCATAATGTCTGCACGTTGTTTCTTTCTTATCTCTGCAACAAGGAACTTTGCAGGTCATGCATTTTTTATCTTTTTTGCTTGCACAAATAAAAGTGATCGGCCCAACTTATTTGAGAGGCAAAATGGGCGAGTTTATCTCTGTGTAAGAAATCTCAAGCTTCGATTGCTTAGATAGTACACAGCTCCTTGAGTGTGACCAAGTGCCGTATTTAGTAGTGGGCAAGGTCAGTAACACAAGGCTAGTGAAGAAAGAGCTGCGACATCACACTTAGTGCGCCAACATCCCATGGATCCAAAAGCAGGCATCACCAAGCCAGAAGAGGTGCTTATCGCGTTCATGCTTTCATCGCTGCACGATTTCCCATAGGAAAGCCTACTGCATGTAGCATGACAAATCCAAGTTTGCCAGTTTATGTTGTGTGGCTCAACGGCTAACAGTATAAAGATTTTCATAACAGGTGCACTTCTCTGCATAGCACAGTTGGCCAACTAATGGTGGCGCCATTCGCGATTAAAATCAAGAAATGCTACCTGCACTTAAGGCGCTTCTCTTTTGCACATGGTTTCATCACAAGGGCCATATTTACATTTTGTGTGTCTTAAGCAAACAGAGTTGTATGTGCCGATTGCAGAAATGATTACACTGTCATTGGCTTTGCAAACTACCTCGTAGGAAAGGTATAGTTTACAGTTATGAAATGGGTCCATGTACAACATTTTAGCAAAGCAATGTAGCAGACTTATGACAGTGGCGGATAAATGCTTTCTCCCATTGTTTCAGTATATAAATGGGCCACGAACACTGGGCACAGATGGAATGTTTAACTAAAGAAGCATTGTTCAAATGTGCAGTATGAGCAGTTACTTAGGCAGAGAAAGTGTGACTGAAATTGCCTACTGTGGTTGTTTTGAGCATACTTGTCTACACAGCGGTGGCAAAGCCAGCTAACAAACATCTTTGAGAGATAACAGAACACACAGAGTGCCCAATTTGCAACGCATATAAGAACAAAATGTCGATATCGTGCTTGTGATATTGCTAAATGTCAGCATCTGCAGCCTCTAGCAGTTTGGCTGCTCTGAATCCTTTTTGATACACAGGCGACTAGTGCACTAGAGGAATGAAACAAAACATTGTCTGCCCACTGAGCGCAGCTACACAGGTTCCTCTTCTACAATGAAAAATTGCAGGACACATGCTGTTCGAAGTTACTGAGGCCTGAAAAACGGTAGCGAGCAGCTTTGATACAGGAAGTCGCAGTTCACCTCGCATAGCTGGCAAAGTTCAAACATTTGTGTGCAAGGCATTATGTCAGCAGTGACTAAAACCGACACGACAAAATATGCTCAACTTCAGTGGCATAGTCTATTCTCCTGAGCACCATCACATTTTCCAAGTAGGTGCCTACCTACTACGTTAGGGTCTTGACATGTGCGATTTGAATATCACCAATTAACAAGGTTGGTCATTATGCACCCATATACGCATTTCTGAAGCATTGCAACTGCATACTTGCCAACTTAAATTTTTAGTAACGTCTACGAATTTGGGCTGGTTGTACGATTTTACGGATATTGCACTAAGATTTAACACCATTAAAAGAGCTCAAAGATGGTGTGCTGCAAGGTCTCAAAAGATGCATGCAAAAGAAATTGCAATTGTACCTGCGCCGCTTTTATATGCTAGCGCAAGATGCCACATACCGGAAAAGTACAGTTAAACTTCGATATAATGAAGTCGGTAAAATCGGCAATTTGCTTCGTTATATCAAAATTTCATTCCATTGAAATTTGACCTTTTATACAAAGTACAGTCGCCAATCGATTTTTCTTGCACAGCAAGAGGACACATTACTTTCCGAATTAACCTGCAATCAGAAAAAGCAAATTTGAATGAGAAAACAATTTTGATAAATGTGGGAGTCGGCGGCTATGATACGGTTTCATGTCACATACATCGACAATATCTTCTCGGCGTACGAATTGGGTGAAGCCAGCCACGTTTTTGCATGCACTATGCCCCCGTGGCTGATAGCGTCTCCCGCACTGGGAGGCGCTATCAGGAAAAGCGCTGGCAGCGGGGAGCGAATGCCTTGTCTGCCTCTCGCTCCAACGGGTTACCGAAACTCGAGATTACGCAAACCCCAATACTAAGCACGCCGTTAGAAAGCTTACATGGTGCCACGCCGTCCCGGCATGCCCCGTATTTGCATACGCGGCAGATTACCTCTAAAGCATGGTGCACGGCTGCGTATGCGCTCAGTCGCGCTTACAGCCATGGCCGAGACGCATGCAACGTAGGCAAACATACCACCCGCACCCCCTTGCGCGCGGTTGATCGCGTTACCGCAAGCTCGCTCCCCTCCTCTTCTTTCTGTTTGCTCGCACGGCAAGGCGGCACTCGTGAAGCCAGCACCTTTCTTGTCTCTCTCTCGCACACTTTCACTCACACCTAATGCACACAGTGCGTGGGGCACGATCCTATCGCACTAGGACTTTATACAGAACTATATACCAGCTTCCCTTCGGCAGTCGCTCTTGTCGCACGGCGCAAGATTTGAGAGGTGCGTTTGCAAGGAGCCACTTGTAGTTCAAACATTTGACCATCTGCATCTGCGGATGTTTCCATTTATTGTCTCAACATTCCATTGTGGCGGCAGTGAAATTTCATTAAAGTGAAATCACGTACAAACACGCTTCGTTATATTGAGGTTTTAAATACATGTTCTATGGGCAAGATGTTATGAAAAGTTAAATACTTCGTTATATAGAAAATTTAGTTATATCGAAGTTCATTATATTGAGGTTCAACTGTACTTGTTTCAAGTAAGTTTATTAAAGAAAGCTTTTCAAGCAGGCAATATTTAACAGCAAAGCCGTTGAAAATGTGACTGTGATGTAAAAACAATGTTTTGCTCGTCAGTATCTGTTGTTTCATGTTTGCTGCTGCCTATATTGCTGCGTTTAAAAGTCACCGTTAATAAAGTGCACATGTATCACAATAGATGTGCGCTCAGGGCAAACTTAAACAAAAGAAGGCATGCTATTCCCCTCCATTATCATGTTCACGTGATTGTCACGAATATTAAAGTTCACGGGTTGGCAGGTGTATTGCAGCTAAACAAGAGGCAGAGAAATGCCATTCTTTTGTACCACTACCACTTTTATAAAATTCAAGCAAAAAAAGGTGTTCAAATGTAAAACATACTAGCACAGACAGAATAAAAGCCTCTTTATTCTCATTTGAAATGGCGTCAATCTTTCATTTCTTAACCTACATATGCTCATGTACACATGCAGCACAAATGTACATGCATGCCAAATAAGGCGGCAACGTTCAAAAGATGCATACTGCAGTAGCTGACTAAGCAAAAAAGCATTTCACATGTAACGTACGTATATTCAAAGCCACAGAACTAACGGTATCAATGGACATGCAATTCCACAACACTTTCACTGCACATAAGTACTAACTAGTACAAATTAGCAGCTAATGAATGCCTTCAGATTGAAACTACTGATATAAAGCGTGTCAGGCATACTCAAGCCTAGCACACATTAGTCAGCAATGCAATGTCAGCTACTGATTTAGGGTTCCTTAAAAATTATACACTGTGCTTATGTCAGTGCGAGGACATATTTAAAAAAAACATAAAAAAAATAACATGGGGGGAATTTCCCCTTAAATATGTGTGCCTGATATAGCACAACCTCACAGAACATTTTCACAATCTACACTCTAGTATTGTCAAGCTTTGTATGACAAAGATTAGTTTATTTAATAGCAGGCCCCTACAGATGTAGACATTAGAGAGCGAGTATTAGACACAGTAAACACACGTGCATCTTTAAAAAAGAAAAAAGAATGAATAATCTGGCTTTAGAAAATTTCTTAAATGCTTGTTAAACATTACATATACCCAACCACTGCACAATGCGCGCCAGCTATCCTGAACAATTTATCTAGGCTTTTGCATACTTAAATTATAGCAACAGGCTATCTACCACTAATCTCCACTAACCAGCAATGCACCTGATTGTATTTCCAAACAACAGTGTTTATCAAAAGTTGTGTGCATAACTGAAGCTTTCAACACACTGAAATTTGATTTCAATAACGCGCAGCTTCTTTGTGTCTTAAGCATGTAGAAGTGTTTCGGGATATGAACAACAATAAAGACAAGCAACAAGACGTGTACATCACAACTACATTAAGCATTAGCTTGTCCACTGTACAAATCTACACCACACAGCCCTTTTCTACCCATGCTACACATCGCAGACTCTTTTCTTCTACTGCAACACCTTCCTTAGAAAGAAAATAATTCACACAATAGTCATATTTGTGACACATATCATTACTACAGCCACTAGTAACAAAAGCAACCTTGTTGCAGCATCTCATGCATGGATGGAAATCGGCATTCAGTAAACTGTCTCTATGGTCAAGCATAAATTCCAACCACAAGATGCAGCTTTGTTGCAATTAAGGTGTGCAACAGCGTTACATTACGTTTCAATGAACGGACACTGGAACATCTCTGATAAAGTGATTAACAATCAAACAAAATCTTAGAAGGAATACGAAAAATGTTGTTCCCGGTTCTGACCATAACATGTCTAGTGCAGCGGATATCCATAACCAACCATAATAATTAAACAATGCACAAGCGTTCTCTCAGTGCACGCTGCAACAGTAGCAACAGTCTCAACTGAAGACGGCTGCACTGATCTGAAAAGCTGGATGGGCAAAAGGTGCATGTAAAACAAGCTAACATTCACGTAGCAGCTCTAGTATTTCAGGCTATTTACCATGCAAGCGGCCAACTAAAGAGAACAAAGAATACACTGGCTCGCCGCAGCAATGGCAGCAGGAAGAATTTCTCTCCCTTGATTCGCAGAAGCTTCAATACAGAAGACATCTGCAGAGACAGTCAGTATGCTACATAACGAAGGTGGTTAACTTGAACCTAACACATTAGTACTGAGTGAAAAATCAAGGAACTCGAGAAAATATTTGCGATCCTGTAGACGAAGGCACAGCATGCTATTGCACATCTACATTTAAAAAGAATGTGCACAGAAAACTGTGCCTTAATCCAGAAGTTAAGAATTTCAGCACATTTATAATTATAATCAGGATGTATAACCACATTCAAATGTGGGCTAAGGTGTTTCAGACAACAAAGACGACGCAATTCAGCAGACACAAGAGAGCACTTAGTGCACTGTTTTACTTGAGCCAAGCAATTTTGAAGCCTGTTTTTGTACTGCCAATAAAAGAATCGCTGCATAATCAGCAATAGCCAAGAGTTGACGAAGAACATGTGGCGCCAAACAGTGCTTCCATGTGCCTAAACAGAGAATTTCACACTTGACGCTCGCTTCAGAACCCAAGCCGACTAAAGAACAATCTGGCAGGTCATATCTACAAGGAGGTGATGTGCCGGAGGCTTCCTTTCTGGCGCATGCATGCTTGACGGCAATTGAGTCTAGCGTACTTCCTGGCCATCTGCGCAGCTCTGGACGTGGGCTATGTAGAGCGAGCGTGTTGAACAAACCTCCATGCACAGAGGACACGGCAACATTGATTCCATTCCCTGCACACAGCATACACGATCTCAGTTTAGAAGCAAGAGAATGCCCTGACACGATCATACAATGTGGAAACACATGAACATATACACATGCAAATAAAACTGTTAAAGTATGCACATACGTACACACACACATTGTTTGCTCACAACCTGCTGCGGTAGCTTAGTGGCTAGTCGTCATGCTGCTGAGCTTGTGGTCTCGGGACCAATCCCGGCTGCAGCTACTGCATTTCGATGGGGGTCAAATGCAAAAACGCTCGTGTACTTCGATTTAGGTGCGCATCAAAGAACTCCAGGTGGTCGAAATAAATCCGGAGGGCTCCACTGCAGTGTGTCCCATAATCATACCAAAATTAATTTTTCGAACTGTTTGTTGAAATTGTAAACACACATCCTTTTTTTCACGATACTACATAAGTTACACTAAATAATACCGTATTTAATCGCATAATGATCGCACCCCAGAATTTTGGCGTCAAAATTTGATTTTTTTCCTTTCCTGTGTAATGATCACACCCTGAACTTGCCACAGCGATATGTCGTGTGCGAAGCGCAGCTAATGATCGCGCTTACCATCTGTCGAATGCTGTCGTATGCTACGTGAACAACTCTTGCAAGACATACCAAGCGGTCTGCACGCATCGAACATTCTTAAGCAGATGCCCCATTTCATTCATCACTTTGCGCCCTTCCATCAAAAAAAGTTACAGCCGAACTTGGCTTGGCTTTATTACTTGTTGGCTTTATAACGGTTGTGGTCAACAACAACAAAAAAAGGCGCTTTTCGGATCTTCTCGTCTGCACTCGTGGGCATGCAACAAATCGCGAGTGGCAACGATAGTAGCCACGTTTACACTGATACGTTAGAAGGATACCCTATTCATAAACGACACTTGTAACACAGCTAAGATATTCGCCCACCCATAGCAGAAGCGTGCTGTATTAAGATAGTAGTGAAGACAAATGCCGCAGTTTCCGCAGCGTGCCCACCATGGGTTTCTGTCACTGGCAGCTAAGCGCGCCCATCTCTGTTTCTGTCCCTTCAAAGTGGTCATGGCTACGTTATTGCCACAAACTTGCCAATAGGAACAACATTATTCATTACTGATACGGAAGAAACTGTTTCAATGCGCATAATGTACTCACGAGAAGAAAAAAAAAATCGCGTTCGGCACATTCGGCTTGCTCCGCCGGCCGCCATTTCTGTTTTGGTGTCCCGCACTGTTACTACGGCATCTACCTATTTGTTGACCCGTTGTCATCCCGCAGCAAACGCGGGATGACAAAAAATTTTTTTCTCTTCGTGGTAAATTTAACCCGCGTAATGATCGAACCCCTGAATCTGCTTCATTTTTCTTGACAAAAAAGTGCGATCATTATGTGAGTAAATACGGTAGTAACCAAATGCTGAAATTCTTGTATGCACACGAGTGATTTACAAATGAGCTTTACAAGCGATGTTTGAGGGTCAGAGAGTCGGTGGTGTTCCAACACTAGATTTATGTGACATCATGGATTCTGAAAGTGTCTGCTGAGGAGTAGTTGAACAGTTTCATTTATAAACAAGAACTATACTGCATTATAGAGGAATCAATGAGTTAGCATAGACAGCTTCAAGAACTTATTGGACAAAACGGGGCACACACGCACAAGAATGCTTTGAAATGTGTAACTACAGACTGACTTACAGGCACTGCAGTACAAGTGCAAAATTCAGACAGGGAAACATTGATTTTCATTTTCTCCACAAGTAACCGACTTTTCCTGCCAACCGGAAAGAACCTCTTTAGCTGAGCCAGTTCCAATAAAATGTGACATCAGAATGTTAAGTATTCAACGAAACCCCACCTACTGTCATGTCTCTGGCAGGGAAAACATCTTTTTTCTTCTTTATCGAGCTGGAACCGGAGTGCCAATTGCACATCACAACCTTCCATGCATTTTGGTGTATCTCGACCAGTTTCGTGCAGCACAGGCTTCAAAAAGTCAGAATCGTTTTCAAGATGCAGTTTATAACACAGCGTAACCCTACTCTTGATAGCCACTAGACCAAGCCAAGTGAACGGTTCCACAATTAATTGTTAAAAGGAAATGATGCAATGATTTCAAGTTGGCATCATCCCCAGCCTTTCATTTTTGCCCCATTTCTGGCTTGAATTTCCCACCTCACTGCAAGAGTAACCTATTTGGTATTTCAGATGAACAACTTAGGTAATGGACCCTAGCTAGCTTAATGCTAATTTAGCTTAATGGACCTCTCTCATTCCCAGGTTTGGACACTGCGAACAAACAAACGCGGCACATAGATTGTGCTGTGGCAATCATGTTGCAGAGTATCAAATGGCTTCACCTCACGGCAACCGCTTAAACCCCTGTGCCCTTCCTTCCTTTCGAGGGAGCCTCACTTTTTTTGCTGGAGTCAAGGTCATATGCACAAATGCCTCTATGAAAGACGCGCTGCCTGCAACGTCACCGAATCTGGAACATGACTTTGTTAACTCATCTAACACAGAAGCGGCAATCCCGCCTCTGGAAGTGCTCCATGCTGCAAAAAAAACAAAAAGAAAAGGGAGGAAAAAAAGAAGGCGAGGCTCGTGACATAAATATGGCGCAGTCCCTTAGCTACAGTACAGGAGAAGGCAGGGAAGGAATGTCACTTGCAGACCCTGGTCGAGGCAAACAGGGGGTTTGTCTATATAGGCAGTGTTACGTTTCGCCTACAACGCGCGGTAATGCCGGCGCGGATGCAACGGACGCCGGGGCTTTGTTCAAAACGGCGGACATTTTGGCCTGTTCGACGCCGCCGCAACGCCTACCCGCCAAGCGTGTCCAGGCGTGTTTCAGTGCCACGTGTCTTCGTGTGTGCGTGTGTGTGTGTGTGCCCTCGCTTGTCAAAGCGCGGCAGCCGGGGAGCGGAGTTCCCCGAATGAGGAGCCTGGACGTCTCTCGGCTCAACTGTTCACGCCGTCGTGTGGGTGAAGGTTGGCGATGCGTCACTACACTCGGTTCAGCAGGTCTCTCGGCCCGACAGTTCGCGCCGTCGTGGGCTCCTGCTGCGCCGTCCCGTGACCTTCATCCCGTGACCTTCCCTCCTTCCCTTTTGGACCGCGACGCCGAGAGTATAAGAGCAGCTGCCCCCGGACGCCAGGGGAGAGACTCCGATTTGTACTGTTGCGTTACGTGCTCTCCCGTCTCTCCACTTCGGTCGACCTGACCGGCCGCTCTTTTGCTATGTTAGAATAAACAAGTTGTTCTGTTACCAGTCTTCTCATGCTTTGCCGGGACCTTCAGATGCTTCCAGTGCCCCAGGCCGCCAGGCCAACGCTACCCTTGGGGCTTGCGACCCATTGGCAATAACGGGCGTCAGCACCGAGACCCCAACAACTCGGGCCAGCGGTGCGATTACAACATCTGGTTGCCAGCGGTGAGATCGCGACAACGGAGGCCAGCAGCGAAGAGATGCGGTTGACTGTATGCTGAGCAGCTCAACGACCATCCGGGAGCAGCGCAACGAGCCCTGTGTGATGACTGGTTGCCTGCAGCGGAACGACTGCGCTGAAGTCTTGGCTGCGAGGTTTGGTGAGTGCGGGACTTTCTTCTTCTGAGTTTTGCCAGGCTTTTGTTAGTGTCAGAAACAGAGCTGGTAATTGTGGTTGTCGTTGCTACCGGGTTAGTTTGCGGCAAGACAATAGTAGGCAGTAGAGAAAGCAGCATTCAGAGCAGCCATAGATTTGAAGTCGTTGCGCAAACCGAAATTGTTGGAGCTTGCGAGAGAGTTGGGTCTGGATGTCTCAGACAAACTCAGAAAACCAGAACTGCTAAGGGCTATTCTTGAGTTAGAAGCTGAAGATGACGAGCTGTCGGATTGCCTTGAGACCATTGAGGAGCGGGCAAAAAGACATGAGCGCGAACTTATAGAGCAGAAAGAAAAAGAAGAGCGCGAACACGCTTTGGAATTGAAGCGTCTCGAGATAGAGATGGAACGCGCTCGTAATGGAAGTCAGGCACACGGTGCAGGAGAACGAGTATTGTTCAAAATGACTGACCTGATGCGGCCGTTTAAGCTTGGAGAGGACATTGGTTTGTTCCTGGTTAACTTTGAGCGAACGTGCGAGAAGCAGGGGTTCTCTCGGGAAACGTGGCCACAGCGCTTGCTCACTTTGCTACCCGGCGAGGCGGCCGACGTAGTCGCTCGCTTGGAGAGAGAGGAGGCAGAGGATTTCGACAAAGTGAAATCGAGTCTGCTAAAAAAGTACCGGCTGTCAGCGGAGGCGTTCCGTCGGAAGTTTCGGGAAAATGAGAAAGGCAAAAGTGAGTCATATACAGAGTTTGCGTACAGGCTTATGTCAAACATGCAGGAGTGGCTCAAAGAAGAGAAAGCGTTTGGTGACCACGAGAAAGTTCTGCAGTGTTTCGGGCTAGAACAGTTTTATAGTCGGTTACCTGAGAACGTGCGGTACTGGGTCTTGGATAGGCCAGACGTTAGTACGGTGGCTAGAGCCGCTGAGTTAGCCGAGGAGTTTGTGACGCGTCGGGCTCGCGGAGCTAAGGACGGTCAAAAGGGTGAATTTGGCTCTAAGTTTGAGAGGCCGAAGTTCACGCCCATGAGAAAGCGGTTCGAGACGAGGCAAGCGCGCGTGTGCTATACGTGCCAGAAGCCGGGTCACTTTTCGGCGCAGTGTCCGACCGAACGTAAGGAGACGGCGGCAGCCGAAGCCGAACGCAGAAAGCGATTCGAGGCGAGGCAAGCGCGCCTGTGTTATACGTGCCAGAAGCCGGGTCACTTTTCGGCGCAGTGCCCAGAAACAAAACCAAAAGTCGTGTTTTTTTCATTAGGCAGCACTGACGAGAACATCAAGCTTCTCGAGCCTTACATGCGAGACCTCCTCGTGAACGGGAAAGAGTGCCGAGTGCTTCGCGATACCGCAGCTACGATGGATGTAGTTCATCCCTCTTACGTAGAACCCGATATGTTCACGGGCGAGTGCGCATGGATCAAGCAAGCAGTGGAAGCTCATAGCGTGTGTCTGCCGGTAGCAAAAGTGCTTATTGAAGGACCTTTCGGAGCGCTTGAGACGGAGGCCGCGGTGTCATCTATGCTGCCCCCCCAGTACCCGTACCTATTTTCGAACAGGTCCGATCACCTCCTGCGCGAGAAGGGGCTTTTGTTTGGTGAGGCTAGCGTTCAGGCCTTAACCAGATCGAAGGTTCGGGAGCTCGCTGCAAAGGCGGTAGTTGCGGGGCCGACGTTGTTGAACGATGAGAAAGGGTCAGAGGCGCAGCAAGCTAGTATTCAGAGCACGCCCGAACGGGATAAAATTGAGCCTGTAGCGTTAAAGGCACCAGATACTGGAGAGGAAATTCCCGATGCGGGAAAGTTAGAAGAGCTTCCGGTCGAGCTTCCGGGACTAGGCTCAGTGACAAACAGGAAAGACACCGATCAAGTCATTAGTGACTTAATAAGTAAAGCATCGCTGTCGCCTGAGCAGAAAACAGAACTACACCAGCTCTTACAAGAGTTTCAAGGTCTGTTCTCTGAGAGGCCTGGTAGGACTTCTGTCCTTACTCATGACATAGAACTTACCTCCCCAGAGCCAGTACGATCCAAGGCGTACCGGGTGTCACCCCGCCAGAACGATATTATGGAGGCTGAGGTAAAGAAAATGCTACAGCTCGGTGTTATTGAAGCGGGTGAGAGTGATTATACCTCCCCTTTGATTTTAGTTGAGGTACCGGGCAAGGAACCTCGTCCTTGCGTCGACTACCGCAGGCTTAATTCCATCACTAAGGATCAAATTTATCCGATCCCTAACATCGAGGAGCGCCTTGAGAGAGTGAGTAGCGCTCAGTTTATTTCCACCCTAGATCTTGTCAGGGGTTATTGGCAGGTTCCACTTACAGAAGAGGCTAGTAGGTATGCGGCGTTCATTTCACCCATGGGGACATTCCGTCCTAAAGTTTTGAGTTTTGGTTTGAAGAACGCGCCATACTGCTTTTCAAGCCTCATGGATAAAGTGTTGCGGGGACAGCAAGAATTCGCTTTACCGTATCTAGACGACGTAGCGATATTCTCCGCATCCTGGCCGGAACATATGGCGCACTTGCGGGCAGTGCTAACCCGCCTGCGCGATGCGGGCTTGACAGTCAAGGCTCCCAAGTGCCAGTTAGCACAGGCCGAGGTTGTCTACCTCGGACACGTGATTGGTCGGGGTCGTCGCCGCCCCTCTGAAATAAAGGTGGCCGCTGTGCGAGACTTCCCGCAACCGCGCACGAAGACCGATATTCGGTCGTTCTTAGGTGTCGCCGGCTACTATCAGAGGTACATCCCCAGGTACTCTGATATCGCGGCTCCCTTGACGGATGCTCTAAGAAAGACAGAGCCGCAAACAGTCGTCTGGGATGAGACGAAGGAAAGAGCTTTTAGCGCCCTAAAGAGCGCCCTAACAAGCCAACCTGTGCTACGATCGCCCGACTACACAAAAGGGTTCGTTGTTCAGTGTGATGCTAGTGAGCGAGGCATGGGCGTTGTACTGTGCCAACGGGAAAATGGAGAAGTAGAACACCCCGTCCTGTATGCTAGTCGTAAGCTGACCAGTCGTGAGCAGGCGTATAGCGCCACCGAGAAAGAGTGTGCGTGTATCGTGTGGGCCGTTCAGAAATTGTCATGTTACCTAGCTGGCTCGAGGTTTATCATTGAGACGGATCACTGCCCTCTCCAATGGCTGCAGACCATCTCTCCCAAAAATGGCCGCCTCCTGCGCTGGAGCCTCGCTTTGCAACAATATTCCTTTGAGGTGCGTTACAAAAAGGGGAGTCTCAACGGTAACGCCGATGGCTTAAGTCGAAGCCCCTAACGTGGGAATCAGCCTCAAAATTGCTTGTTACTGATGTTTTTCTTCCTGAGGCAGGATTTTTAACCTATTGCTTTTGTGTAGTGTTTCAAAGTGATGATGTGCTTTTTAGTGCAATTTTTCCGATTTGTGGACACGTTCTGAGTGCTGCTAAACTACTGTAAGGAACTAGGCAGCAGTATAAAAGGGGAAAGAGCCTGGCAGGGCTTAGTGAGGGTTGTGCCGTGCTTGCTGACTGAGCGGTTGACTTTTGGCGTGGTTCTAACGCTTGCCGGAAACGAGAACAAAAATGTCAACTCTCCCGAAGTCACTTTGCAGTGTCCTGTGTGCACCTGAACGTGAGAACGAGGCCTTCTCTGTGCGCTGCGCTCAAGAAACGCCCAGGGACGCCCAACTTCGGTTATGAGCATCATCGAGCGACATCCCTCCGGACAGCGGATGCAGTCCCCTGACCATCGGGATCTCCTTCCCCCGGCGGGGCGGTCTGTTACGTTTCGCCTACAACGCGCGGTAATGCCGGCGCGGATGCAACGGACGCCGGGGCTTTGTTCAAAACGGCGGACATTTTGGCCTGTTCGACGCCGCCGCAACGCCTACCCGCCAAGCGTGTCCAGGCGTGTTTCAGTGCCACGTGTCTTCGTGTGTGCGTGTGTGTGTGTGTGCCCTCGCTTGTCAAAGCGCGGCAGCCGGGGAGCGGAGTTCCCCGAATGAGGAGCCTGGACGTCTCTCGGCTCAACTGTTCACGCCGTCGTGTGGGTGAAGGTTGGCGATGCGTCACTACACTCGGTTCAGCAGGTCTCTCGGCCCGACAGTTCGCGCCGTCGTGGGCTCCTGCTGCGCCGTCCCGTGACCTTCATCCCGTGACCTTCCCTCCTTCCCTTTTGGACCGCGACGCCGAGAGTATAAGAGCAGCTGCCCCCGGACGCCAGGGGAGAGACTCCGATTTGTACTGTTGCGTTACGTGCTCTCCCGTCTCTCCACTTCGGTCGACCTGACCGGCCGCTCTTTTGCTATGTTAGAATAAACAAGTTGTTCTGTTACCAGTCTTCTCATGCTTTGCCGGGACCTTCAGATGCTTCCAGTGCCCCAGGCCGCCAGGCCAACGCTACCCTTGGGGCTTGCGACCCATTGGCAATAACGGGCGTCAGCACCGAGACCCCAACAACTCGGGCCAGCGGTGCGATTCCAACAGCAGTGAAGCTCTCCTTCTCGCAGCATGGCAACGTGACATCTCAATTTCTTTTATACAATAATGAACCAATTTGAAAAAAAATTCTTGCAGTAAAACGCACCCTAGACGACGCCTTGCAACTTCCAATATGTAACAAAGTTACCAATGAGGCCTGGTCCAGTGCTCTTTAGCCTAATGTCTCATGCCAGTGTCCCACAAGGTATATTACTGATGCTCACATGATAAAAAAAAACTTTGTTGCTCGAAAATGTGTACAGAGGCGAGCTGCTCACCTGAGCATCAGCTTGCTGTGTAGATGCAGAGTTGGACTCGGAAGACCTGCATGAAAAAAAAAAAAAAAAAGCCATTCACAGTTTACATGCGGACAGTGTAAAGCAGCAGGAGTGAAAACGGCACTATCAATCACACTATTCTGAAGATACTTTTTTGCAACAACGTCCAAGCATAATGCGTCAAAGGAGCGATGGGCATTCATTGACATCCCGAAATTTCCACTGTCCGATCACAGTACATGGTAGAAGCACTGTACTTACCCGGTTCAAATGTGCCCTCAGTTTCTTAGGTTCGAGGCAAGAAAATGTGCACCAAAATCGAATGCACATTAAATTTTATAACAAGAAAAAGCAGCTTGTCTTCTATTTTTGCAATCGGAACAAAGTGATACCTACAAGTTTACCTCCACAGGATACAAATTTATTCACACTTAACTCTTTCCGTACCACGCCCATTGGGCATCATTAGTCTGCTAATGATGGTTTGAAACGACGCTTTCGAGACCTTCCGTGCCGCTCACGGACGCACTGCGCTATCAAAGGTGAAGGAGGAGAACTATTTTTTTTTTTTTTTTCTAAGCAAGTTGACTTCTTTCCCACCGGGCAGTAACTTTTGAAGTTTTGCAATAGTCAAAGTAGAAAGCAAAAGATGGCCACCTCCATGAGCTGCACACGTGCTTCTAAAGATCGCAGGTCTCGCGATTCCGCAGCGTCTGCAGCGGATTGTATCAATGGACCAAGCAGTAGGGAGTCTTAGTAGGGAGACTTTTTGTCAGACGTTGAAAGCAACGGCGACACAATCCAGCCCGGATCATCAGCGGCTGTAGCCTGGCATGCCCAACTGTAGTGCTTGCAGGTCAATTTTTGTAGTGAAATACGGGTTCAATGAAAAATTTTGATTGAGATAGTGCTTATTAGATGACAATCCATTTTGTATATCTCGTAATTCTTGTTGCATTTTTTTTTCTTAGTACAGTAAAACCTCTTTAAACCGTACCCGCTTAAGGGGGGACGCGGGGATTAACTATGGAAAAACGACCCAAAAATCACTTTTTAGAAAGTTGCAGATTTCGAATCTTTGACCCCTTTTCTATAAGTTTTCCAAGTATTTCCGCTGAAAACGACTGCTAAGCACCATAAATAAATATATACATCAGGCAATACAGCGAAAATTTCGTGAAAATCGGCGGAAAAGTCGCGGTTTTCGAGCGCCCCTAGCTCCGGAACGGCAGTACGCGGCGCGGCCATGCTGGTACCGTTGAAAAGCGCGCCTCTTCGCCTTTTGACGCCCCTCTTTCATTTCCTGATAGAGAGAAGAGCAAACATCAAAACATAAAAAGTCTGAAGGTCGCGGAGCTGCTTGTTACGGCCGCCGATTGGCTTGCTCCGTCACGTGCGTTCTATGAGCCGCCCCATTGGCCGGTTCTGGAAGCGAGCTGCTGCGGCGTCTGCTTCTCCTGTTTCTTCGCGCGCTGGCTGCTGCCCCTTTCTTTACGTGTTGGATATTCGAGGTACACCGCCGCTTCATCGCTTTATTCGGATTTGAGTTTTCTATTTCATTTTGTGGTTTCGAGCATGACTGGACGGACGTGGACGACGAAATACGGGACCAAGCACCGCTTCGGCAGCCGCAAGCGCAAGCCGCCGAACATCCGAACGATAAGTAGTCCTAGCAGAGATGTGTCCGCGCGCTAGCTTGCAAGAGAGACTGTCGACGCATTGCCGGGCAGTTCGCAGGCTGTTGCAGCCTTGAGCTCCAGTGGTGATGATACCGAACTAATAACGGCCTTTTCCGATGCTTCCGGGCCTGCGACGTCCCGTAAATACTCCGCGACGTACCCCGATTGTGCCACCGCCGTCACCGAGATGAGCCACGAAAGTGCGGTCCAAGCGCGTGCGTCTGCCGGCCGTGAAGACGAACCGTGCATCAGCAACGGTCGCACCATACAGTCGCATCCTGAGTCACAATTCATCTTGTCGGAGGTGTTGAATATGACCGCCGCCACTGTCCGCGCGTCACTTGGTACTGTGCCGGCAACCGAACGGAAGATAGGGTTTACGGCGGGAGGAGCATGCTCGGTGGCGACGGACTCAAGCGAGTCGAGCGGCTGAGAAAGATGCCTTGAGCAAGAAGAGGGCACAAAAAGCACATGAAAGCAAGCATAAAAGATCCAAGAAGCCAAGAGATCATCCTGACACCTGCACCTACAAGGCCAGTGGTTTCTACTCGAATAAACATGGCCCAAAACTTTGAACACCTTTTTCTCAAAACTTTTTTTCTACCACCAAGGTCAACTTGCAAAGCCAATATCTCAGCCACTGTTATGAATATTTTTACACCGTTTGTTTTGTTACACTCATTGTGCACCACTGCACACAGTGACATGTTTTGTTTTCAAAATAGTTGCTTCAATAATTTGTTATCTTTTGTTTTCACAGTCGAGATTTTCATGCAGATGAAGTAGCTACCAAAGAATGAGAATATAAAAAAAAAATCTGTTAGGCTAAAAAAATTGCAGGAATGTCACTGTGTGGAGGATACATATAGGAGTGCTATCAATGTTTGCTTGAACTCCTAGCATCAATATACAGGTGTGCAGGCATATTGCAAAAATGAAAGCAGAAAAATTTTGTAAACAAAAACGTACTTCAGATATTGCAGCCATACTTTCACAGTTTTGTTTATGTGATATTATTAACACCTGTGCAAAATTTCATCAAAATCGGCTGGTAAATAAAAAAGTTAGCTTTGATCCCCATGTCCCCCCTTAAACAGTAGTTTCATTTTAAAAGTAGTAAAGTCAAATCCCCGACTCAGTGGCCATTGAACATAATGTGTTTTGTGTCCGCATAAACTGCACCACCTTATTGCGTACGTGTTGGTTAACACGTAGTGTTTCCATTTTTCGTCGCGCAAACACGGCAGTGCATCGTCTCCATCGGGCGGCCCGGCAGAACAAGCCTCAGAGATCGGAACACCGGCCTCCAAGCGCCCTGTGCGTTTGCGTGTGAAGCCACATCAACATCAACACCACATCATTTTGGTGCCGTGCCACAGCACTGTGGCGTCGTGGAAGCAAGGACTCGCGTCATGCCGGAGCTCAGATAAAAAAGACGCCGGGTGCTCAGCATAGAAGAAAAATTAGACATTGTTCGTGCTGTCGAACGTGACACAAAGAAGTCAGCGCTGGCACGCAACAGGGATTTGCTGTTGACTACAGCGTGTGGCGTGTGGAATGCGAAGAAGTTGCTCGGCAGCGCTGCTGCAATCGCGAAGAAATGTCAGCTACGAAGTTCGACTTTTGCCATCGTTGCTTCTGTTGTTGCCGAAGTGTGGACTAGCACAAGTGATGAAGACAACATGGAAAGCGACAGTAAGGGCGATTCAGGCACGGCAGTGGCAGAAGCTGCGCATTACGCCAGCCTCTTGAATGCAATTGTCGCGATGAGAACAGAACCCCGCAATGAAAAAGGTGCCCCGTGACTTCTGCAGCGCTACCGCGTACGTGCACGGAGAATACGTAACGCCAACGAGGCTGCCATGAAAGTGTTTGCCGAGAAGAGGGGGCTGGCTGAAAAGTTGGCAGGCAGCTTCAGTAAGTTCCAGGCCGCTGTTGTCGCTGCTAGGCTGCCGCGACATCAAACGAAAATAACACTTGTGTCGCGCAAAGTGAATAAATACTGCATGCTTTTTTACCCTTTTATTGCACTTTATCCGAGTTCCGAGTACCGTTTTAGACAGGTGAGTGGGCGATCTGGTGCTATTTAGGTTAAACAGTAACACCGTTTAGTACGTACTTTTTCAGACTTCTGGTCAACTACGGTTTAACGAGGTTTCACTGTAGACACAAGCAAGTCGTCTTAAACTTTGTCCAATTTAATCCCACAATCTTGATTCTGGCAATTTATATCTTTTTTTATGACATACATCTTGTTAATAAAACTAAACCGTAAAAAGTGCGGTCTTTTGTTTATGCATTACATAAAATATTGAGTGCAGTAGTTCCTCCAGAAAAAAAAAATCTGGCTTAACCTGCAAAAGATACCTATTTTCCCCATGGCAGGGAACGAGTTAAAGGCCATTACATAAAATCTTAGATCCTGAATTTTATTTTGCATGTCAAGCCATACAAGTCTCCAAGGCAACCAGCAAAACTTGAGCGCATTCAGTACAGTAGAAAATGCATATTTGCATATTATAATATAGGAGTTGAACTGTACAGCAGTCTGCTGGATTTTGGATTCTGCAGGAAGGCGGCCGGTCCCGCCACTTTTTTTGTCGCTTTGTCTATGTCTGCCTCTTGATTCTTTTTTCCCTTTTTTAAGTTTGCTGGCATTCTCCTAGTATAACCATGTACCAACTAGCCCAACAAGCAACTCTTATGAGCAGTTACAATGATAAACTGGGAATAGCTGGACAACCATGTGATGGCCCCTCTAAAGGTTATCGTCACTGCCACAGAGTTCTTTAGAGCAGTCTGGATTAGATGTTTCCCTCCGTGCAGTTCACTGCATTTGAAATTCCGTATACAATCGAACCCGTTTACATAGAATTATTCTATATGTCGAATAATTTCTGGACACAGTTTATTTACAATGAGTATATATAGCAAAAATGACGCTTATATCGAACAAAAATAGCAGCGACTACCGATATATCAAACATCAAGTGGCGGGGAAACCCGGAGGCGCGGCTCCATCCAACCGCTCTCTCTACCATGACCGCGCTGCCTCGGACAAGCCGTCGACAACCCCCTGCAAAAAATGATCCTGGCCCGCCCACAGCGCTTGCTCAGACA
Organism: Dermacentor andersoni; assembly: GCF_023375885.2. NCBI lineage: Eukaryota > Metazoa > Arthropoda > Arachnida > Ixodida > Ixodidae > Dermacentor > Dermacentor andersoni. The sequence continues at coordinate 106,146,669 of NC_092815.1, forward strand.
GCCAATCGGAGGCTCTTGTGCCCTCGTCGTGCAAGATGGCGAAAGTGCGAGTTGTCTCACTGCTCTTCTGGTTCATTGTATATGCACCTTGTGGGCCTTCTCTCATAGTGTTGCAGTGATGAAGAGCAGAATTTGCCTTTAGGCGAGAAGCTTGAAATCATAAATCGGGTTGAACGCGGTTAGAAGTCGGATGTCCCCGCAGTGTGCAAGATTCCGAGGAGCCCTCTCAGCACGATCTTGAAGAATAAGGGGGAGATTAGTGCTAAAGCGGCCAAACTCGAGACCCGGTGCCCGTGGTGCCCGACGCGTACGCACGGCCATGCACGAGTGGTTCATCCGAAATTGCTTCAGCCGTGCCGGCTTCTGCGTGCTCAGTGATGACTGTATATTCTGATGAATGCGACGAAGCCGTTGCCAGTGTTGCCAAAGTTTGGAGCGAGCTATCAGAATTTCCGGAAGCTGTTGACGAATCAACAGTGGACGAGTTTATGAGTGCAAATGATGGTGTCACGACCACGGGAGAGCCAGAAAATGAAGACTACATAGCCGACATCTTACCGAGCACAAGTGAAAGTGGGCACAATGAAGAAAGCAACGACGGTCCTTTACCCACATCCTCTGAAGTGATTGGTGCGCTCATACAAGTCTGGTGCTTCTGCACGAATGCAGAAATTTGTGGCCTCAGCTGTTCCGACTCCTTAGTCAATGTGGAGAAGTCCATGTGCTGCAGGCAGCGAAATTGCCTAAGCAGAAGAAAATGCAGGACTATTTCATGCGAAACTAAGCTAGTTTCATCAATAAAGTGATCTTATAAATGGTATGAGCTTTTATGACATCCAATTATTTAGCAGGCTTATACTGAATTATGCTCTATATCGAACTGATAGGCGTTTTCTTGCGAGTTCGATATAGCCGGGTTCGACTGTATTCTGAAAAGCTGAGCAACGATCACAAATGGGATGGTAGCCTAAGCCTCGACTAACCACTTCGCCAGCTTGTCTTGCGACGAATGCAAGTCTCCTGAAAGCCAAAAACACATGACATGACTTAAGTTTAGCATCTAAAATAACTTTTGTAAACTGGTTTACAGAATAAAGATGCTATACCATCACCACCAACCCCTGCAAAAACTTGTGGTGCCATGATCTTGTGATGACAATGGCTATGACTCTGGCTCTGACAGTAGCCAACACCCTAAATGCACTTAGCTTTCGTATTCAATTTACCATGCAGGCAATTTTCAGATCTATTAATTAGGAAAAAAGGTATGTCAGAATTACGTACGTACAATGCATTCTGAAAGCAGTGTTCACAGGGTCTGCACGTACCTAGAGGTTGTGATGATGATTAATGAAGTTGAATGGCACAAAGGCTACGACGACACTTGTTGCATAAGAGGCAAACAAATTTTTTGAGTATAAGGATATCACAGCCTCCTCTATAGGTCATGAACAATACAAACAGAGCTGCCACTATATGTAGGCACATTTCATTCATAGAAGCACTGGCGAGTACAACCGGCAGCCTTCAATCGACAATGATGACATACAGACATTGGCTTTGCACCGTGTTCCAACTTTCTCCTTCTTGTATGTGCACCATACAACACTTCAAATCGCTGTGGCCAGAACTGAACTACAAAAGCAGTTTTCTTCGTCCCAATTACTTATCACTTAGTTCCAAGTCGATGAGTAGTCAGTGCATGAACTTGTCTGCTGAGATGGGCCTAACCTTCACTAACGATACCACAGCCCCAAACTAGGTTTGAACAGCTGGCAAGGGTTGAAAATTATACATTTCAACTTCAGAAGCACATTTTAATGCACTTTAAGCGCGAATTAATATAGGGTGTCTCAGCTAACATTAGCCAAGCTAAAAAAATAAGAAATAATAAATAAAACAGGGTCTGCCAACTGAGCACCGAAGGTCTCGTCATATCTAACACTGCATTTTTTTTAACTTTAATTTTTTTAACAGCTTGATTAACGTTAGCTGGGACAGTCAGCATATATAGTACAAGGACAAATGCTGCAGCAATCGTGTTTTCTGTCTGATATTTTCGCTCAGCGGCTGATTTCAAGTAGGTTGGCCATTGGTTTCACCCATCCCTCTGTAGCCGGAACAACACTGCTGCATGCAACAGGCCTTCAGCAACGTTCTTCTAGAACCTGAGGACCATTTGAACTTCTGTGCACAAGCTTAAAGGCAGAAAGAGCGTGTAAAAACGCTAAAAAAATCACACTACCGCATCAGCCAGCTGCTGTGCTGCTTGCCAAGCGCACCGCCCGTCAATGTGCCTCTTCTGAACTAGTGCTACCGCCACATGGCCACAGTTGGCAGTGTATAAAGCTCTCGTATAGCGTGATGGAGAAGTTTATAAGTAACAAAAGGTAAAAAAGTATCAAAGGACTCCAGTACCACCTACAGGTACAATTGTCTTAACTAATACACTGTTGTTTCTTCCAAAAGCATTGTGCTTTACCTCTGGTTGCTACTGCGACTACTCCTCTGCTCTGATGGCGGCTCCTGCAGAGCGGTGATCTGCTCACGGAGCTCCTCAATGGTGTTCAAATGCTGCTGCACTGTTGTCTCCAGTTGCCGGCGCAGGTTTCGCTCCGTATCATAGTCTGTGCGGTACACCTCCACCTGCGGACACACGAAATAGGGATATTCATTTGCGTAATACGCATGTGATGGCTGCTTGAATGACCCTGCCACGTGATCATCATCAGCATTCATGTTTACCCATGTATTTAACCCGGGGAGACTTCAGGTCTCTGAATAACTTGGATCCTGTGAGGGACACAGTGAAAATTCGGCAATGAAATGCAGTGACGTCGGCCAGCATGTGTATGGTCGCTCACATGCTACTATGCATGGAAAAGAGAGATGAAGGATTTGAAGGCCCGAGGAGAGAGAGTGGGCAAAAAAATATAGAGAGAAAACAAAGAAAAGAAGGAACAAAAAAGATGACTAGATATTTATGTATAAAATGAAGGCAATGTCAAAATCAGTTCAGTCATTCTGACGTGCATAAAGAGTTTCCCGATTTTGTTAAGCAAGTAAATGTTCTGAAGATGAGGCAATTGTGAGTTACACAATGAGCAGCGTGCTTGCTGCTAGTAGAAGGTCAGAAAGATTTGACCCTTTCCATACCACAGGAAATGACAAAAACTGTACCAAGTTCCCAAGAAATGTGGTGCACAGGTAAGCCATGTTTCCAATGCAAGCATTCAAGCACCTGAAACTTAAGAGAGCTCAAAAGGCCACGTTGCCTAGGCACAGCGTTGTCTAGGCACAGTATTCTTTGCTACAGTATTGGCGGAGTACCTGGGAGGTAAAATCTGACTGGTAATCTGAGGTCTAAAGTCTGAGTCCTCGCGGAGCAATGCAACTTTCTAAACTTCCTTCATGAAATTCTAGCAAAGCACCTTGGGATTCCAGTAATGGACACCAGCTGCCCTGGCACACATCAATGCAACTAGGAGAATAAGCCCAGAACAGCTATCACTGCAAACAAAGTCTTTACGTTAATTCTCCCACATTCGCGTAAACGTGGGAGCATTGAAGGGTCCCTGAAACACTTCGGACAAATTTTGTAGACACGTAGGGTACAGCTACAGTAAATCATTCCCACCACCATTTGTGTCAAGCGTCTCATATTAAGAGAGCTACGGATGATTACAAGTTACCCTCCTCCTTAGTCATGCATTTCCTTCTCAACTTGTTTGCAGTGTGACCCGGGCTAAGCTCCGCCTTCACTGGCTCTTTGTCATTCGCCATGATGAGACGCCACATCATCTACTTCTGGTTGCCTTGGGGCCAGCGTGCAAGTGAGCGGTCCAATCGTTCTGCACGGTCCAGCCACCTGGTGGCACAGAGCTTAACCAGCCAAAGAGCTAATTGCTCTAACCAAGTGTAAAACATTTTAAACATTTAGAAAAACAATGTGTTCACGATTACGCTACTGCCAAAAATCTACACCAGCAGCAAAGTGCAATACGCTTCGTTATTGCCATATTAGTTCTGTGTTTGGTTGAGCTCTGGGGCACCAGGTGACTTCACTGCACAGATCGTTGACGTTTGCACCTCTGCTCACCCCATGAAATGTCCAGACTCAGCCTGCTTGCGCTTGCGTTTACCTGAATACCAGACACGTGAAACACTATTATGGTAGCAATCCTCTGGCATAAAGTCACGGCTGCAAACACGCAAATCCTGGCGCCATTCAAATGCCGACAGTCCGATGAACCGTAACCACTCCACTAGTCTGCTGCCTTGCTGAGGTACACGATGTCACAGCTTGACATATTGCCATTTGTTACGTTTGCAGCCCACAATCTAACAAGGGTGAGCTACGGTGCTTGCGAAAAGAAAGATTGAGACCAACACTGACCATGGAGCTGTCGTCAACACAGAGTATGTTGTAACACAAGCAGACGACTTTTGCTGTGTGACGGAAGTCTTGAGTGTAGCGATAAATTGTCCTTGCACATTCTCTTCCTGTTAGTTTTTATCTATTACAAACAACATTTGTTTGCCATAAAGTTGGAAAATTATAGACGACACACCCTGGGCAGCCAACCGGACAGCTCGCCCTACTGCCGCAATATGGTCACCTCGCGTCACCTGGTCAGGGGCGGCTGAAAATTCAGTTGAGGCATGCTGTGATCAGTGGCAATGTACATTTTTAAAACCTTATAATAAATTACACCCCTTACGAGGAGCACTTCGATGCATCAATTAAGGGGGGGGCGAGGGTCTTAAAAACTGAAAATTGCGAAAAAAAGTAATCACATTTTTCGGAACTACTTGTTTCGGCATCTGTAATGCCTAATCTACACATTATCAAAACGATTTGCCCTGAAACACACCCTAAGCATAAAAAAAAAAATTTATTTCGTCAGTGTGGACTGTGAGAAACGACCCCAAAATCACGCAGAAACACTGGAGTTCACGGAGCTATTTCTAGTCCTTCCCGCTGCTGAGCGCCGCCATCTTGGCATCGTTCGAAAGCTCAAAGTTCCGCCTTTCAGTTCCTCACATCCTTGCCGACAATGGCTGCATAGAAAAAGTGCAAACGTAGAACAATCGGGGGTCGGTCTGACGAAGCCGACAATACATGCGGCCCTCCTTGGCTCAGTGCGCCAATGCACTGAGACGCGCCTTCTGATTGGCTGTTGCTATAGTAACTAGGCCTAGCAGACGAGCTTGTCTGCTAGGCTTGTCAGTGGGCCACTTTGAAAACCGCTGATAATCCGTTTCTTTGTTCATTGTATTCGGAACATAAGCGACGAATGGACCCTCTCTAAAAGAAAAATAAAGAAAGTTTGAAACCGAATACGTGTCACGAAAAGCGAAGCACAAGCCGTCTCTGCTTCCTATGGCAAGAAAGAGGAGGCAGTTATCCCAAGGTTTAGACGAGCCGACAAGATTCCGCCGGAGATAAGTCACTGCGTCGCGCAATCTCATACCACATCGGCAATAATGCAGCAGCGAAGCAAAACATTGCCCACTATCCCAACGTGTACGCTTACTTGGGAGACCATAGACGATGTGCCGATGCCTATTCCTGTGCCTCTCGCACGTACGCGGGTTCGTGCTGGTGCCTTCCAGATTTTGTAGGAGGCTATACGTGTGCCTAATGTCTACATCAGCAGAACATTTTTGCATTTTTAATTATATTGCAATTATTATTTCCCGGTTTTGAAGCTTGAAATTTATATTTTCCCAGTTTTCTTTTAAGTTTCTTTGTTTTCCTCAAGTATAGCGTTTTTAAGGTATCAAATGTTGGGGTCAGCAGTGTGTCCCTTCTACTCATTCAATTATTGTCATTCTTTTTTTCCTTGAATGCAGACAAGTCAGAGAGTGCACAAAAACTATGATATGGTGTCTTAGGACACTGAAGTATTTTGAAATCCTGTAGAAATCACTAACAAAAATTCATATTTGTAAAGCTACATGCAACTTTAGAATTTCATAACTGGCTAAAGTACAGATACAAATACCCAAGTGCTAACTTGCAGTATTTGAACATCCAGGAGCATACCTGCTTACTTTCAGCTATCCTGTTGCAGTACATTTTTTGCAAGTCACGTGCCAAATTTTTAACGCAAGAAAAATTGTTACTTCTTTTTTTTATTGACTTTAGAAAAAAACTTAATTGCATATTTGTAAGCAGCAACTCAGATTACAGTCAACGACTGAATTTTCGGACATGCCTGATATTTCGGACGTCTTCGCGGCACCGCCACGAGCCCCATAGAATCAATGTATAAGGACATCTGAAGTTTCGGACGCTCAAACCCCCCGCCGTCCAATTTTCCGGACTTTTTGGCTCCTCGCACGGCGCCCTTGCGAAGGAAATCGACTTGCAGCCCAAGCATATCACCGCTTTGAACCACAACAAGCCGAATCTAGCCGTCACACACCTATTTGGTCTGGCCACGCTGGCTATGTTCATCGCCGCAAATGGCCGCACTTCCGCCTCCGGCGCAGTTTCCGGAGCGGCGCTATATAGGTGTTCTGTGGTGCTATTTCGTTTGTTTGCGCAGGCCACGTTTTGGCTAGCGTGGTGTGTGGTTGTGCTGTTGTGTCAAGTGTGCTCTGCGACGCTAGGCCTAGGTGCTTCGACGCTCGTCAGCAAACTCCACTGTTTGCAACTTGAGGATTTCGCTTGCCTTCGATGGCCCCCACTTCGTCTTCGTCGTCCTCGCCGATGGCATCGAAGCGCGGAAAGCAGTACCGTACCCACGGAAATAACTTTTGAACAGTTTGTTGACGCTGACAACGAGCTCAACTTCTGCGCAGAACTGACTGTCGAGGGAATAGTCCGTCAGGTTGTGGGGGATTCAGTAGACTCTGATGTTGAAAATGAGGAGCCAATGCCTGCGCCGCCTACAAGCGCCGAGTTGACGCGAGCACTGTTGACTCTTTCCTCGGTGTACAGTGCTGACATAACCCTTGCTCAGATCGAGGTGAATATGATCGCATGCAACCGGAACGCCGTCCAAACAATCAACAAGTTCTTTAAGCCACTGCAGCAATAACACTGGCTGCCCGACGATGGACATGTACATAATAAACCGGCAGTCGGCTGCATACAGAGTTTTTGAACGCCTCTTTTTATAGCACGGTCATTGATGCTTTGGCAGGGTTTCGGAAGCGTGGTACTTCGCCCTTTACCTCTAGATCCAAGAAAAAAAGAAAAGAGGTGCGTTTTTTTGCATGCATTCATTTTTTCGGACTGCCTGAATTTTCGGACGTTTTTACGTTCCCTAGAGGGTCCGAAAAATCGGTCGTTTACTGTAGATGTGTCCTGAAAGTTGCATGGTTCAAGAGCATTGCATGAATACAAAACCAACCAATCATGAGGCTCCGTTTAAGCAGCAGTTCCGTATAAGGGGCGACGCTTGAAAGTGAAAACTTGAAACTGAATTTCTCGATGCGTTTTTTCGCCAAGGGCCTTTGTCTTATGAAAGGTTTGATAGTTTTCATGAATCAATTTCAGTAAATTTGGTGTCCTTGTGCTCAGCAACACCTGCGTAACATGCTAGAGCCTAAAGGTTTTCCATATGTTCAATGGACAAAAGAGGTAGTGGCAGTAAAACTTTAAGTGCAATTTTCTCAACTTTCTTTTTTTCGTCAAGTGCTTCTGCCTTACTGAAGTTTTGATAATGTTTGCATCAGCTGATTTCAGTAAACTAGGCATCATTTTTTTTAGTAATATCACCGCTACATCCTAAAGCTTCCCGCTTTTTCTTAAATGTGATAGATTATTAATTAGATCAAATGTAGGCTAACCACTGCCACATAGTTTTTTCTTCCCAACTTTGGTATTTATTTGTGATAATCACAATTACTTTGTTGGCATTTGCTTAGCTTTAGCATGTGCAGTGAGCCTTTGAAGATGTCTGCATATTCTTAAAAACACTTTATTATTATGTGAAATTACTACGAAGGCCCATAATAAATGACCTAATTAGGACCATGGTATTCTCTCATATATTTTCTTCCAAGCGAGATATTTGAAATCTAAGTAAGTTTGTACAAAATCATCAATATTGTTTCAGGGTCCCTTTAACCTTAAGCCAGTTTGAAATCGATTGCACTCCAAAAATTGTCGCCATTTCCTACCTGTGCTTGGAGAGGAGCCAGCATCTCCAGGTCCTTCCTGAGTCGCTCCACCTCTTGTCGGAGCACCTCGACCTGGCTCTCACGTTCAGCCAGTTCTTGTGCCTGCCTCTCGGAATGGCGGCGCAACTTCTCCGCATCGCGCCATGCAGCCGCGCCGGACTGCTGTTCCACACGCACAAATGTCCGCTGCGTGTCGTCAAAAGCTTCCCTGTGAACACTCAATGCACTGAGCACTCAAAAGACTAATTTTTGATTTTTACTCTTAGCAGGATGGTGTGCCTCAGAGGCAGTTTCTTTAGTTCATGTGCAAGTTCATTTTACTGTTGGGTGCAACTTGCGCCCACATTACAGGTGGATCATTCTTAGGGATACTTTCACTTTTGCATGCCATGGTGTGCAGCACTATGCGCCTCGCTGCAGCCATGAGCTTAGCATACCATCATTGCGCTAGACCAGCATGCAATGTGAAAATACCAGTGACAAGTCACATGCCAGTTGTCTTAAAGTACCATTGCCCACTGAATTAGCCAATGAATTAGGGGTGTGTGAATACCAAATACAGTAAAAGCTCGTTAATACATTGCCGTTACATACATTTCCCCGGCACGAACGTTCGCAATTGAGAACACACATACACACACAAAAAAAACAATAGAGTTACACTCATTTTTCACTCCTTCATACTATCCCAGAAAACAAGATTTTCGGTACCAATGTTCAGTACGTCGCCAAACTGCGATCGTATGATACGTTCTCCGACCGCTAGATCACATGTAAACAAGAAAATGCGCGAGGCACATGCGATCGTGAACAGTATACAGTAAAACCTCGTTAAACCGTACCCACTTAAACAGTAGTATCGTTTTAAAAGTAGTAAAGTTAAATCCCCGACTCAGTGACCATTGAATATAATGTTTTGTATCTGCATAAACTGTACCAGCTTATTGCGCACGTATCGGTTAACACGTAGTGTTTCCACTTTTCGTCGTGCAAGCACGGCGGTGTCGTCTCCATCGGGCGGCCCGGCAGAACGACATGCCTCAGAGATCAGAACAACGACCTCCAAGCACGCTGTGCGTTTGCGCGAGAAGCCACATCAACATCAACATCATTTCGACGCTGTGCCAGAGAGCTAAGAAAGCGTTGTGGCGTCGTGCAAACAAGGACTTGTGTCATGCTGAAGCTCGCATAAAAAAGATGCCGGGTGCTCAGCACGGAGTGGCTACATTCGGAGAATTTGACTGATGCTATTTAATAGCCCGTATCTAACAGCAGTCTCCCCTTTCGTCTGTCGTGCAGATTGGCCTGTGTAGCACATGACAAAGAGGTGACACAGGATTTTGAACTAAGGTACGAACACATTTATTGTCTTGATCGGTGGTCATCGTGACGAAAGGTAGGCACGCACACATTAATTTTTATACATTCATTATATACATTTGTGTTTTCATTTCGCGATATAATGAATCAAAGAATTTGTCTTCGAAATCACTGCACCGACTAGCAGTGGGCCAGTGCCATCAGCACCTCCATAGAGTGAAGATCAGCGGCATTGAAGCCCGCCGTGGAAGAAGACGATAACAAAGGCACAAACGATATATTGGGACAAAGAATTTGACATCGAAATCACCGCACCAACTGGCAGTGCCTTCAAAGAGGGAGGGGCAGTATGGTAACGCTGGCATGATGAGCGCCATCGGAGCTAGCTATGGAAAAAGACGACGAAGGCACAAGCAGTGGCACGAGCGAGAGGGGCAACCTGGAAATACTGGCATGATGAGGGGCAGCGGACCCGGCTGTGGAAGAGGAGACGATGACGAACTTGTGAGCTGTGGCACGAGCGCATTCATGCGGTTGCACTGAGGGGCGCCAACAAGCCAGCTGTGGAAGACGGCGACGACAAACAAGCGAGCAGTGGCACAAACCATTGCTGATGATGATAGTTTTTTCTGGCACACATGAAAACTCCACGAAACTCTCGCTATAAACAGCTTCGTTGTAATAAATGTAGCCCTGTGCTGGGCGGACCTGGTCCTGTATGTGTAGTTCCAGGTAGGATTTAACGGATGCACACATCGGGTACTTTGCCAACTGCTCTGTGCATGTTTTCTCCCTATATGCTTTTGCAGTGCTTGGCTTGTGCAGCTTCGGTCGCATATTGCAAACTTTGATCCCTTGTTGCAATGTGCCAGTTGCTTGTTGCAAAGTGCGGGTCGCTTGTTGCAACAATATACCAACTGGCTGTGTCCCTAAATTTATGTGACCGCCATGTTCCAGCGCAACAAAATATCCGAAAACATTACAGAATGGTGACATATCCAAGGGGAACACAATAGATGGGAGTCGCAACAGGAAAACGCAACAGCAAACGCCGCAGTGAGGAATGTGTCAACTGGGTTCCATTGTAGTTCCATCACACTAGTTCCCATTCCATTTCGACCACAGGGCACTGCCCTGTGCCAATAACTCACCTCGCCAGCGTCATTGGTGTTCTCAAATTCCTGCCAAGTTCGCAGCAACTCCGCATAGTCCCTGCGCGCACGCTCACAGTTCTTCTCGGCTGTCAGCAGGGCACGCCTGCACCAAGACAGAGCAATGCAACCAGCATCCTTGAAAGCAGCTGTGTCAGATGCAATACACGAGAGACCACCAACCTGCATGCCGAACTTATTAAAGGGACACTAAAGAGAAACTCTAAATCAGTCTGGAAAATTAAAGATTCTTTCAAAATGTGCGTCTCAGGTTGCTTGGGCCCTACCAGCGTCAGCATCTCATGCCGCACTATTCGCACTGAGTTGGCACGTTGTAATCTCCAGCCAAAAATGCTCCGCTCGAAGAAGCAGCTGGCCAAGGCAGAATTCAGGGAGTACAGATGTAAGCTTGCCAAAGCCATCAAAACGACAATGTGAGCAGCACTCATCGACTTCTCGTGCTGCAATGATTCGGGCAACGCTTCGCTTTACGTACATGTCAAACACAGTTGAGTCTGTTAAATATTTTAGTGACTTCCAATCATATGTTTTCTTGGTCAGTATGTTTATTCTCGCTTCTTTTTCCTAAACGCATGAACAAGCTACTACTGTACGAGTTTGAGTTTATTGAACGTCACATGGGGGGGTTACATATGGAGAAAGGTATACAGTCAAACCCGGCTATATCGAACTCGAAAAAAAAACACCTATCAGTTCGATATAGAGCATAATTCGATATAAGCCTGCTAAATAACTGAATGTCATAGAAGCACATACCATTTATAAGATCACTTTATTGAAGAAACTAGCTTAGTTTCGCATAAATTAGTCCTGCATTTTCTTCTGCTCGGGCAATTTCGCTGCCTGCGACGCACGCACTTCCCCACGTTGTCTAAAGAGTCGGAGCAGCTGAGGCCGCAGCCTTCAGCATTCGCGCAGAAGCACCGGACTAATGCGAGTGCACCAATCACTTCGGAGGATGTGGGCAAAGGACTGTAGTTGATTTCCTCAATGTGCCTACTTTCATTTGTGCTCGGTACGATGTCGGCGATGTAGTCTTCGTTTCCGGGCTCTTCCGTGGTCGCGACACCATCATCTGCACTCACAAACTCGTCCACCGTTGATTCGAATGTCCCGGAAATTTTGACAGCTCGCTCCAAACTTCGGCAACACTGGCAACGGCTTCGTCGCATTCATCAGAATTTACAGTCATCACCGAGCACGCGGAAACCGGCACGTATGAAGAACCCCTAGTACACGGCCGTGCGTACGCATCGGGCGCTACAGGCACCGGGTTGCGAGTCTGGCCACTTTAGCCCTAACCGTGCCGAGAGTGCTCATTGGAATCTCGCACGCTGCGAGGACATACAACTTCTCATCGCATTCGACACGATTTATGATTTCGAGCTTCACGATGAAAAGCGAATTCTGCCGCTTCATCATGGCAACACTGCGGGAGAAGGCCCACAAGGCACAAACACGATAGACCAGAAAAGCAGCCAGACAACTCGCACTTTCGCCATCTTGCACGAAGAGAGCACAAGAGCCTCTGATTGGCTGTCTGAGCAAGCGCTGTAGGCGGGCCAGGATAATTTCTTTTCTGGGGAGTGTCGATAGATAGTGATCTAAAGAAAGGAAGGACGCTTGATTCTGCAACCCGTGAGGGAGCACGGCGAAGCGTCGTCAGGGGAGAGGGAGTGGGAAGTGAAAAATGAGAGAGAAAGAGGGAGGATGTGGCCTAATAGACTCCATTATGCGCGACAGGGGGAGTGTCGACGACTCGCCCGAACAGTCCGAGGCAGTGCGGTCACGGTAGGCAGAGCGGTTGGATAGAGCCGCGCCGCCGGGTTTCCCCGCCACCGCGAGGGAAAGCCAACTTCTGGGGGCACTTTTCCGCCGCTTGACGGTTCGATATATCGGGAGTGACTGCAATATTTGTTCGATGTAAGCGTAATTTTTGCTATATATACTCACTGTAACTATACCGTGACCAGCAATTGTTCGATATATAGAATAATTCGATGCAAACGGGTTCGATATAGTCGGGTTCGACTGTACAGAAAGAGGTCCCTTAGTGTGAATACTGCAATGGGACCTCTTGTTAAAATATGCATAAAAATAACACAAAATAACAGAAGCAATTAGCCAAATGCAGGCATACAATACGAGCAAACAGAATCAATTACAAAATACAAGCAAACAATACAGGGCGTGTATTATCCCCAAGCCCAGATGCTTGCTAGAAATTTACAGTAGCGGAACAACTGGCGTAGTTCGTTTTTGAGAGTTCTGACTGCCGTGGAAAGCTGTTCCCAGTTAGCAGATGTGCAAAGGGACACACACAAATAAAAACATTAACTCTCAACATTTCACAACATAATGACACAAGCTATGAGGGCCTATCAGAATATAATGCATTTTGAAAATTATATCAACCACACTATGACCACAACTCCCTTACGAGTATTCATCTGTATGAACAGATGAACCATTCATCTGTATAGTAAAAACTGCATGCAAGAGGTTACCGTATTTACACAATTGTAAGTCGACCACTTTTTTCAAATTTGAAAATGTGAAGTGAGGGGTCGACTTGCAATCGAAACCAAAACATGGCACCACCAAAAAAGCAAGACCGGCGGGAGCTACAACGTAGTTACAGTTCTATGTTTGCTATATGGCCCTACCCGTAGCTTTTCGCTATCCCGTGTGTTTTTTCGCTTTTCGGAAGGGTTTTTCAACATTTTTGATAGGTTTACAGTGCACACAACACTCATGAGGGGGTATCGATAGTTGATGGAAGCGCCGCTGTTCCATTCACGGCGGCACCCTCAGAACGGCGGCGCTTGCAGGGAGTATTGGCAGTACATGGAAGAGCAGATACCGCTCGCGGGTTTCTCTTTGCCTGTTGCGCTTAGCCGCTTAGCTTTCTCTATAGTTTGACGAAAAGCATTGGTTTGACCCGTTCCACTTGACTGCCGGCTACGTGCTACTTCTATGCTTCCTCAGTCGTCACGAGTGCTCCAGGCCCACTAATAATTCGGCACTCGTTCACAGCAGCGTTCAAGAGGGCTCCCGTCCTTTAAGCCGAAGAAACAAATCGCTGCGCAACGGGCAGCAAGTTCTATGTTTCTGAACGAGTGGCGCGAGAGTGGCGACTGCAGCGAAGCGAAATTTTCGCCTGTGACTGCAAGTGAGAAATTTTCCACATGCCGAAGTCTGGACGCCTTCCGGAGCTGTAGGCTAAGCTTGCGGCGTACGTCGCGGAAACGCGTGATCGGTCCCTGCCAATGAAGTGTGACATGGTCATGAAACAAGCCCGGATCTTCGCCTTTAAGGACCTGCTCCGCCGTGAGTACGAGTGGCTGGCGGCAGAAGACCGCGAAATTACGCCAACCGGACGTGTCAAAAGAGCCTCCCTGACAGCTGCGTGTGGTTGGGTGCATTCGGCATGGGCTGTTGTTCTACAAGATGTCGTGGTGCGGTCATTTGCCAAATGTGAAATTTCGCGGGACGACGACACGCTGTGGGACCGTAGCAACGATGATGATGGCAGCACTAGTGAAGATGAGTAGTCCAGTGACCATGTCAGCTATTAATAAATTTTCGTTATCGAATACGCCCTCGGGTATGCTCTCTTTTTTTTTTTCTTGTCACGCGATATAGGGGGGGCGACTTACATTCGAGTCGACATCGTGTAAATATGGTATGTCCACAAGGACTGCTCACCTCAGCTCTTCAATCTCGGCGACTTTCCCCTCACATTGTCCTTGCAGAGCCCTGACCAGGGCATCTTTCTCAAGAAGTGCTGTCTCAAGCTCTGCCTGCCTGCAAAATGGTATAGAGTGACATGGGCCAGAGTTAAACACAAATGTCTATTAGTGAATGAGTCAGCCAAGTTTCTCATATAACTCTCACAAACACACAAAGAAAAAAAGAAATTGGACATAATGGATAGCACATAAATGCAGTTGACTCTAAGTCTCAAACAAAAATTTATGCAGATCCCACGCACTGTGGGAATTCATGTAAGCGAAGCTTTCCGTGCTGGATGCTTTGATAGATGATAATTAGCGGCGATGTTGATGGCTAAAGCTTAATTTCAACATTTAGGCTAACACGAGAGTGGTGAGTTGATGTTAAATGTTACCTTGTGTGCGCCACTGCTGCTTGTGTGCGTAGTACACAGAACACACAGGGAGAGGTGTTTGCTTGAGGTGTCGTCGTGAGCCATATTTTATAACTTCTGAGGGTTGAGCGTTGTCATTTGCTCACATGGCACATCGTATTGTGGCAGAAGTATTAAACTTGAATTGGATCATGGGGCTGTACGTTCCAAAACTGCACTCGGATTATGAGGCAAGCCGTAGTGGCAGACTCCGGATTAATTTTGACACCGTGATGTTCTTTAGCATGTCCCAAAATCTAAGTGCACATACGTTTTCTATTTCACCCCCGTCGAAATGCAGCTGCCATGATTGGAATCAAATCCACGGCCTCTAGCAATGCCATAGCCCCAAAACTAATGCGGTGGCCACAGAAGTGTTGATTTGACGGTCGACCGCTTCCGTAGTGTCTCCTGGACCCTGCGGTGCGCTTTAATTAATGCGGCTCTGCTTCTGCACGCCCTGCACAAGTTGTCTGCTTGACATATTTGCATGGCGTTTATTTTTCAGAAATAGCAGCAATGTACTGTACCGTATCTTGAACTTAAGCTTATCCCGTTTCCCCGCAACCGCTGTTGTATAGTAGTGGGGTTTCCTTGCCTTATCACATCACCTCCCCCCTCTCTTATATTGGAACTGCCTCTTCTCCCTCTCCTCCTCTCTACAGTTCTATCTGCATCCCCTCTGACCTCACACGCACGTTAGTAAAAAGGGAAGCGCTGCAGCTTCTGCAATGCTTCTGAGCGGAGTCACGGATAATTACAGTTGTCAAGCGGCTAATCTGGCAGGGCACTGTGCACATTTGGTGTGGTGGGGTGAAAAGGAGTTTCGCCTGTCGCCCTCCCCCTCCCCTTGCAGCCCATAGCAGCAGCAGCAGTGGGAAAGTTGAAGGAAGAGGCAAAGAAAGCTTTGCTTTAAAATAGCTGACCCCACTTGATAGCAATAGCATGAATAGACCTTTTGCACAATGCCCACAACTTTGTGCACACATAGGGTCACTACCGCCACCATTGGGAAGGATAGACATGTGAGCAAGCACAGGATGCGCTCACCCACGTCCGATAACGAAGACACATTCTTGCTAATAATGGGCTTGGTAGGTGGATTTACATGGTGCCAGAACTAGGTGCTTCAAAAAGGAAGTTTTTTGATGTCACATTACATCTTTGTGCCTCTATTCCATAAGGCATATTAGTTCGTGCCTCAATTCATGAAAGGTACATGGATTTTTGAAACATGCTTACCATTTTCTTTGAACTTTTCTTTCCATGTAAATTACTTCCTTGTTAATTGACAGATTTCTTTTCTTTTTACAGCTTTTAATACACTTTGGAACAAAAAGTTAAATGAAACATGCTGTCTTAGAGGCTGCACCGTGCTTTCTGGTGCATTAAGAGGGCATCACTGCAATAAGTGTTCACATAAATTTTGAATGAGTGGCGTGCTTTTTGTTTGAGACTACTGTCAAGTGCTTTAAAATGACACGAATCTCAAACAGTAATGGATGGCACTGAGGATGGCCAGCTGTGGAAGTTCACGAACGAGCCGAGCTCGTCAAACGACGAGGGCAGTGGAAGTGACGAGGATGAATGAAAAAATGCGTTCATAGTAAGCTGTTAGAGGTTACAGTATGTTCAGTTGGAGGCTTCAACAAGTAGTCATAAGCTTGCTTCGTGTAAGGCTCACACCCCGTCAAAAATTACCAAGAGAGAAACACTGCAGGCATTACACAAGTAAGTACGATAAATGTCACCAATATTTATTACCGTATTTATTCGAATCTAGGCCAATAGTTCTTTTTTTTTTTTTTTTTCAAATAATCATATACCAAACTTTAGGATCAGCTTAGATTCGAGGATGTAAAAAAAAGAAAAGTGCCATTTTGTAATTGAAAATGATAAATATGCTGCATAGCTAGCGCCATCTAGAAAAGTCAGTATCACAGCCACTACTAGCCACGCGAGTAGTAAAGTACACAAGTGACGTTGCCATTTTGACCTGTGTCGTATCAGCGTGCGGCGTGGTGTGATCGTAACCACTATAGTGCCGCTTTCAAACGAAAAGTTGTGTTAGCTGCAGAGGCATCGTCAAACATTCAAGCCAGGTGGGACTTCAGGTAGAAGGGGCAACGGTAGACGCTCTTTGCCTGTGCCGCAACGAGGAGACTACAGAGATAAGGAAGATAAGCACGTGATAACAGGAAGAAGCTGTTCACCAAGATCACGCCGGGTCTCTATGCATACGAGGCTAGCGGCGATGATGACGTCGCAGCATGTTCATATTAAATAAATGCTGCTTTTATTTTGTGAACGCTGTCCTCACTTTCTTGTTCGGCCTACATTCGAGGTAAGTTTTTTTTTTTTTTTTTTCTGGCTTCAGACATTTGGGGGTCATCTTAGAATCGGGGCCGGCCCAGATTTGAGTAAATACGGTAAACAAAGAACTTTACGAGAAAAGCTAACAATGCATGTTGATTAGCCCTGTTCATGCTAGACAAGAGTATTTTCCTCGTTTTGCACAGCATATATTTAAGTTTAATGAGGTACCATTTAAACACCTTTTTAATCAATAACATATGTGGGGAGTCTCGTATCTAATAGGAGTACTGACCCCCACAGGTTCGGGCTTAGTGAGCCTCAGGGCCACATCAGCCACCACTCAGTGCCATCTAGCGTGCCTACAAAAGGGGCATGAAGCACTGCCCATGCAACAAAACACAGTAAGGCCCTAAGTTAAGGGAAACAGGTTTATTTGTCCTCAGTGGCACCAACCACTGTCACTGAGCACAGTCTGGAACTGTGTTCAACACCCAGTCCCGGGGAAGTGCGGGAAGCTCAGGGCAAAAATACAGAAAAGGGCACCACTAGCATGTTGCTGCGGGAGGAAGGCTGAAAGGGTGAGGCGTAGGGACAACAAAATAGGCGAAAGCCCGAATGAAGGCGCCGGGGTGCACCTCAATCCTCACAGAGCATGAATGGTAAAAATTGTGGAGAATGTCGAGAAACTACCAATAGTAGCGTTCAAAACAACACTGTTCTGATGTGGTTCCTTTTTCTGATGAAAATAAGAAAGCCTGGAAAATCTTTAAATTCTAAGCGACAATCCATCCACATGCCAGGGGTTCACTGTGCACTAAAATGTTGACTTCACCCAAATAAGGGCCTAGGTTAACACAATGGGAATGGGTGGCCGCACTTCCCCGACTGTATGACTTGTGCAGAGAGTTGTCCCAGCCGTGCCAGTATTTAATTTGGAAGTGATGCCTTTCGCAATATTCTGCCACTGCCGAGGAAGAAATGAGCCAACATTCCATGGACACTGCTTTCTTAACATCCTGATGCAAGGTTTCATTAAACATCATGCCCAATAACCGATGCAGCAAAAAGGACCCTTCCCTTGATGCAGGGAAATTGTAGGACTCATTTACAGAGTTAATGGGTCCAGTAAAATCAACATATTTAAAAGGATGCAAAAGGCTAATGCTGAACTGCTGCTAGATCGTTAGAATACCCTCCTACAAACCTTGCAATGCCTTTTTATTCCAAGAGAGGACTTGAGGATTTAAGTAGCACAGGAAATAGTGATCGAAGGCATCACACACTTCCTCCGAAATTTAAGAAGTCCCCTCAATAAATGTGAATCCTCACATAGGCGGCCCCATCAACCTTTGAGGTCATACCATCAGTCCAAGAGACCACATTCAGCCAGGGACTACTGCCTGCTTTTGAGCCAGAGGCCAGCACAGAGACAGTGTCATGACCAAGCAAGCAGCACCAAAAGATTCATGTGACGAGCTAGTGTGAATGAATTCTCTTGCAGGAAAATCAACCTAAGTTAGCTGAACTGCATCTCACACTGAACCATTGTGTTTAATGTGAAACTTCTCTACTTGCAGCGGATGACTAAACTTCACTGATTAAAAGCAAGACATGTAGTGCTGTAGAAGCCAGCACTTTTTTATAGTGCTAGCACCAATGCTGTCCTACGTTTACAGCCTTCTTCTTACATACAAAATTCCTTTTAGTTAACAGAAGTTGTCTGGACACCTCACAGCGGTAACTTATTGCTTTAGCATGACTTAACATTCATTTTTAGTGTTCTTTTGATACAGATCCCAAAAGCACCAGTGCCATTTGTGACTTACTTGCTAGTCGCCTGTGAAGTAATAGCCGAGTTTCTGCTCTCGGCCTCGTTAACTTGCTGTGTTAGTTTGGAGACAATCTTTTGCGAGTCTTCTAGCTGCTGTGCCCTAGCCTCGAGCTGCAACAGGACATGGTCAAAATTTAAGAAACACTGCAAAATGCAACAACTGCTAACCATCACCTAACTTAGGCACCTGTCAAAAACCACTAAGAATTAAGGTTGTTCGAAGAACAGAGACTGATATTTCTCATCTTGCACTAAGGTGCACATGATGCAGCAACATCTAATGATAAAGATTTATGAGTAATAATTAAGAGTATCCAGCCAATGTGGAATAGTACCAGATGACATTTACATATTTCCAAATAAAAAAGCAGAAGAGTCACACAATTTACATTTCAAATTCACTATGCGAGAGTTGTAAGTTGTACAGTAGGCAACAACTTTGGTGCCAGGTACCTATGAACTACATCAACGTCTGAAAGAATGAGTACAGTATGTGTCTAAGCTCTTTTACAAAATAGAATCTCCTACCAATATTCTTAAAACAATGTTTCAAGAAGAAAGGCACTCTCACCCGGTCACTCAGTTGTCCTATTTTCTCAGCAAGCTCTGCTGTCTTGCTCTGTTCATCATGAAGCAACACAACTGCCTGCGCCAGACTCTGAAATGAAGATGGCAATAAATGAGATACTTTAAAGAGACTGTCTACCGTCTACTTCCAGGACTAAGCAAAGTGCTGCATGCCCTTGACACTTTTTGCGCTTATTCGAAGTCACGCTTGCCAGTGTAAACACTTGTAGCGATGAGTCACTCGTTATGACCTCTGCAGATTGCCCGCTTGAATCTACCATTTTTTTTACAGTTGCAAGACACAACACACTATCTTTCCAAAATTTTTTACAGGGTGCACTTACATGAGTCAGAGTTATGGCTACACTCTCATACAAGTGGCACCTACTGAAGAATTTTTGCACTCTAGAGTGGAAAAAGGGCTTTACTAGAGTAAATACAGTACTTAAATGTTTTACTAGAGTAAATACAGTACTTAAATGTCTCTGGTGCAATGATATACAGTTATTGCGAAGCATACGCAATGCTAAAACAGTGCCGATAGCATGGTCAGCAGGTCCTGACTTAACTTATACCCACTGATAAATTGAAGCAAAATTTTACTACACTATGGCTTCACTGCTAAGCACTATTCTAAGGAAAAGAGACAGTACTGTTGAGTCTATAACTGAAAATACAGCTCTATACTGCAAGGATTTTATGATCATAAATTGACATGCAACAGACGGAAAGCAGCCCACCAGTTCAGTTTTGTCCTTGCTTGGCAAGAGCCCAGGGACTAGTTCACAAAAGCTTGTCGGATCCTGAGAAGATAGAAACCAAGCAAACCACTATGTAGAGGCAAGATAAAAACAATCGTTACTAAAACAAAAGCACTACCTGTACTGCACACAACAGGGTGCATGTGAGAATAGCCCAGTGGTTCAACAAGGAAGAGAAAATAGGTCTAAAAGGACAAGTGGGCTTGCACAGCCCAGCAGAATATACAGAAAACACAGTGCACTAGGCATCTAAGTTGTCCTAAAAAAAAAGGACAGGGGATTCACCGAAGGTCAGAGGACACGCTGCAGTGATTAGCACCTAATTCTAATTTTGTCCAAGTCCCACAACAAAATTACATGAGCACAACATACAGGGAAAGGTTAGGAGCCAGCACAAGTTTAAATTACTTAACGTAACGGAAAGCCTGATATACCCAGCTTGCTCTTTCCCCATCAACTACAAATAACATTTCTCCAAGTCAAATACACACTTCTCCCCTAAGAATTTTGGAGAAGCAGCCCACTTGAAGAACAAAGACAGTCATGAATGATTGGGATATAAACAGGTGCACGAAACAAGTGTGCTAGTTTACCAAAATCATGGATCACCAACTAGTCCATCAGTACCTATTAAAGGAGCCCTGAAACACTTTTTGAACATATTAAAAAAACGTTGCCGATCTGTCGTAGAGGCTGCTATGAACATGCGAGCCAAATATTACTGCTACTGCCTGCATGCAGCAGGGAATTTTCAATATCGTGTCAAACACAGTGAAAAATCACTTGTCCTCGCTTCCCCAATGCCGTCACATCGAAAGCAGCTGGCCAACCCATATTATTGGCCGATTTCGCGATTGCGAGAGCATTCTCTGTAACACATAATTGCCAATTTGAGTTAAATAGACGAAAAATATATTTGTCTGCTATCCCAATAAGACAAAAATAATTTCACCTTCACACTGTGTGCAGCTGCGTCAGCTGCACGTTGCCTCGAAGATGGCAGAGGCAAAACTGCATAGCACAGTCTACCGCAGCTGCCACAGATTGCCGCCATGAACCCTTTCGCTGTCGCGACACTCAAATTTCAGTTGGGGCTTTGGCCTTGTGGCTTCTCCATTGTGTAGCTTCCAGTACGATAGCAAAGACGAGAAGAGAGAGAAAGCTGGGTATTTGCGCGATAAAAAAATAGTTAAAGGTTTGGGAAAAGTTTGGGAACATGACATTTGTAGGATAACATAATAGTAAGGTGACTCTATGATTACTCATAAAAGTGTTTCAGGGCCCCTTTAAATAAGTTACCCAAGGAAATGGGTCTGGAAATTGCCAGTGCACTGTAATGGTATATGTTTGTAAAATCCTTTTGTGGAGCCAACAACAGCCTACTGTCAAAGCCAGTGCCATTGCAATCACAATATGGCAACAGAACAGGTTTTCATGCAAATTGGCAACAACAAAGTGCCGCTTTCATTACGAAAGCAATAAAAGCACACTCAAAAGGGAAGTTATTTTACATACCAAGCTAGTGTGAACAGAGCCACATCACCCAATTTCGTCGTTCTGGAGACATGCATAACGCCGGACGAATTGGTGAAGTGGCTAGGAGAGGCATGTGCCACCATCCCATTAGAGACTGTTGTTGAGTTGTACAAGAAATGCAGAATATGAAAGGCAGTGGACCACATGACAGATGACATATTGTGATACAAATAGTACAGCTGAACCCCCAATAATAAAAGCCAGCGACAAGGAAATTCTAGCCAAAATGATATATTTTTGTACTCCGGTGAATGCACATACTAGTATCCAATGCATTTTGTATCTCTCGACAATGGAACATCAATTAACTGTAATTTCACAATAACGAAATTTGCCTGAAATCAAAATCTACCTGTGTGTCGCTTACAGAGTCCAAGAAGTACCCAAATGCACTTTCTGCCAACTTTAATTGCACACTATATTGCCACAGCACACTTGTGTGGCTGCTGTTATTTCTGTTTACAAAAACAGCAAATCATCGGAAGCAATTACAGCTGACGATGAAAACGATGATTTGTGCGGCTGAGAGAAAAAGTGCCGCAAAAACAAAGATGTGGATTTGTTCATGGCACTCAAGATGGTGGCTGCCGCACGGACTGCCACACCCTCCAGCCTTGATTGCGAACTGGGGCCGTATTGTCTCACTGGAAGGGATCATCCAAGAATACTGCCCCTGCTTCAAGCATGCTGGTTTCAGTACCACTGGGTGGGCATGGTATGATGATTTGGTGTCGTCAGACAGACATTTCCCGAAAGAGGCTCATATTTTCAATCATCACTTTCACGAGGTTTCACGTGAGTCAGCACCAGATGTGTCGGCGCCTAGTGGCTACACTGTTTCACGCACAAGGCAACAGCATCCCTGGCGCCAAGGCAGTGTGCTTAGCACAACAGGAACACTGCTCATAGACGCCCATGCATCCGGTGCTGAGATACACGAAATCGTATCCCCGAAAGCAACAGAGAATACCACTCCACGCCAGTGCCGCCACTGCTAATTGGCAGATGCAGCGCACATTACGCTGTCAGCAATGCAGTTCAGCATAGCCTCGAGCAAGGCTCACCAAAGTAGACTAAATGAATGTTGACAATAAGCTTTTGTTTTTCAGTGCATTTCTTGCTGCCTCATTTCGTAACCATGAAATTCTTGCGAAAGGTAATTTTTTCACTTTCCCTGCTGATTTCGTCATTGCAAGGTTCAACTGTACAGCGATGAAACCTTTCAAGAGCGACTGCAAATAAATTTCCATTCTGCAACGGCGAACTGCACGGGTTGCATCTTTTTCTGGTCACAAGAACTGGAGGCATGCTACTTTCCATGAGTTATAACATCAGGCGCGTGTTACGCTTGGGTGCAAATAGTTTTTTATTTTAGTGTGTACATTAGAAACGAGTAAGAACTGTATGCGATTAGTAACTATTATATTGAGGAAAGGTAAGCCAAAGATTGCAATGACAAGTGCCCCTCGAAGGAAATATCCATAAATGTGCCAGCGAATAATGTCATCCTAGTTTTGCTCCCTCTCTAATTTTGGTCATTTTGTATCTATTTCACCAACTTTACCTTGCTCAAACACTTCCTAGTCATGCAATTCCCATAACTGTCAGCCTATAAACTTCAAAATTCGTAAATATCTTGTGAACATAAAGGTGTGGGGAGGGGTTTCTCTTACGCATTTTCTCTAGTTTGCCCTCAGCCCACACCCTGTGGGGATCAAGGTGCCTTCCCGCGCCTCGTCCCCCAGCTCGCACATTGTGCTTTGCTCGATAACCGGGAACCGCTGCCGTAACAGCAACACGGCGGATACGGCTGGTGCATCGGAGCTAATTTCCCACGCAAACCGTGCTTCTCCCTCCCTGGATTGAATTGCCACGTGAGCAAGTGTCACCGGGACGCGCCCTGATTGGCCTCTCGGGTGGTGGCCGCCGGGCGCCCTTTCCACCTGAGCTCTCTTCCGCTGAGTGCTTTATTTGCGCGGCAGATGCTCACAGGCCCGCAATGAGTTGGTTACATGGGACCTTCGTTCCCATGACTTCTCGTTTTCACGCCCCTTTCCTAGCCGTCGCTCATAGGGTGAGCCTTGTGCAAATCCATCTCCAGAACCTTTCGTGAGGTACATACGTACAGCATGAACAATTGTTTACCTTTAGAAGCAGCACACAAGCAGCAGCAAATGTAAAATAGCATATAAAGACAAGCAACGGATTTTTTTAGATTAGACACTTTTGCAGTGACTTTGCCATTGCAGATTTTGCCTACTGAAGAAACTTCTGAAAAACCTTGCTTGAAGCAAGTATAATCTCTAGTTCATATGGTGCCTTTCACCACAGTATGGCAGCGCAGGTACTGTCACAATTTCTTTTCTTTCTTTTTTTGCATGCATTTCTTGCAAGCTTATGCCTCCACCTCTCTCAAAAGTTTTAAAACATTTTCAGGAGCACAATTTATTTTTCGTTTAACTTATACGCAACATTTGTGAAATCATAGAATGAGCTTAACCTGGTTGAATTGAATTCTGGGGTTTTAAGTGCCAAAACCATGATTTGATTATGAGGCATGCCATAGTGGGGAACTCCGGATTAATTTTGACCACCAGGGGATCTTTAACGTGCCCCAATGCATGTGCTGAAATTGATGAACTACATTAAATTCAGGAGAGTTAGCAGGTATTAATTCTTGATCATGCTTAGAGGACTTCTTGCAAATCGGGCGCTATTGATAAACACACATGGCTTCTCTGTGATCGGTTCCATTAGGTTTGCGCAGTACAAAAAATTTGTATTACGAGAACTTGTTTTTACGATGTGCCGGCCGAGGGGAAGCTTTATGGCGCGAACTTAACAAGCTCTTGAATCGTAGTAGTCAGTTCAATGAACTACAGCTTACATCCGATAATAGGCTTATGAAGGGCCGGGAGCTAGCTGACGAATTTAATACATACTTTACTAATTTAGTGTCAGGCATCCACAACAATGCAGCTATGAGCTTTTTAAATGAACCTAACATTCACTCCGCATTTTTTTCTCTGACTACACCAGAGCAAATTTATTCAATATTCTCAAACCTAAAGAACAGTAAAGCTCGAGATATTGATGGTCTTGAAATACGGCCAATAAAGTATGTACTTGACTTTCTTGTGCAAGCGCTTAACCACATATATAACATTTCTCTTTCTACAGGCATTTTTCCTGAAAAAATGCAGCACGCGAAAGTAACAGTTTTATACAAGAGCGGGGACAAAAACAATTTTTCAAATTATCGACCCGTTTCTGTTCTCCCAGTTTTTTCTAAGGGTTTGGAAAAAGTAATTGGTGAATGAATCGCCTCGTTC
Organism: Dermacentor andersoni; assembly: GCF_023375885.2. NCBI lineage: Eukaryota > Metazoa > Arthropoda > Arachnida > Ixodida > Ixodidae > Dermacentor > Dermacentor andersoni. Next base: position 106,171,787 of record NC_092815.1, read on the forward strand.
TGTGAAAAACACTCTCTTATATCACCGCAACAGTTCGGCTTCCACCAGCGCATGTCCACAGAACTCGCTTTGCTAACGCAGAAAGAAGTAATACTACAGGGTTTCGAAGAAAAAAAAATTAACGCTAGGCATCTTTGTGGACTTCTCCAAGGTTTTCGATAGAATAAGTCATCGAACCTTGTTTGCTAAATTAGAATACTATGGGTTTCGTGGCCTACCTCTTTCTCTTTTACAGTCATACTTAAAGCATAGGAAACAAGCAGTAGCAATCACGAATCACCTTTCCTCTTTAGAAGATATTGTTGCAGGGGTACCCCAGGGGAACATATTAGGGCCGATCTTATTTAACCTATATATAAATGATATCGTAAAAGTTAGTAACAATGCACAGTTCGTTATTTTTGCCGATGACTCAAGCATATTCGTCCAAGCATACGATGTTCAGGAGCTCTCTCGCTTAGCAAACTCAACACTTCAAAACATGCACACCTGGAGTATAGCAAATTCACTTGAAATTAATACCAAAAAAACAGTCAGTTTTCTTCACACCTTGTCAAAAAACAGTTAACCATTCGCTTGATCTGTACCTAGGGGGTGAAAAAAATAGCTGTTGTGAGTGAGGTTAAAACACTAGGAGTTATCTTCACCGAACACTTAAGCTGGGATGCTCATGTACAGCGTGTATGTGCAAGTCTGTCACGAGCGTGCGGTGTACTTTCTAGGCTTCATCATGTCCTGACAGACAAGATTAAATTATTGCTTTATAACGCTCTCTATACAACTCACATTAACTACTGTACTCTTATATGGGGAAGTACTTCATGTAGGAACATTCAGAAAATGTGTACTCTACAGAAAAGGGCAATGCGTCATATAGCGAATGTAGTAAACAATGCGCATACAAAAGATCTGTTTCTAAAATATGGCATACTTCCATTTCAACTATTGTATGACTTTACTATTAAAATACAAGAACAGTCTTAAGCAAAACGAAACCACCTTTCTTGCTTTACGCACCTTAACAAAACCATCCGACATGCCCTATACACTCAGAAATAGAAGCACTTGGCTGGCTCCCTTTTCAAGAACATGTCATGGAAGAAACAGGTTAAAATCGCGCATAGCTACCCTTTTAGGTGACCTGGAAAAAGACAATATCGACATATATAACTTAACAAAATGGAAAACTTTTCCACTAAATCGCTGGCGCTCTTAAATACATATAGACTGTTCGTTGACTATATT